>NC_140375.1:8905833-9566666 GCF_054491055.1 Hypomesus nipponensis
TTGCTGTTAAAAAGAGGCACTTTCCGAATTCAATTGCTTATACGTTGGTTCATTGGTCTCTGTTTTTTGATGTGGGTTACACTCGGATACATAGGTGACCTACCCTAGAAAACCTTTGATCGTCTTTTCCCACTTATTTGTAGTCTAGGACACATAAATCTGAACACTTCATGTACTCTTATTCTCTCCCACACAAACAGTACTGAACATGATCAAACTGTGATACAACACAAGTACTCTCAGAAGTCTTATTCTCATTTTCCACTTCTCATCTGAGAAACCCTGAAAACCTTTATAGGACTTTGGGTCTCAACACAAAAACACACACAACCATATCTACCATTAAAATCTCAGCTCATTCTTGCATTTCAGAGAGGATGGGTGAGTGGCCTCAGGGCTTGGTCCATTTCCATCTCTCTATTGCCGCATTAAGTCTGTTTTCTGGCACACTTTTCAATCTTACCATTCTATTATTGCATTCCACTCCTCCAATATTCCTCATATTTTTGGAGCACAAGTGAAGTAGGAGTGGATAAATACATTTAGTAGAAAAGTTACAATACAACTACACTGAAGTAGTAACATACGTTACTACAGGTTTCCTTGCTGCTTTCCAATTTTCATGTGAAATCTGCAATTGTGGAGATACTCCAGAAAATAATAAATATTTAAAAGTTCAAGTAAATCAGTAAATCAATTGTGCAATAGACTTGAGCAGAGACAGAACAAAACACAGGTATAGCCAAAGAGGTTCCACAGATGTGCAAATCACATTTCTTAGGAAAGGACGTCAATGGATGTGGCATCTTCTATTATTGTAGAAACTCTGTGTGTCTGGCTGTAGCTCAATTATCTTGAGAACCGCACTGTATTAAGTTATAAATCGGTAGGTGTCTTGCTCAGGACCCAAGGACATGCAGGGTGACATTGTTTGGATGAGATGTTAGCATTTGCGAAAAATAAATAGGCCAATTAATATATAAAATTGTTGCACTTTTATGTACAGTATTTCTGCCATAATGAGCAAAACAGTTGTAAACAAGTTTATATATATTTAAACAACCCCCCTGTAATAGTTAACGGAAAACATAGTTGCTGTTAGCACTACAGATCAGTACAGAATCAGAAGAGTCACTAAAGGAGAAAATGTAGAAAAGTTATAAAACCTTCACTGAGGATCTTAGTTTGCACCCCAGTATGGGCAGATCTGGAGCTGGAAGCTATAAACCTACTGATGAAAACCTATTGACACCTGTTACCCTACATGTAGTGATGCTCAAGGGAAAATATGATACCAGGGATCTGCACTATTTCACTTTGTCCAAGTCACACTTAGACAAAAATTAATAGAGTAGCACATCAAAATAACAGCATCCTCTGGGAGGGGTTATCAGTGATTTATAGCGCTCCATTGTGAATCATTGTGAGCCGTTACATCTGTTCAGTCCATTACACCGTTAAAATGCAAATCATCCCATGAAAAAGAAAACATCACATGCCAGACGAGGCGCTCGTTTGGTGCTCATTTGGTTAATTGACTCCCCTCAGTTAACGAGCAGATTATAATTAGTGCTAATCAAGGGCTTTGGCCTCTAGCGACAGGCAAGCAAGTGTCTGTGATCTAAGTCCAAACAGCATACACTGCTACGTCATTACGTAGGTCAACGTTCAACCCCCCAACTGACTAAAAATTCCCTATTGTCTCCCATTTACAGAAATTCATCGCAACTCGTGCCACATTCTGGTGTCTCCATTTGTATCAATTTGTTTTGGGCTTTTGCTTGTCATTTCTAGCATATCCCTCTTTGACAGAAGCCAGGTCTGAAATTGGCTCTGTCTCCCATCAAATCTGCTTGCTTGATAGAAGGCCCAAAGTTCTTCCCCTCTCATGTGAGCATGCTAACATTCACATTTGTGCTCATACACAATTATGGACAGGTTTGCATATGGAAAAGAAAACCACACACAAATACATATGCAAACACCAACCATGCACACACACACACACACACGCACACACACACACACACAGTAAGCTCATAAAAGATGACATGGATATTTAAGTCCCAGAGGATGTCCAAAAATGCTGGAATGTGATTAACAATTTATAATTTGAGTTATTTAATACCCCGTATTAAAAAACACCATGATGCAAACGGCGAAGGGATTTAAAAAACATGGGTAATAGCACACATAGCACACTTAGTAGCATACTTAGTACATAAAATCAGGGCAATGAAGAACTGCTGAACGAGCTGTGCAGCTGTACAGTACACACACATGCAAATACACAGAAACACCCACAAATATGCAAGGGCCATCTGTTTGGATCATTAACACATCCCCTGGAAACGCTGCGCCCAGTGGCAATAATATTAGCCATGCAGTCACACACTTATTACAGTCATCAGAAGTCACACACACATTAACACCCAAGCCCTCATCTATATCCAGGTGTTAATTTATCCTACATTCAAACTATAGGCATCACAAACACACACAAACACACGCACACACACACACGCACACTTTGATAAGCCCACACAAACATGCAGGCACATTCATTTGAATTTGAACAATGTTGGAAGCAGCAATGCCAAAGGATGTGAAAAACATCACCACAGGTCACTATTTTCCAGACTCTCTGGAGTGGCCACGGTTTTTCAGCCTTTGAGCTGGACCTGCTTCAGTGAATACACAAAACTGCTGTTAGAACAAAAAAGATCCCACTCCACTATACACACACTATTGCATGTCTGTTTTGGAACAATTTAAATGATAAGATTAGTACACAAACAGTACCCTTGCTTTTCAGAGCCGAGAAAAAAATCAAAATTGTAAAAGTCTCAAGAATTGAGATCTACCGCTCCTTCTTAGCTCTCAATCTCCGTTTTACGGTCTCTCAAATTTGCCAAGTGGTTTGAATAAATCCAAGCTCATTTACTTTCCATCTGTCTGTATAAAGACCTGGCTAAGAATCGGTTTAGAAAGCAGCCCATATGTTTGGTGCTATTCCTTGACAGGAAATTCAGGGGTCTCAGGGTTAGTTTCTGACGGTTGAGTTGGACAGCACTGACGGCTTGAATTAGTTAGGTCTGCTTTGTTTTAAATAAAATAACATCAAAATGTATTTGTTTAACCATTTTTACAAGCAATGTCACAGAGGGCTTCACATACGCCCATAGAACTGCCCCTCAACCAAACTAAACCCTCAAGGAAGACAAGGAAAAACTCCCAGAAAAACTTACTAGAAGAGAAAAAATTGAAGAAACCTTGGTAGAAGCAATTCAGTGAGAGATCCCCTCATCCAGAGAGGAAGCACTTCATCAAACCTTATACTTTTGCAAAATACTGTAGTACATTCAGTCTAGCGCTGCTCAGCTTGGGACTGGAACTAAGATGCAAAGTGTTGTTCCACAATGTGCTTGCATGCTGTATCTGTGTCTGGGGATGTGTTTGTGTGCATGTGTGATTGAGAGCATGTATGTGTGAGTTTGTATTATTGATTCCTACCTAGCTGTCCTCATAGTAACCCCTTTCTTCCTCACCACTAATGTACAGTCTTTCCTAAACAAAGGGCTTATCTGATCTAAAATAAACCACATGCAGAGTTCAAAATAGGGTTGAGATGAGATGGAGACACCCAAATCTAGGGATCAATGTATTGTTACAACACACATTTGTCCTGTCCATTTGCCTTTATTGGAAGGTCAAAGGACTTTTCATCCCATTCCTTGTAGGCTCACTCTGATCAACACAATGGGCCTGCCTCATTCACCAATATCTTCCTAAGTTATTTCTTACATTTGTTGTTAAGAAAGCTCCAAAGAAAAGTCTACGTGTGATTCATGACGTGTTCCTAAACAGCTGAATTGTTCGCGGGTTTGGTCTTAGAATGATGAATCGCAATATGTCGTAAGTTGAAAGGTTGTTCCTAAACGACCCGTAAATTCCCATAAAAAGGCATGAGATGGCAGGGCCGTGTGCACTCTCAGAGACATGTCAAAAAGACGTGGTAAACGGTGGAGGCCTGGACAAAAGACAGAATAACTTTCGTATTTCTGAAGTGGAGGTACAGCTACAGAAGTTAGCGACAAACGACACTTATTTCATAGCGTCAGCGGTGGATACAAACCAGTAAATAAAACCGATGCATGGAATGCTATTACTCATGCAGTGAACGCTGTATCCGGAGAAGGGCGCAGAACTGATGAAGTGGAAAATAAATGGTTTCACTTTTATCTGAATTCTGAACCCCAAAAAAAAACATATTTCAAAACATAGTTTATATGTAGACTATAGACTATAGTCTAGAAGACAGTTGACATTTCCATATCCATGAGGACTGCTCTTATAGCCTAAAGCTATAAGGTACTCGAGTACCTTATAGCTTTGTCACTCTGCAAATAAATCGATAGGGTAACGGAAGATGCGTTCTATCCCCAGGGCACGATCTGCAAAATTTCGCAGAAGCAATAAATACGCCATTGTGTGGTGTTGTCCTAGTGTGCGGAATAAGCCTACTTTGGGCCTATAGCCTACATACCGTGATAAGTCACTTATTATTGGATGGCAAGGTTCCCAATTAACATAATTGATGTGAATTGAAGGCAACGCTAGATAGTTTATCTTTATAGGCCTTGCACAATTCATACACAATGGCAATTCAAAGTGCTTTACAAATGAGAAAGTGTAGTGTGCATTTATTAAAACAAACAAACAAACGCAATTATTTGTAAAATAATGAAACTTAATAGTTGCAAAATTATAAAGGAGAGAAATATTCATGTTTTAATTAGAACGGACAAAAATGGTATCTACTTGCTTTTGCGCAAACAGATCAGCTCTGAATTGTGTGTAAGAGTGCTCTTGGGTGTGTAAATTCTGTTCTTACCTAATGAGAAATCCCACATAAGAAAACATTGGAGAATGCCAGAATATTCGTTTAAACTGCGTAAGTGGGATTTAAGAACAATTCAGTTCTTAAAAACATTTGGTGAATGAGGCCCAATGTACTTTCAGCTTTACTCGTTGATGACTAACGTACATCTAAGGACGTGTTATTACACACTGAGTCAATGTAACCTTCTCTCTCTGTTCCATCAACCTGATGCAGACTCAGGCACACACATCTGTAGATATTTTCAACCTTGTGCTGAATGGATTCCAAATATAGTTTCCCATTATTTTCAAGAGGCAAAAAATCTAGCTGGATCAGCCTGTGGAAAACAGGTGGGAAACAGTGGGAAAGCCGTCTTAATTTTCCATATACATTACCTCTGAACGGCTCACTTACTCCAATCACAGTGGACCTTTGGTGTACAGCAGAAGCTTCACTTCACTTCGTCAGGACCAGCTCTGGCAGATAGTACAGTATCTATGACTGCTGGCACAATGGTCTGTGGTGGGTAAGGTCTATAGTGTCCATTATTTTGTATAATATTATTAGTGATTTTCCCCATGGATCTTAGACGGCTTTTACCTTCACCACACACACACACAATAGATATTTGACGCCACTAGCACAGGGGCAGATTATTGTACAGGTCACACACACATTTTTACTTATGTTAAAGTTAACATAAGTAAACGATATGACTACGAATTTTGTATGAATGAATACAGCTAAATATCAGCATCAGTCAGCGTGATAGCAAAATAGTTTAGGGCCTACCAACTATTAAATACAAGCAAAGATTAAATGTCATTATTTAAAAACACATGCTTTTGGGGGGGATCATTGTATTATTTAAATGAAAATGCAAAAGGTTGCTGAAGTTGAGCAGTATGCAGAACTGCATTAACTGTTGACTCTCGTTTGTTCGAAATGTAAAAATTTTTCAACACGGGAGTGGAACTTCAGTCTAGACACTGTAAAAATAAGCCAACATGTGTACTGATTGGTCAAAGACCTACTTGACTGACCAATAAACAAAAGCAGTGAAGACACTGAAGCCCGTCTACTGGGCTTACAAGAGCCTGTAAATGTCAGGTTCTAATTCAAGAACCGATGAAAGGTGACAGTGAAAGCTGAGGGCAGATGCAGACTGCAGCATACTGTGCTCGTCCATTATGACACGGCTTTCAACAAGCCTCACCATACCAGTCTATTGATTCACTGAACATAGAACAAGGAATTTTGTTGTTGTATATATACATTTATTGCAATGATACAGTAAACATCAGCCGTTACGTACCCTATTTGCCAGGCATTGCAGAAACATGAATACAACACAGAACGAGTTTGAAACAAAAATATGACAAGGAAAACGGTGAATATTTTCAAAGAACATTTTGATGAGGTAAAGATAATTCAGTGGACACTTGGCAGTGGCAGACCAGCTCGAGTTGTGCACATGACGGGGGGTTAGAGCCTAGAGCAAGTCTAGTGATACACTGAGTACTTCAGCTCTCCTCCTTCACAGGATCCTCATGACCCCCTCTCTCCTCCTCAAACGTGGGGGGGACGGACGACATGCACACACCAGCTACACACCAGCTACCAAACGTAAATAGTGCAATCATCTAGTGCTAGTTAGCAAAAAAGCAAATCAAGTTAACGTCAAAATGACAATAAAAAGAATAAACATTTGAAGTACTGTAAGCATGGAAACAACAGTAAAAAAATAGAAAATAAAAAAAAGAACAGGCTGGTTTGGAGAGATTGAACCTTGCAGTTTCTGTTTGAAAAACACCAAAGAAATAAAACATTTTTTATTTCATTGTAAAACAAAAAAATAAAGACGGTGAGATATTGACACCTTAAAACTGACAATTAAAAGTCAAAGGTAATGTGAAACTAAACTGCTCCCTCCCACTTACTATCTCTCCACCACCATCTACTCTCGTTCGCTCTTGCTAGATCAACATCCAGAAATGTCTTTGGTTTTGTTTCTCCTTTGGAAGCGTGTGTCCGTCGGGTCGAAGCCTTGATCCCGGGCCCCAAACAGGGCCCAGTGGGGGGTTTTGGACATGTAGTCCTGGGCTGAGAATACCTGCCGGCCGCCGCTCTTCTCGTAGGCCTGCACAAGCTCCTGGAAGCCGTCATAGTCAATCCACGTCCACCATTCCCCTTCTACCTTGAACTGTGAAGAACCGCCACAGACGCACACAGTGAGCGTGTTAATTTGTGTAGACACAAACACATGTTGATGCACAGACCAACACACACACACACATAGACACAGAAGGGTAGATAGTATTTGTGGATGAGCGAGGATTGCGTTGAAGTGATCAATCACGCTCCCAAGATCAGAGTGCAATTTCCTGTGTGCTCAATGGCTGACAGGAGCTTTCATTAACCAATTAGAGGTGTGGAACCTCCTCCACGTCTCAACCATGGACACTCAATCCTCTGTGACAAAGCCCAGTGAAAGGGGAGGGGTGGGTTGGGGACAAAATGTCAAAACAAGACGGGAGAGGAGAAAGAAAAAAATATCCAATGGAGTGAAAAACTGGAAAGAGAGGAAGATGGTTTGTTTGAGACAATGTGTGCAGTGAATGCTGCCAGACACATTTGTGTGCTGCATAGAGATCAGAAAAGATCTTTCTTCGGGGTATATTCCTCTCTAGCTGAATCACACAGTAACAAGAGGATTCAGACTAAACAATTAAGTCACAAGCAAATACTATATTTAAAGCAAAACTTCAAAACTTGAGTTTATTAAGTGATTGCTTATTGCTTTTCTAAAACTGTTACTACAAATATTTGATATGGTTTCATCAATACAAACAATTAGAAACAAAATAGTTTAATAATAAACCGTCATTCTTCCGCTACTACAAAGTTTAATTCCTACATACATTGTTGCCACGCAACAGCCAGGTGGACATCTTTGCCGTCTTTTTCAATTTGAAATATTCGATGCGCAGTAATATGGAATGTTAAAGAATGTTATGAGGACAACCTGTGAGGTTATGCTGGATTTTACAACAGCATGGAACGTGATATAGCCAATCACAATCAAGGATGGGAACAACCAGTTTTAGAATTCCAATTCAGACGCCACAGCAGGGCTCACCGGTCCAGATTCACACCTCCTTACAGTTATGTCTCCATCAAACATTTTATAGTTTTTACCTACACACTTTCCAGTTAAGAGAGCATGATGAGAGCAGCGGTAGATAAACTGATGGAGAGAAAGAGAGAGAGAGAGAGAGACAGTAAGAAATGGGAGGCACAGGAGAAGATAAGGTAAGAGAGAAAGTAAGATTACAGTATGTACAGTACACATGTATGTTGGAGTGTGTGTGTGTGTGTGTTGAGCCACACTGCTCAACTGGGAGTCTGCAATGTTGACACGTTGGAAAGACTTTTGTGTCCCAGAAATACAATTGTCTGGTGCCAACTTTTGCCAACATAGTGCCATAATTTTTTTGACAAATCAATTAAATGGCATCCATCTAACTGTCTTCAGTTGGAAACAAGCCACAGCAGTTGTCTAAACATTTTTCTAAAGTAATTGACGTGAAACAAAAAGGGTGGTTAGGCCTAGATTTTCCAGGAGAGGATTTGTCCATTTTTAGCATTCAATATTTGGGCAGTTCAGGGCAGTAAGATCATTCAACTAACAAAGCTCTTAGACTAGTCCACATTGTAGATCTGGAAGACTTGTCGATATCTTAAAAAATAAAACAATGAATTAAATCCCAATTAAGGCCTTAACACTGATGATACCAGACCATTGAGAGAGCGAAAAGTACACATTAGCACATTGGCCATTAGCAGTGCAGTGACTGCAGTAGAGGAAAACTAACTGTTAAGTCACAAATTAAACCTTAAAAAAAATGTGGAGGGGAATCATTTCAAGCATGGGATCAATCAGGATACAAAATTGCCAAATCACTTCCCGCTCACTAAGAAATACCCTTCCGAAACTTCAGAAGCAAATTACCCATGTTGTTACACTCCAAATTCCCTCATTGCTAAGGACAGCTGTAACTCATTCCACAAAAAACTGGAGGTTTCCCTCAATGTAATACACTACTATCGTTTCCTATCCAGTGCAGTTTCCACCGTTTGGCCGCTTCACCGTAGTACCTGGAATATGTCTCAAACAGCCCCAGTAACCAGGAGCTCTCCCTGGGGAGCCCTGTGTGCTAAGCCTGCGCTTTTCATTACACTGCTATCTTCTAGAGGGAACCACAGGTCTCGGGCGTCCCCACCAAGAGAGCCAGGACCTGGGCAAACAGCAGCCAGTCGATAGGGGGTTGGTGGGGCATGGGGGCCCTTGGGAGAGCATGGACAGACGGATGATGGAGTTGGTTAAAGGTCCATCACAAGCCGCTCCAGTGATTTGTCTTACACAAACCTTTATGGACCGCAAAAGCTAAGTGCCCACACATGCCTGTGCCCCCCCCCCCCCCACACACACACACACACATACAGTTTTAGAAAGTTCACCCAGATATTATGGATAACCACTTTACCAAAATAACAGTTGGGGGTGAGTAATCTACATAGATTATTTTACTGCACATTTGCTTGACAGTCATTAAGATAACTATGGATCCATTCTGGTGTGCTGCATATATAAATGGCAAACAATGCTTAAATGTGCTCATAATGTTTTAAGTGCCTATGAATTATTGAAGAATCACAAAAGACAGCCAGGCTCTCTCTCACACACACACACACACACAGGCGTGCGCACACACACACACACACACACACACACACACAGCTGTGTGTAAAGCACTTAAATCGCAGACAAGACAATAATGTTAAAAGAAAAATGTACGCTTGGATACAGCTTTACATTTCTTTCCAGTACACTTCACCTAACAAGAAGCAGTGATGAAGACAAAGTGAAGAGATGTACATAAATGTATGTGGACTTCCTCGCTCCAACTTCAGGACACAGTGTGTGAGGCACACGAGGATACCGAGACATAGGAAATTACAGCTCCTGTGAAGAAGCGCAAGTTGAGGGAGTCATCTACAACAGTATTATGGAATGCGCCGGTTAAAGACCAGGGCATCTGTGATGGTGACAAAGAGGAATAAGGGTGAAAGAGAGAGAGAGGACAGGAGGCGGGGGGAAATCAATGCAGTGAAGTATTGACTGTGGCCTTTCAGGCTGGCTTTTGAAAAATTGAGTTGAATTTAAAAGGGACAATTGGCTTTTTTTGGTCCCCATTTGTGTGTCGGAGACCAGTCCACTCAAGTCCCACGGTGCCAAAGCTTGACCACCCACTCAGTCTTCATCAAGGGGACATGGCCAAGGAGACGGATGCGTCACCTGCCGTCTATGGAAGGCCCCATCATATCACATCATAATAATCACCATCCACACCTCCACCACCACCACCATCATCATCATCATCACGTAATGTCACAGAAGTAGAACCTTCTGGTGGGCAGCGATAGACCCGGGAATTGTATGTGTGTCTGTATACTATTGTTGTGTATTGATGAACTTTATCCCTTTGTTTTAATTAAACATAGAGGGACAATACCAACCCCATTTTTCAGTCGGGAAGGTAAATGGAGAACACCAACCATTGGTGGAGATATATGTCAAACAAAGATCAGGACACTGTTGGGGGCATAGACTTCCTGTATGTGATCCCTTTGGGAGTTGAACCCAAAGCCTTGTCGCAAGCACCATGCAAACCCTAGGGCCTCATTGCCTTGATAAGTCCCATCACGGGCACCACAAATACTGTACAAGCTATTCACGTTGCCTGGCTCAAAGACACAGCGTGTCTCGTAACTTAACATCTCACACAGTGACTCATACCCCAAACTCAGACGCAATTACAATCAAATGCTCGCTCTCTCTCTTTCTCTGTCTCTCGCGTTCTCTCTCTGCCCCCGTTTGCTCGGTCTCTCTGCCAGTCAGTCCCCAGAAAGATGAGGGGAGGATAGAGGCAAACAGAGCTGCTATTCAGATAATGACTAGTCAAGACGTATAAGACAAACGTGGGTACAGAACAAAGGCGAGAAGTTTTCTTCAGGGTTAGAGGAGCCTGATTAGACAAGTTTGAATATTGTTTTATTAATTGTTCTCTAAAAACAATAAAGGGCATCCTTTGATCCCAAACCAAACAGTAATGAATGTTTCTCTGTGAGGGTTGAGGCCCCATCTTCTTCACTGCCCAGGAGGAGAGAGAGGGTGATAAATCATAATTCATTCATTATTGATTCATATCTGTCTCTGCTTCACTGCTAGCGGCTGCATAAGACGAGGGACGAAAAAGGAGATATCCGCTGCCAAAACGGAACAATGTTTTCTTCAAAGGTTGGCATCATTAATGTTGTTTAGGGCCAGCAATAAGACAACAAAAAACAAGAGAGATGCGTGTAAAGTCTTGTTTTCTGGGTGGAAAGGGGCCGGTAACGTGTTGTGGGAGGTGGTGTGTGGAGGCATCAAGGTGAACAGGAATTTAGGCATGGATGTTGAGGGAGACCTTTGTGCCATTTCTATGTTATGCTGGAGGGAGACAACACACATTCTCTCTCACACATACACCATAAGGTGTTTTAAGAGGTGGCAGGCAGAGAAGGAGAGGGAAAGAGAGGGGGAAAGTGAGGCAAAACAGGGAAAGAGAGGGAAAGAGGGGGAAAGACAGTAGGAAAGAGAGGGAAAGAAAGTGGCAAAGAGAGAAAAAGACAGTAGGAAAGAGGGGGAAAGAGAGGGATTTGGGACACCTACAGCAGCACTTACCTTCTTGTGGGCTATCAGCAGACAGTTGGAGTGCTCGTGCTCGCAGGCGATCTCGTACTGTGGCAGCATGTCAGCCAGCTGCTGGACAAAGTGCACCACCTCCTCGTGCCAGGGCACGTTAGCCATGGTCAGGCTACTGGCTGAGCTCTCCCCGCAGTACGTCACCCCCTGGGAAAGAGAGGGGGGATTGAAATCAATGCAAATCCTTTCTCAGCCACATGAAGCAGGGAGTCTCATACAACATGTGCCACAGACTATAAGGCGGATTCAGCAGGCCGGCAGACAGATAGAAGCGGATGACTGGAAAGGAACAGAGATGTGGAAGCGCCGGAGATAAGAAAAGTGGGAAGTGGGAAGTTTTGCTTACTCGCTATGAGTCGTTATCTGCATCTGTATTCTAGTTCTCCTTCACTAAGACATTCCACTGCTCTTCCCACCACCATACAGACCAAGAGATAGCAACTAGGAAAATACGCTTAATATACAGTGACTGGATAAGATGCAGTTCTACGCAGAGGTATGCGGTTGAAAAAACACATTTTATACACTTTACCTCAAAGACACTTCTACGATCTTAAATTCCGGGGGTTGTCTCTGAGATTTAAAGCCACTCTAATTCAATGGAGAAAATAAAATGGGATGTGACAGGCTTTTGTGCGAGTGACATTGCTCAAGTCTTTTAGCACCCTCTCAGGATGCTGGCTGTATTGTGTTTTTGTTTTGAGGCGGATGGGGGAGGGGATTTGGAACATTCTTTCCATTTTAAGGATAACTCAGATGAAAACAAAAACCCTAATGATTTTCGAACTTTCCTCTGATTCTTACATCGCTAAAAGTAACATTCTGTTTTTGCTATGAGCTCTGGAAAGACAGTGACTTGAGAACCAATATCAAGTGGAGCCTTGACATCGCACAGTACAGTGAAGTTTACCTCAAGCACTGACTCGCACGGTCTCCCAAGGCCAGAACCGGAGGGAGAGGAAAAAATGAGAAAAGAAGAAAAGGGAAGAAAGACTGTACAAGTATCAAGGAAGTAAGACAACATGCAGCACAAATCAACAAATTGTCAAATTGTGTAAATGAAGCACCAACACACACATTCACACATGCACACACACACACACACACACACACACACACACACTCTACCCTGTTGAGTTACTACCACAAGCCCAAACATGTCATTGGGGCACACAGGAAAAGCAGCAGCTATTTTTACGGCCAGCCTGTATGGCCTCACGGTCTTCTGAGGCCCAGGCCACGACCCAGACCACCGACAGCGTTCGTTAAAACTTAAATAATTATGATTATTAGTATTGTGCTGTCAAACACATTTTGGTCAGCCAAACTCAGTAATCACTCCATTCATGCTGGGTCTTCAAGTGTTCACTATGGCTGCTTTGCACAGCTTGTATGTAATCATTTTACATTTACTGACTGTCTGTCAGACACAGCACAGTACAGAGGTCCCTCAAGGAGCCTCATGCTTCTCCGCAGAGGAAGATTCAGAGGCGTCTTCCAAACCAGGAAACAGCAAAACGCAACACACACAAAGAAATACTCAAATACACAGATGCACAAACACACACTTTTGCCGTTTGGGTTGGAAGCCAATCTCCCAAGGACGATCAGGCTTGGTAAGGCACGGGGCGTTGTACAGAATTGATGAGGAGTCTTGGTCTTATCAGACTGGCCTGTAGCCTTTCAGAATAATGATCACCTTCACAAGCTGAGGTATAAATCACCAAGAAAGGGGGAAGAGGGACCGAGGGAGAGAAAGAGAGAAAAGGAATGATGGGGCAGGGGATTAGAAAGAGAGGGAGGAGAAGTGAAGAGTGAGAAACAAGAGACAGCGAGTGGATTTTTGTGCGGGAGACAAACAAGTGAAAAACCAAAACAGGTGAACATCAGTGAGACGCTAGGGGGTGGGTCCTGTAGACTTCCTGCCTACTCGCAAATAGCATAGCTCTTTACGCCCGTAATGAGACACCAGTGTTTCTCTTCGTACTGTCATCAAAGCAGTCTGCGGCTATGTTTTAGGCCGTAACAAATCTAAATATGGAGGCAGTACATTTACCTTCCCCCACTTAAGTGTGTGATAGATTAATAACTTGTGCGGCAGTGATGAAGTCTGTGCTTCTTACAGAAACACAAACAATCACACCATGAGGACATACAACATGAAACAAGCTTTACCCTTTTGGTTCAATAGTTTCGCTGACATACCACCCACCCACTTCACCAACATCACAATGCGGACAACCCACCCACATTCAACCCGCCCACACACACGATGTAGTACGCCCCAACAGGGAGGTCACTCTGTCATGAAGCAGTGATGTGGGCTAATGTGAGACAGGGTGCAAGGTGTTCCATCACTGTCCCAGTCCATGTCCTGTGGGATGCACTAATTGTAAGGATATAATGCTTTAGTCAATCCCATAGCCAAAGGAATATAGCCTGGAGCCTCAATGTTACTGAAGGTCAAGACGGACTCAAAGAAAAAAGGTGAAACTTAGAACAGGGACACATAACACGAGTGACCTGTGAGAGCATGGTTAAGTGATTGAGTCAAAATTGCTCATTGTAACACTGTTATAGTTCCGTGTGTGTCTTGGATATTCTGTACAGATTGAAGTAAGCCCTGTCAAGTGAAGCACACCGATGCAGAAAGGCCAGAAGCGATATTCTACAGTAATACTCCATTCACACCGCAAGCCTTGGTGCTTTATATACCACATGCTTTATATACCATATTATTCTACTTATATTCTCATTACTGTAAATAAATGCAATTTTTTTGCACTTCTGGTTAGGTGCTAACTGCATTTCATTGGCTTTGTACATGCACTCTGCACAATAAAGTAAAATCTAATATAAAAGTGGCCCACAAAAAAACAAAAAACAGATTCCTTGTCATTTCTGCTGTTCCCTCTGTCATGAACAAAAAAATCACAAGTCACATTTCAGCAAAAACATCAGAATTAGGCCACTTTAGCCTGTGGGCCATAAATGTAGCTTTAAGTGGTCCCGCAGTGAGCCTGTTAGAGCTGGAGAGGTGGGGGGGGTTCTTGAGGGGCGGGGGGGTTAGTAGTTCAGAAGACTTCCACTGGCCTGCATCCTGTTGGCCTTTAGCAGGGTTTCCTACTAAGCATGAGTGTGTATAGACAACTGTCTGATGTGTCTCAAATAACATCCCTATCTCAGATATCTCTCGTTGGTTGTTGCAGGCTTTATAACATAACTTGCAGATTTTATAGACCCCTAAGAAGGTAGTTTTGTGCATCTTGTGATAAAAGACACAATGTACAGTCAGGCAGAGAGGACGAGTCCAGTGTGTGTGGTTTGAGGAGTGTGTGTGTTCTGTATGCCTGTGTGTGTGTTCTCATGTGTTTCTGTGTGTGTCTTGTAATGACAGGGGCTGATGCTGTGTGACTGATGAGATGAGGAGCACCAGGCTATTTCGCTGAAAGTGGCTCCTGGCTGCTTCTTCCCTAGCAGGAGGCGAGCAGCCCAGGTTCTAGTAGCAGAGCAGATTCTCGCTGCAACTGCTGAGAGGGAATACAAGGAGGGTGTGCTGTGTGTGTGTTCATGATCAGAAGGACATGGGTGATAAAGACAGCAAGGCTCCCCCTGATTGTTCATCACCACCAGAACCTCCAGTCCACCTAGACACAAACAGAACATCTTTTTGCACAACCCCATGATACAGTAAACAGTAGCCCTCTCACTACCAACAGCTACTAACGGCACCACCCTGGCTGAAAGCATGACATTTTAAAATAGATTCGCTGATTCACTGAGAGTACCCACCACTGCTTGTGTGGGCCAATGGTTTTGTTGACTGAAAGGAAATAACTGTGATTAAATTGTGTTTCTTATATATATACAATGCCCACCAAAAGTATTGGAACAGTGAGGCCAATACTTTTGTTTTTGCTGTAGACTGAAAACATTTGGGCTTGACATCAAACGATGAACGTGAGACCAGAGATCAACATTGAGCAAAAGTATTGGAACAGATATTCACTTAAATATATTTAAGTGAATAAGACTTAATATTTAGTTAAAATCCCTTGCTTTCAATAACTGCAGCAAGTCTGTGACTCATTTATGTCACCAAACTTTTGCATTCTTCTTTTGTGATACTTTCCCAGGCTTTCACCGCAGCCTCTTTCAGTTGTTGTTTGTTTTGTGGGGTTCCTCCCTTCAGTGTCCTCTTAAGCAAGTAAAATGCATGCTCTATAGGCTTTAAGTCTGGAGATTGACTTGACCAGTCTAATACCTTCCATTTCTTGCCCTTGATGAACTCCATTGTTGTTTTGGCAGTGTGTTTTGGGTCGTTATCTTGCTGCATGATGAAGGCTCATGATGATGAATCAGTTTGGTTGCATCTTTCCTTAAATTGCCAGACAAAATGTTTCTGTAGATTACCGAGTTCATTTTGCTGCTGCCATCATGTGTTACATCATCAATGAAAATTAATGAGCCTGTCCCAGAAGAAGCCATGCAAGCCCAAGCCATGACATTACCTCCACCGTGTTTCACAGATGAGCTTGTGTGTTTGGGATCATGAGCAGCTCCTTTCCTTCTTCAAACTTTATCCTTTCCATCACTTTGGTAAAAGTTCATCTTTGTCTCATCAGTCCATAGAACTTTGTCCCAGAATTTTTGAGTTTTATTTCTGTACGTCTTGGCCTATTCTTCTTGCTAATGAGTGGTTTGCATCTTCTGGTGTAGCCATTGTACCTTTGTTCATGAAGTCTTCTGCGAACAGTAGATAGTGATACCTTCACCCCTGCCCTCCAGAGGTTGTTGCTGATGTCACTAACAGTTGTTTTAGGGTCTTTCTTTACAGCTCTCACAATGTGTCTGTCATCAACTGCTGATGTTTTCCTCGGTGTACCTGTTCGACGTTTGTTACTTAGTACACCAGAAGTTAATGTCTTCTTCAGGACATTCCAAATGGTTGTACTGGCTATGGCCAATGTTTGTGCGATGGCTCTGATTGATTTCTCTCAGATTTTCTGGTTTTCATGTTGTTTTCACCTCTGAATACAGTTTGCATGGGCAAAACCTATCCTTCCCAAACGGATCATGAGCGTAGATATTCAGTGCTATTTATTGATTGAAAGATGTATGTAATAGGACACACCTGGGCAACAAAACACACCTGTCAGTCACATGTTCCAATACTTTTGCTCACATGACAAATGGGTGGGTTTGAAAAAAAGGTGATATAAGTTGTGCATCAGATCCAGATGAAAATACCTGGAAATAAAAGCTGAAATGTTGATCTCTGGTCTCACATTCATCGTTTGATGTCAAGCCCAAATGTTTCAGTCTACAGACAAATATAAGGAATTGGCCTCACTGTTATATACAGGTGCATCTCAATAAATTAGAATACCATCAAAAAGTTGATTTATTTCAGTAATTCGATTAAAAAAGTGAAACTCCTATATAATATATTAATTACACACAGAATGATATATTTCAAGTGTTAATTTCTTTTAATTTTGATGATTATAACTGACAGCTAATGAAAACCCCAAATTCAGTATCTCAGAAAATTAGAATAGAATTAGAAAAGTTCAATATTGAAGACTCATGGTGTCACACCTAATCAACTCAAAACACCTGCAAAGGTTTTTTTTTAAATGGTCTCTCAGTTTGGTTCAGTAGGCTACACAATCATGGGGAAGACTGCTGACTTTACAGTTGTCCAGAAGAAGATCATTGATACCCTGCACAAGGAGGGTAAGACACAAAAGGCCATTTGCTAAGAAGCTGGCTGTTCACAGAGTGCTGTATCCAAGCACATTAATGGAAAGTTGAATGGAACAAAAATATTTGGTAGAAAAAGGTACACAAGCAACAGGGATAACCGCAGCCTTGAGAGGATTGTGAAACGAAGGCCATTCAAGAATTTGGGGGAGATTCACAAGGAGTGGACTGCAGCTGGAGTCTGTGCTTTAAGAGCCACCACGCACAGACGTATCCAGGACATGGGCTTCAACTGTCACATTCCTTGTGTCAAGCCACTCTTGAACTACAGACAATGTCAGAGGCGTCTTACTTGGGCTAAGGCCAAAAAGGACTGGACTGTTGCTCAGTGGTCTAAAGTTCTCTTCTCAGATGAGAGTACATTTTGCATTTCCATTGGAAATCAAGGTCCCAGAGTCTGGAGGAAGACAGGCACAGCATCCAAGTTGTTTGAGGTCCAGTGTAAAGTTTCCACAGTCAGTGAAGGTTTGGGGTGCCATGTCATCTGCTGGTGTTGGTCCACTGTGTTTTCTAAGGTCCAAGGTCAGCGCAGCCGTCTATCAGGAAGTTTTAGAGCACTTCATGCTTCCCTCTGCTGACCAGCTTTATGGAGATGCGGATTTCATTTTCCAGCAGGACTTGGCACCTGAACACACTGCCAAAGGTACCAGTACTTGGTTTAAGGACCATGGTATCCCTGTGCTTGATTGGCCAGCAAACTCGCCTGACCTAAACCCCATAGAGAATCTATGGGGTATTGTGAAGAGGAAGATGCGAGACATCAGACCCATCAACGCAGAAGAGCTATCAGAGCAACCTGGGCTCCCATAACATTGCAGCAGTGCCACAGACTGATGGGCTCCATGCCACGCTGCATTGCTGCAGTCATTCATGCAAAAGGAGCCCCGACCAAGTATTGAGTGTTGTATATGTTCATACTTTTCAGTAGTCCAACATTTCTGTGTTAAAATTATTTATTTTTTTGGTCATAAAAGGGTAATATTCAAATTTTATGAGATACTGAATTTGGGGTTTTCATTAGTTGTCAGTTATAATAATCAAAATTAAAAGTAATAAACATTTGAAATATCAGTCTGTGTGTAATGAATCTATATAATATTAAAGTTTCACTTTTTGAATCGAACTACTGAAATAAATAAACTTTTTGATTATATTCAAATTTATTGAGATGCACCTGTATATAACCCTCTGTTTTTTAGTACACAGTTGTAACATCATTTCACACGTTACATTCCAGTCTTATTTCTCTGGCTCTTCTGGTCTCTTCTAAGCAGTGACGCTGAAGTGGCACTCTTAAGTAACGCCCATCCTGTCTCTGCTGAGCCCAGTTGGAAAGATTGCTGAGTGGTTTGATGACTCACACACTTCTCAGTCCTCGACCTTCTGCGGCTAATACAGCTTGACGACAGTGATGTAGAGACTTCTGTGACAAGGACAGTATCTTGAGAAAGACAACTTTTTTTTAAACCAACAACTTATTAACAAGTGTGTGTGTGTGTGTGCGTTCAAGTATTTAAAAGTGTAAAGTGCATTATGGACAGTGCAAGCATGGTGAGGTTGTTCGTGTGTGTATGTATGTGTGTGTGTGTACACACACTTGTGTACAATCGACGAGACTGTGTTGGGAGTGCATGTGTGTTTCAGGAGAATATAAGGCAGCTTTATTTGGCACCACTTCTTAACTCTGATTGGCCCTGAGACCAGAAGAGAGGTGGGCCTTTAACCTGCTGCACAGCATTCGGTCCAAGTGGGTCATCACTGTTGCTAAGCAACCCATGCAAGGCATGCTCCTGCCTCCAAATGAAGGTGTGTGTATTTTTGGAGACTGTGTGTGTGTGTGGGGGGGGGGGCTTTCTGTAGCTAAGGTGTTCTATGATATTGTCTCTTTTCAAGTATTTACAATGCAGGCAATATCAGTCATCTTACATTTACATTAAGTCATTCAGCAGACACTCTTATCCAGAGCGACTTACAGTAAGTACAGGGACATTCCCCCCAAGGCGAGTAGGGTGAAGTGCCTTGCTCAAGGACACAACATAATTTGGCACGGCCGGGAATCAAACTGGTAACCTTCTGATTACTAGCCCGATTCCCTAACCACTCAGCCATCTGACTCATCTTGCTTCGCAACTCTCACCTCTTTCAGAGGAGAGGATATGATAACACGATAGGGTCTGGAGAGATTTGGAGACATTTCAAATCTTAAGTTTGACTTTAAAGTTATACTTCGCCAAAAAAAAAACATTTATTGCAAATGTGTTCATCATAGGAAGATCAAATAACAAACTGGATTAATTTTTCCCCAACTAAGTTCCTTTCAGGTTTGAATGAAAACCTTGCTGTTTGACTTCAATTTCTTCAAGCCGTCATTTGAATAAGCCTTGTAAATAAATAAATCGTTAAAACACAAAAAACACAGTATATAATTAAATGATCCGCTGTATCACTATGACAAATCTAGATCAAATTCCTCCCCTGTCATTCATACTGTATCACACTAATTACCATGGCTGGGTCAATGGGGTGTTTCTACTAACTGACACTCAAGCGAATCGCACATCAGGTTAGGGGGACATCAAGAGAGACTAATAGGCAGTATATAAATCTTAGGGACATATCGATTTAACAGTACGGCCTGAGATACACATCGTCTCAAGATGACTTGGAGGTCTCATTTAAAAGCCATCTGGATCATCCATTCAGATAATTCTCTTTTATGCATGTCGGCCATAATCTGCACACCAGAACCGGTCTTTGCTTTTTTTCCCCGATTTTTTTAGTACTTTAAGATTATTTTTGAAGGGTTTTACTGGAGTCTAGGACTTAAAGATCACAAATTCATTAGCTACGCGTCCTTGACCACCAATTAATAATATTGTTTAACACGTTTGCTTTGGTCATTAAGAGGTGACAGTCTCTTTATTATCATAGAAATGAAGGGAGAATATAAAGGAGGGCTCATGGAGAGTGACAGTATAGAGGCAGAAAGACACAAAGATACGTGCAGAAGAAAATGAGGGCAAATTCCCTGTTTACTTTCCATTTTCCTTTCACTGAAGATATGTGTGCCTACCTTAACCTCGATGAAGTCTGGCTGTCCCAATGCAATGAGCTCTGAGTAGGCCTTCAGCTCCACCACATTCCAGGCCTTCACCAGCGTTAGTCTGTACACGGTCCTCTGTCTCTGAACACACAGAGCGAAGAAACATGATGAGAGGGAAGAAAATTTGACTGAAACCATATAACTCAAAAAGTTGAGTGAAACTCAAATCACTCAAATTCTCACTTATTTCCTTGTACTGGATAAACTGAGGAAGGCCTTAACAACGCAAATGACTTTAATAAAGATCAAGATCCAATGTCTTCCTTTATGCCGCGGACAAAGAGAAGTGTGGCAAGAGAAGTAAGTGTTGCATAAGTCCTGAGCATAGCAATAAGGGTTTTTGGAGTTATTCATCATCTCTGAGATGTCATTTGGTTGTCGTTGGGATGTAATTACTGTGGATTAAAATACACAGATAATTAGCACAGGAGATGACATGCTTAATTGAGAGTGCCAATATTGTGTGTTAAGAATAATTCATAAATGGCATTCTTGTCTCTTTCCAGATTGCCATGATGCCTCTGCCTCAACCCCCATCTGTCTGTCGTGACAGAGATGGACAGAGAGTGAGCGAGCCAGGAAGAAAATGAGTGAGAGCAGGAGAGAGGAAGACCAAGAGGAGGCTGCATCTGTTCCTTCTGAATATACGGGGAGCAGCCTGACGGACAATTCAGAGCCAAGGTTGAGAATACAACAGAAAACCGTGATATTACATCACAACGACAAGCACGCCTGGACTATGATGAAGAGGCTCTAAAGCACTAATCTCAAAGAGCTGTCAAGCCATAAAACACTACAGCACATATTTCAACCCTTCATGTATTTGTTTTCTCCAAAATGGAGCACATCCTTTTGAGAAGGCCACATCGTTCTCAGGCCCTCTGAGGCGATCAAACTCTCTCAACAGAAGGATCTATCACTCACCGTTATTGCAACCAAGTTTATCATAAACACCTCCAGCATGTTCATACATTAACAAGTTACTGAAAAATGAAGAGAGAACATGAAGTGAGTGTGTGAATGGGAGGACAAAAGAGAAAAAGGAGAGAACTGAAGAGGATAGAACAAAAGAGAAGAGAGCTCGGCCTTGCAGGGGACTGGAGTATGACTAAGAACATCCAGCCTGATCTCTGGTGTTCTCCCCGTTGGTGCAGGATGATCCCCGGGCATGGCCCCTCCCCCAGCACAGGGGGGGGGAGAGATAATTGGACGGTGGTGACTGTTTCTCTTTCAAGAAACTTGACAACGAGGCATGGCTCCATCACTTCCACAGCACCAGGAGAAGGTCTGGATGGACCACTTCAGTATTTCCCTAGTTGGAGATTAAACAACAAAAGCCACTGCAGGACATTGTAGGCTTTACAATGTACAATGGCTGGATTCTGCATAAACATTTTTCAACAAGCTTGCACATGGTGGGCTTCTGGTTAAATCTGTGTGTTTCCTGAGACTGAAGACCCATCCTTACTGGAGGAGTGAAACTGTCATTCTGTGGAGCTAAACAGAATAGTGCTTTAGGGCACTGGTGTCAAATACCAGTCCACCAGGATGTCAATCACTGTCCGGTGGTCTTAATCATGAGTCCTCCCTGGTATACTGGGACCTGAGGCACTGGATGGTTAAGTGGAATCTCATTCAGTAAAATAATAAGTGTGTAATGACAAGGGAAGGAAAGTGAATCAGCAGAAAAGGTTGTCCTAATTGCCAGCAGTTTGACATCCTTTCGAAACAAGCAATAGCAAAGAGGTATTTGATTTCCTTATCGGAAACTTTGAAGTATTTCCACATTGTATCACCCCCCTTTGCTAGGTACATCGTGATAATGGCTGGAACGAAACAAGAGTGAAATCTGCGCGCTGAGCGCCTTCGGCCGTTTTTCTCTTTCGAAAATCTCTGGCGGCCAAAATTTTGGTGCATAGAATTATTCATGATTGAGCTCAACAATATGAGGTGGTAAGGATCCCATCTTGTCCATAGCCTGAGCTCTTCCTCAAACTGTTTACAACCCACATGTTTGTAGAGGCTGTTACGCCAGACCCGCCTGAGCTGTGTTGTTCATTCATATTGGCATCGACGGGAATCGAGTCTTCACCCAGACCGGTAGAACAGGATTTAAACTGCACAAGGAATAGAAGCAGGAGGTGCTCATGCACATTCTTGATGCTAACGCACAGATAAACGGCCTCATTAGGCAATTGGACGCATTTAGGTTTTCTGTCAATGATTGCCTGAATCCATGTTGCAGACCTGGATTTATAGTTGATGCAAAAAGAGTGCAAAGCTCTTAATCACCATGTTTTTACAATGTGGTAAAAAGGTTTAAAGATGAAATTTATACTCTTTCAAATGCCACTTCCAACGAACCAGGCACTTCATCTCATGATACAGTTTTGCAGTTCTTCTGGAGGTGTTCTGGGAATTCAATCACAGGCTGATGCTGCCTCTGCCCAGAAACTAAGAGAAACAAGAAGAAGGGAAGTGCAGGGAAGTGGAGCAGGAGAGATTTGGGAATCTGGTCCAATCACTGCAGTTTGATCCGCTGTCAGTCAAATATAATAACAGGAAAAGAAACGTTGCAAGTAAAACCGGTGTTTGTGAACTTTGTATAAAAACTCTTGTTGTCACAAATCGCTAATTTGTCAGCAATCACAAAAACGGGAAATGCCCACTCTACTCAAGCTCTGACCAGATTAAACAAACTCTAAAGAAGGTGGTGTCACATGGGACCCAAAGGACTCCAACACAAAATATTTGCAAACTTCAATCATTTCAGGAGGGAGGGGGGGTCTACTCCATCCACTTCCATACAAATGATCAGGGTCTTGTGTGTGAGGTTACTATATGCAAGTCCACTGTAAAGTCTACCTATTTTTGGGAAGCCATAAGAGAGTGACCATAAAAGCCTTGAAATAAAATGAACAAGAAATAAATATTTAATGAGCGAATTGTTAATCAAAGCTCTCATAACACTTGACACTTGAAGCTGCAATTTAATCGCATCATTGTAGAAATAAAAACTAAAACATTTCCATTATAACTGTTCTCTACATTTCTCCACCCAGGGGTTTGCAAGATTGAAGTAATATCACAATGTAGAATATTTGTTGTCTACACAGTGATATCAAACAATCTCACCATCGCCACCCTTTTGTTTGTACCCAAGAGTGTACTTTATGCATTCATACTTTTGTAGAGGGAATTCACAAATAATTAACAAATAATTTAACAGATTTTCAACCAAATGTGGAAAAGCAAAATGTTCAAATTATTTACGGCAAGGATACCAATGCTACCTGCTAAAAAAAGAGGAAGAAAAAATAATGTAGAAAGATGTTCTACATAATACTGACTCTAAATCTTAACCTCCACAGACCTCCTGGCCTCACCTTCTCACCCAGGGCTTTCAGGCTGTTTAGGAAGCGAGGCCAGAAGTCTGTGAAGAGCGGCCGGTCGATCTTCTTCAGACTCTCCTTTGTGCTGGCATCCACACTGACATAGAGCTGTGTGACTGGCACCAGATTCCTGGAGAGGAGATGAGGAATGTGATATTAGGACAAAAAAAGAGGGGTCTAAAGAAAAAAAAAGGATACCAAAACTGAAAAATAAAAGATGTCAGTAAGCCATGTCTTCCTCTTCACTAGTCTAAGGCCTGGTGCTGATTAAGAGATTTGCGGTCTTTGAAGAGAGATACAAAGCACTCTTATTTCAGAGAAGGAGGACAAAGACTGAGAATGAGAGAGGAGGAGCAAATGGGAATAGTGGTCTTCATCTGACTGAAGCGTCGGGGTCTTTTCTCCCACAATGTGGAGGCAAATGGGTTTAACTAAGAGAGAAGGCTTAAGTACTGTAGTTATAACTAAACTACAAAATAAATCTGTGACAATAAATATTATAGACTGAATCTGTATGTGAAGTTACAAAACGTATTTGAGCAAAGGCATTCCTAAGGCATTTCAATAGGACTTTGGATTTCCACAGGACTGTAGAGTTCTGCATTCAGGCAGAAGTTTGAGAATTATGGAATATTACTTAATTTGGCTCATCCTGTTATCCTCTCATCTCCTCTTCTTGTTGGCCAACACTTGTTTCCAATCACAATAATGGGGGTGGGGGTCCAACCTCGATAAATTCCAACAGCTTGTCCAAGACTAGACAATCCTGACGGTGATGATTGATGCCGTCCTGCCTGCCTGCTCTGGTTTAGGGAGTGATAAGTCAGTGTGTGACAGACACGGCAAGGCCAAGGCTAATGACACAGCAAGGAACGCAAACCCAGACATGCTGTAGGGCGACCGGAGTGGGATTGAATGCAAAGGGAAAAAGTTCTGATGAATTAAGGAACCTTTAGCGGAGCAGGGTCAATGTTGACTTACAGGAAATCAAGGTTTAGCAAATAAGAGAGTGGTTGTTGAGCCGTTTGTATTTGTATTGTACATCTTATTCAATCATCAAGTGTCCTCGTAGTCCTTGTATTGGCAGACTTCTGTGTCGAGAAAGTACATTTTTGAAATGGAAAACAGACATCTTAAAAAGTCCAGACAACTGCCCATAGCAATATCAATCTCTTCAACAGTGCTTGAAATGACAAAAATGGCTGCCAACCACTCTTCGACTACAGCACAATTAACTACAAACATCTTGCAGGTCTTTCAGGTTCCCGTGTGGCAACTTAACCTTAGAATCTGATGCCAACATAACTAAAACATGGGCACAGTGCTGACTATGCAACATATAATGTTCTCTCTGTGGCTGCTTGCTTTTAACATGCTCAATTTAATAACAATTTTGTTGAATACATATTACAGCAAGGAGCTAGGTATGTCACATGCATAGACATGAGCCTGCAAGACAGACACATTCAACAGCATATGAATGTTTCTATTGTGTCGCCAGAGAATGCAGTTCTCGGATGGATGAGGCACTACCGCACTGCAGATAGAGACACTGTGAACTGACAACAGTGTTCCCTCGACTCCGACACTAAACCCTCTTTTCTCATTGTGCTCCTCACCACGGCCTCCTGCTACTGCTGATAAGGGGAATAAGGGTTTGCACGTGTATGAGTGTGTGCAGAGGCATGTGAGGTGAGGATGTATTTTTCATGAGGCCAGAGGAGCTGGCGAAGATGCTTTAATGCACCATGCCCGATATAGAGTGACTGACAACCAGACAGACGGACACAGGTGACAGGCGGAGCAAGGCTGTGATTTGTAATTCTTCTCCCAGAGTTCTTCTTATCAGGCCTTCCCCAGGTGCGACCCAACCCCGCCTGTGAAACCTTGGAGTGGCTCTGTGTAGGCTTTAAAAGTCATGGGGTAAGGGTCAGAGAGAAAGGGTGTCACTCGCGCATGAATGAAATGGTGCTGGCAGAGAATAAGGAAAGCCAGGATGACCTTTATGTAGAGAAGACATTTGGCATTGGGACTTGAATTGAGAGACAGCTTCAATTGCCACAAGCTGTCTCCACCCACCCTCGGACACGAGTGGCAGCTCACATAAGGACGGACAGTAGAAGCCTCCTCAATCACTTGAACGAAAATGTACACAGGAGAAACCTCCTCAAAAGAAATCTCTACAGCATGTTGTTCCAACTAAAGGCTATTTTAGTTTACCTAATTTAGTTTACCTGATTTCCTCTGGGAACTGTGCATTGGTGACCAGAAAGCTGGAGATGTGGTGGGTGTGAAGGAGACAAAGGAAGGCATTGATTTCGGGGTACATAATTGGCTCGCCAACCAGGGAGAGCGCGCAGTGTTTCACAGACAGGCCCTCTTTGTAGCGGTCTGGCCGCACTCCCGGCACACCTGGACAGAAGAGATATGGTAAAAGTTCAAAAGGTCATCCTGAAGCAGGAGGAGAAAGCTAGACGTTATACTATACATTACCTCTGGTCTGTATTGGTGTTGATCTGAAGGATGAAATGATTAGGTAAGCAAGTAATGATGAATAATTCCATTGTGTGTAAGTTACAGCTACTATCATCAGAAGTTTTTGTATCCATCAGCCAAAAGTGTTTTACATTGGGGGAGGCTGGTGCAGGGCCCCCTCCCTCGCTCCACTGGTAGCCCTGCTTCTCCAGCTGATCCCTACCCATTTCCCAGCAAAGAGGCTGCTTCTGCTGGCAGCCGTCTCAATGTGCGTATGAACACACGCTTGAAGCAGTTAGACACACACACAGCTCTGAGATAAGGAGACATTGCTACCTTACCTCAGTGAGGCAGGAATCTAAATTGACATTAAATATTTAACCGTAACATTTTAGAACACAGCCAGTTGATTTCTGTATGTCTACCGTAGCTGTGACTGTAGTTTGTCTTAAACGTTGCCTTCCTTGACAGAACAAAGTGCCATTAATCTTTATTAGCATGTTTTTGGCAGGTTGTTGTTTTCGTGATACAGTACATCTTAACGAGAATGAATTACCTAAAATAATCTGCAAAAATAGACATGATTATTTTGGTAGTTCTTCCTTAAATTAATAGCTTATAATAATAATGTTTGTAAAAAACTGTTAAATATCTGGAAAAATATATACATGTGATGAAAGTTTCTGCGTGTGTAAAAAAATGTATACATGAAAAAGAGTGAATCTAAACCTTTGTTCTTCAAACAAAGCACAAAAAGGTGAAACTTTCAAACATCCAGGGTGTGATTGATTTCTTATGCCTTACAAGACGAGGAGAACAACAAGACTCAACAATGAAATCATAACACATTTTCCATTGACGAGGCCAGGCGGCTAGCAGGAGCTCTGCTACATTTCTATGGAAAACTCAATTTCATGAAACAGCTTTATAGTGAAAGAAGCCAAACTAAAAAGCAATCAAAGCATTCCCATGGCACTCAATCAGGCCTCAGGAGAAATCACACTTTCATTGCATTCATAAAACACAACAACTAGAACGGACAATACAAATGTGCCAACGTGGGCCCCTGAAACCTCATTACAATATCATTGATATTAAGGATAAGAAAGAAATCCCATTCAACTCCCACACGTATAGTTAACAGTCCCACTAAGAGCGCTCATTCTTGCAAGACTGGATTGTTCGTTCACTCGTTGCGGCACTTGATGAAGTGGGGCTAAGCAACAAGTACACAAAGTTCTCTGGCCCGTTGCAATGAGTCAAGTTTGGGAGTGCTGGTGTACACTGAATTGGAACTGGGTCCTGCTTTAAAGGACACAAGCATATGATTAAAGCCCTCTAATGTCCTCAAGAACTGAATACATCATCTTTGAAAAATACAGAATCTCTCAAAATCAAACCCAAGGAAAAACTGCTGGCCAAATAATCTCAGTGTGCTGCATCCAGTTTGACACTACGTGCACCAGTACTCAATCAACATGAGGTTTAGATTCTCACTAATGGCATTAACTCATAATATCTAATTGTAGAAAAGTCAAACTTAACTACAAAGCATCCTTATTCCCTGGCGACTCAACAGCTTTACAAATAAGAAACAGACACTGTCGTTGGCTGCTGTCGAGTACAGCCCAGCGGCTATGAGCAAATCCCGATCATTAGGAAGGATTAATGATTCCGTCACTTCAGTGCCCAACTGGATTGACTCTCTGGCTCAGTTCCCTTTTGGTCCCACTGCAGGCCTTTAATCAGATGTGCTCTCCAAGATGCATAAATGTATTTGAAAGGCAGTCATTTTGTTAACTAGTCAGATACAGATGCTTGTCAAAAGGTTGAGTTTGGGAAAATAATTGGAGTGACCATCTTTTTAAACTAAGGAATTGGCACTTCAGGACAATCCGTCCTTCTTAACTAAGCTGACTCAGTCCTGTTGCAGCTGAAGAAGGGAGATAATAATAATAATAATGATTCCCTTCATTTCGTTTTATGGGGTTCAGCAATGTTCTTTAGATTTCTTGGCTAGATGCATTAACGTGCACTGCTACTGTCATCTTGTCACAATTTATTTGATAGAAAGATGTCAGAACAATCTTATTTTGGCAAGATAAGTATAAGACCAGCAACGTGTAAAACCACTAAGCAACAAAAATATGAAATTATAATCCGTCTATGGAAACAACCTGTCAGACTGCTATCCATGCCAGCCTAAAATAAAAATGGCAAAAACTTTCTTGACTAACTGCAAATGAAGACTGACGTAGAACCTGCGCCATTTGTCTTTTCAGCCTGTGCTTGTCAGAACCTCTAAATCTTGCAGTCAGGAAGAGGTCATCTTGCGGTGACAAGTGCGTCCCACTCCAGACAGAGGTGTGTGACAGCCGTAGGTCAGTCAAGCAGACCGGGTAATGATGACTAAGTGAGCCTGGAGACAGTGCAGCTGGAATGCTGAACCATACCACTGTAAGGTGAGGACTGAGGCAAACTGTCCTTCAAGACATCATCTTCAAATCTACATCTGGTATCTTTTATACAATGAGAAAGAAAAATACACTTTGGCAACACTTTACAACAAGGTTACATTAACCATCATGTAACTCCATACAGTAGTTGTAATACCTACAATAAAAACATGAATTGCTTTGTAATTAAATAGTATTATGTTTTTGTGGATAGGCTATTACATGTGTGGAATATTTTATTACAAGGGCATAAGAGGACTGTATTGGGAGGGGATGTAAGGGGGTAAATGGATTTTACAAAGGGGCATATGAAGATTGTGTTACCAAAACAAAACACTTGATAACATCCACTTACCCTTGGAGAGCCCAACCTCCCCCATACCACGTTTCACTTGTGTAATAACTTGAACCACTAAACCATAATTAAGTGTACCGATACAATAGCAATACAGCACTATGCAGTAGCACATATTGGTAACAGTCAAAGTTAACTCAATAATTACGTCATTCATTAATGATGTCCCAATTCCAAAAGACAAATTACCCATGTGAGATGGGAGAAGATGATAGAATGAACTGGTAGAAAGTATGTTAAGTACAGACACATCAAGATGCAGGGAATGAAGTTCAGGCAAGTGGATGCCATAGCTGTGAGGATGATTGATGACACTGTTGAATGGGATGTTAGTGTGTGTGTGTGTGAGCATGTATTAGCACACACGGGTGTGCGCACTGACCTTTGAACTGGCGTATCATATTCTGATGGTTTTCCATGGCTTCCAGCAAGATCTTCTCTGGAGGGTCCATTTTCCAGCGCCACTCCATTCCCACTGGGTTAGTGTGGTGTCTGCCAGGCCACACAGAGAGGATGAGAGGGGACAGCTCTGGTCAACCCGACCCCGGACACCCGCTCACGCCAGCAGGCCCAGACTGGCATGTCTATGCCCACAGTGGGGTGCCTTGGTAACAATCCAACTGACATCCACTTCTAATGCCCTTTCCTGAACCTTTCAGCTCACCTCAGATCACCAAAAGGGCAAGGGGTACAGCAGGTTCGCTGTTTGCACACTCTCATTCACAACAATTAT
Source organism: Hypomesus nipponensis (assembly GCF_054491055.1). Lineage (NCBI taxonomy): Eukaryota > Metazoa > Chordata > Actinopteri > Osmeriformes > Osmeridae > Hypomesus > Hypomesus nipponensis. The sequence continues at coordinate 8,935,804 of NC_140375.1, forward strand.
CTGTAAAATGATAACACGTAGATATAAAGAATGGGCAGCTAAAGTAGGCATCAGTGCATAAGGTAAGGCTTAAGAACTCAAATCCAGTGTTTCTTGATTCCAGACCTGACTCCACAACCTAAAATCAAGCTCTTAATTAGCTGTACCAGGTGATCCTGCAGTAAGTGCAGGGTTATCATGAAAATGTGCCATCGTTTACAAATTCAAATACGGTTTCACACTCCCCAACATCTTTGGTGCCCCCTGGTGCTTGACCATGGACCAAATACATCTGTGCCCTAAAGAATGCCTTATACCTGTTGCCCCAGATTGGGCACCTCAAGTGAGACTGGCGTATCGTCCCTGACAGACCCCTCATTCAGCAGTCACACACAGAGCAGAGACATTTCACCAGAGGTTTTAAAAGTCATCCTCTCTAAAGTAGCATAACATGAGGAGAAAAGTTCTCGCCCTCTCCCTCTCTTGCCCAATGTCACAATGCATCAGCTTCTACCTTTCCATCTCCCATTAGCCCAGCCATTAATCAGGCCCTCGTTAGTCACTAACTCATTAAGCTGACGGGTCGGAGATGACGTCAGTCCATGACAGGGATCGCTGATTGTTCCCGGCTGCAGTTAACAACGTGTCGCGGTTGAGAGGAGAACACGCCTGAGTAAACGAGGGTAAATGAGAGATCGCAGACACTTGACCTTCACAGGGCTATAAGCAGTGCTTCCAACATAGCTTTGCGTTGTGGTAAGCAAAAGGGGAGACAAACTCAGAGAGTAAACATTCGTACAAGGCAGAAGTGGTTTCAAAAGGCACTTGATTTAAATCCCTCCAAATAATGGATGAACGTACCTCCAGCAGAAGACACACTTGTTAGCACAGGCCAGGCTAGGGGTTGTCTCCATACACCTGTGAGACTCAATGCCATAGAAAGTGTGTTTGTAGCAGCCTCCTCTTCCCCTCAGCATGGACTAGATGGGGAGGGGGGAAGGGTAGTCACCCACATTCCTCACAAAAGATGTACTGTGGCATGAGGATAGTGTAGGATATGAAGTTTGACATTAAAGATTCTGGATTCTAAATTACCTTGGTCCAACGACACAGCTTTACTCCTGAGTGAGTTCCAATCAATTTGTATCCTGTACGGAAAAGAAGAATCAAGTTCATTAGTGTAATACACTAACCCCAATTACCAACTATTCCAGATGACCTGCTGAAAAATTGGAGAAGAAGTTAACTTTCTTCGCATTGCAACTACCTTTTATGTAACTTATTACAAGTGTACCACAATATGCGGTCAGTGGTCCACTGTAATAAGTGGTCACTGAAATATCTTGGCGGTATGAATAAAATTATGATTAAGATTCCAATGGAGCTCACTCATTCAAATGAGGTATGCAACTTCAAAAAGTGTTAGATGTGATGATGTGTGTGTGAAGTAATGATGGCTCCCTCCCCCTCCCCTACCTCTGAAGTCAGCCCATCAAACAGAATACTTTTATTTGCCTCCTTTAAAGAATCCAGATACATTCCAGTGCCTGGGATCTCCAGATCCCCTCTGGAGGTTCAAGGAGGGCCCTCCATGGCATTTCAAAAGAGTGCAACATTTAAATTGAGTTTCTATTTTGGTCCCTGGTGAAGAGGTAAGAAGCAATTTGTGGAGGATTGGAAAATGTTAGACATTTTAGGGTGCATTGAGTTTAGAATGGACACATTTAAGTTGAACCTTTCATATGTTGGTGTTTGTGACCGTCAGTTTCTGTTTCAGTTCCTGATGTCAGTATATTGAATGACTCCAATGGACACCAATTCTATCTGCAAGCATCAAAGCTGCATTTACCGCTGACCTCAATGTGCAGAGGGATGACTATTGTTTGAGGAAGCTTTATTCAATGCAAATGCATTGACACAAATAAAAGCGACAGAGAGAGGCAGTGTGTGTGTGGAGGGGGGGATTTCAGGTTATTTGACAAGCCATGCAAGTCTCTGGGCAAACTCATGGTGACCCTCTACCTACACTACTACTATCAAACCTTCAGACAATGTCTAAGCTTCAGGCATACAGGCTCTACAGTTCACACTGATACTCTAACAGGGTTAGAAGGGCCTCAGGCAATACTGTGTACTGCCACTGTCTATAAAATGACAGTCTCAATACTTGTCATATTGTATTAGCGTATACACTGTCAAATGATCTGTTAGCTAATAGAACAAGGAACACCAAAAACATTGCACACATTGGCCGTGTTTCCCAGATTCGTTAAGAAGCTCTTAACGCTAAGAGCTTCTTAGGAGCGTGTACTCTTTGTAGGAATATTCTCTTACTACTGGCTTGAGCCTCCGAGTCCATAACGCAGAAATACATAGACCATCATCGAACCATGTCTCATTGTAACTGAGTTGTATGAAGTTACGTTTAGGGTCTCTTCAGCTCTGTTGTTACAGAATTCAAATTAGTCTCCCTGAATATACAGCAGTAAACACTACAGTTCCTACAAGGAAACAAGGGCCAGGTTTGAGAAAGTGTGTCTTAACAAATACCAAGTTATTTCATCTCAAATCGAACCTTGGCAAGCCTACAGGGACTTTGTGCAGTCGACATTAAACAGTGGACTAGGGTCGATAGTTGGTCGTTGGAGAGGGCTATTACACGCTTACAGAGCATGTTTTATATATGATATAATCTCACAGTGGAGGGTTGTTGCCGACCACAAGTGAGCTGAGCGATAGTTCTCACCGGAGGGCTAAATCGAGGCTATGTGTTTATAATACTCTGTGCTTGAGCCTGGGCAATCTCTAAGGCCTTGCTATGCTGACAAAGCACTACCTTGGGGAATTTGCAGTATTGTATTTTAATCTGTAATATATTTTATATACAGCAAGTAAAATGTGTATACATATTATATGTCACACACCCTAGTGGCTTTGGAGTAGTACTGCAGAAATCAATTTAAACACTGAAACCAAGGCAAATGCCTGGTAACACTCTTTACAGAAGCCGATAGTTCTGAAGGGTTAATCATTTCCTAGTTTCTTTCTCCCCATCAGCAAAAAAAACCCAAAGATGTGTGGGGCCAAATATTGTCATATCGGTGAATACAGAAAATAATATCTCCTGGCATAAGTTCTACATCCGTATGCTAGAGAAATCCTGGATGTGTAGGAGCGGGGAGGGAGACCCCCAGGGACTGATCCCTCATGGAGGGGTAGGCAGAGGGGGGTAATTGGACGGAGTTGCATTATTAAGAGCCATTAGGACACACAGACTCCCCAGCACCACTCTCCTCTGCATGCTGAGGATGTGGCGATTTCAGATGTTTCCGACAGAAGGGAGAGAAAGACTGCAGTGCGGGTTGCAATTTCATTAAAAAAGCTGCCTGGGTAAACAAGTCTGCAGCTGGCAGGAAACAAAGAACAATTGCTTAAATAAATATAATCGAATGTGAGGTGCAGACTTTCTGGTGTTTCACTGGTACAGAATGGCAAAGTAATTAGCTTCAAAGACCAGCAAACTGAAAGGTTGGACAGCTTATCAAAAAAAGCTTTAGAAAATTCAATAGAAAGTAGAAAAAAACTGACCTGCCAATCATTTTGAAAATTATACATTTCAGCAAAACAAAAAGTCTAATTGGCTTTCCCCCTCCTCTTTCGCCACCAAATGTACAAGCGTGTGGTGGTTTTACTCTTGAAATGAAAAATATGTGACATGACTTAATGACATGATTCTTTTTGATACCTTCATAAGACAGTAAGCTTAAGAAGGTGTTTTTAAGCTTTTGGAACCGCCGATGTTGTAAGAGTAGTTTTCATAGAAAAAGAAAATATGCCTTAATATATTGCATAGGTTTTTCAGAGACAATTTATATAATCATTGATACAGTATGTTGGTATTTGCGGAACATATTGCACACCTTGATGAAGATACTTAGAAGTGAAAATGCAAGCTTGGTTCTTACCAGGCCAACCTTGGTTGCTTCTCTGGTCATGAAGGTGTGGACTCGCGGCCTTACCTTGCTTGGTCAGTGCTTCCCTCAGGGCTGGGGTGATCATCTCTCTCCTCTCCTCCTCTTCCTCTCTTTCTCACTTGTTTCAGCTTCACCATCCAGGGTTCCCCATCACCTTCCTCTTTGCTCTGGGGCAGACAACAAAGGATCAGTTTCCTTGTTTTAACAGGAAACAGATGCCAAAAGAAAACACAAATTCCCATTCATCCAAGTACAGCAATGCTCAGAAATTCTACATAATATTCTTGGCAAAAATAAGAAGGTCTGAAAGTTGAAAGCCCATACCATGCATTCTAAATGGGATATTTGTACTGAATGTGTCGAGTTATTCTGAGCCTTGAGTCAAAAAGACGAGCACTACCAATTTCACATCCTGTTCTCTCACCCGTGAAAAAGGTTTGACGCAATCCTCCCAAACAAAATGTTCAACACAGACACAGACCATTAAACAGAACACTTCCCATCATCATAAGCATGCATATTGTTTTGTAAAAACACAAAGCCTACACAAACCCGCTTTTAAATTCGATATATTTATAGAGCAAGTGACATCTGATGCAATGTCAGTGTGACCATATGGGCTTCTCTGAATAGACACCCATCTGAGGAGATCTGGAGCTTGGTCTTGGCAAGCGGGTGGCAGAGCCCTTGACTCTGGCCAGGCTGACTGCTCTACGCCCGGGAGGGTTTGCAATGACTCACTGAGCAGCAGGGATAGGATGGCTGTACATTTTCCTCCAGAACAATGCTGAGAATAGGGAACCTGCAGCGTGACAGCGCGTGACCAAAATGTCAGGAATCATCATGTAACACAGTGGAAGTATTGGGAATGTCGATAGTGGCCTGATTCATGCACTGTACACAGAACTCCAGCAGGGTCACTACCAAAGCCTGCAGCAATGGAAATGTAACAGAAAGTATTATTATGTCAGGGAAAAAGGGGGGAATAAGTACTATAAGTCTAGAAGAGGTAGAAGAGGTAGACATGGCTATATAATGTGTTTAAACTGACGTTTGATTTTGAGCTACGCCTTTGTTCCACAGTAAGCCACGAAAATATCTTTATGGAATTAGGTTGGGGCCATACCTTCACATTGAAACCCTCATGGGCTCGTTCATGCTTCATCCGTCAGTCATTCTAATCACATCAGAGGCGTTTACTATGGAGATCCATAGCTCCAAGGCATCTGCTATTTACAGTCATAACCAATGATTGATGAACTCCTGCCAGAAGGTTTACCAGATTTATGATTAGGTACTGTGTTAGCAATTTGAGTGATGGCCTTGTTCAGCGATTGCATCATACATCCCAATTATTGTGTTAAGGCACACAGCTTGGACTTCTCCACAGGGATCTACAGAATGTCATCCAAGTGTAGCAGGGCTCTTCAGGTGCTAGGTGTGAGTGACACCCTGTTTGCATTAATGTGTGTTTGTGCACAGGTATGTATTTGATTCTGTTCTCTGACTGGTGGCATGTCACACCAGAGATCTGCAGGTCCAACTACAATTTATTTTATACTACTGCATATTGCAGTAGATCCGTGGAAGAGCATCAGAATGATTCCAGGCTACATGTTATGATTTTTGGAATTTAATTCAAAATTTTACACAGTTACACCAGTGACCTACATGGACAGAGAAAACTCCATCTGGTCAGCACTTCTTTACAAACTTGGAGCTGAATTTGCTGCCTTGCTTCTCCTCTGAATAAAGTCAATGACCACAATAGTACATATCCACGTTGTTTGTGTGTGTGTGTGTGTGTGTGGGGGGGGGGGGGTTCTGTACAAAAACATGTGTGCTTTAAGTGTGACCTCAGGTGATCTTTTGAGACCTGCAGACTGAGCACGCGCTTAGACTATGAACAGCGCTGTCTGGCTTCTGCACCTGGGCTTTCTATAGGATGGTGGAGTACTCCAACCAAATACCCAGGAATACCACCGCTCTAATGCATTTTGTTGTAGGATGGGTGACAGCGTGAATAAGTAAGTCACAGCACTGTGTCAGGCTCAGACAGAATCCTCCTGCCTCCCCTGCATGCAGAAATAGGATTACCATTCCGGGTTGACATTAAGTCTGAAAACCCTTATTTTGTTCCAGCCTTTCACTCTAAGATGGTACTCTTCTGTTCTTCATCTGAGTATTTGTACAGATACTATATGGCAGGTAATTATGTTATTATTATATTTGTGTATTCAGAGAGGGTACAGCATATACTCAGCGCCCACAAGAAGAGCTTGCAGATTCCAAGTCATGAATAAGCCTGTAAGGAGTGACAGAACAGGGTCATCTCTCAGTAGAGGGCTGCGCTCTGTATCCCAAGCGTGAGACAGGCCTGACACAGGCGGTCAGCGGGAGGGAGGGAGGGAGGGAGGGATCGAGAAAGTTTGGGTACGGGATGGAGGAGTGGGCCCAGAGATAAACAACTAGGAAGAGAAAGTGAGTGAGTGTGGTCAGGTGGAAGGTTTCATGATGAAGCCAGAGAAGAAGAGGAAAAGAGAACAGTTGAGGGGGAGTGAGAGAAAGGGAAAGGAACAGAGACAGCCGCAAACAAAGAAAAGACAGTTGAAACAAACAGGCTGCGACATTCCACCAAGGCCTGGCAGGTCTGGGTAAGGCTGACACACATCCATGATGACGGGCAGACACAACAAAGCTGTCCCTCTCCAGCTGTGACTACTACTGCCCCCCTTTTGTTTAAACTGTTCTACTTCACTAGACACATAAAAGGCTCCATGGCAACACCTTAACGTAGTTGATGGATTATCTACACTTAAGTTAATACAGTATTTTCAATGGACAGGTTATCTACAAATAGCTATGATATATGTACCTGTTCTACCATGCATGATAATATCCAAATGCCCATCTTGGGTCTATGCAAAGTTGTTGATGTGAGGTTAGACTCAAAGTACTGTACATTGGCAGTTTAATAACTTGACTAAGTGTTTTGTCTACCTTCTGTATCTGGCAAAAAATACAATGACTAGATCTGAAAAGGACCCTTATTTGAGCCACATAGAAACCTATCAACTTCCCTTTACCCCTACTGACAGTTGTCAACTAACAACCCTAACCCAGAAAAACAGCTGAGCATTGAGGCTGGAGATCCATTCTGTACTCACTATCTGGCACAAGTCCCAGCAAAAGTCGACAACAGCAGTTCTAAAGCAAATCTGTCAGTAGCAGAAAGCCTCAAAGGACTTTGTGTTTCAAATGATGAACATGCGTGAGAGGCTATTTTCTGAAGTGATTCATCATGTGAATCAATGCAGGGCTCTAATGGAAATGATGCAAGTAACAAGCAAAATCAATGTACATTAGAATTAACTGCCAGGATCAATACATCAACAGTAATTGACACCCAAGGACTACAATTGTCAATAATCTCTGAGTTTATGTCTTGGGTGAAAGACTACCTCAGTTTCTGGAGGGTATCAACTACAATGTGACATTTTGGAATAAAGACACACAGCAAGTAACAACCCACTTAACGGTAGTTCAAGGTTGGCTACACAATACTAATTGTGCCAATCATTATCTTCTGGATTCAGAGTTTGTTTACAGTAGATTAATTCATTTCTTATAGCACACAATACCAACAAACAATAGCATTTTAGGATAAGCTGTTTTTTTTTTGCAATACATATATATTGTATATAATTAGCTTCACTCGCCCACAGTCTTGTCAGTTGTCTGCTTGACACATTTAGCTACCTGAAAAACACTGCTTCTGACAACACCAAGTAGTAGAACTGGCACATGCCTTAACAACCCTGACATTAAAACTATGTTCCCCTCTCGGTTTCTACTTCTCATTAAACTTTGGATGATTGAGTGAATTAAAAAGTTACAGAGGAATAACTGATGGCTTGGATGGAGCACAGAGTTAAGATACTAAATATAGAACAAAACTGAAATCTGAATGTTCACTGGCACTGAAGGCTGTACCTAGCAAATCTTTCTTTACATTTTTTGAAAAGTTATACATACTATATATTCACTTACATGTAAGCTATAACCATGATCAGGAACACACATATACACACAAACACAAACCATTCCCTGATGATCTAGAACTTTCACACCTGTGACAAGCAAACTCGCACTAATTCGCCTTAGGAAAACACGTCAGCTAAAATTGAGGGAAAATAACTTCTTGCTCCAAAAGCAATTTTTGAAGTTGTGAGGTGACATGGAGAGAGAGACATCATGGTCAAGAACATGGGTCAAAACTAGTCTTGAGTGATGGCTGTCCCTGCAGACTTGACAATTGCATTTTGGTCCTGTCTGTCAGTGTCAAACAGCAAGGATGGTGCCCAGGAGATATCCCTGTAGGTTTGGATAAACGGAAGGGCAAAGTGATGGGCATCATTGAGTTTTGGGGCTTTTTAGTGTATTCATAGAGCATTTCTGTCCATTCGAGGTACTATGTATTAAATCAATCAGCCATTTAAACTGTTAGTCCAGCAGTACACATGCCATGCAAGTCAGGGAAGTGACTGTCAGTTGCAAACAGTCCAAACACTTTCCTGTCTGTCTGACGAATGCTGTATGGCACACAATGAATTTCCAAAAAGACATGTTTATTAGTCAATCTACAACTACATGCCTAAAGGAGCATGCAATTAAAACACATCCCCTAATGTTAAAACCAAAAATGTTGTTCCATCTAGGCCTGTCTTTCAGAGGTGGTATGAGTCTGTTGATAAAGAAACTCGTATGCACTCATTTGCAAGGGGTGACTTGTGTGTTTGAATGGAGATCCTTTGTGGACATTTAGATCTTTAACATTCTAAAATAAAAATAACTAGTCAATCAGAAAAACAGGAAGAGCAAAGACACACTTGCATCTATTACACCTTCTTTTCCCCTCTTTCTCCAGCAGTCACTACATGAGAATCATTATGGTTGCCTCTGCTCTCTTTTGAGTCACTCATTCCCACAAGTCTGCAGAGTGGGCGTCCTCGTTCACAGCTCACTCTTACGCAAGTTCCCGCTTCGCCCGTTGGTCCTGGTGTCTATCAAACCATCTGGTGCTCCGGTTTTTCCTTCAATGAAACCACGTTCCTTTTTTCCCTCTACTTGACACAGTCATGTATTATACTCCTGACTCTGACCACGCTGGTGCTCCATTTGAGGTCTTAACAAACATTGTAAAGCAGCCAGATAAGGTGCAACTGTTAATTAAGCTTATTTTCACTCCTCTCCTTTAACCCCTGTTGCTACATTTCCAAAGCACTTGATAGCAAATCGGAGGATTAGGTGACCTTTGACTGAATTGCGCAAAAGTGTATATTCTATGTTTGAACATGATAACAGACTGAAAGAGGTTTGAATGACGGATAGGAATTGTAGAATACTCTCGTCAGCACTGAAGCAAAGAGAGAGATTATGTAAAATGCCACATGGTGCTTTGTCTCTCCAACTGTACATTGGCCAGCGTGTGGTTGCTGTCTGACCTTGACTTTCTTGAGGCTGTTCATGATGTCCCCTAAGTCCTCCACATCTATGACTGAGCCTGGCCTCTTCTCCTGTCCAGCTGACTCATCACTACTGGAGTACACCAACTTGTCCTGCAGAGAGAGATAAAGATGAAGGAGGAGGGGTAAAAAAGAGAGATCAGGGAAAAGGTGAACAGAGTCAGAGGAGGCAGAACAGCTTGTCATGGATGGATGGAGGCGGGGGGGGGGGGGGCACAGAGGGGGGGTTTGGAGGAGTATATGTGTGTGGGTGGGGGTGGGGGGAGAGAGAGAGAGTTGATAAGAGGCTCCTCTCACTTCACAAGGATTTTCTGAAGAGCATAACTCCATAACTAACTAAAATCACTTCCGTAGTTAAACACAGGGGCCCATAAGGGACACATTTATTACACATCATTAATCCATCTTTTGTTGGGGCGCATGATTAAATAAATAAAAAAACATATGCATATTTATGCCATTCAAGCATTAATCACAGTACGTGTCTGATTAAAAAAGATTTTCCCCCACATGGTCTCCAGGAAGATTAAAGATAGGCTAAATGGATGTGCTCTTGATAAATCAGAATGATTAACCTCCACGGTAGTGACCTACTCTCTTTTTCAGTTGAATGTCACACCTGCTGAGTATAGTGCCTTAGTCAAAGACAGGAAAGAGTTTCAGAGGCACGTTACCATGACAATGTGTGCAAGGAGGGGGTGTGAGTGTGTTTGTGTATAGTAGAGGTGAGGAAGATGGTGTTTGTGTGTGTGTGTGTGTGTGTGTGTTACAATGATATCTTTAGGTGCCAAACATCTGTCAATACAAAATGAACATTTGGTAACTCTGCAGTGATGTATTGCTTATTAAATCCTACCATAACATGTCCATGACACCCAGTATAACAATAACAAGAGGAAATTACAAGTAATTAATTAAACCCTGTAAACCAGTAAAAATGTTCTGGATTAGTTGAAGAAGCAATTGACAGAAGGGCATTATCACAACAGAAAACAATGTGATTTCAAGAATTTTGTGCTCCTTTTAGCAGTTGTAGCACTATGACATAATCAAACACACACAACGGCACTACTAGTGCACTTGCTAATAAGATAGCAACAGATTACAGACCCTTGCTGAGGCCAGTCTCATAGACAGACAGGCATTCTAGTTATGTTGCAAACTGCTGTCTCCCTGAGAGAGTATTTAATGTTGCACTTTAGAAAAACTAAAGAGACAAAGAGCATGAGTCACAACTTCATAATACCTCCAAGGTGGGCGCTCCTGGAGGAGCCTGCTCCTCCTCTGGTGGCTCCGGGTTCTTCTTCTTCTTCTTGGTCTTACAGGTACAGTTCCCCAAGCTGCCCTTCTGCTCTCCCTTGGACAGGGCCTGGAGCCGCACCAAGAACTTTGCTTTCCACACCAGGAAGTCAGCCTGGATGCTGCCGTGGCGACTATTCACTACGTTGCAGTCCCCCTCTCCTCTGGCGAGGATACGGACGCTGCTCAGCATCCACAGCCACTTGTCCACATTTTTACTGACCTGAGGAAAGGAGCAAACATATTTGCACCCTACTATTATGAGGAGCTGAAACAAGCAAGACAAAGACTATTAATGATGGTAATTTGTTTGACTGATTATTGATTGATTAATTGATTGATTGAGAAAATGATCAACTCAGAGTATGAACAGAGAACATGCCACTAACAATCAACACATCAGGGCCATATTCACAAAACATTTGATATTACCACTAAGAGTTCTCTCAAGTTGCAGTAAAGTTTTTAAGAGTTTCTCCTAAATCAACAAGTTGAAAGCTACCTTAAGCCCATTTAGATGTTTAGTGAATACAGCCCTAGGAGGCATTACAGGAACTCCATTGGTGGAAACATTGGGACACAAAGCAGAGTCACAAACTATCAATGATGTTACTTCCTCTCGTATAACAGTCTCCTACCGTGTTGTAATGGCTGACGTAAACAGAGTTTCCAAGCCCAAACACTGAATATCTCAAGCCCTTCAGGTATGTTTTCCCGTATCTGAAGTCAGTGGATGCCTCGTCCAGCCACTTATAGAACCACTTGGCATTCTCTGTAGGCTGTCCATCAGTGTAGGTGGCCAATAGGAACACGCAGACAAACTTGTTTGTGCACTGAAGGGAGATAACACGTAAAATTTGCAGTGCAGCAAACAGTTGTAAAAGACATGAAATGGAATATGTCATTTATAAAGAAAAGGTTGAGAGGGGTTGAATTATTCAGAGCCAGGAAAGGCATATTCAGTAGGCATGCCGAGTAAAACTAAGATTTGATCAGTGAAAAAGGAACACCATGTAGACCTGTGTACTATGATGCAATGAGATCCACTCTCAGGCTGAGCCATGAACAGAGCCCCAGAGGTCAGACAGCTCTCTCTCTCTCTCTCTCTCTCTCTCTCTCTCTCTCTCTCTCTCTCTCTCTCTCTCTCTCTCTCTCTCTCTCTCTCTCTCTCTCTCTCTCTCTCTCTCTCTCTCTCTCTCTCTCTCTCTCTCTCTCTCTCTCTCTCTCTCTCTCTCTCTCTCTCTCTCTCTCTCTCTCTCTCTCTCTCTCTCTCTCTCTCTCTCTCTCTCTCTCTCTCTCTCTCTCTCTCTCTCTCTCTCTCTCTCTCTCTCTCTCTCTCTCTCTCTCTCTCTCTCTCTCTCTCTCTCTCTCTCTCTCTCTCGCCCATAGTTCCTTACTTTTCTAAGGAGAAAGGCTCCTTCACATACATGCTAGTCAAGGCAGAGGGGCTAAAGACTTATCAGTTTATCAGTGGGCCTGAATAACTTGGCATCTGTAACTGAATCTAAAGCCTGATACTGGATGCCGGCGGTCAGGCGTCGCTTCAGGTTGATTTTACTCTCAGGAATTACGACACGGTTCCCTTTGAATAAATTGCAATTTCCTCTCTCATCACACTTCTTCTACTCAGTTTTCAGATACTGCCGAGTGCCCCCCAAAAAAGGAATACGGATGAAAATAATCAATCTTTCCCCGGTGGTACAATATTCTATAACCTATTTCTCCCCTGTGCCAGCCATTTGATGGATTGAAGAACAAGCCAATTTAGAGGGAAGCTTTGGATCATGATAGGCATGAAATTCAGACTGAATCGTTTTTTGTGGTTGGTTCTTGATACAGAATATTGAAAATCACCCAAGTACGTAGGTAGAATATCATGTAAAATGGGTTGGTCAATGGTAAATGGTCTGAAGGAAATTATACATAGAAAAAAGTGTAACAAAACATACCTCATCAGCAAGTCTATCATCTGGATCGTAATCTTTCAGGTTGATCACCTCAGCTGGCAAGCCCAATGCTTTCACCTCATCTGCCAGTTCCTTAGCAAACCCCTTTGAGATAGCACCTTGATTTTTGTTTTGTTTAGACATTTGCCAACAGATAGGTTTCTCCACAATAATTACACATCTCAAAGAGTTTATTGATGAACGTCAATTTTCTTTTACCGATTTGTGCTTAAGTTCAGGGTGCTATTTCAATCAATACTACAATACAGAATTGACATATTTTGGTTAGGTGTTGATGGCATCACTCATACACTTGATACAAACTGCCATATTAGGTTAATGTGTTTATTTAATTTTGACTTAAGTTTGTCTATTGAAATACATGTGATGTATTATAAATACAACAAATTAAATGCCTTTCTCACAAGCAGTGAGTAAAACCCCTTTTCAAACAATGCATAAGAGCTCTCTGATACTACTTGTTAACTTATATCCAATTATTGAACAATCATACCTTGGCTGTTCCGGTCTGTGATCCAAAAAAGATCTTCACCCCAGATATATGTGTGACAGTTCCTTTCTCCACGTTGTTGCTGTTCTTTTTCACTGCTTTGGATAGCCAAGGCCGCACTTGGTCTGAAAGACTTCTCTGATGAGATAAAGAGATTTACATTTAGTCATTTAGCAAACGCTCTTATCCAGAGCGACGTACAGTAAGTACAGGGACATTCCCCTCGAGGCAAGTAGGGTGAAGTGCCTTGCCCAAGGACACAACGTCATTTGGCACAGCCGGGAATCGAACCAGCAACTTTCTGATTACTAGCCCGATTCCCTTACCGCTCAGCCACCTGACTCCCAGATGCATGACTCTCAACTCCTAATGCTGCCACAGCTGAATATATGAAGCTGTGTCCAGTTTGAATTCAGTAGGTTGTCTGTTTGTCACGCTAGTATCTAAAACATTTGAATTTATTTATTTAACAACCAACTTAACAGACAGACCAAGTTGATGACACAGTGCACAGCAAAGGCAGACATGACAAAGGACAAGTCTAACCTGTTTCAAGGCCATCTTCAGAGAAAACCATATTCCAAAGATGATGGCAGCCGCAGAGTACAAATACAACCTGTTCTGCCATACTGAAATAAAGTAGCCCACACTGGTACTGCGTGCTTTGCTGGAAGCTGAAATACAGGAAGTTTATAATTTTAGCTGCATGAGTAGCAACTGTCAACAGACTTAACGTTATATGCGCAATGTGCGTATGTGTAATTCCACTCTCAAACTTCCAAGCTCAAGAAAGCCTTCCATTTACACAAAAAAAGGCTAGATACGGCAAGGTAGTCTACTGGATAGCAAGTTAGCTAGCTAGCTATCTAGTGCTGTAGATAAGAGCAGAAGTATCCTCATCTCACCTTTGAGATAACAAGTTGTTTCTGCTTACTTACCATCATTATCAGTTCCAAAAACATGGGTGACAAGATTCAAAACAATTACTGTCAAAGTCAGCAACATTGTCGACTGAATGTCTATCTTTTTAGGTAAATAATGCACACAATACTACAAGCAAACGTTTTATATCAAAGATCATCAGCAAGACGATGCCATACTGCTATCATTGTGAGAAATGCATTTTGGGATTTGGAGTTTATACCGCACATGTTTTTTACTGTTTTGTAGATTGTGTACAGCAGTAGCCTACATGTTTGCATATATCCGTATCTGTTGCTATATTTAGTTAAATATCTTACATTAAAATTCTCCCAAATTAGTGTATATAAAAAAGCTCAGCTAAAACCGATAGACCCCATAAATTGAGTGTAATACACAATTCACCTACCGAACCACGCTTTATAGCTCTACTGTATTGCTAAACAAATGAGAACGATTTTTGTAGCCACGTATGGTGGTTGTTATGGCTCCGTAATTGTTTGAAAATAAAAAGTGTTTTTTTAAAGTGCTGAAGCCGTAAACTCGGAATATTATTATCCTGTTCGTTGTTTCAGTCCGGAACTTGAATGAGAACTCATAGCAGACCAGAGCAGCGACAGCAACCCACGCTTTTTGATCCCAAGAGACAGATCATTCTGTCGTTACAAGGGAAAATATGTCCATATTTACGCCAACAAACCAAATTCGACTTACTAACGTGGCAGTGGTGAGGATGAAAAAAGGAGGGAAGCGATTTGAAATAGCCTGCTATAAGAATAAAGTGATGAGTTGGAGATCAGGAGCGTAAGTAATGTTATTTGGCCAGTCAGCTAGCTAGAGGTAGCTACAGTAGCCTAGGATTTTGATGTTCAGTGTACTGTACAGTAGTCAGAGTTTGTGCTGTCGCGCCAAGGTTATTAGCTAGCCTAGCTTGTTATACATGTATTGATTTTTCATATTTTGACCACGTTCCGATAGAGAGAAGGACCTGGATGAAGTCTTGCAGACCAATTCAGTTTTCATCAACGTTTCCAAAGGTCAGGTTGCTAAGAAAGATGACTTGTCGAACGCCTTTGGAACAGAAGACTTGAACGAAATTTGTAAACAAGTAAGTGCAATGGATTGTACAAATGGAGTAACCACTCCTTTAATATCACTTTCACAACAGTCACAGGTTATGATTGTGGTAATACAGTGAGATGCCACTAGCAGTAGTATTTGTTGTTCTTCATCTTGCAGATTTTAGCTAAAGGGGAACTCCAGGTGTCAGATAAGGAGCGTCAAAGCCAGTTGGAGACTAGTTTTAGAGACATAGCGACCATCGTGGCCGAGAAATGTGTGAACCCAGAGACCAAACGTCCATACACAGTGAACCTCATAGAACGGGCCATGAAGGACATCCACTATTCTGTCAAAGCCAACAAGAGCACTAAGCAACAGGTAGGATTGTACTTGTGGTAATGTGTTCTAGTCTTACTCTTAGAATGCTCTTTCACTTGACATTATAGACTCATTTGAAAACAGTTGTGTGTGCAAGTAGCAATCTGTCTTCTATTTTCCTTACAATTCTATTAAGTTTGCTTTAGGAAGGTATCATCCTGCTAACAATAGCATTCCTTTGTCCAGGCTCTGGAAGTGATCAGACAGTTGAAGGAGTCCATCCAAATTCAGAGGGCCCACATGAGACTCCGTTTGCTTCTGCCAGTTAAGGAAGGCAAGAGGCTGAAGGAGAAACTGAAGCCCCTCCTTAAGGTGGTGGAGAGCGAGGACTTTGACGAGCAGCTGGAGATGGTGAGATATGGGCCATGCTGGAGCAGCATTAACTGTGACATTGTTTAGAGGGGTCAACAATCAACCATATCTTAAAAAGGGTATGTTAAAGTTATATTCAAGTGATTCAAGTTTCCCAGAAGCAGCATGCAACATTGGAAAGTATTATAAGGAACAATGCAACTATTCTCCTTCTCACTCTCATAAACTTGCGTCTCTTCATTTGTCGTCCTTCCTCAGGTGTGTCTTGTAGACCCTGGCTGCTTCAGGGAGATCGATGAGATGATTCGCTGTGAGACCAAAGGCAGGGGGTCCCTGGAGGTGCTCAGCCTGAAAGACGTGGAGGAGGGAGAGGAGAGGCTGGAGTAGCCGCCCTGTAACATAACCCCAACCAGGACTGTGTATCCATACTAAAGTACCGTCCTCTTCCACCGAAAACTGCTAAGTCATTAAGAGACTGGTATTTTGAAACCATTAGAAACCAATGGTGCCCTTCTTGTGTTCGGCCCCTGTATATCTGAAGATGATTTAAATAGATATATCTGAAATAAATATTTTTCTTCTTTCCCTGGATCATTTCCATTGAATTTGGGTGTTTTGCTGGCTAGACTAGGCATTTGAATGCATCAGTAAGACTTCTGATATGTACTTATTAACACAGCTTGAAACATGAAGAGTATTGGACGGTTTTACCCATTGTGTTGACCATCACTCAATAACTTTTAAAAGGGCATTTTATTTCCTAAATGCACTGATTGTTGACTGCTAGTTTATAATATAGCTTTGACCCTTCCTTTCATTTGACCTGGTGTGCCATTTAAGTCATATTTTGCCAAAGTTCCATATTTTCAAACAATAAGCATTAGCTCCTTATTAAATGTAACAAATAGACACCAATGTATTGTAGAATTGTATTTATTATTTTAGTGATCAAATTATACATTAAAATGTTGTCAATGTCATTATATCTGAATGCCAAACAATGTGATAGAAAGCATATAAGATATCTCACAGTACATTACTAAGACATCCTTCCAACTATCTGTAGATATAACTACAATCAGGTAGATACCACCTCTTAAATGGTGGTACCAATGGTACTAATCGGTGCAGTAAAATGATTTCCTTTTCCAAACAAGACAAACTTCAAGTCAGCCAAAGCAGAAAACAGTCAATTCTAAAACAATTGATATCCCATTAAGCTGAACATGTACCCCAAACTCCTCACCCACACCCACTATACACCCATCTCAAGTGCCAGTTGGGATTTTACAATGCAATCATTCGCACAACAGTAATGGACATATCGATATATGATATCAATAGATGTACTTCAGTTATTGTCATAAAGATAGTTATCTACTCAGATGGGCAGTGATCTCTCATACTGGCTCTGTGTGAAAGCAGTTCGGTGAATTGTATGAAGAGGAGAATGTACTTCCTGCTCTCTCTCTCCTTCAGCTCGTGGTTCATATGTGGGGCATCTGGTAATAAGAAACCCTCCTCCTGTTACCAGTAGAGCAAAAGAGATCCACCCCAAGTACAGAGCAGCACCCCAGTCCCTTTGTAGAGCCACAACTCCCTCCAGTGGTTGACTTGTGTGATGACATGTCCAGGCTAAAGGAATCATCAGCAGTATACCAGCAAGAACAAAGACCCCACCAGATACTACCTTCACCTGGGCTATTTTGGGGAACCAGACCGCTCCAACAAATCCCATGACAACAGCAAAAGCCCCAGCTCCAATTGCCGCCATGATAAGGGCTCTCCAAGTGCGGAAGCTTCCAGAAAGAGACATGAGGGACTGGTAAAAGGAGCAGTGCAGGCTGCCATCATGCTGTAGATCCCAGTGGTCCCATTCTAGCCATACCCCATCCCAATAGGCGGGCAGCGTGGCTGTGGTGTTACCCAGGGTGCCACTCACTCTCCACAGGGACAGACAGCGGGTGAGGATGGCACAGATCCAGCCTGTAATTCCGAGACCCTGTGCAGCGATCTCTAGCTGTCTCTGCATTCCCGAGCCCCTTGGTCTTTGTGGACCTACCAACTGAGACAACTGTAGCAGAACAGAATGTGGTGTTTATGGGAAGTGTGTTAACTGTGTGTGTGTCTGTCTTTGTTTTGCATGTCTGTTCGAAATGAAACTTGTCTACCCACATTCCTGAAGAGGAGGGCGTGGAGCAGCTCCGCAGCTGGGAATGAAAGGGAACTCCCTGTTTTTCCACCACAGTTTCATAACAAGTTTCAGGTTTGCTGCTCAGCAACTCAAACAAAGATGCGGCTGTGCTTCAGACAGTGGCGACCAGCTTTGTGGCCTATGAAACTGAAATGTTACAATGATTTTATTGAACAGTTTATGTGGGCCACGATAAGTCAGTCCCTTCTTATTATTCTATCTTCAGCTGTTACAGACTTTTTAGGAGCGAAAAGGGCAAGGACAAGGTGGTGTTGTATTTTATATAGTACTCCCATTTTATTGTATTATCTTGCTAAGGTTTAAAATGAAAAACAAATCTTTGTTTCTAATTTATAAAAAAAACTAAAAGAGTAACTAAGATCAAGGTTTCCTACTCCCTACCGTTTAAGATTAATGTATGTACATTTGTAGGACTACAGCAGGGGCCTACAGGGGCCAGTGCCCCTGTATAAATGTGCCTGGCCCCCTTTGTGGCCCCCCCTGAGCTGACAGAATAAAACACGTTTTTCATCTTCTAGTAGTCACCATAAACCATCTTTTTGCCCCAGTAAATAAAAAAGTTAGAGAAACATATCAAGTTATTGAGAGAGCTGAGGAGCTGGAGAAGCAAGAGCCAGAGCCGTTTGTATGAATTTAATGAAAAGCAAAATTAAAGTATTTAATGTTTAAATATCATTTGTTTACGTTTTTTAATGTGCCCCTCTGATTAAACACTGCCCCTCCCCCTTGGCCACCTCCAGTAAAATGTGTCTAGAACCGCCACTGGACTACAGTGTTTACTATCATAACTGGAAGAGATGAAAACACATTAAAAGCAGGCTGTACTTTTAGAAAAAAACACAATCTGCAATTAATTGCATTGAGATTCAACACAGGCAAAAACATTTTATAATTAAGTGGTTAACTCAGTGAAAGTAGTGCCTGCAATAATATACTGTTGACTTAAATGTTATGTCCTCCTAACCCCTTGGTCATGGATAACAAACAACAAAGATGTTTATCGTAAAAAAGAACCTTGTTTTTTATGAAACCTTTAATTCCTTTGTATTATTGATGACCTGAACTTGCCACGCTGCTAATTCAACATAAACTGCATCATGGAATTTGTGTGAGACTACACATGATGCCAAACAAGCACACAAGTCACATGTCTTTCCAGTTCACTTTCAGACAAATTCTCTTCACACATAGTTCTTGATGGCATAGCCACTGGAAGTTGGCGTTTTGGCCCGTGTATATCCGCTAGAAGAGTATCTGACCCTCTCAGGGGGGCAGCTGGTACTTAACAGCGCCCCTCCACAGAACAGAAGGCCAGAGGTTACCCAGCCCACATAGATAGCTGCCCCCAGCTCCTTCTTCAGAACCTCAGGGACCCGTGGGTTGTGGAAGTCCCTGATGATGGAGTTTGCCGTCCAAGACACAGCCACCACGGTGGTGAGGCCCGCAAGGGAGAAGGTGAGCCCTGAGGATAGCACCACACGAGCCTTCACTCGGGGATGACTCAGGCAGTTGGTACAACGGGCACCCAGGAGGAAGATGAGGAAAGCCAGGCAGCCCAGTACCAGGCTGATACAGATGAGGCCACGGGCAGCCTGGAGGTCAGGAGACAGGTCCAGCAAGGCATCGTAGATCTTACACTGCATCTGTCCTGTGTGCTCATAAACACATGTCATCCACAGGCCCTCCCAGAAGACCTGCATGACCACCAGGTGTTGGCCTATGAATGCGGTCACCTTCCACATGGGCAGGGCACAGATCAGTATGGTCCCTGCTAATCCAATCATGGACAAGCTAATGCCCAGCACCTGGAGAGCCATAGGTTGGTATATCCACAGTCTGAAACCTGGGGTACAATAATAAGAAGGGAGATTGTGTCATTCACAATAGTAAGGTTTAAGTCCATAATTAGCATTATACATGTTCAAAAACGTTCTGTACATCATGGTGATTCATGATTCATTATGTCAGTTCCATGAAAGTAAGTGGCTCTTCCCATAATTGCAACACTCAGATAACGTCACAAAATTGCTGATGTTGTTATGACGTCTGGATTTTTTTTTTCACAGTTTCTGTTGAGAGATCATCACACTGAACGACTGTGTGTCAGTATCGCCAACCACTAGAGAGCCCCCTACATTTGGACTGTTTGAGTATCACTCGAGCAAATACTTGTATTATACTGTATAGCTCTTGTATAAGCCATTTGCACTCAATCCTTTGTAAAATAGTATTTCATATATAATCTAGAGTGACTCTTTATTTTGGGCATTGCCTGTGTTGGATAAATGTTCTGAATCTTTGTTTTGAGATTGGCCTTCCATAGACTTAAAAGCAATAATACGTAGCAAATTAGAGAACTATGAAAGTAGAAACTGTTAATCACATGATGTGATTTTGGACCATTAGGCAATAAAGGTAGCATTTACTTCCTGCTCATGTTCAGGTTGGTGAAAAACATGAAAATGACGAGGTGAGTCGAGAATGACTCAGTGACGAGAATGACTCAGTTTTTGATGAACAAGTTTGGACAACACCCTATTTTTTGGTAATAGTAAACACATAGAAATATCAATCTAGGTAATTGGTAAAACATCTTAATAATGCATAGATTTATGTTTTTGAATGATTCATGTTTATTAAATTCAAATCAAATTTGTTTTATATAAAATGCAAGTACAGTTTAAACTTAAGGTTTTTTTTACATTCTCAACAGCAAGCAGCAGCAAAATCCTTTCTGCAACAGATTGCTTTTCTTGAATTTGTCATCACTGACATTCACCTGTAATTTAAACTCAAATGTAAGTCTTTGTTGGGGTGGAGTCAGAGCCCAGAGAGCTTTTTAGAATGTCCTCCTGAGGACTTGGCCAGCAGGTATTTCACAGAAGGTGCTTTGTCTTCATTGTGGGGGCAGGAGCCCCAGAGAAGCCCCCCAACCACAACCAGCATGGTCCCGGCCACCCAGCCCATATAGCGTGAGACTCCAAGTTCCCTGCGCTGGGCATCAATAAGCATTGGGTTGTACATTTACATTTACATTTATGCATTTAGCAGACGCTTTTATCCAAAGCGACTTCCAAGAGAGAGCTTCACAAAAGAGCATAGGTCACTGATCATAACAACGAGATAGCCCCAAACCTTGCGGCAGCCAAAACATGAAGCATACATTGTGAAAAACCAGATAAGTGCCAAAGGGAAGAACCATAATAGCATGCAGCATCTTGTAGAAGTCCCTGATGATGATGCTGGTCATCCAAGACACAGGAATGAAATACAAGATCCCACTGATAACAAGTGCCATCCCGGCCACTACCATAACCTTGGTTTTTGTCACCTCCTCCACAATAAAGTTGGTGCACATGCTGCTAACAAATGCCATAAGAAGGTCGACAAAGCCTGTAAGAATGGATACCACCACCACAGATTGGGCAGTCTGCAGGTCAGAGCTCAGAGCCAGCATGGAGTCGTAGACCTTACACTGCATCTGTCCAGTACTCTGGACCATGCAGCTCATTGAAATGCCCTCCTAGATAGTCTGAGCTGTGACAATGTTGTTGCCGATGAAAGCAGTGACCTTCCACATGGGTATTCCACACACAAGTATCACCCCTGTCCAGCCGAACAAGCCCAGGACACTGCCCAGCATCTGCAATCAAATTGAGGCCATTCTGAACGGAACCTCTGTCCTTCCCTGTCTGGTCGTTTGAGGGCATTTCAGAAGCTGATTAGGTGTTATGTACATTTAATTAATACAATTGAAAGGAGTGGGGGGTTCTAGTTTTCTATACACAGAATACCAGTCCAGGTTTTTTGTGACTGAGAACAATAAATGTGAGGTTTTCCTTTCTTCTCCTGACTGGGGATGGCGATCCTCTTACAGAAACTTTGTTAACACCAACAAAGGAGAAGGTGTATTCTTATGTAAAAGTAAACAGGACAACAAGTAAACAGCATGTGAACATATCTATTTGCATATCGAAGCCCTCTTTGTCTTTGTCAAATTGTCTAAACCAACCCTCTGACAGGACCAACAGATTCTGAGAATAAAACCAAGAATTTGGTTTGTTTAACAGATACTTTACTTTACAGACACACCTTAGTCACCAATCCTCCAAACCAGCACAAGAGATGTTGTCACCGAAGTCACGGTATGCTTCACTCCCCAACCGGTTTGGGTACATTCCATTTTAATTGGACCAGATGAGAGAAAGTAGAGATTGAGGAGAATCTACTCTGATGTGTGGGGACTTGACCACCAGTGAAGTTTCCAATTCACAAAATTATATGGGAGTTGTTCCCAAAATTATATGAGAACAACGATCGCGTAAAGGCCTCCCTCATTAGGCGTAAAGAACCTCAAATGAGGTTCTGTTACACAGATGATGCTGGAGAATTCCAACAGTTTCAAATCTGCATAGTTTGTCAGATGAGTTTCATGTTGACCATGACGAAGGAATATAAATGTGATTAAAATTAATTGATTTATTTTTATATCATACTAAACCAATTCTAGTTTACATGTATTTGGCTGACAGATTCAAGACTTCTATATATCCATGCTGTAATTGGCTACTGTCTTTAACTGTCTCATACCAGGGTCAAAAAGCCTTCTCTGCATTCTGGGAATTTAAAACAGACTTTCTGCCTTTCAATTTTCTTTAGTTGAGCATTTAAGTTTCACTAAAACTGAAAATTCACTGTTCTGCTGACTGTATCTAAACTACTTCAGTGACATTTAGACAAAGGATAAAATGAAGGTTTACCAGACAATGAAACATTTCTTTAAAACTTAAATCATTGATTCACATTTATTCAAACAGCTCTTTACAAAACATTTAATGACATACTGTACAAAACCTACAATCTGAACAATTATGTTGAAGGTACATTTTACTTTTAATTAACAATATTTTAAAAGATTCATTGGGTGTGAGTTAAAGTAAATAATAGTATTCCTTTCAGTTCCTTCAGCAGCATCCTGTGTGAGACAATCCTTCCAAGTTACGTAGTACAGTAGATCTCAGTGCAGTTATTTAATCAATGTTCTGCTATATCTGGTAAGGTTATGAAGAGGTGGGGCAGTACCAAAAACCACACAAATATAGAACATTGTTTCCTAACCAGTCCTTAGTTCAGACATAGGCTCTGCTGGTGGCTGTGGATCTTGCCTGTGAGTACTTCACTGGGTAGGCCTTGTCCTCTTTGGGCGGACAGGAGCTGGCGAGAAGGGCTCCTCCAAGGATAAGAAGTCCAGCTGTGCCCCAGCCAATGTAGAGTGAAGCCCCCAGCTCTCTCCTCTGGGCATCGATCAGCAGGGGGTTGTAGAAGTCCCGGATAATGGTGTTGGTTGACCAGCAAATTGGAATGAGGATGAGGACACCACCCAAGATGAAGATGATGCCACTGGCGATGGCCACTTTGGCCTTGGACACTTCATCCTCCACAAAGTTGCTGCATTTCCCCCCAGCAATGCCTAGGAGGATGCCGAAGATACACGCGATAATGGAGATCACCACCAAAGCTCTGGCAGCCTGCAGGTCCTGAGGCAGCTGCAGGAGAGAATCGTAGATCTTGCACTGCATCTGGCCGGTACTCTGAATCACACAGTTCATCCATAGGCCTTCCCAGATGGTCTGAGCAGTCACAATGTTGGATCCGATGAAGGCTGTGACTTTCCACATGGGGAGGGCGCACACAATGATTGTTCCAAGAAAGCCGACCACAGACAGGGCAAAGCCCAGCATTTGCCTTCCCATTGATACCATTTTGACGTCTCTCTGTCTCTTTTCGTAGATCGAAAAACAGGCAGAGGTTGAAGAGTATGTCAGCTCACTTGGACTGGAATGGTTGACAATGAGCCTGTGGTTCCTGTCGTATGATTATATAGATAGGTCCTTTCAGGGGTGGAGTCAACTTTGTTCCCCCTGACCTGAAACCAATTGTCAGCTTTCCAGTCTTACCAGATGCTTTAGTATATCCGTATGTGAACGGCAACCAGTTTCGATGAGATGTGCATCTATCTTCAGGCATTCAGGAATGTAAGGCCCAAAAAAAGAATGTTTACAGCCCTAGTCAAACAATGCTTGTCCAATGACCAAGTGTTCGGTTTGCTATACCTGGGGAAACCAGTCTACCGAGTCTGGTTTCAGGGTACTGAGATAAGCCATCTGCATCGTATCACAAATCTTGTTGGCAATCACCGGAAGTTGCCTTGTCTTGCATGGTGTATTCCTGTTTATCTCTTAGCTTCACAGTTGGAAGTTGTGATTAACATGTATATACAGTACTGATCTATATATATTCATTGTTTTACGTTGGTTAAGTTACATTGCTTGTGTTAAGTTTATTCATAGCTTGAAACAAAGATATGTTTAAATATGTTTAAAAGCTATTTACAAGCTATGGTTTGAAATGTAAACGTAGTTAGAGATTTATATTTGACTAGCTATGGTAGTCTTGGCTATGTTTTGGCTGGATTACCATACACAACTATAGGCTTGTTTTTAACTCTTTGTAGAACTAGTGCACAGTGCCCATGATGCAGTCGGTTATTAAGATGTCGGTGAGACATACACACGCACAGATTTGTTGAACTACAGATAAGGCACAGTGCCCGTGGTGCACTAAGATGTGACTGTAGTGGAATGCTGTTATACTTGCCGTGCCAAGTTTGTGACTGGAAACAATTTAGCAATTCAGTCTTGGGGAAACGTACATCTGTGCTAATTGTTTCGACTACAGCACAATATCAGCTTATATTAGCTTAACCACCCTGCCCACAGGGCTCAACTGACATAACTCACAGATAAACAAGGTCCAGCATGGTTCAGTACCAGTCAGGAGCTGGTCAGCACTATGAACATCCTACAACATTTAATCTCTGTACCTTTTATGTCTGAGCTGAACTGTGCGAGTATGCATGTCTCAGTCAGACTCAGGGTTGAATCTAAAACTTCATTTGATTTGTCATTTTGGGGCTTCCTGGAATGCTCAAAGTGATCATGGCTAATGAGCATTGCCAATTATCATACACAGCCCCTCCATGTGAAGATGAAATGCTACTCAAAGGGCACTTCTAAATCACAATGTTCTCCTTATATTTTTGCCACAAGGGACAAAAAACAAATCACTAAATAATCCAAAAGACCCCTTTGTAAAGAATCATCAGAATCAAGACCTAAATTGATTTGTTGGATTAATATTGAACATGGAGTTCAACATTTGCTTACTCTTTAAGAACAGTAACTACGTCCTGTGAAACTTAAAATAACCACATTGTAGAAGGAGCTTAATTTGTACTTTTTTTTATTGCAAATCATTAATAACACAAATATATAGCAAGTCTTCACAATATATATTGTTTTATATTGTGTATATCATTTTTATTTACAAAAGAGAAGTTGATGTTTTAAAATCCATTCAATATCAACCAGAAATACTGACTTCTTACAATAGCTATGTACATGTCTAAATCATTTGTTTCTCAAACTTAAAGCAATGGTGCACAGATGTACTCTTCCAAAATCACACTAAAAGTACATATCTACGAGAATTATGATCTTGAATTACTATGTAAGTACATTAGTAAATAAAGGGGTGCAATGGTTACACTCTGCGAGGCAAAGTCAGGCAAAACAGTTGTTTGAAACATAAAGGCAAAAAAATTTTTACAGTTCCTTTGAGTTTTTCAGAGGTACCTTCCAGCAGAGTATGGTCCCGGCGCTGCATACTGTTTGCTGGGCATGTAGCTTGGTACGCCAGAATATGTGGGTGGGGGACCATATACTTTGCCATAGTTTCCTTGGTTCATCATGGAGCCAGCGTAAGGGTACATAGGAGCTTGAGCATAGGTAGGTCCGTACCCATACATTGGCTGCTGAGGTGGGCAGGAGGTGCAGAGGATGATGCCTCCAAAAAAAAGCAGCGCTGCAGAACCCCAACCGATGTAGATAGAGGCTCCGAGTTCCCTTCTCTGGGTCTCAATTGTCAGAGGGTTCGAAAAGTCTGTGATGGTGGTCGCTGCCGACCAGCAGACAGGAATGAGGACAAGGACTCCCCCGATTATCAGTAAGATTCCTCCGAGGATCATCACCTTAGCTTTGGAGGAGTCTTTGTCGAGGCAGCTGGTGCACTTGGCTCCAATAAAGGTGACGGCCAGGCCGATGAAGCAAAATAAGACAGAGATTATGACCAGGGCACGAGCGGACTGCAAGTCCTGTGTCAGCCTCATCACAGACTCGTTCATCTTGCACTGCATCTGTCCTGTGGACTGCATGACGCAATTCATCCACAGTCCGTCCCAGATAATCTGCCCAGTCACAATGTTGGCGCCGATGTAAGTGGTTACCCTCCACATGGGGATGCCACAGGTCACACATACCCCCACAAAGCCGATGATGGACAGCACCTGGCCTGACACCTCCTTGCCAATCCTCCCCATGACAAGAAGCTTCTTCTGAGCGGGTGAGAGAAGAAGTGTGTCCGTCTCGGTCTGAGTCTCTGGAGCTCTGCACTACCTCACTGACTCAACCCACACTACTGCACACTGCTCAAGGAGAAAGAATGTTTCATGCCACCAGGTCAGTTGTTCCTGCTGAACAAGATTCCATTTGATGTCAGACGAAACTAAGACAGATGACTGAAGAGGGGTGCCCATCCCGAAATGGCTTGCCTTTACAAAAGCTTTCTATCACATGCAATCTGTTGTAAACAATATGAACCTCCTACTCTTTACATCAACTCTCAGGAGTTTCAGGACAGTGAAATCAACACTGCTATGAATGAGGATCAGCTATACAATCAGGATAAGCTATACACCAACAATGTGTAAATAAACTGGTGTATACTTGGTGTAATGTTTTGGAAGAAAACTAATCTACGACAATAGTCATTTAGTTTAGTTCTGTATGTGACTGGACAAAATACAACTTGGGTGTGTTCCACACAATGTGTATGTTCAACAGGTAAATATTTACTTTAGTCTGAGTGATGACAGAGGTCAAATACTGTCTCAAGGCAAAACATCTTGTTTAAGTTTTTAACAATATTGCTGTACAGTATCTAACCTAGGAGGTGAGTTAGAGCTCACATACTGGGTAAAACATTTAAATAATAAATGAAGAGGATAAAAACATGTATTTACTAATGTGTGACACTGTTTAGATGGTTCAATTTGTTTATTTACCTATGGTCTTTTATTATCCATTTTAGTGGCAATTGTCCTTCTGTTTTGGAGTCATTCGGTATTTGAGATGTCCATTCTAAAGAGATCTCTGTCAAGAAAGGAAAGCCCTCCAGCCATGAAGAAGAATCAACTACGATCTACTCGGTTACAATGATTATTCAGGCAGCATGGTCCTAAATGAATCATGTCTGGTTTATTATTAGACTTTAAGTGACAACTTGCAATTACAGTAAAATGGTAGCAGGATCATTCCAGTCTGACCTGATTGTTGAAACCCTTTTAATACATGTTTTGATGATCATCAAGTTGCCCCCTAACATGGCTTCGTAGGGGGGTTACAGTCAGGAAAATGTTTTAAAAGGAGTATAATAATAACAGTTTATTGCATGAATTATGGAGGTCCTAAGGTTCACAATACAATGACATTAGTGAGGCAAAAAGCTGACAACATAATAACATTAACCCATTTAGTAGGTTATTGTTGTTGCATTGTGGACTAATGTAGCAGTGTCGTCATTGAATGCTGCTGTGTTGTAGGCTACATAATAATATATTATGTAATAATAGTTTTTTTGCAATGCACCTTTCTTAAATGTTTTGTTTGTGTTAATGCTGGTGAGTTCTGGATTAATGTTATAATGTTTGTCAGATTCTGTTTGCTTCGCTAATGTAATTAAAATACATTTGAGCTGCTTCCTCTCTCATTACTAATGCCTTGTCACTATTGAAAGGCTCTCCAGGAAAGGCTTTCTTTTTTGTCATACAGATGGCCTAAAACAGATCCGCCCAGTTTCTTTCCAAACACACCTACATCTAGTGAAAAACATTGTGCATCAATAAAACCACTGACAATAAACCGAAAGCGACTACCCCCGAAATGTCAAATGTAATGTTGGCCAATAAATCTTTTCACATAAACTTTTTTTCACATTTTAATAATCTATAGAATGAGTTTATTTGAAACAGAATGAAGTTAGGGTTTGGCAGCGTAACCTATGAAATTGCCCCACACTTTTGTTGCTGTTGGCTTGGATATCTAAGTTTTTTTTGCAAGCACAGATAATAGCATTCGCTGACTACCACTATCATGTACATGAGATGGGAAAGATGGGGAAAATATACCCATTTCTATGGTAGTTCTGGATTCAACCAGTATAACCTGTTTCCTCGTTGGGCCTCCAAAAATGGCTGGAGAAACTTCAAATTAACCAAAAGTATTTTTTAAGTAATACCCATTTTCACAATATAACCAGTAATGCACACAAAGCAGACCATGCAACTGAATATCTAATTTCACCCCAAAACCAAAGTCACTCCAAAGGTCAACATCTACAACAAGTAAAGTACGTGCATACCTGCACGGAACATTCGTTTATACAGAAACAAATGAAAAACTGCTGAACTGACAGGTTTTTCAACCGGTAAAACCTCACCGGAAAGTTGTAGCAGTTATATTATTATGTTGAGATGGCTTAGATGTTTGCACATAAATACTGCATTTACATTGATAGCCAAATTTGCTAAAACATGCACTGTAGAAACGGAAATAAGAACAGTATATGAAAGGATCCAAAATCTTGTATTCAATGCGATCTAAATGTACAGTGTACGTAAGTGTACTTATGTATGGTACATGTGCAGTAAATACTGTACGTACTGAATATTCTCTAGGAACAGTAAATAACCTTTCAAGTAAAATATTAACAGTATATACCAACAAACCATTTATGTAGATTTAGATCTGTTCTACAAAATGTTAAATGCTATCTGAGAGTTGTCTAGTGTCCTTCAGCACCCTTTAAGGTGGACAAACATCTCAGACATATTCCCTGGGTGTGGAAGTGGACCTCATAGGGACAAACTTGGCTGGGTAGCGGTGATCCTCCTTCGGGGGGCAGTTCCAACACAGAAGCCCTCCCCCCATTAACAGCAGCGTGGCAGCACCCCAGCCAATATACAGGGCTGCCCCCAGCTCCCTTCTCTGGGCCTCAATCAGCAGGGGGTTGTAGAAGTCCCTGATGATGGTGTTGGCTGACCAGGACACGGGGATGAGACAGAGAACTCCGGACACAATGTAAAGGACTCCAGACGCAATACACGCCTTAGCCTTGGAGCTCTCCTCTTCAATGCAGTTGGTGCACTTCCCACCGGCAATAGACAGAAATATACCAAAGATACCCGCGATAATGGAGATGATGATCATGGCCCGGGCAGCCTGGAGGTCCTGGGGTAGAGCCAGCATGGAGTCGTACACCTTACACTGCATTTGTCCTGTGCTCTGGACCACACAGTTCATCCACATGCCCTCCCAGATGTTCTGAGCTGTGACGATGTTGGCACCAATGAAGGCCGTAACCCTCCACATAGGCAGAGCACACACTACTAGGACCAAGAGCCATCCAAGTAACGCCATAATCATGCCCATCATCTGTATGCCCTGAGAAGCCATCTTGTCCGGATAAAGCACACTTAAACCTAGCTCCGAGGGTTCTCGTCCCAAAGTCAAAAGATAAATGAGACAAAGGAGACTAGTACTTATAGACTGTGTTGTTGTAGGTGGGGTTGCTGAAACTTCTTGGGATATGCAGGTATTCTACAGTCCCAGACTTATGTTTATACACAAACAGTGTACAAACTAGTGACCTCCAAGACAGCTGACATACCAGTAAAACAATACCTTCAAGGTCACAAACGTCGACAGGCTATATTCACGTTTATATATTCTCGTTTATCTACCACACTTGCATATGAAATCTTTAAATTAAGTGGCTATTTCAATAAAGGTAGCACTGATCAGATCACATGTTTATGGGACTGGGCATTTCACCAGCATGTCTCATTCTTGAATTTCAAGAATTTCAATTGGCTGTGTAGTTAACTGTTTTATGTGTCCAAGTACACATTGCTAAGGGTATGCCACTAGATTAACATACACCATGATATTGATTTAGTGTTTAGATTATTTTGTTATTGGTGCTAATCTGTTGGCATCTGTGAAGCTCCTCGTTATGTTGCCTGTAATAAGGAGCTATACAAATAACATTGGGTTGGATTTTATAAAAATTATGGAAAAGGTTAATAAAACAAGAAACAATTTATTCTCCTTTGCAAATATTTTGTATCTTTATGTACAGCACGTTTTTATCACCATGAACCTTTACACATTAATACAAAAAACACGAAGGATAACAAAATCATAATTTGTAAGGATGTCGATGTAAATATAAAAGAAATTAAGATACAATTCCTAATTCTATTTCAGTAGTAGGTAATATATAATTTGTCAGCATCCATGCATTTGGAATACTGCATTTTTAGCTGATGCAGTTCAATCATGCTCAACTGGGTGTGGTGCCACTCAGCCCCTCAACGATCAGAAGGAACTGCCTCATTTTCCTGAAGTGCTGTTTGTCTAGAGCTCAAGCTAAATATATTGAACCAAAACCTTGAGGAACAGTGAAGTTAATACTTAACATTGAAAATAAACATTCCTTTTCAGCCTTTTTTCTCCTTGAAATCTCAAATTGTCCAACTCAAACAAAATTTTTGTGAGCTGCAGATCTGGTGGCAGAGTACTTGGTATCGTAGGCATCATCTTTATTGGGGCAGTTGGCGCACAGGAGGCCCCCTCCCAGGATCATTAGAGCTGAAGCCCCCCAACCGATGTATAGCGATGCGCCTAGCTCCATTTTCTGAGAACTGATCAATGTGGGATTGTAGAAGTCCTTGATGATGCTGTTGGCTGTCCAGCAGACAGGAACGAGGCACAGAACACCAGCAATGATAAAGACCACACCTGAAACCAGGCCTATCTTGGCTTTGGCTCTCTCATCTTCCACACAGTTGGTGCACTTGCCCCCTACCATGGCCAGCAAGATCCCAACCATGCCAACCATGATGGAGATGATGATGAGGGCACGGGCAGCCTGGAGTTCCTGGGAAAGATTCAACACGGAGTCGTAGACCTTACACTGCATCTGTCCAGTGCTCTGGACCACGCAGTTCATCCAGATGCCCTCCCAGGTGGTTTGGGAAGTGACAATATTATTTCCAATAAAGGCAGTGACCTTCCACTGGGGCAGGACACAGACCACGATGACAGCGATCCATCCAATGAGGCCGAGGCAAGTGCCCAGCATCTGAAAGCCAGCAGATGTCATTTTCTTGATTTCCTTTATATTTCTGCAGTCGTGAAAATAAAGTTTAAAAGTAAATGCGCCTTAGAAATCAGCCGCTATGTCTTGCTTGAGAGATCTCCAAGAATAAGAGTGACAACACATCTGGGACAGGTGCTTATATACTCTTGTCGTAGGAAGGGCCTGGCAGTATTCCATAGCTGCTATGACAGCCCCCTCCCTCCCACATCATGTGTTGTCAGGACGTGTTGTGTCTCATCTTGTCATAGGTGGAACCCATTTTTGGTGATAAAATTTTGCTAGGAAACTCAACCACAATGTTTGGCAACAGCTTTTGAAGTGCAGTGTCAAATGTCTTTACTTCCTCTCATTTCAACTCAATCTGTAAGGAAATTGTATCTATACATTCATCAACAGCCAATACATCAAAACAAATACATCCATCTATGCACAGGGGCATAACACATGGGCAAATAGTTGCTTACAGTAGCTTCTATAGTCAAACTGTATCACATACTCTTTAAGGTCAATAATCTTATTGAAGAATTAAACAATAATGGTTATCACTTTGATGTAAAATATATATACACTGTCTGTTCATTTATCTATCTATCTATTTAATGTAACTAACTAACTAACTAACTAACTAACTAACTAACTGTATATATATAGTGAGAAGGTGTGTAATGACATCCAGACACCAACAATATTACAGCATAATTGACAGTCAGAACTTCCGATTTCCATTTCAAATGCCCATTCACAGACACACAGATGTTCAAAATATCTGAGCAGATTACATTTTTGACCGGCAATGCAATAGATGAAAAACCATTCCAAGACCAAAATTGAACAGCAATAAAGAAGAAACTCAAATGATGCTCTGGAAATTAAATTATAGGCCTGAATGCACATTATTCCAAAAAGACTTCAACGAAATCCATACTTATCATCCAAGTGTTAATCAATCGATTAAGAACTAGACATCCCATCATATTCCCGCCAGAGCCGTCACTGCTGTTCAGTGCTGTTCCAGCTATGGGCTGAGACATAGGCTTACTTTGACAATGGGACACCTTGAAAGCAAGCAAAAGGAAAAACACAGGTAAGTCTGACCTTGCAGTGTGGTGACTGGCAGTCCTTGGTAGGGCTGACCTTGCAGTGCGGTGAAAGGCAGTCCTTGGTAGGGCTGTTTCTGTCCCTTGCTCTTCGTCTGGAGGATGTGTTTGCTCTGGCGGGGTTCTTGCTTGTTCTCTGGTCGGGGGTGTGCAGTATAGAGGAGACAGAAGACGTTACAGAAACGACAAACAAAAAGCAAGGTGATAGTAGTAGTTGGACAGAGCCCCCCCCTCACACACACACACACACATGGTTGAATGGATGGGAGAGAGAGAGAGAGAGAGAGAGAGAGAGAGAGAGAGAGAGAGAGAGAGAGAGAGAGAGAGATAAGGGTTGAGTCACACATGAAAGAAAGCACTGTTTTAGGGCCAAATCCGCTGTTAGGACAATAAAGTCTCTGTTTTACTCAGCTAGTTAATTAAAGGTACTCTGGCTTGAGACTTGAGATTGAGTTCCACACACAGGTAAGCACAGAGGAATTTCACAATTAAGGCTTCGTGGAGAGATGGCTTGGGGCATATCACCTTCTCACTGAGATTGCTCTTAGTGCTGGATATCAGATAAGCCTTAGAGGGGTCTTCTGTTTGTAGATCATACACCCGACAGAAGATCACATAGTAAACATGTAATCAGACTCTCAGGAAAAAAACAGTTCTGCTCTGCTGAAATGTGTCAAAAACGAATTTGAATACATACTGTTTTCTTGTACAACCAACCGTAATAAGCAATTTCCCTTTTTTATAAATAAGGAACAAGATGTAGACCTATGGTGTCTTTTAATTAGCTGACACAATCAAATCTGGCCAAAACAAAAATCCTTTCTAACTTTTATATAGGTTTAAAAGTTCCAGTCCGACTTCCTTCCAAGGACACACTCGATGTGGTTATCACATGCCCAGATAAACAAAAACAGCAAACATTATCTTATGTTGTGCCATACCTTTTCAGAGTCAAAATGTGTGTACTTCCACATAATTATCACAGCTCAATACAATTACAATTGATTTTTTTAAATTACATTTTAAAATAATATGATTTCAAAGGGCATGTGGAAGTAAACAAAGAGTAAAACAATGACAGATAACTGTCATTTGTTTGCTATTAGTGCTAATCATTCACCCTTGTGAATTTAATACACTCACTTTGGAAATAAAAACTGAGTAAAACACAATTCATACAAACTGAGACAAAGAACAATTGTTTTTGTAGTTTTAAGATTGTGATTCTCAACTCTAATGTGAGAACATTCTGCAAGGGAATAGGAGACATGTATTAGCAGGCACAGCCCTCTGTGCCAGGTCTGAGATTTACACTGACGGCTGCTAGTTCTGGACTTAAGCAATCAAACGAACTTCCCAAAACCTGCTCAGTGACTTTGGATTTTGTTTACATATAATACTTGTGTAAAGGCCAATGAGTTGGAATGCAAACAACATTGTGCTGTAAATTTAAAATGTTTCTAACCCTAACCCTAACCCCCCAAAAATAAAACCTTTTACAACCTATTACTAGTGTTTACATATTGGCAGGATAGTATTGAAGTCATTTTGAAGGGACAGTCAGAGTTTCATTGAGAAATCCAAGTGGCATGCGAGTCATGATGATCTTAAGTTGAATCTTAACCTGAGTAGCATGAGACATTCAATGACTCACGCATGTTTGGAAGTGACATCACAACCTCACAAGCATCAACAAAATAATTATTTTGAGTTTTTGGCATAGTTGGTCAAATACATCAGAAGCCCCCAATCATTTAAAATGGGTGTTTGGTTTACTGCCTTGAAAACGTAGACATTAACTAGTTATTTTAAACTCAAATTATACGGGCTTAATATATTTCAAGTTATATATCTAAATGGAGGTTGTGTACATGGGCTACTGTGTATTAAGTGTTCAAGAAATAAATGGTGTTCTGCAATATGCCATAAGTGACTGGGAAAGATGTTGGGTGAGAAAAAAGCGGATTTTCCCTCAGGGGTTTTCCGTTACTCATTTGCATAGACCTAACTCCAAAGGGCAATGTTACACGATGGCAGTATGATCATTCATACATTTTAAGGAAAATCAGGTACTTGACATTTTGAAGTATATCATTGTACTGCTATGAGGACGAAATGTAAATCAAATTGACAAATTAACCCTCATTTAGTATGCTTCTTAGTCGGCCTGTCTGTCTTTCTCTGTCTCACAATTACTCACTTAATGTGTCTTAGTTCTCAAAAGAAGGTAAGTCTCTACATAGAATGGTGATTCGTGGAAAGAGGTTCTATGTGTACATGGGTAGGCGTGACAAGGTAGGCCAGCCACTTATTGTTACAATTAGAATCTGGTTTAACCTGCTTCCGCTCCCATGGCAGGCTTCATGAGGAAGTGTTCAAGTGTGCATGTGAGCTTTTCAGGAAAAGGTCAATCTACATACAGTATCAGCTTTAATCCGAGTTATTAATTGAAGGGTCCCAACAAACTGTTTCTGTTTTACTGTAAAAATATCTACCAGCATCTTGTGAATATCAATGGGGAAAAATT
Source organism: Hypomesus nipponensis (assembly GCF_054491055.1). Classification (NCBI taxonomy): domain Eukaryota; kingdom Metazoa; phylum Chordata; class Actinopteri; order Osmeriformes; family Osmeridae; genus Hypomesus; species Hypomesus nipponensis. The sequence continues at coordinate 8,970,888 of NC_140375.1, forward strand.
TGCTAACAATTAGTTTGATGGTAAAAGTAAATACACAAATCCTAACACACCTTTTTGTGTGACATTTAGTCATTTAGCCGACGCTCTTATCCACAGCGACAGAGTGACAATTTACTTGTACATTACATGCTTTGGTTACACCTTCAAACAATTTTTGAAAGAACATTTCCCTCCTTTACCACAGGGCGGTGACTTGTTACAGGGCCCATGAGTCAGGGATGCACAGCTCCACCAATCATCTCCACTGTTGTTATTCAAACTGTCATGGAGGTATTCTGGGCAATGTGGAGGGTTAACAGACAAGTGTATTGATGCAATGTTCTCAGATTTCTGAAAGAAACATAGCGGTGGTGACAAGAGGTGACACTGTTGAGATACAGTAATACTGTACAACCTGTATAAACTGAATGTAATTTACAGTTGGAGCCAGTTTGACAGTTTTAACTCAAAAACCAAAACATGCAGAGTTGGAGACAACATAGAGAAGGCAACACTGGCTCCCTCTGGCTGCATGTCTTGCAGACAGTAACAGAGGTACAGTATGTGATTGTCGTTCGCAAATTCAAGAGTAACCTTCAGTCCACACAGACTCAGTAATGGGTTTCACTGTACATAAAGAATTGTTACTGTCCTATGATTTTAATCTATTACATATCTGTCATTACGTGAGAATGTTGTCTGTTGTTGTCATAACCACCTGTGTATTGTATCCATGGCATTGTATCCACTTGTAGAACACAATACTGAAAATATTAATTTCTGCCATAGCAGAGGAAACTAAACAACCAAAATGGCACGTTTCAGGTGTGGTTTTTCACATCTGAGAAGAGTTTGAGATAACTGTGACCTCAAGCTAACACGTGAACCTAGAAATGACCTTGGTTCATTTAAAGAAGCCTTAGTATTAACACAGACCTGGTTAGCCATCCTTAACCAGCAAGATAGTGAGTCTGTAGTTCAAAGAAGAACGAACAAGTATCAGTATGATTTGGATCAAATTAAATTGACTTCTCTTTGAGTAGCTAACAGTTGCAATTGCAACAAGTTGCACTCTATGCTTATACATTAATTCCTTGAAAGCTAAACTGAATCAATATTGTTTAATGCTGTGAGTGTTGTGGATCCATGCAACATAGCTGCATAGCAACATAAGGCACCATGAATTGAAAGAAAGGGGAAAAGTATATAGAGTGTTTTTCTTTCAATACCTAATGTTTTAAGATACTTTGTTACATGTTAATGATAATGCCAAACATATAAAAGATTATAATGTAGACTATAATTGAATACAATGTATTTGAGCTGTTTATCCCTAAACACTCAGCCAGTGGTGTTCCTAGTCCCCTCTATGAGAGCTTATGCATCTCACTGACTGTGAACAAAGCCTGTTATTGTCTTTAACTCCACAGCAGATCTTATTGAGAGAATGAGACGGCATTTTGTTTTAATCAAGGTTAATAGAATAAAAGTGATAAACACTCAAGGTCTTTCTCAAAAAGAATAGTAGCTTCTTTTTGCTGTGTTCCAGTCTCTTTCATGGAAACAGTGGGCAACATTTGCAAAGCAACATTACTATCCTAAAACATAATATTTTGGTCCTGTATTAAAAATGCATTCCAGAATATTGTTATAATATAACATATTATAATATTGGAAACTAAGTTTTTTTTTATGATATCTCCCCCAGACAAAAACTAGCTGCTCATCGAGAATGTAGTTTGAACATGTAAAAAGAATTTACCAAACATTGCTACTTGAACGTAAATATAATTCCACCTTGAACTGACTCCACCTTCCATCTTCTAAGCAGTATAAAGAAGCTAGAATTGTTTCCCCCCTCTCTCCTTGTTCCCTCTCTCACATAAAGCCTTATCCAGGACTCTGAGCCAGCGAGATCTGATATCGCCTTCATCTTAAGAGGGCTGAGCCTGAGACAGAGCTCCTTCTATCCAGAGCACCCAGGGAGCACCCAGTGTCCAACCCTGCCCAAACGATGTATTCGGCCGGCATTGAGATTCTGGGGATGATCCTGTCAGTGGCGGGCTGGTTAGGGGTCATGGTGGCCTGCGGTCTGCCCATGTGGAGGGTAGCCGCCTACATCGGTCAGAACATCGTCATCTCGCAAGTGATCTGGGAGGGCCTGTGGATGAACTGCTCGGTGCAAAGCACAGGTCAGATGCATTGCAAGGTGCACGACTCCATGCTGGGGCTGCCAGTGGACCTGCAGGCAGCCCGCGCCCTCGTCATCGTCTCCATGGTAATGGGCATCGTGGGCATCGGCCTCTCGGTGGCCGGAGCCAAGTGTACCAACTGCAGTTCGGACGCAGGGAGTAAGCCTCGAATTGTGCTGGCAGCTGGGGTGACCTTCATCGTGGCAGGGCTGCTCCTGCTGGTCGCCGTGTCCTGGACTGCGAACGCCATTGTCCTGGACTTCTACGATCCGCTACTGGAGGAGACGGGGAAGAGGGAATTTGGGAACTCGCTGTACTTTGGCTGGGCTTCCTCCTGCCTGCTGATCATAGGGGGAGCTCTCCTGTGCTGCTCCTGTCCCCCTAAAGCACGGCGCAGTGGGAATGTGTCTGTGCCCCCCAGGGTGGACTATACTGCAGTCAAGTCCATGTCTGTCAACGGATATACAAGGAGGGACTATGTGTAAACCTGTGTTCTATAGAATCAAAGACTCCCCTTTCTCCTTTTGGGCTTCTGGGAAATTAGTGTAAGTGAGCCCCTTCTTTTGGTTGGAAGGGGTGAGACATACAGTCGGAGTAGAACATATTTGTGGGACCAACAATATGAAGAATGAAGCAAACAAAAGTACTTTCATTTTTGTTTAGCTATAAATATTAGGGCCAAGCATACATGAGTACAATTTTAATGCTAAACTAGAATATACACATTTTGCCTTTTTAGATTTTGGTTGACTTGTAGTAGATTTGCACTAGGTCTTTTTTCCACTTAACGCTTTTGTACTGTTCGTAAATGTATTTTCATTTTAAATGATACCTACTCATTGACGAAATTATTAAAGAAGTATTTCTGTGCTTCATGTAAATGTATTGCTCTTTAGTATATATCAAATAAATAAGTTAATTGAATTGTGAGGAAAAACTGTCATCCCTTTGAATTCTCTATTTAATATTGCTGAGAACAAATTTCTTGCAAGAGGCTTCATCACCAGAATGCTGTGCTTTCCTTGTTCTAAGCACGTGGGTAAACTAGGTCTGAAACTAACATTAGGGAAGGAGACTCAATTGGAGACTCAAGTCTCAAAAATAGACCAAAGTAGAGTGCAGGAATTCCTGTAGCTAAACTCCATATCACCTGAAATCTAGACGAGCCAGGCCTACTTTCCCTACAAACATTTTTTTTTTATTCCAATGCAAATGTGAGCAGCAACAATGTCCTGCTTGTTGTTCAAGAGTGCCATCTGCTACTTTCTATTGTGTCCTCTGTTCCATTTGGAAGAGTGAAATCGAGTCCTAGATAAAAGCTTATTTTTCAGTGTGGAGCCAAATTACACTGTGATAACGGGGTGCTCTACTTCCACAAAGCATAATTTGATACAAAAATGGTCTTATGACTTTGTTTACATTGTATCTACATGTAAGAGAAACCGTTTTTTCAAAACACATCTCCAAACCAAGTTAGAAATATCTCAAACTAAAATGTTAACCAAATTGTATCTCATATGCCAAAGCCTGCCATGCACAGCCAATACATTGTCATAAGCTGGAAATGTAAAGTTACATTTACTTTAACATGCCTGTCAAACTTTTCGGTCTTTCTGCTGTGACTTACAATAGCAACTGCATTCAGTCGTGAGGCACATGGAGGCTCATGTAAATAGGCCTTAATAGCACTTCCATGAAATTGAAACAAGGCTTAATTAAAGACAGATCACACTGGCTGTATTGTGTTACTACTCATCCACCTGTGTGGCTCAAAAGGCAGCTAGCCACCTGTCAAACTGTACACAGAACCATAGAGACTACCTGATACAGCGGGTGACAGGTGCTTTGTAATAGGGAGTATTGTACTATATTGAGTACTGTACTGTGCTGTGCTATGATAGTCCAGACATGTAGTGTCTCCACAGCAAGATGTAGCATTGTTACACATTCAGATTAAGAATCTAGACGGTCAACAGGTTGTTTGATCAAAATGAATATAGTAACTGAAGATAGAAATGCCACTGTGCCGAGACATGTTAGGAAAATCTGAAAATGGTTCTGCACATGATCTCTTTTGTTTCAGGAAAACCAGAAAATGTTTTTGCACATGCTTTGCAGTCCAGGCAGCTGTGGACTAAACAGCTTAGGTCCTAGGTTGATGATTGCAAAGGCACTGTTTGGAACAAAGCACTGCTTTTGGTCAACAAATGTAGGAAGTGGGATAGTTAAACAATCACGACAGTGAGCGTACCTCAAGAAGTAGCCAGAGTGGGAATATGTATTTGTTTGTGTCAAAAGGCAATATAGGTAAAAGCTAAGGAGGTTGATTAAATCAGAGTACATGCTGCTCCAAAATTAAGCCTAGAACCATTGGAAACGGTTGCATCTGTTCCCAGCTCCAGGAAGTTGAAATTGGGGTAGAATCCCATTTGAAATGTGTGGCCTTGTGGACAAGGGCGAAGATAAGACCACCCCCACACTAAAACATTTGCAGACACAATGGTTGACTCACTGCGTGTTTGTCTATGGGACAGTCATTTAGGAAACCTGTTTACTTCATGAACTAACAAGGACAGAAAATAAGTCTGCTCACATCATTCTTCTTCTACCTTCAGTAACTTAACGTAAATGGATCTGACATTAGTCGTTATCACAACATCATATTTTACTAAAGAGAAAAATTAGTCAAGTAAAATAAAAGTACCTACAAAAAGATTCTATGAGAAAAAAAAAAACTCTTTCTTGAGAACAGCTACATGGGGTTAAGACAAACGAGATAGGGAGGTTGGGACTTCTTCAGTTGGTCTGAGAACAACTGAACCAAGGCTGCCATCTGACCTGTGAAATGGACATGATGGAAAGTTCAAGTAGTGGTCTCCACTTTCAATCATTACGTCCACATTTCACCTGTTTGTTATCGTTAACTATTAAGTTAACTATTTAACTTATTCACCCTCCTCATAGCCAAACAGTCAGGGGAGTGACTACTGGCCGATAGGTTCAATCATTAACCATTTACATGCCAGGCATGGCATCCCTCAAAAACCACAGGAAAAAAAAAAAGTTTGAAAGCCCTTGGCCAATCCCCACAAGACTCCACCTTCTGCTGTGTAGACAGCACTGGGTATATGTGCTGTGAGAATTTCAGAGCAGGCTCAGAGAATCTCCTTTGTGTAACTGAGACCGCAAAGACACCTGGACATTTACACCTGGACATTTACAAAAGAGAATCAAAGTTTATTTTTTAGAGGTCAAATGGCTGCTGCGGGATTAGAGATTCTCGGGGTGACTCTGGCTGTCCTGGGGTGGATTTCAGGAATCGTGTCCTGTGCTCTGCCTATGTGGAGGGTCACAGCTTTCATCGGGGTTAACATTGTCACAGCTCAGACTATCTGGGAGGGCATCTGGATGAGCTGTGTGGTCCAGAGTACTGGACAGATGCAGTGTAAGGTCTACGACTCCATGCTGGCTCTGAGCTCTGACCTGCAGGCCGCTCGGGCCCTAACCATCATTTCCATCCTGGTGGGCATAATGGGAGTCCTGGTGGCCGTGGTGGGGGCAAAGTGCACCAATTGTGTGGAGGAGGAGACAGCCAAAGCGCGGGTCATGATCACTGCTGGAGTGGCTTTCATCGTGGCCTCCCTGACCCAACTGATCCCTGTGTCCTGGTCAGCCCACACTATCATCATGGAGTTCTACAACCCCATCATTCCTGAAGCACAGAAGAGAGAGATTGGAGGAGCCCTTTATCTGGGTTGGGCGGCAGCTGCATTCCTGCTTATAGGGGGCTGCATCCTTTGCTGCAGCTGCCCTCCACAAGCAGAAAAGAGGTATGCCCCCCCCTCAAGGATTGTGTACTCCCCAAACCGGTCTGTAGCACCCAGTGGCTACGACAAGAGAGATTATGTCTGACCTGGCACCTGGCATCTTCTCATGCTTTACAAAACGAGGAAAGACTTGATGCCACACTGAACTCAAGATAAATTGTGTGATCAATAGCTACAATAACTGTGTTTAGGTTTTATGAAGGCAAAAGACTGACAGCAGACGAAGCCCATTTTTATGTTCTCATGTACATATGAATCTCCAAACTTGATCTACTGCAATAGATTTTTCTATAACTTGAGTATTTGTAAAAAATTATGTACTTAAAGTATACTTCAATCTGAACATGTGGTGTACATACAAAAGGTTTTGGAGGAGAAATGGTTGACATTGTTAAAATCTTCTTGGTAACATAATGCATTTCTGACTAATTTTGTGTGTAAATGTTGTATGACTATTATGTCCCTGTGACACAGGGCAACTTTTGTTTAGAATACAAATATTACTGTCAAAAAAGTAATTGTTTTGATGTGATGTTTGTATGTGTGAAAATCCATAATAAAAAAATACCTTATAAAAGGAATAGGACATGATATTACAAACTGACTTCAGTAGATAATTATTTGAAGTTTTCTTTTCTGGGATTACATTATAACATTCCAGGCAAACCTCGCAGTTTGGCCTACTATTCCAAACCTCACAGTTTGGAATAGTTACAATTACTGGCAATGAAGCAACGTTTTTGTATTTGGAAAGCAAGTGGACTCCAGGAAACTGACTCACTGACAATTGTGAAAACATAAAAAGAAATTCTCCAAACATTTCAGAAGCAAGTAAAACACACTCCCACAAAGGGATTGTATGCTCATAGTCCAATGTTTCCTTTAGCTGTAAAAGACCGACATTGATCACTGATATTTCCAAGACACATGCAATTTATTTGTGCCCTAATGTACTTTAGAAGTTTTTTTTATAACAAGCTTTTTGCTTCGTAGTTGTCTAGTTGTTTCTAGTCTAACATGGTGGCTGGTCTAACATGGTGGCTGTCATTCCAGAGGACGCAAGATGCAGTGAATAAGATTTGGGTTCAACCCAATGATAAGATGTTGAGTATTTCACTCTTTCAGCCATCTACCTGGCTGTCTCCCAGATGTCTGTTGGCTCTCGGTAACAAGAATCCTTGCTTTGTCAGGCCTCCACTTTCAACCATACCAGAAGCCCCACAACAATGGATCTGTTTCATAGTAATGTGGATGCCAGGCTGTCTTGTCAACACTGGGGTACGGAATTTGGTAGGAAAGTCTATTATTCCGTTTTTTGGAGCATGTCAAGGGAGACCATCTAAGCCCTAAAGAACTCAAAAGCAATTTTAGTGATAGACAAACATGGCTTTTATAGCACTTCAAACAAGGCAACAGGGATTGTTTCTGAGGAACAAGTCAGTTATTATTTTTTCATGTGGAGTAAGAAAATGTTGTGAGACCTGTGAGTAGCTAAAATGGCAGAAAACCTGTTCACGGCAGGGATTGAGATGTATTGGGCAATTGTTGGCCGTTTCTTTGAATTAATGAATGATTATCAACTCCATCTCCAAATCTAACTTGTCACAATTGCTATCACAGTTCCTATTTGGTAAACTTGATATGATGCAAGCAGCAGTGTTAATGTTATACTGAACAAGCTTGGATTTGTTAGCTATTTTGGAGAGAATAATACTTTTTTTCCGCAGCAAAGAATCTTTGCGTAGAAATTGATCCAGATATTTTCAGGATTGCAAACAAAAGTTTGGTGACTCTAAAACGCTGTTAGGTAGCAACAACACTCGTGTGTCTGTTCGTCTGTGAATCCTTTGTAGCTGGAGTCATTGTGGAGTCACTCATGTAAGTTGATAGCATTCTCAGTCCACAAGAGCTCCGGTCCATCCTCCACTTGATGATGTCAGTTCCCTCTCTGACTCCTCCTTCCACCTGATCTGGGATATAAAGGGTACTTTTTTAGAGGCAGCCCCAGAACAACACACTCGTTCAGGTGCAAGTGTTAGGTTTATTAGGTTCATTGGTGTTGTGTCTTTGTCTCTTTGTTTCCCAGAGAACCTTGTTCAGATCTTCTATCTGGTGTGAAAGACACAGTAGGAGTTCAAGAGAGACAATTAGCATTATGTCCGCAGGGTTGGAATTGGTGGGAATTGCATTGTGCATCTTGGGATGGATCATTGCCATTGTAGCCTGTGCCCTGCCCATGTGGAGGGTGACAGCCTTCATCGGAAGCAACATTGTGACAGCCCAGATCATCTGGGAGGGCCTGTGGATGACCTGCGTAGTGCAGAGCACTGGACAGATGCAGTGTAAGGTGTACGACTCCATGTTGGCCCTCTCCCAGGACCTCCAAGCGGCCCGTGCTCTTACTGTGATCTCCATTCTGCTAGCCATATTGGCTGTGCTCATAGCCATAGCGGGGGCCAAGTGTACCAACTGCATTGAGGACGAGGCATCCAAGGCCAAGGTAATGATCATCTCTGGGGTCTTCTTCATTGTGTCGGGGGTCATGCAGCTCATCCCCGTGTCCTGGTCGGCCAACACCATCATCAGGGACTTCTACAACCCCCTGCTGACTGACGCACAGAGGAGGGAGCTGGGGGCAGCCTTGTACATTGGCTGGGCGGCTGCTGCTCTCATGACCTTAGGCGGAGGGCTACTCTGCTGTTCCTGTCCACCCAATGAAAAGAGGTACAACCCATCAAGAATGGCGTACTCTGCTCCGCGCTCCGCAGGTGGGCCCGGGTTTGAGAGGAAAGACTATGTGTGAAAACATTTAGAAAAAACTATTTTGACAATCCAAACTGTTGTGTACACCTTTTTAATAGTTGTGTGCCTCAGAAAGGGCTGCGCGAAACTGCCCATGGAGACTCCATCATGAAGGATGTATTTGGGGATGACTTTTATGGATGTTTTGTTGGATTTGATTTGGACTTTGCATATTTGTGTCTGTGATAATATCTCTGCTGTCAGAGTAGTTTCAGACACTGGGACGGATTGAGAAAGATGAGGACAAGATCCTTCCATTTGTCTTTAGTGAGGATGTATGAAACATAAAAGATCAATGTTTTTTTTTTATCTATACAATTCAGCTTTGGAGGATTTCAGTACCAGTGATTCTTGTAAATTGATGGTAAAAAATGATAATTGTTTGGCCAATAGTCATGTTAGTTTGGATATTGTATCAAGTTATTCCTCTAGCTTCAATATTACCACATTGTAATTTGCATAACACACTCTTTAAATCAGTAAATCATTTTAATCAATCAATTCAGAAACAAAAGATAAAGTTGGCTTTTTGGCCCTTTATATAGATCTGTATTTCTTTCAATTACATTTCCATGTGTGAACTGTTGTTTTTTAATGTTCTTTTTCCACAAAATTTAAGATTTGATACTGATCCTATATCATCAGTGTTATGAGTGAGATTGTGTGACATACATTTTGTACATGATTTACTGTTCTAGTGCACTATCAGTTTGACAAAGATAATGAGTACTATTTAACATAGTGTCAACAGTACACAGGGTACCGTAGAGGCCAGGGAGACACATGATGCATATCTCAGTGTTTGTGTGATAGGGTTAAATAGGTGCACCATGTGTCTAGCCACAACAGTGCTTCTGTGCTAGTTCTGCTTTGCTAAAAGCTTCACTTACTATAAAGAAAATAAAGATGGTTGTTTTTAAAGGTGTGACGTCTCTGCTTCCTGTCAGAGAACAATAGTTGAGAGGCTGAAAGAAGTTCATCCTCAATGTTTTTCCACTGTTTCATTCATCTACCACAGCTTCTCACAAGGAGTTATCTGGCATTGTGTCATGCTTCTGTTATACACAATGCAATGGTGACGGTAATGATGGTATAAGGGTCAGTACATGTGCCATTGTAAGGATAGCCTGATATGTAATCCCAGAGGCTGAGTTACAGCCAACCGGCAACTTAACCACCCACACGTTGAACAATTAGCCCAAAGATTACCTCACAGAATGAGGTGACAAATGTAGGCACAAAGAACAGGTATAACATGGAATCAGTAATTAAGGGAATCTTCTGAACTTATCACTGATATATTAATTAAAACACACATATTTTCCCTACACCTATTTTCAGTGGCAGCATAAAGACTCAGAACACTGTTCTCTGTTAGCCCTGAGAAAACTGTTGTGTTTGTAACATATCATGTAAAGCATAATAAAACCAACATAAAATATTAATTTGTATCTTATGGTAAATATGGGAGAGGCCTCTTGAGACTGGGTTGTATCACATTACAGCCTAACTGTCTTTTCCATATATCAATTTCTCTCACAAAGGTTCTCAAACTGTTTGACAAGTGTCCAAAGTTACTGCCGGCTATTCAAAGTAAATACAGTTTCAAATTGGATCATTCCCATTTTTTGCCATCACAAAAATGTATTCTAGCCGACGCAGCATTGTATAATACCACTGCTGAAGCTATTGTATGGCTATTTGATATGCTTTCATTAATATTTCAACTGAAACGTAAACCAAGAATCTAGTAGAACGTGCATTTGTTATTATTGTCCCTCTATGGACAATTCAAGTAGGTGTGTCAGCATGAATATAGAGTATATATTCATCAGCAAGGTTTCAACTTCTAAGGCCTCTATCCTCCAGTGACAGAGAGCTTTGCCAGTTTACTACAAGTGTAAAACCAATAAGCCTGTGTGTTTTTTTTTTTACATTGAACAAATGAGTGAAACAAATGTGGTCCAAAAATACATTTACTATGGCAGCAACAGCAGTGTTTGGGGTTGTTAATCATTCATCAGCACCACAGGTTTACTTTGATGAAGATTGGACATGCCTCATGAAGCCCAAGCATTAGTGCTTTTGCACGCAAAAGTATTGACTAACCAGAGATCCATGCCTCTAAACTTAGACTTCACAATAAAAAATCTCTTAATTATTTGTGAGCAACTAAGGGACCAAGTAGGATTATTATTTGTGAGCAGAAGTAGAATGTATTGTTTGGAGGTAAGTTACTTTCACTAGCACTTAAGAGTGTGTGCCTCTGCGTTCTTTTCGACCAACACAACTGTGAGCATAATTCAATGTAATATTTTAATTATTATGCAGGGTATACAAAATGTAATTTTAGAAAGGTCTAAATTGCAATCGGTACCCTCTGCTGTGCACAAGGACTCATGAACTGATCATCAAGTTAATAACATACACATGGTAATATTTCCAAAAGCCATTAAAAAAAAGTAATTCTAAAGCCATATCAAAAACCTTAAGAACAAGTCAAGAACAGAGTTTCAGTGACTGTCCTCGACTGTCGGCACGCAGCTTCAGTGAAACCTTGGTCACATGACCGATACTGGCGTGCATGAAGGAGAGAGGTTGCTAGGCACCTGGAGTCATCAGGGAAAAGGCTTTCCCTTGTACCTTCTTGAGCGGAGAACACTGGTCTCTCTCTCTGTGCTCACTGGATGGGAACAGAAACTAACTTCCACAGTTTACTGAATCTGTGATCAGAGAAAAAAGAGACCAAGCAAAATTGCATGTATTTGCATCTAGATGTCTAATGTTGTCACTTTTACTATGCATTAGTCTAGTATATCTAGACAATACTGCTCAACACTGTGAATATATTTCGCCAGACAAACAAAAGGTTATGATAGGCCTACTAGTCGGCTATTGTAGTCCAGTTCTAATGTAAGGAAAAGATGAACACGGTTGTCATGTCATACATCAGATCAAATAATATCAATAAGTAGGTCAACATCTTGCAACATCAATGCTTACTTTGGTAGTTGATAAAACATGCTTCATGAGTTAGGCTACCATGAACTTAAGAGAGCGCTGTTATTTCAATGTGTCGTTTGCCAAACACCTTACATTAAGAAAGACAGATGGGACAACCCTCTGACCCAAACCTTCTGATCTGGGTCAGATTGTCCTTGGAAACAGACCCTCTGTGTTTATCTGGAATGTGGTGGGGAAGACATAGGTCTAATATGCTCTACTGGCTCATAGGAGAGGTGAGAAACTCATTAAAATATCCCAATATTAACTGAGTTACTCCCTACATTCCTGGATCTTGTGTGCCAGGCTTAACCTAAAAATGTGGTGCTTTCATCATGGATTAGTATGATGGGCATGTCTTTACTTATTTTTACTCTGATAGCTACAAATATTGTTTGTTTAAGAACAGAACAATACAACTTGCAAACAGTATGCTTCAGGTGAATGCCAGGTGCACATTTTACCAGGAAAAACATTGTTCTTCAGACAGGTTCATTGATGAAGTCATGCTGTAGCCTTCCTGGAAAGGTCTGACTTGATTGCAGTAAAAACAAAGAATTGGTGTGCGAACCACAAACATTTGCTTTTCTGATTTAATAAAGAAACATGTAATGAACACAAAGAATGCTACTTAAATTCATTATAAAATGCGTTGCAAAAACTACAAAAATAGAGTACATAGATGATCAAAGTTAAACAAATGTACAGTAACAACATACCAAGCCAAGACAAGCCTGCTACAAGACAACTTTAAATCAAAATGCACAGTAAACCCAACACCTTAGTGACAGTGAAAGAGATTATTCTAATATAAAGTTATATCTCTGACCTGTACCCTAACTGGTAAACACCAGTTGCTTAACTAGTAAATAACACCATGAGGTTGTGGAAACGTAATAGCTGAAAGGATTCAGCGACCCCTATAGGTAAAGAAGTGGGAGTTTGAAGTTAAAGCAATAGTCAAACTCAAACAACCAATATCCTTAGTTGGGAAATCTCTTGTTCCAAATAAATACAATATTACTTGAAACATGGTCTAACTGATCAAAAATAAACTATAATTTGTCTAGTTTATCACATTGGTACGGATGTATCACATGGAAGGACTGAATAAAAAACTGGAATCCGTAGGGGCCCAACTGACCGAATGCTATGGAATGCCTCCTGAAAGTGTAAGTTTGGCTTAGAAAAACGACACTCTTCATCGAATTACTTGTAAGTAACCCAGTGAGTTGGGACAATCAAAGTTAGATGGATTCATACAGACACACATGAGCACAGTGCCATTGATATGGTCAAGACTCATGACACGTGGGTTAGGGATTGGCCTGCAAAACATGCAGTCTCTTAATTGACTTTTTGGACAGTAAATATGTCTGCGGGTCCTTATGAAAAAAGTTGTATTTTATTTTGCAATGGTATTCTGTGTGCTATTGTGTACTGTACGTGAATACATGTTAAACCCCAAGTGCAGTATCCATCATAATACACAGGTATATTTTGAGCAGATATTAAAATGTTACATTTGTGTCCTTCTAAGGATTTTTTGTTGTTGCATATTGTCAAAGTCAACTACCTGTACGTGCAAGTACATTGTATGCATACTTGAATGCTGTCTTGTGTCCAAATAGCTATGACCTTGCTCAATGGGATGAATTGCCTTGTTCCTCTAAAAACTCCCAGTGATAAGTCAATATAAATACAGTACGTCAAGCATTTAGTAAAATCTAAATTTTCTCCATCTTTCATTTAGCATATGACAATCAATTCAGCAATTACAATTGCAAAAAGAACAGTTTCTATGTACAGAATACAATATCTTACATGCAGGGTCGTCAAATAGTGTTTCTCCCTAACATTAATTGGGAGTAATTAGCCCTTTAGGAATATTTATGTTCATTTTGTTTCTGAATACATGATAGCTACATTTGCAAATCTTTTCACATCTTGACAAAATTGCTAGCCATAGGTCAATTAGAGGTATTATGTGACAATTTAGAGTTCTGCTGTATATCTGGTCAGTTGATATACAATGCAATTACATGTGAATCCCTCAATCATATACAGTACTATGGCCCAGCACAGTCTGACTATCAATTCAATCTCTGCTTTAGTTAGTGTAAAAACAATAGTGTGAAAATACTATTCAGTTTTGTCACAAATATTGACATACAATGGTATGGTACATTTACAGTCTCAGGCACAAATGACTTTACAAATGAAACTAAAATTATTATCATAAAAACAAAAGGCACAACCTCCAAAACTATTTCTTAGTGATTCTCTGACCATGGTGATGTTTATTTAAACAGTTCCCCCATGCCAGTACTTGGAAGGATGTCATTGACACATGGCAACCAAACCTTGAATCATACAGCCCACTACAGTGAATTTCATGAATTATCGAGTAAAATATAACAGAAGATGGGGTTGCCTGGTGAGGTGAATTGCAAAATAAGTTGTAGCTCAATTGATTTGTTGAATACAACTGAATTGTTGAAATGAACAGAATACAATAAGATGCCAGACTTCACTAGTGTTGTCCTTCATGGCTCATATTTTTTTACAGTGACCATGTGGACTCCTCTGAACTCAAGCAACACTACTGAGTCTTGGAATTGCTTGGTACTGTATCTACTACAACGTCTAAACCCACTTTGTAACTCCAACAACCTCAAGCTGTAGTCCTTTCAGATCTAGACCTGCAAGCTGGTTAAAGTGGCTCCATGTGCCAGTCCTTTATGGAGAAGCACCAGCCTGGATTATTTGCCATGCTGTGCCACCTTGCCCCGTCTGAGCCAGTCCCTCCAGGGGGATTGGGGCTTGTCTTGTCCAGCCTCTGAGGTCCACGATGGGGAGGAGGAGGGCTGACAGACCCTGGTGGAGGCCATACTGGGCCTACGGAAGAAGGACATGGAGTTGGAGGGCGGCTTCTTATGGACCTGCTCTGACTGCTGCTGGGTCCTCAGCTGTTGGTTGATAATGATCTGGATGTCATCCTGAAAGAAACAACAACTTTTGACAAAGAGCCACTGGACCTCTGAGACATTTCAAGATATGGCCATTAAATAGTTTAATAGTCTGACTTGAAGTTGAAAATGTAAGGCAATCCTAGTAAATGTATGGAACAATTTGGTAAATGTGTTGCACTATCTGCATATGGCCACTAGACGGCAGTAAGCCACCCAGCAGATGTCTGAGCTGGAACCATGACTCAGCAGTAGCAGGGTGCCCGGCCCCAGCCAAACAGGCCACCTGTCAGTTATATTCCTCCAAACTGACAGGACTTTAAAAGGTTGTCCAAGTGTAGTCCCTGACCTCCAAGTAAAGACACTATGTGAGGGTAGCAATCTCTCTACAATGCTATGTCACTGAGAGCAATACAAGGGAGAGAGAAACACACATAGAGAAAGAGAGAGAGGTAGTGTGCAAACAAGAAAGAGAGAGACAGCGTCTTTAGGGACCTACCTGCCAGTCCTCCAGCTCCTGAGACAGCTCCAATTTGCGTTGGATGGCCTCCAGGAGCTGGTTGTTCAGACACATCATGTCACTCTTACTTCGAACCAGCTCTGCCTCCATCAAGTTCTTCCTACAGAACCCAAACAAAGGACAAAATGCATGTAAGCTCAAACAACAGCACTCAGCAAGACGGAGACATTAATTCCTAACATCTCCGCAAATGACAACACTGGGATTAAACCTAAACTGTACAGATAATTCATGCAGAATGTACATGTAAACGATTTGAATTGGTTAAACTCACTCCTCACTATAAATACAGATCACCCCCGCCATATAAGAGCTAGCTTTTTGGTGGCATAGCTGCTTATTGCAATGTTTATAAAGCTGGTGGTCAGAGGACCTGAGTTCAAACCCCAGTAAGGGCAAGATTGGGAGGAAGCGACACTGACGAGCTATGTGACTACATCTGTAACACACACAATTAAATGAGTTTGACAGTTAAACTGAAGGCAGTGAAATAAATCCCACTTGGAGCACTATCACTCTATATCTAGTATATGTATAAAAACTTTTCTAAATGAAGAGGAGACTGACTTTGTTATGGCTTCATCTCTGTCTCTGATGGCTTGCTGGACAACTCCTTCCTCTTGTTTGTTCTCAAGCTGGAGTCTCATTTTTGCGTTCTCCTCTTGCAGGTGTGAATTCTGTTTGAAGGAAGAAGGAGACAATCTAATACCATAGTAGCTTGGCTGTTACAAAATATATCAGTGCTATATCCTTTTCTATAAAATATAGAAATGTGTGTAAAACATAAGGTGTGCAATGTATTAATACATTTTGTTAAATACTGTAATGATGGGTTAAAACTGTACAGATGGCTGTCGCAGTCCTTTCTTGGCCATTATAACCACAAGGTGGGGCACAAAGCATGATAACTAAAATGAGCTAACTTGTGTTGCAGTGGCTTTGGTATCTGCTTTGTTAAGACTGAAATATACTATACACCCCAAAGCAAGTGTGAATAGGATATCAAAGTAAAATGTCAGTCTGCTGTTTTTCAAGTAAGTTTACCTAGCTCATACACTTGTATTATGGTATTTAGTATATACCCATATTAAGAGAAGATTCAGTAATCAAGACAATTGGTTAAGTTGATGAGGTACACCTGAAGAGAAAAATGTGGCTAAAGATCCTCAAACTAGCCTCGACCCAGAACGGAAGTATAGGTAGGGTGAACACAGAGACAACCAGTGCCTCATCACCCAGTCTGCTCCTGCAGGAGTCACGTGTTGGTTTAGCGGGGCCTTGCTGTTACCTGATCCCTCAGCTCCTGCACCATGCTTGGCTTCCCACACGGATCGCTCCCTCTGCTCACAAAGGCCAGATTCAGCTCCTGGGAGACACAAATGTTAGGGGAGAGATCCAGTGTCATATGTTAGTTCTTTTGAGGTTTACACCTTTAAAAGAGTTTCTGTGTTGTTGCCTAGTTTTGTACTGGCCTCCAGGAAGGACCGGGCAGTTGTTCAGTACAATGATAAGCTCAAGTTACAGGTCGAAATGACAGATAAATACCATGAGCTACTGTTGTACAATACCCGTCTGTTAGTGTCCACTCACTGACTTCTGAAGGTTTCACCTTTGGTATAACCTTTGATTTACCAAGACATACTAGTTACAATCAGAAAATAACTAGTAGGATATAGTATAATTTGACTTAATTTCAACATCAACATCTGTCATCAGCTTAGTTACATGCAAATACTGAATTGGGAAAAACTATAGTTTTTAGACAGTACAGTTGTACTGTCCTAGTAAACCAGGTAAATTTGTGGTAAAACAATGAATTATAAACCGTTCTGCTTCCTAAGGATGATCTTTAGCCTTGACTTTACACAGTCACTGTATACCAGCCGAATGCCCTCAAGTAAGCTACTGTGTACCCTTACACAAGCTGTGGGCTGATTGAAATAAAATATTTTAGATATATGGAAATATGGTGAAAAGAACAAGGTCAGCCTTTTGTTGGCGTAGCCAGGTAGCATGGTTTCCGTGACACCATACACTATACCTCACCTGGAGGCTGTGGGTGTTAGCCAGGTATTGAGCTACACCCTTCAGCTGAAGTAGCATAGCCTGCGGTTCTTCCCCCTGACCTAAGACCCGTAACCCCTCTGGGTTAATCACTTCCTGAGTCAGAGGCAGTAGCAGCTCCAGGATGGTAGACAAGTCCTGGGTCATCTAGAAGAAGAGCATGATATGATTTGATTCAGATTTCAGATTTTTAAGACGTTACACAATGATGATACAATAAAGACACAGTATCTCTATCCAACCATGACATTCCATTCAGAGAAAGTTATTACTTTTCCAGGGAGTCCTGTTTTCTTTGGTTTAGGCTACATCACAAACATAAGGCAAGATCATGATTGGCCACAGGTCATTGGGTCCAGGTGTACTGTCAGATAACAGTATGCACAGCTGAGATACCATTTCTTCTGTGTTGCCTAAATTTGTCTACTACCCTTTCATGTGTCAAGTTACTTTTAGAGGAAGACATTTATGGGAAAAAGTGGGTTATGGATGTGAAAAACTAGGTAGTTTCTTTTTTTTTCATCAAAGCACTTGACTCTAGACTTTAGAGAGCAACATGACATACATTTATGGGGTTTTTGCATGCACACACAAACACACACACACACACTGCTCACTTTCCTATCTTTCCATTTATCAGTCAAGGATGACAATGTTAATCTAAAGATAATGAGGGGCCTGTATTTGCATTCAAAACTATATGTGTATTACTATAACACAGATGAGTATGTGTGATTGTAATAGACTGTAATAGTTTGAAAGACAGTTTGTTTTCTTTATCAACTGTAAATGTATATTATTTTTGTAAATGTGTTCATTTAATCAGAGTCAGGAACATTCCACTAACCTAGTTTCACAAACAGGAAATCTAAAAAATGACTCATGGGAGCAATATAATTTTTTCCCCTGGAACAAAACAAGCAGCAAAAAGGGAAGGGAAATACATTTTCCTTCTAACTATTTCATTGTCTTATACTTATTACACACTCCATTGTGGTTTGGTGTCTTTGAAGACAGGACAGACCAACACTCTACCCATTAACTGTAGAGTATTCCTGTGCAGAGGTGCTATTTCACCTTGTCATGGAGAACTTAAACAGGTATTTTATTGCTTTGGTAACAGCAGCTATAAAGATGACTATTTACTGTAGCACGGCTCAGATTCAAATTAATGTGTAACTTTGACAAAGATACTTTTGTTTTGTTGTTTATGGTAAACTAACTAACAAACAAACAAACTGTGTTCTAAATCCTCTTCCTGCAATAGTCCCTGGCCAATATTTTTCACATTTCCTGAACTGAATGACTCACTGTAAACAAGAACCAAAACATAAATTGCCAGAGATGGATATCATTGCACCTGTCAGCCACAGTGACAAAGAAAGTAAATACGTCCAACAGTAATCAATTCTGATGTTATTGTTTGTTCAACTTATCTGGTTCAATATCACATGCCCTTACATTCAATGCTAGGTAAGCAAAGGGAAAGTACAGACAGCATTCATACTGTGTTTCCTGACCTATGTTTAAAGTACTTTTATATTTAACTTTATACCTTTTTCCTGACTTGTGTTTCACCTGTTTCACAATTTTCTTACCTGCTCTCTACTGAGGCAATGGCCAATGGTCTCTAGACTAGTCTCTAGTTCAGACAGTAGGGAAGCGTCTCCACGATTACAGCTCTCCTGAAGGGACACATCCTCCTGCAGCTCTTCCACCTGGGCCTGCAGCTCCTGGGAGCGATCCCTGGCTGCCTCCACTTCCCTCCATGCCTCCGCCAGCTTAACGGACAGATGGACAACAGGGAGATGAACAGGTAGCCAGGTAGACAGACAGGCAGACAGATGGGCGACAGACAGACGTACAGACATACAGACAAACACATGCACAAACAAACAAGACATAGACAGTTTCAGGTCAGCATATTGTACCTATCAATTGGATCCTTTGAAAATAATACAAAATGTATCTTCACAATGGCATCTATCAAATCAGCTCAAATCGTTTTTGTGGAGCTATCCATGTACATGTGTAGTGTATGTGTGTAATGTGTTATTTGATATAAGCATATCATATATCTTACATATTACACCAAGCAATACATAACCAAATAGGGATTGAGAGAGAAATCCTGACATGCCAGATTCCAGCCTCCAGTCTCACATGAAACTCTACGACACGTGTGGAATCCTGCCTTGCTGGTTGTAGATACAATGAGGGGGATGAGGTGATTGTTCACTGCTTTCCACCACAGAACTGACCCCTGTTGTTCAGGCCAACAGTAACATTCCTCTGTAAGAGAGGCATATTACTACCTCTCAGCCCCTCTGATTCCAGACAGCCATGTTAAGTGCTGTTAGTTTGTGTTCATTTGGTTTTAAGGTAAGCTTTTGGGTTACTAGCTGCATGTTGTTTGGCAACATGTAGGTGACCTAGCATGTGTGTGTCAGCACCTGTTGGCTCTGGTGTTGGTTGTGTTGGTCTTGCAGTGCGAGCCGGGTGTGTAGGGAGGCAAGGCTATCACGCAGGCTTGCATTCTCCTGACACACAGTGTTCAGACGCTCCTCCAGGGCCTGCTCTCTCTGTGTGAGACGAACAACCTGGACACACACAGGGAAACAGAGACAGATCCATCAGCACGCACACAGAAAACATTAACATCATGGGATTTGTTTTGGCTCCGTAGCGTGTGCAGGTGGGAAGCGAAGCTTGGGGTGTGTGTGTGTGGATGTGTATTTGAGCAGGTGTGCGTCAGTCTGATACGGTGTGTGAAAGTTTGCGCTGTACTTTCACGTCTGAGTGGATGCACACGTGCCCACCTGCTCCCTCATGGCGCTCAGCAGCTCCTCGTCCTGA
Source organism: Hypomesus nipponensis (assembly GCF_054491055.1). NCBI lineage: Eukaryota > Metazoa > Chordata > Actinopteri > Osmeriformes > Osmeridae > Hypomesus > Hypomesus nipponensis. The sequence goes on from NC_140375.1 coordinate 8,991,100, forward strand.
GGCCTGCTCTGGCTCCCTTGCCTGAGCTCATGTTTCAGCACCTGGAGCTCACCAGTCATTGCTCTCTCCACCTCCATTGCCTGTCCAGCGAGAGACAGAAATAAGACAAATGATGGAGGGACCCTGAGTGAAAGATGTGCGACATGCAGAGAAGGACAGGTAAGCTTAGGGACAGATGGCTCAAGGTTTAGGAGAGACTAGATGAAATACCCAAGACCACCACTGCCAGTGTAAGCTTCTACTTATTAGGTACATTGTTTCTGAGATAGACATCTGAGAGAGGTATGAGACAAGAATCAATGTTACTGTATTATGCGATTTCATGGAGAAAGCCATTATTATCCTGGAAATAAATATCCTGACAGTGTAAGATTCTAATGCTGCAAGCCATGTGGAAAATGAAAAGAAAAGAAGATCACATTCTGCACTGGAATCAGAGGAATTGCCTTTGCCTCAAGCACATGAATGCATGTTCTCATATCAAAATAACAAGAAATGTCTTGTGGCTGGACATGTTGAACTGTGTAACTGCAAGATGGGATTTGAGCAATAATTGACTTCCCAATACAGACACATGTCTTTGTGAAAGTTTTGAGCACACTAAACACTACAAGCGAGACAGGAATCTGTGAGGGCTGTGCCAGTTCTTCAGCCACTCAGTTCTCCCTGGAGCCCTGGTCCTGACTCAGCAGTTGGCCGGGCGCTGTCAGGTCCCATCACACACACACAATACAGGATGAAAGAACCAGGGCAGATGAAGCGGGGCATCTTGGTATTGGCAAATACATCATCATGCCACATTAGGCAAATATGTATGAACCAAACTGGGGTGATAAGGGCTGTGTGGTTGTCCGTGTGTGTGGGTTTGTCTATGTTGGTGTGTGTATGGCGTGGGGAGGAGGGGGGGGGGCCTAATGAACACCCATAGAATGAAACAGAACAAAGCACATAGACACTGTAGGAGGTGTGGCAGGGACGCACGCTTGCGTCAATCGGTTGCCCCCCAACTCCGCCCTCTACTTGCCAATATGAATCCTACCCACAATAGAATAAGCCACCCACTGGGAATCCACAGTCAGAGTAGGGACGCTTCGTTTGTTAGGGACACAAAACCAAGCACAACACCCCCCTTAAAGAGGCCCAATCCCTGACCTATCACCACCCAAACAGTGATGAGCACAGCAGCTGACTCCCCCAGCAGTAATCGGACCCTCAGGGACCCCTCTCAGAGAGTGACCAAGCCTAGTGCTCCCCTGGGATGAAGAGATCACACATGTGAGGAACAGCCTCAAAGAGAGAAAGATTCCTATCTCTCCGTTTTTGGGGGGGCTTGATTTATCTCTCCAATGCTTCCCTCTTTAAATTGAATGACGCGCTCTGGGTCAAAAGTGAAATAAGGGCCCCCAAATGGGCGTCTTGTTTTACATAAACGGAAAGCAGTTTGACAGGTGTTAATGTCATGGTTAGGAAAATACATCCTGTTGAATGTGATAGTGTTTGAAGCCAAGGTGAAGAAGGGGACACACAGTTGGTTTGAATTAACACAGCTAGAAAGCATATTCTTCATACACAGATGTTAACAAATTCTATATATTTTTAAACCGTAATTGGCTCGGAAACAATATTGTACTTGAAGTACACTGGCCAAATAGCTGATTAACGTTTATCACGTAATTTAAGAAGACGTTCTGTGACAATACTCACGTTCACTTTCCTTGTATTGTAATACATCATCAGTTTACTCATGTTTTAAAACCAAATAATCCCTTACAATGGCCTTTTCTGTGGGAAGGATCGGCCAACAAAATGACTTGTGAGGAGTGGAACGTGATGTTTGATGCAAGCCCAGATGTTGCTTACATTTCTGGCTTATCAGTTACCACCCAACTCCCTTTCTGGTTAACACTGCATGAGCAATACAGTATTTACTTGAAATTAGTGTGTACCGAATAAACAATATCCGTGTCATTTAATTCTTGTTTAAACACTGACTGCATCATTCTTTATTGTACTAATCTTCTGCTCCTGTTCCACAATATTTATAATTAGATTACACTTTTTAGTTCCCAGGTAAGTCCTCATAAAATCTTTTGCAATACGTAAATGAATGAAGTTAATACTGGAAAAAAATTCACAGTGGCAGAAAGAAATGTCAGCAACTCTTTTGCATCATTGTAATCATTAAAGAAAAACTCATCATCCAAATCATAATCAACCGAAACATTAAAATTACCAGGCATGCAAAATGTTATGTTTCTTTTACCTTAAGAACTGTTTGAATTACATTCACAGTCAGTTGGAAAGCCCATAACAGACTGGCAGATCAACATTGAATTTACAGATACATCCATTTTCAACAGCCACTGTAAGAATATTATAGGTCTAAAAATATATAACTGTAACAAGACTCAGCTGTTTTGTTAATTGTTAATTTGAAATTTGGTGGTAAAAATTTTGAATCTTTGCTCTCACATCACAGCTGAAATATTGATAAGTTTCCCTGTCATGCTCTGACTAATTCTACCCACCCAGCCCTAAACAAGAACAAGTCAGCTAACCCCTGTACACAATTCCATCCATATACGACAATACAGACATACGCTTCTATGGATATATAGTATGTGTTGGACACACTGTGGTACAGCCCAAAATAAAAATTCTATGCATATATTGTATTTATCCAGATCAAGAATTTCCTCGAGGACCATCTCTCTCTAAAAACAAAGAATAGTCATTCGTATACACTCCTCCTTATCTCCCACACGTACGCCCACACGCCTACACAACACATGCACACACTCACACACTCACACACATACACACCTGGTAAGATGGGCACGACCACTCACGTCGCCTGGGCTCGTACTGAGGAACACACCATTGCTCTTCAACTCGGGGAAATCTCAAACTGTCTCAAACTGTTGTGTGACTTTTACAGTTAAACAGAGTCCAGAGTCAACCATGGTGGCAGCTTGCCAGCCAAGTAAACCCAATTCTCTGCTTCCTCCTTTTTTCAGAACTTAGTGAGATAGCTCTAGTAAATTGACTTTTTCCTGTGTACAATATGAACTCACGGGGGACCGTCAGTAATTCCACAGAAACTCACATCATAAGACCACACGGATCTAGAATAAAGATTTTTCTTCCCCTATCTGAAGGTGACTTGAGTCATAGAGGGTTGTACAACCTTTCTCGAAGTCACGTCAGTGAGCTCAAGTTAGTCATTTAACTTTCATACTTAGGAAAATGTAAGATGCCAAGCAACAATGGTGGTCAGTCATGTGCTTTGTTCACCCAAATTTACGTCACAACCCTAAAGTTAGGGAAAACAACCTCCTCTTGGCAGACACGAGCAGCCCACTCAGGGCTATCTAACCAAGTGCACTATAACTTCGAGGCAATCCATTGTTTCTTGCAAGTTGTGGTTTGAACTTACAAACACAGCTACTATGCAGTGTACCTAAGTTTAATTTAGTTGAACACATACCTTACGTAAGCGTTCTCAGAAGAGTGGAATTAACAAATATGAGGCATTAAAAAGAATTAACCAGATTGAATAATTGAAAACCCGCCTGACAGCTGTGTCCTCTGTACTGTATGACTGCCACAGCCACATGGCTCACACAGTACACATACTTGCAGTCAAAATGTCTTGTTGAAGTCAGCTCTATATTTTAGTAGCTGAAGAGCAGTTTGAACTCAAAAGGGAGATGAGTCAGATTCATAAAAATATTCTCAGTAAAACACTTAGCATTTCTTAATTTTGAATTGATATCCTGAATTTTACTCAGAAATCACACTGTCAACTCTCTGCCCCAGATCTGTATTCAAATTGAGCCACTGTCCATATATACTGAGTCTTTTTACTTGTTTGCATGAATGTTTCCCTTCAGTCTCCGTCTCTAAATCGAATATTTTCCTAAAGCATACTACTTTGGTCTACTTACTTATGTAATAACCAAGTGACGTATTTAATTGTCACTGGTCCTTTTAATCTAAGGACCAATGCTAAAGCAGATATGCACATGCTTCTTATCTGCCTTTTATTGCTTATATACTGTACACAGTGTTTCTGACAGGCCTTGGACTGAGTAGCATCTGTTTTTGGCCTTGCTACACACCAAGGTTGCTTGTTCAGTACATTTGGTTTCAGTGAATGGATTGGGTAACACACTCCCATCTTATCAGGTCTGGCTCAAGACCAGAGTATCATAGACAAGATTTGAGTGTTTCTTTCAAAAAGGCTCATGTGCTGCAGCGTGAGTTGTTATTTACCTTCACCTTATTCCATTGTGTCTTTGATATGCAAACTTTTAATGTATTACCTTGAGAAATATACCCAATAATGAAAGAATCTGGCAGCAAAACACATAATTCCTTGAGAAATCTTAAACCATTTCTAATGACCATTTTGTGAGTGAAGTAACGAAGGGAAAGTGACTCACAGTGTTCAGCTGCTCTCTAAGGTGTTGCGTATGTTCTTGGTGCTCCTGCTGGGCCCTGGTCATGTCTCTCTCTGATGTGCTCAGGGCCTGGGTCAGCTGCTCCACCTGGACACTCAGCTCCCTCACGTCCCTCTCCAGGTCCCCCACCTGGCTCTCCCACTGGGACTGACAGCCCTCCAGCTTCAACCTCAGGTCATGTTTGCCCTGCTCCAGCTCCTGAAGGGCAACACATTCACACACACACACATATATGTACAGCATTAAAGCAATGTGGGCCCTCCGAATGAGACTTAATTTCCGATTGAACTACTGATTACCACTGAATTGACATACAGGCTACTATTAGTACTTCTACTAATCAAGAAAACCCTTTTTATTTTATTTGGGTATAACAGGGACACATTTCGTATCACAATGGTACAATAGTATAGTTGTAACATTGAAACAATAGTCGGTTTGCCAAACTTTACAGAATTTGATTGATGAGATGAATCAAGATGAAAATCTTGTCTACCAAGAACTGAACGTGTTGATAGTAGGCCATAATGATAATGACATAACCTCACGTGGGTGTGATCAACTTTAAAATAAGAGTGCACAATGTTTCTAATTGTAATGATCAGTTTATCTTTGTCTTACCGCTCTGTGGCCCTCACTCAAGCAATACAGTAGATCACTTCACACACCACAGTATTTATGTCTTTATAAGATCTCCTGTGGATTTGTCCGTGAGCGTATGGCCATGCTAGTTAGATCAATTATGAGCTACAGCCAAATAAGCTTCACCAAACATGGCCACATAAAGTAAGGAGTTTTAATAATATTGAAAATAAGATCATGTGAGCAGTGAAAAGCAAATATAAGGTTTATAAATCTTAAAAACAATAACTGCAGCCAATACAGTGGCTTGGTGAACACAGAGCAGAATAAATGTGTTTCTGTCAGAAAATCAATTATGGTTTAAAAAATAATTTTGTATAGAATCAGACAGCAGACATACAGCCAATTGACAATCTCACAATAAAAGACGACTTCAGCATCTTGTGTCATGTTATCTTATGTATTTTCAACGTGCTCAGGGCCCATGAGGATACTATACATGAGGAATGTGATATTGGCATAGATCTCCCGAAAAGCTTCACCTGTGCTGACAAAATAACAGAAATACGAGTGGTTCAGGCTACTGTAGCCTACATAATGTTTATCCTGAATTACAGGGTGGCACTAATGGAAAACGACAAGAAAAATTGTTGTGGATAACAGAGAGGTAGCGTACTTCAACGTTTCTAGTTAAATTTAAACTCTTGACCTGTTAACCTGTATTTGATAGGCCAGTAGCCTTTGTTTATCTGCTTTGCTATTGTATACGTCATTCATAGCCTATACTGTTTGGAACAACTCCGACACAAACTGTCAAGCACACAAACCAGCTCAGTGTCTATGTGAGACATCATCCTGACATCGATCTAATTTGATGGTTACATTTTGTATGAAATGTTACTGTACAAATAGGTTACATACGTCTTGATTTATCTTACCTCAAACTTGTCTGCGTATTGTTCATGAATAGTTTGGCTCTCTTCTTTTAACTGACGATTTTCCAAAAGCAATGCGTTTCCCAGCTGCGCTGCCAAAATAACCTCTTCCTCCTTTTGTTTCAAAGCAGCTAAAAGTTCACTGGGGTCTTGATAATTTGTTATTTCCTCTGTATCATAATCGAAATAGAAATCATCTTCCAATTCCATTTTCTTCGATTTAAACCCCCAGTCATCAAGCCGATCCATATTTGTTATATATTGAATAATACAACGCTCTGTTTGATTAAATAAAATAGATTTAAACTCTAAACATTATCCCGACTTCGGCAACATTAGCCGATCGAAAAATAAATCCGTATTCATCGGTTGCCAAAACCACCTGCTTGCATTTCCGCCGTCTTTGAACGAATGAACCTGTGAAGTGATAACCCTGCCTCTCGAGCATGAGTGAAAGTAGGCTGGTCCCTTGTCCCTTGCAGGTGACGGGCTCCCAGAGGATCCTGTGGACAATAAACCATTGCGTCGTCCATCAGTTCCCTCCCTAAGTTTGGCATTCATGACTGAGGAGGCACATGCTCTATAACACACTAATTGTTTTGAAATCAGGCTTTATGGGTTAAAAATATGCATGATACAGTAGGCTACATACTATAAGTACATGTATTCAAAAACGTTGTAAATTAATTCAGGGTCTCTTTCCTTCCAAGTACAGCTTCTGTGAGTGGCACTCTGCTGGATATAGTCTGGGGCTGCAGCCAGTGTCCACATGAACCAAGTATCTCTCTCTATTGTGTTGAACCACCAGGGGTCAAAGGTCAGCCCCCATTAGGGTTTAAGGAGCAGGGGGCAGCGGCACTAGAATAAAAGAGACATCAAGAGGCATCTTGACACATGGCATGCACATTGTTTTCTAGGAAGGCCATGGCATCTGTACATATGGCTAGGGGGTGAACCCTAACACAGAGAGACTGTATATCAAGGCTTGTCCGCCTGCATTAACCATTGTCCCCATTGTCTCTGTTCAGTGTGGAGGCTTGTGGTGATTAAAGGGAGTGTGCCTTAAGCATGACAGGTTGCCACACTTGTGGCCTGAGTAGCAAACAAGGACAGGAGGTCAGAGCAGTTTACAGTGTCTCAGTATAGCTGAAACCACTAACATGAAACATCGAACTAACAATCATTTAGTAATTGGTTGTTTCACCAACTTTGAAACAAGCTGGTTTTGATTGATAAAATGAATAGATGTACTGTATAGTGTATGTGTCTCATAAATGATAATTTCATTCAAATACATTCCAACAGTCTACCCTGAACTTGGCACCAAATGTCTACCCCAAAACCTTGATTCAATGGTCATATTAGATTTTAGGTATAATGTTTGTGTATTATTTAAGATCAGTTAACTGTTTTGTCTAGACTAAATTGAACAAAATGCTATTTCAATGCAAAATGGTCAAATAATTTAGATCTAAACTATTATGCAGTTATAGCATATACAGTAGAGAATATGGTTAATGTAAATAATGAAAGGTTCAAGGAGGACCTCTAGTGGCGATTGTTGTAAATGTTTCCTTATTAAAAAAAACATTTACATCTCTATATATTAGTATTCCTTAGATTTTACGTCATGATTAGAATTTTAACTCAGTTTAACCAGAACCAGAGAATAGATTTATTTTATGTTCTTCTCTATCCATTCTCCGATGTGGGATCCTCAAAAAGTGACATCCCAATAAACACAAATTGTGTTTACATGCTCTATGACAAATGTACAATTTTGTTTTGAAACCTAATTTTATGGACTTGACACAAATGCTGAAGGATTGCCACTAAATGATGCATAGCCTAAAAATACAAGTGTTTTCTTGTTTTGGCAACCTGGAACGTCTGCAGTCCTCGAAAAATCGAAGCTAGCTATTCAAAGTAAAACGTGAAGAACGTCTGTCTTAACTGTCTTAACTGTAATTGTCTTTACGAATGATGTCATTCTAGTGTAATTCTAGTATTGATTAGGTTTACCATTTTAGTAACTCTAGAATGTTCTTGGCAGTGCCGGAAGTTGTACGTGAAACAAATGATGTAACACAAGTCCGGATTTAACGTCACATTAAGCTCCGAAGGTCGCTCATACCTGCTTCTATAACTACTCTTTACTCATACGCATTTGAAACTATTCAGAGTCAATTTCTGTTCTTTATAGGAGAAATCTATCTTCATTTTACGTATCTTCATAGCTCTAACAATGCCAAGAGGAAGCAGAAGCCGAACATCTAGGATGGCACCGCCTGCAAGGTATGAATTATCCCCGTGTGTTTGGAAGGTTAGCTAGCTAGAAGTTAGCTAGCCGAGTATACAATAAGCAAACTAGGATAACAACGTCATGCCGACCTGGCCATCGTTTTCTTAGGTATCCAGATAACAGTAAGAGCATTATACTAACATCTCATTTCGGCGGGGTTAGCCTGACGTATGTTTATATTGAGGTATTTGCTAATTGTTAAATTGTGTGTATATATGTATATAACTATATATTTAATTTATTTTAGTTGTTTTTAATCAATAACACAGTTTAATAAAGCTATCTCTAGGCTACTGTAACTATTCAGTCTGCTACTGACCAGTTTGATAGCTGTATCTAAGTAGAAGGTAGCTACTGTCAATTGATTGGTTTGTTTCGACTAGAAAACTGTATTACCACAACTTTACTGGTAAAAAGTAACAATTTTCTGTTTTGTTAAACTAGCCGGGCGCCACCACCACCCCCCATGGCCAGGGCTGCACCTCCGTCCTACGCCCCAGCTCCTACCCATGCCCCTCCATCTGCTATGGCAGCACCTGCTGCGGCCCCCAGGCAGCCTGGCATGTTTGCCCAGATGGCAACTACCGCTGCGGGAGTAGCCGTGGGCTCGGCTGTAGGGCACACCATTGGCCATGCAATGACTGGGGGCTTTGGTGGTGGCGGAGGTAACTCAGAGGCTGCCAAGCCTGATGTCACATATCAGGTAATCAGAGCTTAGTCATGACAAAAGTGCCTTTAAGGCCCTGTCTAATGCCGAGATTACAGACACAACAACAAATTACAACAAAGTTGAAGCAAAAAAAGGAATTCAAGATGTGAATATTGTCACAACATCTTATCCTCAAGTATCTTCATGCTGACTTGAGTAGCACACCTGGGGATGGAAGTAAAGTGGGGTGTTTGGTTGATAGGAAGTGAGTGACAAAATAAAACCTTTTTTTTCCTCAGGAGCCCTACCAGGCCCAACCTATGTACCAGCAGCCTCCCCCCATGTATCAGCAACCACCCCAGTCCATGTACACACAGGAGCCCCAAGCCCCACAGAGCTCCTGTGCATATGAGCTCAAGCAGTTCATTGAGTGTGCCCAGACCCAGAGCGACCTCAAGATGTGTGAGGGCTTCAGTGAGGTGCTGAAACAGTGCAAAACCAATGGTAAGTTTGTATGTGTGTTTGAACGCATGCTTTGTTTGTATGTGATATTATGGCCCATTTATGGGTCTGGATTAAGATAAACTAGGCTATACCTTAAATTCCTCAATGCTACTTGGTCAAATGAGTTTAGGCGTTGTTGATTTGAGAGTCTAAGGCAGCCAAGTAAGAATGCATATTATTATTATTATTATGCATATTATTGACAAAGGTCATGGACTGAACAATGTAAATAGTTGGGGTGGGGGAAAAATCGATTCACATTTGAATCGCGATTCAGTCTTCTAGCGATTCATATCTATTCACAAATTTCAAAAATCAACTTTTTAGGGGGTTATTATTTTTATTTATTATTATTTATTTTTTTAAACAGTTTTCTAAACTGCTAAACTACTCTGGATCATTAAATTAGGAGAATACTACTTAATTTCTTTCATCTTTCTCCACAGGATTCTCATGAGTGTGATGATCCTTGACACTGCTGAATGCACATGAACATGTGTATGTACAGATGGTGACATTTTGAAAAGCTCAATAGACTTAATATGGTATTTAATCAAAGGCTTATTAATCATCAATCTTACATAATAAAGCAGTATGTCAGACTTGTAAAGGTGGTATTGTGTATAATGTTTATTTTTGGTTTGGGACATGTGTTAAGATGACATTCCTTGTTCCAAATGTTCAGTATTTCATAGGCGTCAGTGCTTTGGCTTGTGATGGATGCAGTTCTTGAATACTTTAACGCAGACTTTTTACCATCACAATGTACTCAAATGCCCTCTACACGTTCCTTCCAGTGAATTATGGTTGTAACATCACAATTTGCTTTTAACAAGTAAGCAGGTTATAATAAAGCACCTGGGCCTTGAGTCCATTGGACCAAGCGTGGAGTTGTTTTTATCAGGTGTTATTTCTCTCAGCCCTGCTGGCCTACTGTATTGCATTGTATGTCCATACTTCAGTACTACATCAAGTGTTGCATAGTGTATGCAAATGCAAAACAGGTTGATATAGTATTGTCAGTATATTCACCTTTTGCAATCTTGTAACCAAATGTTTTTCCCTTAAAGCTGTTTTGCTTTCATCCGACCACATGCCCTGAAGCAGACTATACATTTGCAGCAAGTAGAATAAAGCTCCTGACCCAAGAAACATTAGAAGGAAAATACTTATATCTGTGATAATAAACATGTAAGTAATTACTATGAATCATGATTCTTTCTGGAGAGACTTCCAACTCGGATCACTTGTATTTTGTATCATTATAACATTTGAAATCGTCTTACTTGGAAACTCTTGATTCATAATCTATAATCTACATACTATGCCAGGCTGTTGTGTAAGATTTCTAAAGACAATGTGGTAATTGAAGCATAGCATTGAGATTAGCTTTATTGATACAGAAGTGGTTGTCAGCAATGTACTGCATGTAATGTCATGAATAAGATGATATGTGTAGCCTACACGAGCAGCTTTCAACCAACGATTTATTTTTGGCATCTGACATTAGCGTTCACCCTTTTTCAAACCGGTCCACACGAAGACAGACTGGACTTACATCGCATGCTAAGAAACTTGTTTTCTCATTTGTATGCCGCAATAGGCCAATATTTATTGTATGAATAGGAATGAATTACCGTCATAAAATGGATTAACCACGCATTTATTCCGTGAGTAGAAAGAATATATAATTTATTGTGGGCTATTCGCACTTACATGGCAGCACTGTAAAAGGTCATGATAATGGCCAACAACACGATGTCGGCCTATGTCAAGTGTTGCATTTTAGGGCACTATGTTCATACAAACCGAGGTTAGTCTTCCATTTTTCTATACAACGAGAATCAAATGCATTACGCACATTACTGTGGGGTTCCAAACAATTGTACAACGTTCGAGTACATCTTCAATAGTTTAGCATTAACCGTCACATATTAATGTTTGATATCTGTCTATGGTGTACCATTTCATATGATTTCCAGGGCACTCTGTCCACAGTCTTGGCACTAAACAGCAAGGGGCGGAGCATCTATCTTTCTGCAGTTTATTGAGTTCAAACAGAGAATGGTTTAACTATAGACTGAGATTAGCACACCAGTTCAACATGGCCGTAGTTTATACACATTGTAAATCCAACCATCTAACTTGCCCCGTGCACATTTATATGACGCATAGGCTAACTCATCAGTCAGGTCGTGACAACCGGTAATGTGAATGCTGGATTTTTTGTCGCCACAAAGTAACATGGCAATTTTGTATGTAACCTGCACGCCTTGGCCACGTGATTAAATCGAGTTCGCGGATTTGTAAATGAGCCCCAACCTTTAATTCGCATTTAACAACTAGTTGCAGTCCTCATTTGCCCAAAAAACAAGCCTTCTGCCAAGCCGACACAGAAAAGATGTAGCATGTATAGTCATTATAACATTAATGATAGACTATTTTAATATTTAGTTAACTTTTTGGGGGCCAGGGCTGGTTAGGCCTCTTTGTCCCCCAGCCCTGCCTTAATTCTTGTGGTTGCTTCTGCAATTAATAGCCTATAAATCACAGCAATGATGCAATTCAATGATGGTTGCTAGTTTGCAGTAGCCTACCTCTGCAGCCAATCAGAATCGAGTATTCACCCAAACCATGGTATAAACAAAGGGTATATAAGTTCTTTGGTATAAATGCAGTTGTCCCATTAACCCTATTTGTTGTATTGTAGCCTGTCAGCAACGCACCTATATTGTTGCCTTGGATACCCTGCCAACCCAACATGACCAAAGAAGACGAGATCCCTGATTGGGTCGGAGCGCTGGAGTTCTACGATAAATATGACCCCAAGGAAATTCTGGGAAGGTAGGCTACAGTTAGCTTGTATTAGCCTATTTATAACATAGCCTACCCTATACTTTCAGAAAATAAGATCTAGGTTGTTGTCTTTGAGAGCAAAAAAGTATTTAGATCTACTAGGGGTTAATTATTGTTAATCAGAGGGTGCGCATACCTGCTCTTGTGACCACCGTCTATTCAAGTGAATATGTTTGGGGTCAAAGGTAAGGTATGCTGCATAAGATGGTTGGTTTTGAGTGTTGATGTTTTCTCAACATGGTCACATGCTGGTTAATGAGTCAGTGATGTAGTGATGTAGTCAAGACATGTTCCTCTTCCAGCACAACATGCGTGTAACACAGCTTCAACATTGTTTTTGTATTAATGGATAAGATCTGTGTTGATCTGTCATAAGAAGGAATAAAGTTCTATCCTACTTACTTAGGCTACTTTCTAACTGGAAATCTCAAATGAATCACATTTATTACCTACAGTAAAACAGTTCCACAAAGTATATCCTGGTCATGCTTTCTGGAGGAAGTCTTTTTCTGGGGTGTTTGTGAATAATTGAGCCATTCACCATATATGACTATTATGGTACTGTTGTCAGTAATCTGGTGTACAGGTTTCAAGTTTATTATTATGTGTAATGCCTAACATTGTTAAACCCAGACTATTGTGGATTCTAAATCCCTGGCCAGATATTTGGGGCAATTAGTATTACATTTTTTAGATATTCCAGAAACCCCTTTTATATCAGATGATATTTTGTGTCTCTAACTGTTCAGGGGAGTGAGCAGTGTGGTGCGACGTTGCGTTGATAAACGTACTTCTCAGGATTATGCTGTAAAAGTGATTGACATCACTCCGTCTGACAAGATGACGCCCCAGGAGATTGAAGAGATCCGAGATTCCACTTTGAAAGAAATAGATATTCTCAAGAAGGTCTATGGACAGGAGAACATCAGTAAGCACATTCCACGATACATCACACACTTTAGCATTTTAGAACAAATGATGGAGCATCCAGAAACACTGTTAGCTGATGTTCTCCACTTCTTTCTCAAACATTTAAAAAGTGACAACAACCATAGAACATCAGGAGATATTTGCACATTTGGATCGCACATGGGAGAAACTGTTCTATTCCATGTTCCATTAATTTATGTACTCAAGGTACATGGTTATGTATACACATTCTATGGATGAACAGCTTTGATCCTTGCTCTAAAACATGTTGGAATCCTGGAATCCAACTGAAAAATATAACATTGATAACACACACACACTCATACACTGACGTTGAATCCATTTACTTTCCACAGTTCAGCTGAAGGACTGCTATGAGTCCAAAGCCTTCTTCTTCCTAGTCTTTGACCTGTAAGTGGCCAACGTACAATGTTAAATAAGATGCTGACAAGGTTTAACAACATTAAATTGCTTTAAAACAATAATCAACCCAACTGCCATTTATCATTCTTAGTCTGAAACTAAGAAAGCACTTAAATAATGTTATCTTTCATAGGATGAAGAGGGGTGAGCTTTTTGACTACCTTACAGAAAAAGTGACCCTGAGTGAGAAGGAAACCAGGTTTATGCTTTTTTATAATGCAACATTTTGCATATCCAAGGTACATATAGGTATATATTTGGTTTGTAGGTAACTCATGACTCTCTCTGGGCCCTGTAGGAAGATTATGCGAGCTTTGCTGGAGGTGGTTCAGTTCCTCCACTCCCAGAACATTGTCCACAGGGACCTGAAGCCAGAGAACATTCTCCTGGATGATGACATGAACATCAAGCTCACAGACTTTGGCTTCTCTGTGCAGATCCAGCCTGGCCAGACACTGAATGGTTAGTAACATTCCAAACATGGTCACAGGGAAAACTGGGTGGGAAACGTTAACCTGTTTGTACAGTACATAGGACACAACAAACACAAATATTACTTACAATGATATTTTGGTGGGAGTGAGCAAGTCAGGAATAACACTACCCCCATCCACACACACTTATGTCAGCTGATAAATGTTAAGATGCAACTGGACCCTGTGGAGCTATTTGTTGCCTTCGTTTGGTCACATTGACCTTTCGAGTGTTCCCCTGTCACTTTTTGGGGTGCACATGACCTGCAGAGGCAGTTGTCAAGAGGCAAATAGTAAAATAATGCAATATTTAGTATAGATATGGCAGGATTTTCAAGAGCCACGATTAGAACATAATAGGCCTACTTACATGGCCTTTAACTTAAAACAACTGTGAGCACAAAGGGGTTTTTGGCAACACTTTACATAAAATTACATAAACCTATAGTAAAAATATTGTAGGAACATAGGAGCTATGTTTTGTTTTGTTTGAAAAGTGTAAGACAGAATAACGGGGGGGAGGGATGTTTGAGGCATGTGGATGTTGTGAAGGTACAGTTGAAGATTGTGTTACCAAAACAAGATCAATGTTAACATCCACTTAGCCCTGGATATCCCAATCTCTCCCATACCAAGTTTTTCTCTAACATTTAATACGAGACTGTAATGACATGTAACTACATACCAGTTTCTATGTAACTGCGTTGCTGTTACTAGCATTGCTATGTAGTTTCATAGATATTTAGTAAAACCTTATTGTAAACTGTTGCCTTTTTACATGTCAAATTGTAAAAAAATATATATATATATTCAAAGCATCATCATTGATAGCCTCTGTCTTTTCCAGAGGTGTGTGGGACCCCAGGGTATTTGGCTCCGGAGATCATTGAGTGCTCAATGGACCCCAACCACGCAGGATATGGCACTGCTGTCGACCTGTGAGTAGCAAAACTGTCCCCGTATTGCACTACCTGCAAATTGCAGATTTAGGAGTTACACATTATCACCAACTTTTGAATTTGTATTTTATACATATAATGTAAGACACAGCAACAAAAGACTATAAACCTTCATCATCTGCATTTTCTTTCATAAAAATAGATACCTGTTAAGACAGTTTTTGCTGTGATTCCAGGTGGAGTTCGGGGGTGATCATGTACACTCTTCTGGCCGGATCCCCTCCCTTCTGGCACAGGAAACAGATGCTGATGCTGCGTATGATCCTGGCTGGCAAATACGAGTTCTCCTCCCCTGAATGGGACGACCGCTCTGACACTGTCAAAGACCTGGTAGGTTAGAAGACGGACCACAGAGGTCACAAGGTCATACCAGGCACATATACATGCAGTTACTCATGGAGTACATAGTCATCTCATAACCCACTAAGGCACATAAACATGCTGTCACACATGAACACACAGTCATCTCATAACCCACTAACTAGCCTAGGCTCAAATATCATTGTGCCCTTGCTGAACCAGGACAGCATAAATTATTTGTATTAGAATATATTATACCTATAGTTTTCATGCTGTGAATAGTACAAAGCTCCATGTTAATATGACCCCTTTCCTGTTGTCAGATCTCGAGGATGTTGGTTGTGGACCCTCAGAAGCGGTACACAGCCTTGGATGCTCTGAACCACCCCTTCTTCCAGCAATACGTGGTCGCTGAAGTTCGACACTTCAGCCCCTACAGAAAGTTCAAGGTAATGGGGGAGCTGCTACAGCCAAGTGAAATGTGGGTAGATATTTAAACTATGAACCTGGGATAAAACAGCAGTAATTAAAATCATCGGTGCCTGTGACAACTACATTCAGAAGAGTTGTTTGTCTGTTGAAAATTAAACTAACTCCAAATATTATGAATTGATGAGTGTGGGCTGGTTGATAAACATTCACATCCAACCCAATACCTATTTCCAGGTCATCTGTATGACAGTACTCGCCACAATGCGTATTTATTGCAACTACCGCCGGGCCAAGCCTGTTACCAAGGAGGTGATCAAGAGTGACCCGTACGCTGTCAAGCCCATCCGTAAGATGATTGACGCCTGCGCCTTCAAGATCTACGGACACTGGGTGAAAAAGGGCCAGACCCAGAACAGAGCTGCCCTGTTCGAGAACACTCCAAAGGCCATCTTGCTGTCCCTAGCAGCTGAGCAGGAGGAGTCGCCCCTCCACACGTGGTAATGCTGCTGCAGTTTCCCCACCGCCTGATTGTAAAAGGGCAGGAGGGCCTGTTGCTGAGGGCCTGTTGCTGAGGGCCTGTTGCTGAATGCTGCCTGTTCCTTTAATCCTCTTGTCTAAGTGTGTACTTATGTTCTACACTGGGAAGAAACGGAAAGACAGGGAAAACATGAGGCGGCAACCTTTAGAATATTCTTGCATTCGTTTTCAGATGTGTGTGTATGAGTGCACATAACTTGAAATGCCACTTCAGTAGAATAGTTATGAATTGACTCAGTGGATGCTGTAGGGAGGTTGCCCCTTGAGGATTCTGTTGGATACCGCTGTTGGAATGTTGGGGAACTCAACATAGGTCTGAGCCTTGGGTCAATTTCATTTTGGAGGTCCTTATTTCACTCAAGCAGATCCCTGAGTGACAACTAAAGTAATAGCATGGTACTGTATGTTAAATTAGGATTGCGCTGAAGGGTACTGGAGTATAGCACTTTTGTTTGCATTATTATCCATTTGTTTGTTTCCTTTCTCCTGAAAGGAGTTGGATTGAATAAGAGGTTGTGGGTAGCCTTCAGCAGCCAAATGTAAGGAATTATATTGTTAATAGATTAATGCAGATGCAGTGAAGACAAATGGCCTGTTCAGAATAACACAAGTGTAATGTAAGGTAATGTGCCATTGCAAAATAAAATACAAATGTGTGGCATATAGAGTAATGTATGCATGCTAGATAATGAATAAAGGAAGACAGAATTATCAAAGCATGTCTTTAATCAAATAACTGTAAGCACATTTTGCCATCTAAAAGACTAACTTCAAAAGGTACTTCTGCAACTAGATAATGCTTTGCATCGGTTTGCTTGAAAAGCATGTAAAGCTTCCTAGCCCCACTAAGTGTTTCCCTCTCCCTCTCCCAGTTTAAGGCAGTGCAATGAACCTTCATACTTGAAACGTCATGTACAAAATAAGTGCATTGTCTTATTTTTGCATTATGTAGGTTGTACTGTACTTGTTCATTTACAGATACGTTTGAAGGGAGTCTGTGAACCAAGTGTTGGTTAAACTTTCAAATGTATGCTAAGTATTTATTTTAAAATAAACTTAAATGTTGAAATGGTGTTTTCTAATCATGGATTTTGTAAAAAGGAGACAATTCTATGAGGTAAAAGATAACCATCTAAATGCAAAAATATATCTCAGAGCCATGCAAGTAGTTTATTCCAGAGTGAGGTAACATTCTTGGTATGATCTACAATTAAACACAAATTCTTGAGGCTTCATGGAAACATTGACATGGCAAGACATACTGCATTATAAAACATTGGTGGGAATACATGCACATAAGAGGGCTGCCTGTGTCTCTCGCTATGCAGGATGTCTAACCTCCTAGAATGAGTTCAGCATACACACTTCACTGGCTCCTCAATTAACTAATATCCCAAGTACTGAAGTCCTGTTGCTCATTTTGGTTTTGACTTTAGCCCTTTAGGGATGACATGCCGGCTCTCATGATCTCATCCACAAGAAGAATGTTGCTCGCTATTACCGTGCTGTTGATAGAAGCAATACATTAGAAAGTGAATTGAAAAGGCAAAGTGAATTATGATAAAAGGCTACAGAACTGTGCCTTTTTTTGAATAGCTGGGTATTGTTACCATGAGTGAAGAAGCTGTTTCTTTACACTGTAGTTGTCCCAGATGCCTGCCTCGGCAGCATGGATTGGTTCTCCTGCAGAGCACAGTAACACAATAAATGGGAGAAATTATGATTATTTGAAATGTCCTTAGGAAATGTGAAGCTTAAAAATCACTAACCCTTAAACAGATATTATACACAATGCAACAGCTACAAATTTGCCGGTCTTTTAAAATGAATGTACCGTCAGACATTAAACTGCCATTCAAACACTGGGGTTCATACCAGAGCTCAAGTCCACTCCTACATGCTGGCTGCTCTCTTTGTACTCAGTCTGGAGTTTGACCAGAGTCTCCTGAGCATCGTAGCCAGAGTTTTGGGCCAAAACCTACACAGAGAACAGAGGTCAAATGGTACACCAAAACACAATAAGCAAAACAAAAGACAACACTGGATTAAATAGTACCAAACCTTACTGCATGAGTTATTGTTGTGCTTTACTGCAACCTCATAAGTACTTTGAAAATACAACAGAAACACTGCACACATTTGACACACTGGCAATTGACTCAGCTCTTTCATAAAAGGACAGCAGTGGTAACAGACCACACCGGTACAGGTACCTTGGGGATGATGAGAAGGGCATCAGCAAAAGCCTGTACCCCCAGCTGAGCCCTGCCTTTCACGGAGGACTTGTGTTTCACCAGAGCATCTGCCACAGCAACCTCAAACGCCCCGGCCCCTGCCACTACACAACCTGCACAACACAATGAGCCAGCTCAGTATCAGGACAGCAAGCTCGAAACTGGTTTGAAATGTGTAATCTCAAAATTTGACGTTTCAGAACTGTCAGTGGACAAGGGGTGTCTAATTAGACCAATAAGGCATAAATTGGAGCTTTGGTCAAACATTAACTTTTAGGCTCAATAGTGGAGTTTAATCACTGAGGAATGTGGCTTTGGCTGGTTGGTAACAACTGGTCAGGTGAGAGGGATATTTATGTATACATAGGTGCAAGTAGTGAAGTCAGGAGAAATACATATTGACATCTTGTGATCAAAAATCTAAGGCTTGCAACTATTTGACATGGTCCAGCACTTATCATAGATTATAAGGGAATTGGTTCTTTAGTATAGTCTGCCTACTGAATAGTATAATTCAGAAGCTACACCCAACTTCAATCACAGCATCCAATTCAGAGAATCGTTTTAAAGAGACTCTCTTCAGTGTCAGATGAAGTAGAGTTGTTTTTTTCCAGCATACTAACCGTCTTCAATGGCATTCTTAACCGCCCTCAGCCCGTCACGCACAGCGTCTTTGATCTGGGTGAGGGTGTGTTTGTTGGGTCCCTTCACTAGCAGGGTCACTGAGCGAGGGTTCCCACACTTCTCAATGAATGTGAACTTCTCCTCGCCCTAGAACAGAAAATAATAAATAATCCTACAATGTGTCAAGTGTGTATTTTCATAGTATCACCACCAGCCTACAAATGCAATCTATATAACTTTTTCGGCGATTCAAAAACAGGCTACGATTAGTGTACAGGTAAAACACTATATGGATCCGAACTGGTTGAGAAGGTAATGTACATGTAGAGCTTGCAAACATACCAGGGTATGTTCATAAACCAGACCGGCATGGCCCAGGCAGTCTGGTGTAAGGTCATCCACAGAGTTCATGGCCATCCCTCCACAGGCTAGGGTGAGTCTAGGAGTAGAGAAGGGCATGAGTGTGTGTACAACAGATGCAAACGACACACACACAGACGACTGTTGAACATTGTTGTATTCACCCTCACATTTCATAGACAAGACGCAGTTCAGAAGTCTTCCATTAATCAAGTTGAAGTGTGAAAGGTTGCTTTAGCATGGTGTCTGACTGGGTTTACTACTGACAAGAGTGACACAGAATTCGGCCATGCATTTATCTATTATGGTTGAATACTATTTAGAAATCGATTCACAAAAACAGTCACCTCTCCATGTTCCTTCTCTTTGCTCTACGCAGAGCAACAATTCCTTCTTTGGCCAACGCATCCAGGGAATGGGGATCGATGCCCTGTCATGGCGGGGGGGAAAAACGTAATTAATCACAATAAACACAGTCCTTCTGTTACATAGCAGAGATACAGATCATACATTCCAACACCATCACTGGTCCTTGCACTTTGATTTCTGTAGCTCTTATATACATAATATTTAACTTCATGTCAGACACATGAGTCCATATAGACATATTCATACCTTCTGGTTGATGACCACAAAGCCTTTGGACCCATCAGAACACACTGCATTCTTCAGCTCAATAATTTTCTTGACACGATCCTCGATGAACTTCCTCTCTGCGGAGACCAGCTTCTCGCGCTCATCAGCGCTCTTATAGAAGAAGCCAGAGTTGACTTCTCTGAAATGAAGTTACAAAAGAAGGCTCAACATCTAGGCTCCATTGCTTGTATTCATGCTTGCCTATATACTGTTTACCTACGTTTTCTCATACTCCAAAGACGCATTGCATGTGAGCACATATGCGTCCTCCACTCTCTTCTTCATGTCGGGATGACGGGCACCATGGTCCAACACCAAGCCTCGGATCAGCCTTTCACAGCACAAAAAAAACTGTTACACCTCGGCAAATATGCACAAAGCGTGTTGTGACGCACACAAGTCTCTGCATCCATGTAAAGCGATTGGTGAGAGGAGGGTGAGCACTCACACTGTGTCGCTGTCGGTCTTGTGTCTCATCTCCATGATCTCCACCATGTAGAGGTCGATGGGCTCATTGGGTTTATGGATGGTGAGCACAGCATCAACAACAGCCTGTGGACAAGTCAGTCACTTAATTTGTTGCTTGTAAACATGCATCACCCAAATGTATCTTGTGTTTTGTAAAACACCCAAATGACCATTATTTTACCATTATTTTAATATGGACTGCAGGAAAACTGGTCAGTGATAGCCACATATCCATAATCACTTACTTCGGTCAGCAGATCCGCCAGTTCAGTATGAACCTTGGTTCTGAGGGAGGTTCGGGCAACATGAATGAGGGTCTCTCTGTCCATCTCTTTAGTCACCTTCACCTGCTCTAGGACCTGTAGGGCTTTCTCTTTGGCCGCCTCGAAGCCTTCTACTATTATCCTTGGATGAAGACCCTGTGAGAAACACACACACACAAAGGAACCATGTTGCTAATGCTCTGACTAGAACAAATCTTAACCCTAATTTTAAAGAGTTTATGAGCCTGCCATAAGCTTAAAACCTATCAAGTTTTACCAAAAACTTAAGATGTCTTACCTCTGATACATACAGGTCAGCTTGTTTCAGGAGCTCTCCTATGATGAGTACGTTAGATGTTGTTCCGTCTCCAGTGATATCATCCTGTGCTGTGGCCACTTTTGCAATCAGAGATGCCGTCGGATGCTGAATTTGCTAAATACACAGAAAAAGGGAATCAAACCCGGAACAGGTAGTCTACTAAAATCACATTGCTACATCATAAAATGCAAATATGTGAAAGAGAATACATGCTCTCTTGTAGAGTTAACTGCAGTAGAGTAAACAGTAACGGTCTAAAGAAATTAGCTTGGGTGCAATGGAGCATTTATGGTTCACGGTCAAAATGAAAACAAAACAGATACCGACATACCATTTCATGCAGCAAAACATTTCCATCTTTGGTCAACTTTATGTCACCAGCCCCAGATACAAGCCTGCAAATGATACGAATTAGTATAACGATTAGTTTATGATATTAGATTTGTACACAAACAACACACTCAAGCTTACATCATATGCAATCATCTTTGGCCAAGATTTTGAGAATGACAACATTCTCCGCCACCCGTGTTTCAGAAGTTCCAGTCTACAGCCCCACGGCCGGCCAGTTTGTGTAATTTAAACCATAGCATGTACGGCATATTGCAAACAAATTTAAATCAGACGATATCGGTTAGCTAGCCCACTTTACCACAAATAGACAGGCAGCGATGTCATTTAGCTACGACAAATCAACTTACAGTACCTAAACAACCCCGCCCTTTCACGTGCAAATGTTAGCTTGATGTTTGATATGATCTGAACATGCAATATGATCGATTGTTCAATATTTCTTTATGAAAGGTCAGTTTTCATTGATAGTATTTAACGATGTGAAACTGGTCTAACAACTTTTGAGCAAGCTAACTAGTGGTAGCACAATTAGCAGCTTCTCTACAGTTGGTTAGCTTAGCTGACAAAGTGTACGCCATACAGTAGCTACGCATGTAGCTAGCGTCAAGCTAACCACTCACATTTTCATTGTTCCTTTAGGCCCCAAATTACTCTTTAACACATCTTGAAGTCCACGAGCAGCACTTATGTTAACAGCAAGAGCAGCCTGAGCTCGAGCCACCTCAGCTTTTGGATTTAATGACTTTATAGCAGACATGACGACGTTTCTCTTGACGCTAACTCAAAAATGCTAACAAATTCTGGAACTCTCTTCTCTCGTGGAGATATTCAAAAGCCCCACCCCGATGTCAAATAACTGTCCAATCGGATGGCTTTTATGATTTGCGAAGTGTTGTTAGTGTGTGCAGGTCGATAAATATGCAAAGTCATCCGCTTACAACATTCACAAGGGTTAGATTTACCTAAATCTACCGCTTTTATAATGTATTTTTTCGATGAAATTGATAGCAGACCAAAGGCAGCATTTATTTATCTGTAGATTACAGCATGTGCGTCATAGCCTGTGATTGACAGACCAATTCGCAAATTAGCTCACCGATTCGTCATTCCTACAGGATCTTCAAATTTAAGTTTATTGTCCTAATAACTGATTTACATGAACGCAATTATCATACAGACTATAAATATTAATAGTAATGGGAATGTTATACTCTTACTAAGAGTATTGGTAACGTAGGCTATGAGAGTGAGCTTTCATCCTCTTAAAGCGCTTATTAATAAAAGTGGTAAAGTAGGCTACAAGTTCCAAGAAAAGTTATTTACCATTTATTTGATCTGATTTATTCAGATGACAATATCGATAACTAAAATATATTTATACATCCATACACGTTTAATTTAACGTTACGCAATACCCCTTGCTTTGGCCCCCAATCAAAACTCAGCAGTGGGCGGTCTCACGTACCCGGCTTTCTTTTGAGATTTAGCTGTTCTCTTCCTCACCAGTGAATCCATTGAATGCATTGCATTTTGGGGTTGTTTAACAGTAGCAGCACCATATCAACGCTTTAGGTACCAGTAAGTATTTATATATTTTTTTTTCCACACTAAAACCTTGCAGTGCCGTTAATCCATAATTTTAGTTGACATTACGCAGAAGAGTGACATTCAGGATGAAAAGGCACGGCATATTTTCGTAGCTTAATGCAAATACATGTTAGTGTATTTTTAACGTAGCATTGCCTAGTATTTGCACTTAATAATTCGCTATAATGTTGTTGTAACTTGATGATTTAAACCGTTGAAAGTAAGTCAGCGTCTCACACATGTTGGCATAGCCTTGTTTTTTGGGCGCTTGCCAGTTTTTTTTTTCTTCCAACAAGCAGGGTGACGCAACATGTACAGGATCTAACGATCAAAACATGTAGCCTAGCTATAGGCTATTAATTTTGCACTACGCATATAATCTCATAGGCAGTGCTAATATTGTCAACTGTCAACAGAGAATAGGCCACGATAGTCATTGTTACAATATAGCCTACTGCTTTTGCATTGGTCGATTCGCTGCTCTTCGTTTACATATAACTGTATGTCTATTGTAGCTCCTCAATTCATTTAAAATACTTGTACGATCTAAAGTTATTGCATTTACCCATCTCTTGGTCGATTAACAGTCCTGAGCCGAACGAATTACCAACAACAGTGGCAATTTGATATGTACTTTAACCCAGATTGACCAAGTGCAAAATTGTATTTTTATCGCACACTTTCTTGCATCTTTTGTTTCAGCATAATGACAACTTTATCACAGACAAAGGAAATCTTCAGGAGAGCAGATGCTGTCTGTTTCGACGTGGATAGCACTGTTATTAGAGAGGAGGGCATTGATGAACTTGCCAAATTCTGCGGAGTTGGAGATGCAGTTACAGAGATGTGAGTAGGCCTATAGGATTTGTAGGTCAATTGAATGTTGTCTATCAACGTGATTTGAATTGGTCGAACGTAAACTCGCAACAGTGTCAGTTTTTGTTTCAGGAGTTGCAAACATTGTATCGCATATCAATAACTTTGTTGCATTACAGGACTCGCAACGCCATGGGTGGATCAGTGACTTTTCAAAAGGCTCTTATGGATCGTCTCTCAATCATTCGATGCTCAAGGGAACAAGTAAACAAACTGATAACAGACCACCCCCCACAACTGACCACAGGTATCAAGTAAGTGTGTGTGACTGTTTAAAACCAAGATCTATCACTGCCAAAATGGGCATTATCAGGGCATGCCCTTATGCCGTTTATGACGTGACAAGTGACAGAAGGTCATTTCATTATTCAGGGAGCTTGTCGACAATTTGCACCAGCGCAATGTCAACGTTTTCCTAATCTCCGGTGGTTTCCGCTGCATTGTGGAGCATGTTGCATCTCAACTCAGCATTCCCCTTCATCATGTCTACGCCAACCGGCTCAAGTTCTATTTTAACGGTAAGTCACCAGGTCCCCCTTTCCAACTTCGGTAAACTTTGGTTGGTGTTTATAAATACATTGGTTCATCCTATTTTGTTGGATGGGAAAACATTGGACCTCATCGAACATTTTCTGAAGTTTCTTCTGAAAAGTTTCTTACGGGCTTCGGAAAAACAACGTAAGAAAAAGATATCCGCCAAATTCATGAACCCTTGAAAATGTGTTCCAACGCAGCAGAAGTTTTCTGAGCTGTGCTCCCCGGCAAGAGCTTTATTAAGTTGATAGCGCGTCCTCGTGCTCCTGAATTTGCATACATACACGCCCCGACAGGCCCTTATAAGGGCACGCAGCAGTAGTGACTTGTGCAGTCAGAATCGACACAATTAGGAAAGCAACAGGAACGCAAGTTATGTCCAAGCGAAAAGCACCGGTGCATCGGTGCTACATCATACCAGTAAGATAAGCAGTGGAAGTGTTCTCCACTGGATCTAACAGTGTGCACACTAAGCAAGGTTAATTAACCTAATGTAATTATTTAAATTCGAGGATATCTGTTATGGCAAGCCGTTTTATCATTTAACCAATGAATTGTTGATATCAAGAATTCAAATTTTTGATATCCAAAATTCGAATTCTTGTTATCCAAAATTCGAATTCTTGTTATCCAAAATGCAATTCTGGATATAAAAAATTCGAATTCTTCACATCAATAATTCGAATTTTGGATATCAAGAATTCATTGGTTAAATTATTAAATGGCTTGCCATAGTCTGTAGAGTTGATGTGAACGCAATCACCAACGATTTCTCACAAATTCATTAGCACTTCAGGAGTTTTCATAAATGCGATTCCCCTTGTGTTTTTTAAGGAATTGCATTTGAGACAACTCTGGACGATTTACGACTGCTATTTCGAATTCGGAAAGTCTTCTGAAGTTCAGAACAAATCCCTGATGAGAAAACTTTCATGAATGCCAAATGTTTTCCTAAATCCAATTCAGAAGAAATTCCTTCTTAAATGATTCTTAACTGCGTTCGAGAATGAGGCCCATTGTCCTTTGTATATATATTGTTTTAATTGTATTGCAAGCGTTCCTAATACTGCTGGCCACAGAGCACCCTAAAAGCCAATTTCGCAAATGTATTTGTTGAGCTCTTTAAGTGGAATGCCTACACCCACTTTAAATGATAGTAAATGAGAAGACGCATAAGCCATTCCTAAGCTTGTGTTTTCACTCTCAAAGTTTAGTATCCATATACTTGATACATCTTCCTAATGACTATTCACCCCCCCCCCCCCCACCCCTCCGTCCAAGGTGAGTATGCAGGATTTGATGAGAGCCAGCCCACTGCTGAGAGTGGCGGAAAGGGCAGGGTGATCAATATGCTCAAGGAGCAGTACGGCTTCAAAGACGTGGTGATGATTGGTGATGGTGCTACAGACCTGGAGGCCTGTCCCCCTGCAGTAAGTATCTACACACTCTGGCATATTTGTAGGTGTGATAATGTACCTCAATTGCTTCAATCACTATATGCTGTAAATAACTATACTGGTAATGTAACAATGCCTTTTTTTCCCCAGAGTGCCTTCATTGGATTTGGTGGAAATGTGGTGAGACCACAGGTGAAAGAGAGGTGCTCTTGGTATGTCTCAAGTTTTGGAGAGCTGCTAAAAGAACTTGAGAAGATCTAACAAGGGATACCGGGGCTTTTTGAAAATTCACTAATGTAACTAATGCTAAGTTTAAATATTTTTTTTAACTCATCCAGTCAATAGATTTTTTTTATAATGAATGGAAATGTTTACACTATAATAGTGGGACTTTAGAGGGAGGTGTTGTCCCTTGAATATTTTATACTTGTATAGAACACTAAAAAGTTAACCAAATGTCTATTTGGAAGGATTTGGTGTTTTTTTAAACAGCACTTTCCATGTTAAAGCTTAACTCAGATTGATAACAAAACTGCATAAAATGTGTGCCATGTGGAATACAGATTGCTACTGACACAATAAAGTGTATAGTGCAGTTTGGGATGTCTACTTTTTTTTGTTATAATTGTACATTTACTATCCCAGATGTTCTTTAAATATTTTTATTTATGTATGACATTCTTGCCACCTGTCAATTTACCCTTACATCGGGGGGAAACTGGACATGCTACTATAACACTAAAACCTCTTAGAAATCACAATAAGCAGTAGCATGACTGCACAATTACAGCATCAGAGTAGTGGTTTACACAATACATTAGATGTTATGCCCAACTGAATATGTTCAAACCGATAAAACTTCAAGAAAAAATGGGCATGCAATAATTTTCTCATCGATAAAACAAAAGCCATGTTCACCAGCACAGTACGATAAACACACGTCAAGCTTTTTGCGTATAGTGAAAAGGAGAGACATGAGGGAATGCCCACAGTTTCAAACAAAGTATCTTTAGGGGAAAAGCAGACATCTGGATTTCCATGTACTTGTGTGACAACTTTAAGGGCCTGGGCTTCATTATACAACTTGGTATTCATAACCTTTTACAAACCTTGTGTGCTGATAATGTCAATGACCATTCAAGAGATTCTCCCATTTACAAAGGACAGTTTATGACACATTTTCCTTTTGGCCTGTCGCCGACTAACTGTTCCATTCAGTGACAGCATTGCTTACCCTAGACTTTGCAAAAAGTGTCATTTGCAATTAGTGATAGAGCATGTAATAGAGGTCTTCAATATTTACATTAAATAAATACATAAATAACTATCGCTTATTGAGCAGAACACTTTTTGTTAAGTCTTGCCATACCTGCCCAATGAATTCACTTTATTATTATTTGCTGCAAAAATACAGCTGCTGCAGCTCTCCTTCAAAGTAGCACTTTGTAGGGTATTTCTAAGAATAGAGATGAACCGTGGTCTACTGATTAGTCTTAATGTGACACAGCATGTGGTACAGAGGGTATCCACCTAAAACAGATCAGGAGGTTTACATATGCTGATGTTGCCCATCCTACCAAAGAACAAATAGACGTTTGTGCGCACGCCACTGCCCTTCATCTTATTTAGGAAAGAGCATTTCAGCCACAGAAAGAAAGACGCTGTTAACTTTGCCTTGAACTTTGTCTTTGAAATACATTTTTTAAGTACTACCTATAGTTTGCTGGTGCAAAGTCATAATATGGTTATGTGAAATAAATCCAAAACAGTGGGTTTGTTGGCAACATTGACAGGAGGATGAAACCATGGCAGTGAAATATTTATAGACGTTTGTTACGCTAAAAAGGTTTGAGGTTCAATGTCTGATTTCTTTTCCTTTACTGCAGCGGTGAACCCTTCATTGGGATCATAATCCTTGAATCCATGTGCTGAATGAGAGGAACTGAAAATAAACATCAGACATCGAGTCAGCTTACTTTTAGAGGAAATTCTCTAGCTAATGGTATGATAGTTCTTACAATGTCAGCAAAAGAGCCAGTTCAACAACTGAAACCACTGTACATTGTTGTCATCTGAACATTACTCACCTGTATAATACACAACCTCATCCCAGCCCTCATGTTGCCAAGCTGCATTCCTTGTGTCTTCTCTGGACTGGAGGTCTTTGTAGGCTGCAATCAATCACAGTATGTTTCAGTGAGTGGTGTGAGGAATTACCAACTCCCAAGCATTTTGCAAAAGCTTGTCTCCTACAGCACCTGTGCCTACACAGGTCACAAGTCCCCGAAGGTCTGGAATCCGAGATGACACATTTCACTTCTGTCAAATGTTAGTATGAACCTAGTCCTGCTCACCCCAGAGATGGTGCACCATGTACAGGTTGCCGATTTGGGAGAAGAACCCTCCTACTGCCTCACGGTTATGCTGCCGGTAGCCAATGGCTCTGGCCCTGTACAACGTAGAGCAATTACATTCAACCCAGACCAAGGACACAGGCTATTACTTCCTCAGACAATTCACATGAGACAATCAAGACTGAGATTCTTCTTTCCAATGACTAATGAGCCAAGCTACAGCTTCGGAATGTATCATTGAAAGCATAGAAAAGCATATAAATATATTTTTGAATGGGGTTGGCATTATTTCATTAAACAAGCAATTCCCAATTTATATTTAATTATGATCACAGGCAACAATTTTGATTCCAGCCCAAACCATACAGTATGCATTTAATTTGTCAGCATTTAATGTTGATGTAATGTTGTTGCATACCTTACAACTTGATTATCTGCCAATTACTCATGAGCATTTCAAGGAATTCCATAATCAGAGCACCCATGTTCAACCACAAATTAAACTGGGCAGGTTTGATACGTTTAAAGAATGTGAAACAATGATTATTATCATGCCACTATTTGCAATGTAAGGATGAACTATGTTTGAACATAAACCTGATTAAGTGCAACTGTCCACTTTCAAATGCTTCTGTTGGAAAGCAAAAAAAAAACTTAATGCACATTTTTTTAACATTGAAACTAGGAGGAAAAAGGTAAAAGGCTGTGGTACAGTTTGGTCCTGTGCTGCAGGGATTAAAATCTTGTATGAAAATAGTATCTCTCATGGGATATGACTATTATTGAGAAAATTACAAAGTAGGTTTTTGTAACTACATATGAGTGAATTAAATGTAACAGGGCTTACCAGTAATTACCCCACTCAATCATAGTTCCAGGCTGGAAAAAAAGACAATTAATAATATTGTATTTAAATAATGTAATCCTTCAATGACTACTCTCCTTTGCTTATAACAATTAATGCACATCTCTCTTCCCAGTTGTCTGGGGTAGGCTCTCTCTGATTCTGACCCTGTAGGGTGAGTTACAGCCATGTCAGTACGTACTCTGAGCTGGTAGGACCTCAACTCATAGATGTTGGGTCCTTGTCTAGGGGCAGGCTCGTTCCAGAAGCTGAACTCCAACAGGAGCTGGTTCCTACGAGACAGAAGCATCTTCCCTCTCTCCTTTCTGTACTCCATAAATTCCTGCCAAAGGAGATCAATACCAATCATTATTCTGCAGCCTTTGCAACATAAAAAAAAAAGAAAGAAAAACAACAATTCCATCAGGGCAGGGTCCTGACTGAAACAGTTTGAGAACATCTGCTCAAGAGTGAAGTGACTCTACATCACAAACAACACAGACACGCCATGCAGACGAGCAGTACAAAGAGGCTGAAATGATTTAACCTAACTCTCGTTAGGATTACCATAGCATAGACTATCAACTATTGTCTCTTGAGGCCTCTCTCTCTACATTGTGTACAGATGTCTCTCTCCCTGAGAGCCTCCCACAGACACAGTGAAAGCCAGTAGAGTTTTGCAGGGAGAGAATTCCTTTCCGCACCAGCTACCAAATCCTGGCCTACTGCACAGAGGCCAAGACCTGTTAAGATGCTCATTTAAACAATCTTTCATTGTGTTGTTATAATCCATTAAAAAAAAATACTACCTGTTTATCAGCATTGTGACATGCACATAAACAAAGAAGCAAAATGTATAAGAATATCAAAGATGAAAACATAGTTTTACCTTGTTCTGCTTGAGTTTATTCATGGAATCAGTAAGAGCTGGGTAGCCTCCTCTATACCGCCACATATGGACTGCAAAACACACACACACAATCAATTAATAATGCATTGTTTATATGTGAAATATAGCATATAAAGGGGGTAACAAAAACACGACTTTACCTATAGTGAACTACAAATAATTTGAAAGGCTAATATTAAATACCGTAGGTGGATAAGGCAACATTAACTTGTTTAGTCAAGTGTAAGTGTAGAGCTAGCTGATTACATATAGTGTGGCGTTCATTGCTCTTTTTCAGTGAAGGGGGGTGTGACTGCTTCTACAGGTAGAACAGTTGTTGCCTATCCCCTTTCCAGCACTCCTACCAGCCTGGTCTTGCTCTCCATACCAGGTATTCCAGGTGCCCACCAGTTCACAGGGGTAGTACTTATCAGCATGGATGGATGGAAAGACATCCTCACTATAATAAATAAATAAAAACTTTATAAACACATCTGTTGTATGAAATACCTCATGTCCTACTCCAATGCTTAATAACCATAACCAACCATTAAATAAAACACAGGCCTCCATACAGGAACAATGACTGACTATTTGCATGACAAATTGGGGCAATGAAAAGGATTTACAACTGCTCTTTCCCACCGAATGTCAACAAAACATTAAATGGCAATGCCCATTAAATGGCAATGCCCATCTGGAAAGGCTTTAGTCTGTGTCTGTGTCAAAATCAGTTACGTGTGCTCCAATAAAAGTAAAGTCCATTGTGAGTCATCTTAAGCATGGCTAGCCTATAGACATTCATCAAGGCACTTTTGCCATTCCACCGTGTCAATCACATCCCAGAAATACAACTAAAGACATTTTGTAACTCTTCAGGCTACTTGTTAAGTCATATAATATCACCACAATTACAACTTTCTATAAAGAATAAAAAATATTAAACCATACACACCAACTTAGACAATAACAGGGACACTCACCAAAGTTGGTTGTATGCATCCAGGCACTCTGGTTTGACATTGTGGACTGTAAACAGAAACAGAAGAAAGGTATTTAGCTCTCTCACTTTGTGAAGTCTACAGTCATATACACTTTGAAATGTATCTTGAACATGTAATAACATACTTACACTGAATTTTGTATAGGTTGCTCTCCTCATTCTTGGTTAGCAAATGACTGTGTGCATCTTTTCGGGGATCTACTTTCCTCACAAACAGTGATTTAAACCAGCTGTCTTCTCGGTTTCTGTTACTCGATGCTGCCAAACCCCTACGGATTAATATGTCTGTTAGTGACACTAAATATTGTGAGTATGGTTGCTAACATCTGTTTATCTACACTTTTATTCCACCAAACAAAACCTGTGATGTCTCCAGATGATTCTCTACATTCATCACTCATTTCATATTATGAATAACGATACACCACACAAAAAGACTAAAGAAATAACAGGTTGTGAGGTCTTTCCTAAACAAATACCCTTCATGCTCAATAAATCTGAGACCTTTTCTTGCAAGTTTATTTTGGACGTCCCTGTCAACAAGTTGTGTATGATTGCCATTAAGTTCTCAACTGGTCCTGCAATAAGCAAGCATAATTTATAAATGAAGTCCCATAAGAACAACATGAGGAGTGTGTCGCTGACTTGACCTTGGTGGGAAAACCAATGCACGTGTCTATAGTATAAATATTTGTAAAATAATCTTGAAAATAGCAGGTTAGCTAGCATAAACTAAATCTGACCTTGAGCATTGCAGTAGTGAGAATTGTTGTTAGACACAAGTAGCTAGCTTGCTAGCTTGGCTACAATAATATGTTAAGAGTATATCAATTCAACTAAATCAATTTACAGTTTAGCCTTTCACGGTTTTTCAGTGAACAAAACGGTAAATCACACCAATCTCCCATTTGCACAGCAGTGTTCTGTAACGCAAAATCAAATGTATCAAAGCTAGTTAGCGTGCTAGCCAGCCACTTGCTAGCAATAAAGCAAGGTCCACTAGGCTAGCAGCAATTGCAAGAGGCATGATAGTAGCTGACGAAGAGGACTTAGCTAGCTGTGTAGCTACATGGTCCAAACTATAGACCCTGGCCGACCCTGGCCGATTGCACAACTAATACCTGGGTAAAAAAATAAATAATCACAATAACAACAGCCATACCTGCTTGAAATGACAATCTGTCCCGTCGACCGGGCCCTGTTTTTTGCCCGATCCAGGCCACTTCCAAATCTCTGAAGGACTCTGGTCGCCATCTTCCATTGGTAGTGCTTTACCACGTTGAAAATGTTTGTGGAAGTTTACCACCGGGTGGTAGTAGAATACAACCCACGATTAATTCGGTCAGGACTTGCTGCGCCATTAGCAGGTGAAAACATTTATTGTTTAAAGCATTTTCATTGTGAGTAGTGAATCATGAGAACATTTTAATTTGTAAGTAATGTAATTTTGGTGGATAAAAGGTCAATTCCTATTGCAATTTTTTAGAATTTGCATGTTGACTGGAGACAACTTGTAGACAACGTGCTGAAGTAAAATAAGAAATGTAGTAAGCAGCAAACACTTTTTTTTTTACAGGTCATCTATATTAGAAAAGTGTCTACTCCTTATGGATATGG
Organism: Hypomesus nipponensis; assembly: GCF_054491055.1. Lineage (NCBI taxonomy): Eukaryota > Metazoa > Chordata > Actinopteri > Osmeriformes > Osmeridae > Hypomesus > Hypomesus nipponensis. Next base: position 9,023,804 of record NC_140375.1, read on the forward strand.
CAGGTGAGTTGAGTTAGAAGGTGACTTTTTCTTGTTGTTGATCGGACTCTCATGAACAAGCCTCATCCTTTTATGGTCATTTGGTGTGTGGAATTATGTGTGGAGGGAGTTATGGGGGTTTGAGTCCAGGCATTTTGGTGGTTGTCATTCTTGGCACTTCGGTCTTTAGGCCTCAATCAGAGACCTGGCAAGAGCTGATGGTAACACAGCTGGGCATAAGGGCCTTCCCAAAACATGAAGACCATTTCTTGTCTGGGAAAATAATTGATCCCCCTTCTCCATGAGTGGAACAAATCTATCCAGCCCACCATATTCTCAAAGCCTTTCAGTAGCAGTTAGAACCAAAACAGTACTGCGCTGTAGCGAGTGGTATGTGCCAGTGGAGCTAGTGGTATGTGTCAGTGGAGCGAGTGGTACGTGACAGTGGAGCTAGTGGTACGTACCAGTGGAGCTAGTGGTACGTGGCAGTGGAGCTAGTGGTATGTGTCAGTGGAGCTAGTGGTACGTGGCAGTGGAGCTAGTGGTATGTAGCAGTGGAGCTAGTGGTACGTGACAGTGGAGCTAGTGGTACGTACCAGTGGAGCTAGTGGTACGTACCAGTGGAGCTAGTGGTTTATAGCCTGTTCTCCTATTCTAAAATGGCCACGGGGCAGTTACAGGACAGTAAACAAAAGCTGCAAGACACCCAATGCAACTGCCACGAGACACTTTCGTACCACTATCAACAGAACAGTAACTGTCATGTACCAGTGGAGGCGCTGACACGTACCACTGGCTACTGTCATGTACCAGCGAAAGCACAGGCATGTACCACTAGCTACTGGCACGTACAACTAGCTCCACTGGCACGTACCACTAGCTACAGTACAGTACAGTTTCGGTTCTAACTGCCTCTCAAAAATGTACCTCCAAAAAGGTCTACTCAAACAGACCTAGAAGCCAATTCCACAAATGTGGAACCAACCGACCTTTGACCAAAGTTGTGGACACTGATTATCTAGTTTGATTGGGTGACATGATCCATCATTTACTTTGTTAAGACTAGACTTCTAGTTGCAAGTGATGAAGACAACTGGATTGGTGAACACAGAGCTACCTTTTGGTAGTTTGAAAGAACTGCACCGAAGCATCCAAGAGTTGACTCTAGTCTAATTTCCTGCTGATTGTGTTTCAAACACAACTAATGGATTGAAGTCCATGAAAAAAGTGGGAAACAAAGGCAAAGCAGAATGCTTGGCACTGAGAAAATGCACATTTGTCTGTTTGTGTATTGAAGTCTTTCTGTTAAAATCGGTCAACATTGATGTAAAATTGCCCCATAACTAAATAAAACATGGTAGCTAGCTACCACAGTCATGTGGTCAGGGATACAGTATCAGCTTATCAGTGCATCTCTGGGGATATATTTGTCGAATTTGTTCACTTCTTAGACTCTTAAACTAAACTAGTCCTGAAGTCCAAAGCCTCAGCTTAAAAAAAGAGAGAAAGATGCTTTCTTCACGCAGCCTGTTTTTTTGGTAGACCTACTGCAAGTTTGGCCCAGATAACCCAGTCTGTGCATAGTTATAACCAGATCTGATGCCAGAGTATCTGATTCCAGAGGTGCACCTCATCTCTCCACACTCCGCATAGGATGAGTCTTTTCTCTCTGGCACTGGTCATTGGTTTAAACGGTGACAACACGGCATACTTACCCATGTTTGAGATTTTGTTTGAATGAGTCTGATTTATTTTCATTTATTTCTCCTCCAACCAATTTTGACAGAAGCCACTGATAGCATGCCAGGGTCTGATAGATGGGAGGCCTGAGAGAGATCCTTTGTAGCAGTGAAGGAATTTCACACCGTTCAAATATGTCTACTTTCCCTATCTGAGCGGCTGAATCATTGCACGCTTTCTCCGCAATGCTTAGACAACCGGTCAGATGTGCGAATGAAAAATGATCAGACACTGCTGAAGGCCAAAAATAAAACAATGCAGAGGAATGACGACAGGCCTGTCAGCTAACCCGGCCCTGCGTCCAGGATCCGTTTTCCTGGGACACTTTTAACTTTTAGATCATGTCTCCTGGCAGACGGAAAATTATCCACAGCGGTGTCTTTCTCTCAAGAGAGCCAAGCATGACATGGGATGACAGTGATGAGGAAGTCATTCAAGTTTTTTTTTTATTCTTCAATGAAATGGCAGACACCTTGCATATGTAACCTGGCTCTGGTGCCCATATTCCACTTAATGCACTGGATGATGAACATGCTGACTGTTGATGGATGAATGGTGCATATTTTCTCTCTTATGTACTAATTCATCTTACTTTCTGATATGTCAAGGCAAATGTTTTCCTAATAACATTTTGGAAGTGCAGTGCAGGTTGATTTTCCATCTCTAAAAAAACTTAGATTTTTGAAGATCTTTGATGTTCTGTTGTACTTTCTGTGAGCACTATTTATACGTCGTTTTGAATTAAAAACATCTGCCAAGTAAATACAATGTAAAAAACAATTTTTGTAAATGGCTAAATGTAAGTCAATGTTGGTTCACAAGAAATACTAAATGGTGGGATAGTGTGCTCCATGGTTTTTGTGTAGTTGTAGGGTTCTATAGATGTTTGGGTGCATTAGGGATGTGCTGGAACATGCTGTGAAAAAAACACTGGCCCTGGTCTCTGACTGTCAATAGATGGCTTACTGAAAACAGTGTCAAGTGGCATTGATACTTGATGGTGGATAAATCCTAATTATTACTCCTTTTAGATTAAATTGACTTGGGTAATCTATGCTAGACTAATTAGACGAATGCTAATAATATATTGTAACCATTTGCTGAGACAATGGTGCTTTGTTCCCTCGTGAAGTATGGTTGTTATTGACTAGGTGCATTACAGAGAAATTCAGTATGACTTCACTTTTTTTACCTCATTTTTCCATGTTCTGTCAGGGTACAATGTCTCCCCTCACATGCCCTCTGGACCATCATAAATCTGCCTAAAGTAAAGAAGTCAGAGTCGTGGAATTTTAGGGAATAGTTTCATTTGCTCTTGCCAGGGGAAAGCTGCAATGATGCATGTTAAAGGCTTTCTTCCCCCTGAGAGGTTATGAACATTTGGTCCAGTGGTTGCCTCATCTACTAAATTAACTTCAATCATGAACATTTTAGAAATGGTTAGGGCAAATCAAGGGTGAAATCGAACGTGTGTGACAATTCCTGCATTACAAGTGAAGGTCATGAGAGGTCAGCTAAATTATAAGAGTGGCTAAATACCACCAGCCATTTACGGTATAGGATTGGTCTCCACTCTCCAAGTCTATTAGCAGGTATTGAACACAAAAGCATGTGAAGTTGTCTTGTCAGTAGGTTTATCACCAGAATGTTGTACCACAAAGAAATATGCACATTGTATTTAATGGACAAGAGAAAGTCTCAAGTATCTCCAACATCTCCTCCTTGCATTATTGAGCAACTAAAATAACATTAATGATGTTAATAGCGCTAAGGACGCAAAAAAATAACATGTCCATCATCTTCCGCAAATCATGAACAGAATATTCCAAAAGTAGGTTTGTGTAAAAGTATTATTTAGCCTTGCATCTGGTGGGAGGATCATAGTTGATACTATCTGTGGCTTTGAAAGACAAAGCCACATTTAGTTATTCATATTACACCATTTGTTCTATGAAGAGTGGTTTTCAACCCTGATCTTTATGGGCCACTGTCCTGTCCTGTATATTTAGATGTTTCTCTGCTCCAACACCTGATTCAATGAATGGTCGTTATCGAGCTCTGCAGAAGCCTTTTTGTTCATTCTTGGTTTAAAAGTACCAGAAACCACATTTATATGGCTTGACACTTGTTTGTCACTTCAAATCGACTTGTCTTTGAGGTTTTACCAGAACTATTTTGAAAAGCACCAGAAACTAGATAGCCTACAATCAATAGTGCAGTCTAAGCAGGCTACATTAGTTGCAAATAACCTTATGCTTGGAACACACCACACGATAATCGGGCTGATTTCCCCCCTTCCTACAATCCTTGGTAATGTCCCGATTATTTTGATGGTTCCACAGATTATTTGATCAGATTTTCCCTTATATTATGAATATTTATGATCAGAAATCCTGATGTGTGGGGGTATCAGAACGGTTAAGTCTGGGATTTGTTTGTCCTCATGTTTGCTGTCTCTCACATTTTAAAAATCTTAAAAGATTACAAATATATTTTAGTGTGTACCCAGCATTAGTACTGCTATACTATAGCCTGCACCTGTTGAATACATTGTTGACAATAACTTCTCAATGACTGTTTTGGCTCTTGCAAGTCTGAGCCACGCACAGCCAAATTATTCAATTATTCCACCTGGTGGACCAGTGTTGTGCCCCAAGATGCACCCCACCCTGAAAAGCACCCCCTTGCGGAAGCACGCGCATAAACCATTGAGTTATTTACACAAATAACCAAGGTAATGCTATTGTATTCTCTTAACAAAAAATTACAATACAAGACAGCTGTCTCCCCTCCGTTGGGTTGCAATATCAAGACAAAATCGTTCACTTTTTGATTCAAGTGGTTTGTTCGTGCGCTCCTGCGAGGGGGCACATATCAGGGTGGGGGTGCATCTGGGGGCACAATACCAGTGTCAACGAATTCCAGGTAAACTGCGCAAGCAAAAAACACATAATCTGTGCCTGTACATTTTGCCACGTGACCATAGCTTTTGCAAGGACTTTGTGGTTCCAAAATGTTGGTATTAGTGGGATGTTTTAACTGCATAATGAAAGATTTGTCGTCTGAGATTGAGTGCTTCACATTATTCGTTAGGCTAATGACCAGTTAGCCATACTACTCCTTTTGACAGTAGGCCTACCTAAGGTAAAACTTTTTACAGTAAAAGCGTAGTAGCTTCCTCCATAGACCTGCCCGCTACCTTTTTTATGACCTTTAACTGTAGGGCTAGACAGGGTCTGACTTTACAGCTTTACAGTCACTGAGTTCTTATTCAGTATTCCAACAAGCACTTACAGGTTCATCCATCATTTTATAATTCAGGTGGACTTGCTTCCCTAAAGACTTCTTCAATGTTATACAGACACTTTATAAGAAATATTACTTTGACATGACCCAAATGTTTAAAATATTACGTCGTGTAGAGTGCATGCAGCCCCACCACTAAAAGCATGGACATCTGAAAATCATTACTTGCAAACACTGTCTTGAGTGAAATGTTTGTGAAGGCCAATTGGGGGAAAAGGTAATCCATCTACAGTACAATGCATTCTCTCAAGTACTTGTGTAGCAATTGTGGAGTTTGAAGTGTAAAAGCATTTAATGAAAGTAAAGAACTAATTTCCAAACATGTAGATGCTATGTCAAAATATTGTTAAGAAAGTGATATTACCCATTAGAGAGGATGAGGAAGGATTTCCTTCTTAGTTTGTCATGCGTATCTAATTTTGGAGTTATGTTAAATTTAATAGATTGATTGATGAGAACGGTTAATATATAGGAGACTGAAAAATGTATTTTTCACTCTTTTGTAATTTTTCACTCTGATTTGTGGGGCTTGTTTGATAACATTCTCACGATTGCTGTTTGCCATGCAGATGCCCATAATTCCAGTCTGATAGGGTCTTCCAGGGAAGTCATGGGAAGTCTCTGTCAATGAGTGACTGAGCAGTTCTGCTCTGACACTGCCTCCATATGAGAGTCATTAGTGCAATATCAACAAATTGTTTGGAGGCCTAAAAAATCCCCCAGAAGAATAATTGAATCAAATGATTAGATTTGTTTTGGAACAACATGTTTGGAGAAACATCAAATCATACACCAGCTTAGAAGTATTAACGTTCATATGATGCAAATTAACTTTCTAATACAAAACACAATTTACACACAATAGCAAGAAATGACAGCTGAAGATGATTTAGTAAATTAACAGTTATTGAAGTGAAGACTAGGTTAGTTCATCACAGTTGAAAGTGAATCACACAATCCACTGACTACTTTTATACATAGATGTATCCAATAGTATTTCTGCTCTACAGAAGGGTCCGATCTCTCTTTAAGGCTCTGGGAATGTGGCAGAGCCAAACAGAGATGGCATGGAGAGAGATGGCATGTCATTCCACTTGGCTTACTGGCAAAAATTATGGATACTGTATATAAAGTTATAGATATAAATATATGTATTTAATGATTTGTATGCATGCAAATTATACTTTGTATTTACTGGGCTTCTCTTTGAAATAAGTGTATGTGTCGATCAAAACCACACACACACATTCTGATTTAAGGATAATCTGTTGTTCAGTGAAGCATAAAGCATTCAACTGACTGAAACACTACTGCTGCCTTGTATCACATTCTATCTTTATTAGCTGCCATCACGCCAGCTTTGATGTTTTCAATGCAAGGTGAACATCTGTGAAGCAAAGCATTGAAACCACAGATGTTATAGTGTTATGGCATGACCTTGGAATTTTAGGAGGTTGATTCACAGTCGTGATTTATGATGCTACCCAGCTGTGAATATTTGTCGTGTTTGCAACAATAGTCGTTGCACCATATTTTGTCAGACATGCATTTTTTATTGCAGACATGATCAGCATTTTGTGATAAGTCAATTATATCATTATAATTGTTAATTATATCCAAGTAGTTTTGTATATATTTTGATCAATATCTGCATATTTTTGTAAATACAGTTTTTCTTACACTCATTTCCGATCAATGCCTTTCCTTCTGTGCTGTAGATTGATTGCATATTCAGTTTACATTTGGTTCTAGAACATTGTCCTTAATAAAATGTGTTTGCTGCGCAAAGAGCTAACATTTGGCGCATTATTTTCATATGGAGCTATTTAGGCGACAATGACTTTGACTAAACTAAATGTCATCGGGGCCAAGTTTGTTTTGTGACGTCTAGTCTCCAGCAAATGACACTGATGTACTCGTATTGGCTCAGCAAAATGTGTTTTATTGACTAACAAAGAGTGGATTAGGCTTGTTGCATTTGGCACAAATGAGGCTCAAATAGTCCTGACCAGGCCAGTTTTGCCCCGGCAGACTGGACACACCAGCATGGCTGAGGAAACAGTGGTTCCAGCTGTTTTACTCTGACCATCACGACAGTGTGTCTGGGCCTTTTATAGTTGCAGTACTTAACATGGAATGGCAACTGGATGGTCAACTACTGACACTGTAATTGAAATGTACACTCCGTAGGCCGTAGATTCCTGAAGAGCCTCTCACTGCTCAGCACAACATCTGAACATATAGCCAGAGGCTGAATACGTAAGGATATTTATTATTTTAGTGGAAAAACAATGATTAATAGCTGCAACTAGTTAAAAGGATTTAATGTTGGCCTATATTTAATTAATGACACCCTATCATCAGGTAGCTCTTTGAAATCATCTATCTCATGTGTGGCATGATATTATTACTGATTGCCTCACTTGTGTTGTTGACAAGGGCCTTTAGTCCTTATTAACACTATGATCTATTTTAATGACTTCTTGAAAGATATCTTAAATATTTGAGATAACCAAGAATGAACATAATGTCATTGCAGTGAGTTCCCACAAGTATCGGACTATCCCAAAAATTGAAAAGGTCAATCTCGCTCACAGCTCTTTTATGGACATGGAATTTGGATCAAAGTTCTTATGTCACTCATGCACTCTTTATCTGTAAGACATTTCAGTGGAAATATTTAATTTAGTCTCAAAGATTAGAAGTACAGTAGATCCTGTCATATAGCAGGATTGAAGATACCAGATATCAAACTGAAAACACTCCAACGTTAACTTGATGCTTTTCACTTGCTTTGTTCTGTAACGTTCATGGGAACCCTGGTTTTGAGACAATTGATTGATTTCCTGCTTTATCCAAGGTCATGTGAAAATTCTCCAGCAGTCACATTGTACTTCCTGTTTCATTCATTTACACCTAATTAGAAAGCAGCAAGGGAACAAAAACGTTTGCAATTGGCTTTTTCACAATGCCTAGAATACAGTATGAAATTGTGTAAGGGGTCAACTGGTTATTTTTATAATCCCTTATGCCTTTTGACTCCGTCCGCATACACACAAACTTTCATTTAACCAAACGTTCATCCAACCAAGTGATTTTATTTAGGTTTCTTTGTTTATTTTGTCAGGAAGTGACTGACACATCTCATCCGTTCCAGGTGCCTGTCCTTCTCAAGGCTCCTTAGAAATATTAGGTCATGGTATTTTAAGTAAAACTACTGGAAAAGAACTTAACATTGGAAATGTTTGCAATGTGTTTGAGAGAAAACTGTGGTGACTGGAATGGTTTTAATTTGGCGGCAACATGGAAATATCCTTGCGACAAGCACTGAAATTACAGTTTATTGGATATTTTAAAGATTCACATCTGTAATCCCCTTTATATTTGAGGGGAAATTGATTATACTGTGTTTGTTATTTGCAAAATAAATTGGTTCCATAGTGAAAATGATTGCATTCTCATTTTCTTAGCTTCAAGCCAGTTTCTTCTTTGTGACCACAAAATACCCTTACATCATTCCAAAAACTACTCTATTCATGCTTGCACTTGTCATGGCACTGTCAAAATAATTTGTTCATTTTAGAGCTGCTGTAGCTACATTTTCAGATAAAATATTTTCCCAACCCGTGATTTTGAGGGGTTGAGGTCAGTAAAGTGCTACAAAGTTTGGGGGAAATGGTGAAAGTCAAAGTACATGACCGGTAAGCATCAAGTCCTTTTATAAACTTTTTTCATCAATCCTGTAGATTACCAGTTGGCAGTTCATTTTGACGTTTGTCTGATGCACGGAAACATTTTATTTCACTTTTGACATTAGAAAACTAGACGGAAATTGAAATACTACTCAGTTGCACAGGTTTCACTTATCATGCATCAAGTCAGAGTTCTTACATGTCTGCCTAGTTTGATTGCTCATGAAAAGTTCAAGTTCAAGTCCTTTATTGTCAGATGCACAGAACAACACAGGGTTAGACTGAGCACTGAAATGATTAGGACATTAAGACAACACAAAGCAACCTGGCATAACATAATATATAAGTACACAAAACATATATTACATCTAAATAAGCTCAAATATAGTAAACCTCCTAATATACAAATAATATACAAAAAAGTTGAGGGCCATGCTTTACATTGAGTACATTAATAAACATGAATCAATGCATGAATTAAAACAATTTAAGAACACCTGTTTATTACTAATTCAAGTTTATAAATGTATTCCTTTAGTAAAGAGTTGCCGACCTTGAACTGACTTTCATCTGAATGACAACACTCAAACATGCACACGATAAAAAGACAGATGTTGCGGTCTAAGTGATTTCATTTAGCCAAGATTGCATTTCAGGAGAAATCAAAAGTCTAGTCTTTGCTAAAAAAGCATGACACTCAAAACAAATCACGTCTGCTCCATGGCCGCCCTTTGCTCAGAGTCAACAGTAATATGTCATCATTGCCTCACATTCTCGGCCTCTTTGCATTTGTCTGAGAACAACTTTGGCATGTTTTGCCTATCCATTTTCACTTGACATTACCCTTTTGAATTTAATAGTCTTCTTAACAGAAGTTCGTAGTGGCATGTTTTCCCCCCCAAAAAAGAACCTATGAAATCTGCAAAGATAGTCTCTATAATAAAAGGTCCAAGTTGGTCCCTTCAGGTATTGTAATACTCAGGCTAGTGGGCCAAGTACCTTAAATACAGTTGTAAACATGTTACAGGGGTTTTGGTTGTTTGGCCAATATTAAACTACAACACCATGAAATGTTATTGTTCTTTTCAGAACTTTACTCCAGGAACATCTGGAAATAAGTTTGTTTATTGTATCATACTGTATAATACATATCTATTGTTATTCAACTGAAGATGTATTCACCTGAAATGCAGTACAGCATTATTCCTCATTTTGACTGAGGACCTCTAAAGCCGTGAAGCTTTAAGCTGAACACGGTTTAGTTCCTGACCCCAGATGAATTGCTGATTAAGCAACACTGGCCTTTTATTCATATTCATAAACTAGTTTCCAGCTATTTTGTACATTTTCTTTGGAGAAAAAGTTCCTAATTAATATTGTCAAAGAACATGTCTTGGAGTAAGGATTTGGGGAGTGTATAGTGCATGGCTGCCCAAGTGAGAGTTCATTAACCAGACCAACTGTATTTGTTAGGATTGAATTTCAACAAAAATTTCAAATAGAGAGGGAATCAAGCCCAGGAGACACCTAAATCAGAATGACTGTTTATTTTGGCACATTAGCAGTCTCTGGAGTTAGTAATGCAAATACTGGTACTATAACATTATTAGTGCATTTTCAAGGTCCATGCATTTTCATGACTTCTCAATGGGTGGCTATACTACCATAGTTCACATTCCTACTGTATGACTACATTTAACTACATTGAAATGGCTCACTGAATCTAGGTCCAATATAAAGAGCATAAACATAATGTACATGTTGACCACTCTTATAATATATAATTGTAGCTGAGTTGTAGGTCATCCACACCCTCACCTGTTTGCATAGGCTTTGGCTGTCCACTTTACAACTGCATACTTCAGTACCAGTCTTTTAGATCACACATGTTACATCTCCAGTGACACTGTTAACGGGTGTAAATGACTCAAATCTGTGTGTCGTATATGGTCCTAATGTCATGTAGTTGACTTTCACTTTTTTATAGCTTGCATAGCTCTAATTATCTTGAAGACTACAGTTTGTGGCCCTCATAGACGCCTCTGTAATAGTCAGGATTTCAAGCAAACAAGGCAAGCATTTTCTTTGGACCTTATTATAATATGATATGATCCCAACAATATGAATTTGCTGGGAATGTATGCAAATGTAAACATTATATACATCCCTGATAAAATTACCAATGTGTTGTCCCAACATTGAAAACACCACTGGAAGATACTAAACAGAAATGCCCTAGAAAAGGGATTTAGACAGCACCCAAATGAATCATGTGGATAAACACTTTACAAAGTCCCACCAGGCCTCTACAATTCCCACTCAATTAGAGATTATACTTAAAACGGGTTGATATAGACTGCATATTTAATTAGTTACCTTTACTCAGGAGTTCACCTTGTTAATTTTTGTGGTTAGTTAACTTTAGTGAGTGGGTTGCATAAATTCAGTTAAATTAGAAAGACAGAAAATGACAAAACGACCTGTTACTTAGGCATGCTCAAATATAGCCTTTTGTCTCATCATCAAGAGCACCATTAAAATGGGAGGTTAGTCAAATTTTTCTGTAGATTAGATTAAACTGCAGAATATAGGCCAACCATACTGTTTATGTTAAGCCAAAACAGTAATTGTTATACACTGGAATCTTTTTGAATGTACGTATAGGTAACACAAAGAAAATAACACAATTTGACAAAGACACTCCACAACCACATGAGGGAGAGCACTCCACAAGACATGGCATCATGAGTCTGAAGGGCTCTGGAATGCAAAGACCCATCACATCCCTCCCCTCCATGCCAACAGTTTGATCTCGTCTGTCTGAGTACGAAGGATACACACATGCCTTGTTTCACATTAATTATTTTTATGTTGTTTTCCTGGCCAGGTCTGTGGAATAAGAAGGCTCTGTGCCTACTATTTCTTTGAATAACAAATAGGTTTGAAGACCAAGGCTCTCGCTTTGATTATGGAGTCATTCTTTAGTATTAGTCATTAGTTAATATGTAAATGATGTCCATGCTACTAAACTGCCTTACAGCAGAGCCACCTATACTGTCAAGGTTAGGACTGGGTTTGACTCAAACTTGAGAAGTGCAGAAGCTGTGAAATAGAGCCCCTTTGTGGTGTAGATAGAGTAGTGCATGTGAGCTTTTTTACATTCACATTGACTGTTTGGATGGACACACTTCAAATTCATATTTACTAAAAGTAAGACGTTGACATAATTACTTTATAATTAACTCTGGTTACTTTTGAAAGGATGACAAAGCAGAGCTGTGCAAGCAAAATACGAAAGTAACTGTATGACTGTGCTTGTCTGTGGGGAGCTTGTGTATGTCATTCGGGCCTGGCAGGCCATGTTTAGGTTCTAACCCAAAGCCGACTGAAGCAGCCGTCTGCCAACAGCCCTTCTCCCTGTATCAGCCCTTCTCTTCTCTCTCTTAAAGCTCAGCACTCTTGGCAGATCAGGGTTTAGAAGTTGAGGGCACTGATTAAGCCAGACAAAAAGCAGGCGTCCAGCACATCTATAACAGCATGAGTAAGGCAGAAGGCATGGTGAGAGCAGTGGCCCAAGCCAAAGGAATTATGTCAACGAGCAAGACAAAGTGGGCTTTATCGGGGGGAGGCCTGGTGGATAGCTTGTGTGAGGGGGGTCGTGTCCAAAAGTGACAGCCACAAGGGCATGTTTGTGTTCCCCATGAGTGAAAGGCACCTTGAGGTGTCCCTGGAGACCTGCCTGGCGTATAGCCCTGTTCCTTCTGCCCTGTACACCTCACTCATGTTTTATGGGTTATCGGCCATGCGCCATGTAGCAAGGCGATAACAGTATATGATTGGCTGGGCAGGGCCTGCTAACACACATCCAGGCATGAGCTATGTGTGAATGCTGTATTACGGATTCCTGTTAGGAATCACTAACACTTCATTTTGCTGGGACATATACATGGTTTACATAATCACCATGCCCATTAGAGAACATATACTTATATTTCTCTTACTTAAACTTGCGTGAAAGAGAATTTTAATAGAAAAGCCATTTAGATTATTTATACATCAGACATTTATAACATACGATTTGAATGTCCATAATCAACAAACCAACTATATGTCCCACAGACCCTGTCTATCACTATCAAATTACACTTCAGTAACTAAATCTTTTTTCAAGTACATGCTGTTAAAATTGTATAAAATACCTTACTGACAGTTTGGGTTGAGCTCAGGCAAAGCAAATAGGTGCCTTGTGGCCGAAAACTTGTCACCCTGTCACCTTTGTCACTGCAGATGCCATTGCTGAAAGTCAGACTGGCAAAAAGTGAACAGTGATACTCTGTTTAGCTCTGTAATGCTTCTTCAACTCTTGGGTACAACATTTAGATAATCTCCCTAAACCATCTCTTAATTTGGATTTCCTAATGCGGTTAAAAGGTAGGAACTAGAGCCTGAGATATTATCCAAGCTTGTGCAACCTTGTAACAATATTAACCATGGCTTGATTCAATGAATACATTATCTAGAACAAATTAATCATAATGGAAAAACTTGGCTTGGTCAAACACATTAGCTATTGAGAAAAATGATTGGATCCTGAGCAGACAGACAAGTCTTCATCTCTGTCATGTGCACGCCCAGAAAAGTGTAATGCGTCTCATGAATTCTCAAACCATGGCAAATCATAAACAATGAAAAGTGGACTCATTTGGATTGACAACAAACCATACATGAGAAATTACATTGATGTCAGTAATTGTTGACAGATGTAAAGGAGCTTGTTGTAAAAAGGCACTCATTTGTTAAAGTACACGGCAAGAGGAGCAGTGGAAAGCCTACAAGAAAAGAGATAAAAAGAAAATGTGTATAGAAATGTATTGTACTCATTTAGGGTATTACCACTTTGTAGTGAATCGATATTCCATTGGGAAACTTGCGGTTATTTCAGTAAATGTGTCTTCTTAATGAAATCTCTGGCTTCTTTGATGGAGTATCAATCTATTTTGATAAAGGACAGGGGAGTGTAGTCTTTAATACTTGAGTAACAGTTTAAATGAATCATCAGCAATTAATGAAGGAAGGACAGGAATGTCAACAATTATAAAATGGAGACAGTCCAGATAGCTCAAAGTAGTGTCTAAGTTCAACTACTCATGCATCATTTGTAATGGCTGTGCTTCTTTGTGAATTGAGTTCTTGACTTGGCCAGTTCAACATAATCTAGTATAATCTAAAAATATACATTTTATGGATACCCAAATTTTGCTTCACAGCAAACCCCTGACATGGTTTGTCTTCTATCAGTGAAGTCATAGATACTGGACGCAAGCCTACCAAAATACATTTGAAATCAATTGTGTAGAAAACGATGCCACACTGTCTTGTACAAGACATTAAGGGGCGCCACTATACTCCCGCTCTTCGGTCATGCGCCCGCCTAATGGACAACGCTAAGGGCATTTGATATTTATGTCACCTCAGGTGAGGTTTGCTGAGATTCCAAGAAGTTTGCCACAGACGAGTTACTGAGTGCAAATGTGTTCATGTCTCCCTTAGGCAATTATCCTGGCTCAGCACATGATGCTTTTATTTTCCAGAATTCTTAACTTACTGCATTCCAGAGTGAAACTGGATAGTGATTATCCATTAAAGAACTGGCTTATCACGCCAAACTGTACATAGTCCCCACCAATCTTAAACAATTTGCAATCAATCAATGCTGTCAACGTCCAGAGTTGTAATAGAATAGTTGGATGCACTACAATACAGTCATCAAAAATCTACTGCTTGATTTGTGGAATCTCATGTTCTGCACAATATTGGCATGTGTAACGAATGGTACTTGGCTACAACAAAGGAGACATTGCAGAGATTTATTTATAAAATAAAAATAAAAAAAGAATTCATCCAAATTATTCTTATTTTTACACATTAACTTTTGACGCAGTACCCTTATCTTAACAAGCTGTTTCACATGTATACCAACATTGAGTTGCTAAGGACTACAGTAGCCAGACCAATGTGTACAACATTTTGTCACAGGATGGATTCTAGTGATGAAGAGTCCATTCATACCAACACAATGAAGGGCTTACTGCTATAAGCAATCAGACTGTGCTCTTAAATATACCCTGATCTGACTCAGCAGTCAAACAAAAAAGACAAACAGAACAGGAGCACTTCTTTTTAGGGAAGTGGAGTGCACTCTAGATAAAGAATTAGAGATGAAGAAGAAACTGATTTATGCCTCAATCAAACCTTGATCTCACACAAAAATGTGTGACATTCTCTGAAAGAGTGAGGTAAATTATTGTGAAAAGCAATGCAGTTGGCTGTTCAGTACTATAAATGATAGTTCTCCTCACAGGGCTGCTCGGACAGCATGGTGTAAAATAAATCAGAAAGTATCAGATTGCGCTGCCAGGCCCAGAATTATGTCAAAAGGAATGTAGACAGTAAAAAAAAACATAGTCATAAATTACATCCAGCTGGAAAGATACACTTGTGTTATGGTGTTGACAAGATGATCACATCTTTACTAATAATAGATTAATGTGCATTTCTGGGAATTATTTTTAAAATGACTTCATATTGTGTGATCTAACTCATATTTTGTCCTTCACCTTATCCCCAAATACTTGTTTGTATTAACTGTTTTTTAGTAGTTTCTGTAAATGTATTTATTTAATCCAGTCGGAAAGGATACAAAAATCTTTTATGTTTTTTTCTCAGGATCTTTGCATTGAGGCTGGCATAAGTGGAACTTGCTTTTTTGGAAGAGGTAGACCATGTGTGACAGGAAAAAATGTATTACTATCTAGCTCATGTTTGAGATTGGATCTTTTGTTTTTCAACTGATATTTTCACTTTTGTCAAAATAACATGCAAGCAGAATGCCAAATCTTCATGGATGCCCACCAAGGCTTGAGAAAAGTAAGTGTTCCCTGTCTGAAGCTAATCCCTAAAATATTGTGGATTTATCACTCAGGCATGAGGGCAAACTTTACCTTAGGGTCCAATGAAGGGGTGGGACCCAGTGCCGAAACACAACCTGCAAGAGCAGCCAAACAGCTCCACTGGCAAGCCTCCCCGTTAACAAGTCTTTTAGGAGCCACATGATCCAGGTCTCAATGGTTCTCTTTAACAAGACGGTACACACGAGGATGACCTTGCTTTAGCCAATTAGCTTTTATTAAAAAGAGGATTGGTGCAGTACAATCAAATGCAATTTATCTCTATTTTTGGGGGAACACGCGAACAATAGTAAAAGGAATGTTGGCTTTGCAGACACAAACACACTTTTTGCTGAAGAAGTCGGCAGAAATGCCAGCTCTCTTGGATAACTCAAACATTTCGCTTTTACTTGTTGGAATGGTGTCTAGCAGGTATTGCCCACCACATTCTGTAAATTAATTTAATCGTTTAAATGAACCTTGTTACTGAATCAGCATTCTTGAAACTAGATATTTGACAATATCGTTAGTCTGGGACTTTCTTAAAATGTGATCTTCAACTTCTATTTTACTATAGTATATAATAACACTACTACAATACTACAGAACTGCAACTTGATTATGTTGTGTTTCAGATGTGCATGGTGGAGTGGATACAGCTTCACCATTTTAGATAATTATGCCCTAGGCCACTAGGAACACATTTGTATTTGTAATAATTTGTATTTGTAATAATTTGTACAGCTAACCTTAGCTGTAATTGGAAAAACATGACAAATGTTTTCTGATGAAAAGTTTCTGAAATGTCCCTCTTTCCCACCCCTCTTACACATTCTCACCTATTAAACCTGGTATGGAAGCTTAGAAAACAGGGAGTGTGATGCAAGGACAGGTTATCATGGTCTCCTCAGATGGTATGAAAACATTTTATTCAATCAGCCAGAACATTGCACACTATATATGACCCCTACAACACCTCAGAAGGTGGTTTGCTGGTTTCTTTCTTATTGAATTGTGCTCTGGATATAGGTAAACTGCTAAATGACAAAGTTCTGAATTGGATATAATTTGACAATGGCACAACTTTTAGAATTATTCATGGGTTAAAGCTTTGCTATACTAGTCCTCTGTTGTGACATATCGAACACCTAGGTTTGACAGTTAACACTTGGCATGTTCAGGGCACCAGAATGGGTTCCCATTTCCCCCCAATCCCTTCCCTGTAAGCCACAGCTGCTACAACAGTAGGGGCTCCACAAGGACTAGGACAAAAGAAACAGGGCATGTTTTTCTTTCCTTGGCACTCCATCATGAAGCTGCCACTGCATACGTTCTCTCACTGAACAATAGTGGCAACACATTCTCAAACAGGTTTTCTGGATGTTTCACAGACGTTACGCACTATATTTGCACAATAAAATAACCAGAACATTGTGCCAAGAGCAAGTGCCAGCAATTAACAACCTCTTGATCCCAAACCAGGGCCTCTTATATCTCTGTAAATGCCAGCTCTGTAGTGAAGTCACACTATTGCAATGTGGGATTCTCAGAAGCAGGAAAAACATTTGAAATCTTACATGGCTGAGTGCTGTGTCTGTTTTGGATGAAATCCTCTCTTAAAACCATATTTCCTGTTTTCTTTGAGCCCCTTTGTGCAGAACTAGGGCTTGGCAGGTGGACGCGTTGGACTCGACAGGTGTTTAGATTTCTAGAAAGGTTTCAATAAGTCCAGTTAGTTGATGTTGCAGGTTGGAATTTCTGTTAACATTGTAGGATTTGAGTTTTATTACAACAGTCCTGTAATCATTCATGTTGCTCTGATCAACTTTATATTACATCATTGTACATCCCATTTCCCTTGACGGCATTTACTTTTGTGTGTCTGAATGTAAAAGGGAAAAATAAATCCTAATTGGTATTCAAATATGTCCACAGTAGGCTATTACAGCAGCCTTTTAATTGAACTTAGTTTAAATTCAAATTTGATTGGTCTTATTTACAAACAATGTGTCGTGGAGTACTTCTTAGCTCTGAGCCAGAATCTGGTTGTGGTTAGACTCTATGTTAATCTAGTCACTGAGCATGATACATGATGCACGGTGTACAATTCTGCATAGGTATGGTGTAGCATGGTGTAAATCAGACCCAGGTCTCTAGGAGACGCGTCGGAACAGAGGTCGTAATTGATAACAGCTCTGGAAAACGAGCGCTGCCTTTTTCTAAACACTGAGCGTTGCAAATTGGAAACCATACAGAACAAAGCTCATATGAAATGTCAAATGAAGCCTTTGAGACGTAATGATGATAATCATTGTTTTTCGCATGATTTGTCCAATGTCCATGACCTCATAGAGTTTGGATGAACAAAAGTTTTGAACTGTAATACCACGTCTGTTCCTGACTTTTGCATGTTGAATGAAATTAATCTGGATAATTGTACATCCACTACAGTAACTAGCTTGGTGAGTTTCTTGCTTAATGCACCAACTCAATCAGGCCTGATAAGTCATTAGACTGACCACCCTGATACTTAGAGACATGGGTTTAAGCAAGCTGAAAGATGGTTAAAGTGATCCAAAGTTATCATCCAACTTCAATAAACTGTAGTCTCACTATGCATATCAGCCGGTTGGTGTCAGATGGTATTATACATGGTAGTTTGGTGTTGTTTGTCTAATGAAAGACTACCCCTTGACTCATTTCTGGAGGGAAAGTTGTAGTTCAAACTCTGATAATGAAATGATACCAACTGTAAAGTATGGCATCTTTCTCCCGATGAGCAAATATGAGGATCTTGTTTACACAGAAAATGCTGTCGTAGATTGGCAAGGACCTTGAACAGCATCTCATTTATTCCTGTGCTTTTGCCCTGGAGTGCGGCATCTTTGAGGGGTAAACTGTGGGAAGTTGGAGCTGAAACAAAGCAGGCTGGGACCGCAACATGAACCAGGGGGGTCAGCAATTTGGGCCTGTGGAATCTTTACGAAATTCTGACATGTATGTTGATGTCAACCCAGGGGAGAATCTCCATTTAAAATACTTTGGCTTTGCATCCTCAAGCAGAAGATGGCTGCGCTGTTTGAACGAAATACTGTTTGAGACTGCGGCACTGGGAGCACCAGTGTTTAATCTGAAGTGAAGTCAGTCTTGGTAAACATCCAACCTGGCGTGCGACTTTTAGCAGCTGCCCAGGGAATGTTCTTCCCTGTGGAGGGAAGAGAGACAATGGGCACAGGGCAGGGGCTGGTATGAGTTTGCTACAGTATCAGAGCACCATCATGCTCTTTATGTGGATAAAATACTAGAGATGACTACTAGAAAGAATGGAAAGACAAATAAAATGACATCTCAGTATAACATGGGGAAAAATGATTTGCAACATTGCATCTTCCTTTGACTAATCCACTTCCTCCTGGTGGACTAATTTATCTGCATTTTTCAGTCCTGTTACTCTCCAATGTCTGTAGTTTGGTCTCCTTTTACTAATGGTGATTCACTCTATCCGATTGACTTAATGCTTTGTAGGTTAGAGTGTGCGTATTCTTTAGGGTCAGGATTGTGTGTGCTTGCATGTCTGTGTTTCCTGTAAGAAACGTCTGCCTGTATTTGCCTTTAGTTACGTGAGAAGACAATTGTAATTTCTGCTTTGACACATGTAATGTGTAAACGGCTGTGGGATGTTAATGATTAAAAGTCCAGTACGATAAACTGTTTGTTCACCTGTGTGGTCAAAATGTGCAGAGCAAAACAGCTGCTCCCATTGTTCATGTGCTCTGCACATTGCATGTTCCCTCATCCTAGTATGTTTTTTTTACATTTACCTTGTCTGATCTGTCCTGGAAATAATTACTCTTTGACCCAAGGCCATTACTGACCTGAAGTCAATAGCTCTGGTGTTAGACAATAATGCAGACAATATGTGGCATGTAAAATTGTTTGGCTATACTGCCTGAAAAGAGGAAGACAACAAAGGTAGACATCCCTGTACAATGAAGACCGCTTGTGATACTGTCAACAAAACCAATTTTACTTTTTTCATTCAATGGGAGTATACATACCAAATAAGTCTTGCCAAGCATCTGTTAAGCTGTGTCCCTCTAGTATATGAAGAAAGTTGCACAAAATGTAACATACATCTTGAGAGCCTGACAAAGCCTTGTCTAATGGGTTCTGCAGATCTTTAAGGTATGCTAACAGCAATGAAGAAGCTCCTCTAGTGGAATCATCCTCTCACACAGCATTACACAAGCTGCCAAATACTTTTCATTACCTCCTAACTTGTAATACATGTTTGAATGGTTCTCAATGGCCAGACTAATGTACCATTTGCAGGTGTTTTCCAGTGTAGCAAAATGACACATGCATAAAGTCAGTGAGTTTCTTTGCGTAATTAGGCCTATCCAATCCTATCGGTGACTAAAGTCTGTTATGGTAAATGGTATATACCCAATTTTTCTGGTGTAAAACAATGAGTACAGTTACACATAACTGACATAACTACATAGAACAGAGGCAAAGGCAAAGTCTAAAATATAGTTTGAAAAAGCATGCCATGCTTTCCTCCTCCACTGATTCCATTCTGAACTGGATTGTGGTGTGAAATTCATTTGACAGCTGTTGGACAAATAAATCAGGTCTTTTTAGAGTGTTTATGTGCAATTGGACGGTTTTTGGAACTAACAGAAACACAATAGACTATTTGTCAGTTACTAAAAGAGGATATGTCATTAAAAGAAACTTAAAGAATACGTTACGGCTTGCTTCTACTCTCAGTAAAGGACTCTGGGGATGAAGTTGTCTGCACAGCTGTATAAACTGACCATGAGGTTTGGCCCCCAAGAAATATAAGGGCTGTGTGATCATTTTTCTAATCACGTATTCAAAACTTATGTAAACAAAGTTCATATGAGAATCCCCTCACCAGTTAAAGTTTCAAATGGAATGAATTGAGAACAAAATATAACCAGATGAGGCCCACCCCTCCCCATTCCGCTTGTTATGAATATGCTCTATTAGTCAAGGTTTGATTAACATTTCATCATACCATGAGGCCTCCAGCATTGTAAGCTTTTCAATTTGACTGAAATGGACAGCAGTGAAAGATTGACTCCTTTACAGAAAACCTTGGAAAGCTGTAAAACTTGTCCCAATGTATAAAGATAGGATATTTATTATTACAGTACTACTGTTCAGCATCATCCCTGTCCATCAGAGCCG
The DNA here is from genome assembly GCF_054491055.1 of Hypomesus nipponensis. Lineage (NCBI taxonomy): Eukaryota > Metazoa > Chordata > Actinopteri > Osmeriformes > Osmeridae > Hypomesus > Hypomesus nipponensis. Next base: position 9,044,685 of record NC_140375.1, read on the forward strand.
TTAAGCCTGCATAATTTATAACCACCTTTGCCTGTCTTGACCCTGGGTTAAGTGCAATCCCAATGTATGTCTGTGGACTGCTTTCAAGCCACTGTGAGGGGTCTAGTAAGTTTATAGCATCATAGATGGTATTCACTATGTATATCCGTAAAGGATACTCTATGTCAAATGATACGTAGCACTTTAAAATGGCCTCCAAACTTGGCATGGTTTTATTGGCAGTTGCTGAGGTCACTTCATTGTGCATGGGAATTCTGTATTTAGCCAACATTTTCCAACTTTTTTAAGACAATCAACTATTTCATAGTTTGAATGCTTTCTTTCAATAGGTTTGCCAACTATAACATTGCCTTGATGAAACATTGGACATCATTGTCTTGTCAGCCTAGATAGAAAAAAGAATGTTGGATTGTAGTAGAACCCACTCTGGAATACTGTTTGACATTCTGTGAACTACACTATGCTTGCAATTGGTACAGTGTGAGATTATAATAATGTCATGCCTGTCATTTAATGTTTTCTTCTTATACTATAGATTAAGTACCGGTATATGCCAGGAGGAAAAGTCTTTGGCCTGTTTACATTTCCAACTGTTGTTTTTTATGATATGTTTTAGAATGCCCTAAATATTTCTCTCCTGACAGAATGAAAGCCCACAAAATTGGACAGAGAAAAGTGCAGAAATTCAGGAAATTGATGGATGGCAAGAGTTATCAAATGTATGTTTGACATGACAAAGATTCATGTTCCCCATCAAAATGTAAAGTTATTAAGATATTCAAAATCCCCCTAAGGTATGTTCCAAGTTGTAAGCAACGATTCTGTTTTTATATTCTAGAATACTTTTCAATTGTGGATCCATGATGTCCCACCTGACAGCGTTCCCTCAGTAACAACTACAGTAACAACAATTGCAAAGTTCACAATCTTTTTAATGTTTCATGAAAAATTCATTTTGTACCAACATTCTGTAGGGGGAATTCAGATAGAATTAGAGAAAAAGGCAAAATGTGGCTCTGTGAGTAGAGCATGTCAGAGGCAGGAGGCCCATTTCATGGTGATTGATTAGGGCCTTAATTGGTTCCCTAGGTGGATGTGGCAGTTCCTCTCAATTGTTTCAGCAAGGCAGAATGTTGGCAAGTATCTCCTCTGAGGGGGTGACCCACCCAGACTTGGCGTGGGCCTAGTGTGAGAACATACCAGCTTATCTTGGGATATGGTCAGTTCGTCCATTTTTCCCCATTGGTCTTAATGAAAGAAAGCCATTGATACATGGTCACACACTCAAAGCAGACATGAGGTAAACTAAAAGCACACTAAAAGCTATAACTTCCCTCCATTGCTCAGGGAGTTGGCACCAGGGGACTTTTAATGGAGACCATAGGAAAGTGGTAACAATGTACAGGAAGTATAGTATAGTTCATCAAGAAACGAAAGGCCCAGTACTCTTAATGGAACTCTGAGAAATGGGTCAAACCCTGAGGATTTCAGCTTAGTGTGTGCTGCACAACAAAAGGAAATTGGAACAGGAATTCTCAGCTTTATTTTTCTGTCTGTTGGTAACTTTTCTTTTGTAAGGGAACAGTCAAAGGCAGCAAGTGAAGTATTTTGAGGGCATATTGGTGTAAGATGCATTGCTTCTGTAGAACCACATACATTTGAACCTTTCACTTAAGGTCGTGGTATCTCCGACACGCCTGTTTCTGGATGGTGGGTTGTTGAAAGGAGTTTTCATCAGCATATTGTAACTTGTATTACATGTAAATCTCTTTCTCTGTCCCCTCCCTCTGTGGCAGCACCATACAGGGCCCACATGCATCTGTTTCTCTAACAGGCCCTGAGAAATCTGCTGATAAGTCCCAGCTCAAACATTCCCCAAACATTCTAATTATATCAGTATTAGTATTATGACTCTGATGTCATTGCTTCAGTTTGCCAAATGTTTTATTTTTGTTGGAAAAGGGATAAAATACGAGGCTAGACTTTGGGTGGGGCAATGTAGTGTACAGTGGGCAAAATATGGCATGGAAAAAAATTGGGACTTTATAGACAGAGAAGGTTATAGGTCAAGTGGGACTATAGGGATAATTGGGATAATATGAGCTCTGAAGTAAATTGAATTCATTTATAGTAACATATGTGGGCTTATACAAGTCCGTTATTCTGTGACTTCAAACAATGTAAAGGCCTACAGTTCTCCCTCTGGCCCCAAAACAAAATCTCTACCAAATTGAGCTTTTATACTGATACGCTTATTTAGATCCCATGACCCAACTACAGTTTGAATGCCATTGACTAGTGATCTAGAAAATGATTCAATTTAGAGGGAAAATAAGTGACCATCTGTGGCAGTCATTCATCTTCCATAGTTTAGTTTACTCTTGGTTTATTGTTTATTTAAAATATGCTCCCATTCTTTAATCAATAAAAAGTACTTGATGTTCTACATCAAACCACATGATACCATTTCATTGACTCATACAGGAAGATCACATTAAAGCTATCCAGCACTGAACTGATTCACAAAATCACAAAATAAAGGGAAAGATCTCCCAATAAGTCCACATAGTTTGGAGTTGAACATAATGCAACCCGTGCTTCAGCCTCTGGGTCTGACAGCACAGTCAACGCTGTAGTCTTGGAGCCCAAGACTGAATAAAACACACACCATACCCTGCATCATGGAGGTGGTAATGTCATCACAGAGCACCAACATCTGGAGGGTGGTCTGGGCGCCTGGAGAATCTGGAGGCTAGCCAGTGGGCCCTGTTCAGTTCTGCCCTACTATTCTCGGTGGTGACAGAGGGCCTTTTATGTTAAGAATCCTATCCATGGAAGCACCATCTGCACAGTGCAATGACACTTTAGAGCTTTGGTACTCTAAGGTTAATCCCTTTCGAGTCTAATCCATAGCATCCAGGAGGCGAGATGTGTGACAACTTCTGAGATTAATGTGTTTGACGAAGTTCATATCAGCCTGCATAGGTTCATAGGACCTGAAGACCACTGAAAACACATTCCATGTTGAGTTGCAACATGCAGGTTTTTTCACAGCTCCAGCCAACTTCAATCTGTGATTTTTGGACGAGAAGTATCTCATTGTCAAGTCATTGCAGTACCTCACAGTAAAGACGTAAATACTTGTGAAGTGAACAAAAGATCTTTGTACCAGTCTGCAGCAAAAAGGGTTTAGCCTTAATTTCCTCTCATGCTTCAAGAAACAAGCAGGAAAATGACCCCATCTGTATCAGTGTTTCATCTCTTTGAACCTGAGACCCTTCGAAGCAGCCTCTTTTCTTTGCAGGACAAGCCAATGTGTTTCTGATAGGGAAATATACTGGATTTATAACTTCTGCATGATATGATCGTGTGTGTGACAATGAATGAATGTATGAGTTTTGTCATTCAGAACTGGACTGTGGTGTTCATCAAAAGCACCAACTACATAGCACGATTATTCTCCCAAACACATCTAATCGGGAAACTATTTAGGCGCAGAGCTGGCATGTCTAGGGTCTTCTGTACTAGTTGGTTTGGGTTTTGATTGGATGTCACCTATATGAGGATATGAAGACTGAATTAGCTGAACTTTAAGCTTTATTGTGGAACAGCACCAATCTAAGTTTTCCCAACCAGAACCTTTTGACAGTGAAATTAAAATTGGTTTAATTCGGTAATTTAGTTTAGGTTTGCCTTAAAGAATCCATTAGTATTTTAAATCCAGGGGCTTTATAAATATTGGTCATAGCAAATGTATAGCTCAGCTATTAGCCTAGAACAACATGTCCTGCTGCCTTTAAGGTTGTGAGTCCCTATCCAAATAGGCTGCACTGTTCATACTCTGTAGAAGGCCTGTTGCAACTGATTGCTCACAGGCTTGGCTGTATTGACACTTGACTGAAATTACTGCTTTGTTGTTTATGTAATTATTCACATTGCAGCCTTGATTGAGCAGCTATAGATGCCAAACACGTTTAACTAATCCTGGACCAAAATTATGTTATTAGGCACACATTAATCATACCAATACCCTCATTGTATGATTGTCATTTTTATTACGCCCCGGACTTGCATTTTCTCTAAGATGAGATGTTATACCTTCTATTGGTCCTCCCAGGGCTGGCTGAAATTTTGCATTATGTATTAGATATGTTTTATCTGCACATCATCCTGACATGCCAAAAAATGTCACCAATGTCAAATGAGCAGGAGGGTGGTCTGGTCAATCCAGCGCTCTTGTGTCCACACATTAACCCGGAACCAACATGGATCAAAGCTTTTGGATGTGTTTTACAAGGTCTGCATCACTATGGATTTTGGGTCCGTCAGCCAGTATCATGTTCATAGAAAGAAATGACTTTATCATATGTTTAGATAAACCCACAAAATATGCCAAAGAAAACCAATGACAGCCCAAACTAATTTAATTGTAGCCAGGGCAAAAATGCTGTGGTTGTTTCTGTAATTGTGTATGATGGAGAGCATTATACCAAAATGCATGGCAGATTTTTAGATAGTCTAGGTTATTGTCAAACAATTTTACAAATTTGGCTATGTGCTTTTAGATTTTGTTTTCCAATCAAATAATAATCTCCATCAGTTTAGACAGTGTCACTGCACTTGTGCCAAGTGCACAAGAATATATAGTCTTAATTCATTGTGATTCTAAATAATAATGACATACTGGAGCACACACCGGTCGAGAAACACATTATCTGTAATTACTAGGTGAAAGATGTCTTTTCAGATTCATTAAATATCTATTGATCCATAAAGCTTAATGTACTCAAGATGTGAGTACACAATCTAAAAACAGGATGAGTTTCTTCAATGTCTAAAACTCACATGTGTACCCCATCCACTTTACATTTTGCATAGCAATATAAATGTATTTCTTCCTCAAATTTTGTCAAATAAGATGATAGAACACAGTGATGTTTTCAATATTTTCAGTAATCTCATGAAGTCCACTCTAACAATGTATTTGGCTCTCAGGTCTGTGTGACCCCTAGCTGCCCTCCCCCAATGTCTGCATACAGTACTACCTCAGCATTTTGGCAAAAACACTATTCAGTCTAGCCCAAAGGAGGATCATCAGACAAAAGCTAAAATAGAGATTTAGACAGGGGAAAAAAAATGAAGAAACAGTCCATCCTTCCAAAACACACTCCTGCTTCCCAAACAGCCTAGTCAGCTGGGGTCATTAGTCTTAAAGTTAAACATTGGAAGAATGATGTTGTGCAGGATGCGGCATGAGGTCAGATGTCCACATAGTGCCTTGGGTGGTAACTAATGATTTACTGTAGCCATGACAGAACGGAACTCTTCAACTGTTTCTTTGTTTGAATTATTGTTTGAGAGTTTTGTAGATTTATTGACTCTGACCAATTTCCTTGTGTTCATGGCAAAACAACATATTTGTCTCTTTTTTGTGGTCACTATCATCACTTAGCAATTTGCTTTGTACATTCATTCTTACAAGACTTATTGTATTGAGACAGTATTGTACTTGTGCAGTCATAGTCATATGTTCAGAATACAGAGATCCTGTAATCTCCACCCATCCACGGAGACTGGCACTGACCTACCTTTACGTAATGTTGTCCTACGGTTTACTGCGGCTCAGGTGCAAGAAGCGAAACTATCTACCTGGGCATTACTTCAACAAAGTCCTTTCCTGTTTATTTATGACGGGTAACACGTGGAGCACCAGTAGGAGCTCCACTTATCAGGCATGAGGGAATATTGATCATCAATAAAGGATGTTGCTTCTATGAAAAATAATATCTTGGACCACAAGTTCTATTTGAATGTGTGCATAGTCTGTCAGGGTTGTCAGGAGTCAGAATGACAAATGAGTTTGGCTGTGAGTCTTGCCAGAATAAGTAACCCCGCTCACTCCCTCTCCCTCAAATCTAAAAAATATCTCCCGTGACAAGAGAAAGATGAACTGACAAGCCTGTCAACAGCAACATTTTTGGAAAGAAATGACAGCACTTGCCAAGATGCCGATGTGAAGCCACTCACAGGTGTTTGGAGAGGATCTCTCGTGTCAGTGATGTGCTGCATCTTTCAGTTATCTACACAAACCGTTAACTGACGCAATGCGTCTAAAAGGATGTTGATGTTCTTTAAAAAAGATTGTTGATCTTTTTTTAAACCTGGAAATTGACTTAATTAGTTAAATACCACAGGGAATACCACAGTGTCCAAAGGTAGAATGTTTGGTTCTGATTAACACTTTTTCCAGAGTTATTAAGGGACTTTGTATTTTAATTGGTGCATGAACGGTCAAGAGAGATGACTCACACATACACCATTAAAATGATGCACGATTGTGAAAGTATTAAAGCCACGTCTGTACTACCTAAAAAACGGTAGCTTGATTCACTATTCTTAATGCCTGTACAATATGGTGCGCTCTGACCTTGGAAATTCTCATAAAAGAGGAATCCTGGCCATGAGCAAAATGCTTTCTGAGATCCAGGGCAAAGAGGAGGGAGTGATCTTTGCCCAGAGGTCTCTCTGCTCTGCCGTGTCCCCACAGGTAGCGCTGGTCGTGAATATGTCGGCAACATGCCTTCCTGGCTGATGGATCGGGTCGAAGTTTGTCCCTATCCTGGCAAGCAACCACAGGACAGTAGGCGATTGTCAAGCTATGCCAAGGTTGAGAATGAGATGGTCTGCACCTTGCTTTCTTACTTACCCGAGCTGGTGAATTCACAGTGGGAGGTGACAATATTTATTTCTGTCTGTTTAAATATTTATCCTGTTAGATGTCAAACCGAAAACTGTCTGTTTTTTATGAAAGGGTTTCTTTGGGAACTACTGATTTAGTTCCCTCTACTCTGCTAGAAACAGTGGTTTTACACATACAGACAGGTATCTTAAGGCGGTGTCTCTGATTTAATCTCATCTGAGATGTTTTTTCAGCTTGCTTTTTAGTTTACCAAAATCTCACTGTTCTTCATGGTTCCAGTGTTGAGGTTAACAGCATTATAGCTGTTATAACATTACAGCATTATAACATTATAGCTGCTACAGAAAAAGATTTTAAACTTATTTTGGATAAAGAGGAGGAAACAGAGGTGGAAAGAGGTTACTTCCCAAGTTGTGTTACAAGTTGAATTTCTTTCTCTCTCTCTCTTGCTTTACTTGCTTTAATAGATAAGTCCTCTCAATCCTTGCGAATGTCTGGCAGACAATTTTTGGATAAGGTGGAGTGGAAAGGAGGGGGTCTCTCTCTCGCTTTCTATCTCTCTCACAAGCACACACACAGACTTCCTCCCATTCTGTTCCCTCTGTCTTTTTTCCCCTCCTCCCTTTCTCCCTCCCCTCCTCCCTTTCTCCCTCCTCACTCTCTCTCTCTCCATCTCTCTCTCTCCTCTCTCTCACCCCCCCCTCTCTCTCTCTCTCCCTCTCTCTCTTCTCTTTCTCTCATCCCCTCTCCCTCTCTCTCCCTCTCTTTTGGCAGCTCTCTGGAGTCTGCTCTGTTGGCAGGAGTGACCAGAATAAAAACAGCCACACCAGACATAGGAGAGGGAAAAAAAGCAACGTGATCCATAGAAAGTCTTTGCCCTCTCCTAATTACGTCTTGTCTCATGTCGTTTTTCTACTTTTTTTTTCTTTTTTTAATCTTAAACGAATTTAGCTTGCTGGGAAGGAGAATAAGGAGCCAGAGGAGAATAAAACCAGCCGATAAGCTGAGGGGTGGTGTATTTTGAAACGAGATGGCTAACAGGAAGGTTCTATTCCTCATCCACAAATTCTTCTTCCTACTTCTGATTCAACCCACATTTCAAGGTGGTAAGTGTGCTACTCACTAAACTTTTGTGTGACATCTGCCTCTGGCAGTTTCTGAACAGGTGCAGAGTTCTGTCCTGTCAATTGTTTATCCTACTTGTGTTGGTGTTAATATACATTTTAATATTTAATGTTCGGGAAACAATGCATCTATAAAGGTTAGTTTGACATTGCCATTATGCCCATGGTTCCCTAAAAACGCATGGTATCAAAAAAATAACTTCCCCTGTGTGATTTGGTAGATGTTTTATTATTGGATTAGTTTGATTATAATATTGTCACCCACCTCTTGGGATGATTGATGAATGTTTAGTCTATCTGATCCTCTGTACAAGTGTCCAAGTGAGTAACATCATTTCAGTCAAACTTTCCATTCCACTTTCAGTTTGCAAAACATTCTATTCCAACATAGTGCAGATGAGCAACTTCGTTCTCTGTAGCATAATTTGAAACACAATTGTAATCTATTCCACATTTGCATGTGCTGTGTTCTTGTAGTTGAGGCTTAATACAGTCCAGATATTCATCCCTGTGGAGCTCCTCGATGGTGTTTTAGAGAGCATTCCTTCTTTAGATTCAGTGTCAAAATAGATGTAATCAACTCTGCAGCTACATTGCATCTGTTACAGTAATGAACTGGAAGTAACTGTCACAACATACTTTACAAACTTAACAACTTAACACAAAAAATTAATCAAAAAGGTTTTGTGACTTAGTTATCATGGCAAAGCTACATTTCTCATGGGAAGATTAGATTTTCAATTATGCTAATCACATACATTTTAAATCATGTGAGAACAGGCTCAGTGTTAAGTCAATGAACTGTGCAGTGCACTGGAGGAGGCAGGCTCTGTACAGTTTCATTGAAAGCCCGTCTCATCTCCCATCGTGTCAGCGAAAGAGAAGACTCTCCAGGTGGTTCCTCTTTCCAGTCAGCTACATCATATAGAATCACCCATAATGAACTCCCATGTGGACAGAAGTGTGTATCTGAGCATGTGTGGGCTCTATCTCAACAGCTTTGGCTCTTACTGAAGTTACAGGGCTGTTCTGCTCAAATGTTTCTGGGACGCATGTAATGTATGTGGATCTGAGGTCTATCTTATCTATTTGTCGAGAGAACGGGAGTGTGGTGAAAGTTGTACCTTCAGCTCTTAAGCTTTCCACTCTGTCCGTCGAGCTTTGAGTTTCCACTCTCTCCTTCTAGCTCACTCTCTCTCCATCCCTCCCTGTTTTGATTTTGTTCTTGTTCTGTTCCTTGGCCACAAGCAACTGGAGTTGTTTAGCCTTCAATTGGAAAGCATGAAGGTCTGGACTTGGTTCTTTCAGCCCAGCCAGTCCTTTTCTACTGATTTATTTATTTGCTCAAAATAATTTTTTCGGCTCTCATTAATGTATCTGTTCCACAGCTGTTGGTAAGTATTCTCACAAACTATGTCAGATGAAGTTTTAATGGAGCTTTTTATTTAGACACAGAATAGAAACGTAGTGCGCCAGACATTTGAGATAAACAATCGGTCTCAACAGTTAAGGTAGTGATCAGTCATGATAGTTTGATTCAAAATCATTTTTGGACTGAACTTTGACAAGTCTGCATAAACCTCATTCATCTGCAATTCACCTGCTATATTTCAGGATCGATTAAAAAAAACTGCCTTTTGTTTTTTTTGCCAAGGCAGTATTTTCCACCCTCATCTTTGCACCAACCATAACTGTCAGCCAAATGCCATGACGGAAACAAACAGATCTAAGTTCAGCTGTCAAGACTAGCCCAGGCAGAATTTACAGCATACGAAAGAGCCAGCGAATATCAATATTGGCTTCGAAAACCAACTTTGATCTCTTGTGAACGTAAAATCCATCCATATCACTCTTTCCCAGGGTGCTGAAACCAGCTCCTTCTGTGTCTGGGAGCACATAGTTGAGAAACCACCTAGTAAACTTGTCCAAGGAAGTGAAAACTATCTGCAAGTTACATGAACCCTATTAACACCCAATCACCTTTTTTAATGTTTTATAGAGAAAGTGTTGCCTGTACTCTGGTCATGCACTCTAAATGGATTCCCAGGGTGAAAGTCTCTTCTGAATGTTTTTCTTTCTCCAAGTGTCAGTGAGTTATGATGCAAGAGGGAACGTTGGGGAAGGGGTTTGTTAATAAATATGTCTCTCGTCATTTGACCCTGCGACCCTCAGCAGGTACTGTAATGCTCAAATGTGTCATCAGTCCCTCTGCCCTACTTTGGGAGAGACTGATCTTCCTTGCATTCCACAAACAAAAAACATCTGTCAGACGGATACAATGAACGAGATGTTATCCTGATCAAAATAAATCTGAAAAGACAACTTGGACTCAGTGGCCTCTTCCGCAAAGCTGTCGTTTTCAAACTCGCTCAGTCAGCATCTCTAACTGAAAAGTGAGAACAAGATGTAATTCATTGACAGACTTTTTAATTAGTTAAATTTATTTTGGGGGGCTTTAATCTGCTGTCATACATACTGAACTTCACTTTAAACACAAGGCAAGTAGAGACGAGACCCAAGTGGGTTAGCTATCATACTTCTCGAGATTAATACAATTCCATCTATCCTCTCCTGTCCTCTTTGCTCCATCACACAAATGTAATCAGAGCATGTTCACTTATTACATGCGTAATGTCAAGAGTGTAGTGAATCTCACTTTGTTCCATTTTCACGCCTCCATGTCCGTTGCTTTAGTACAGCGATCCAAATGACGGACTCACTAACTGATGCCAGAGTCATTAGTTTCTGTTTTATGACAAAAGCGGTTAATGACACATGCCTGACAAGCAGAAATCGGCCGAGGATCAAAAGAAGAAAATAACAGCTCTGTTCCTTCCAGTCTCATAAGAATTACTTTCTTTTGCAGCACTGGAAGCCAGTTTGCCTGTTTTGGCTTTAGCCAGGCTGAAAGGCAGGCAGTCCCTGGACTTCAGAGGAATCTAATCCAATAATTGTTGCCGTCAGTGGCACTCCCCTGGCCACAGTTGAAGGTGAATGAAATCATGGCAGATCCGGTGGCACACCTGGATGTCAGGCAAAACTTGTTCTGAATTGCATCGTTGCCCCACTGGTTGGTAGACTCCCAATCTGATTATCTCTGAGTGCTGTTTGAGGCTTTATTGGAGGCACATGTTTTGAGCACCACTCTGGAAGTAATCCCATCCTGTATTAGGTGGATTGCCAGCAACAGCTATCTGGATTAATGTGACACCATAGGGCTAGATTGCACTGCATGGAGTACTTGGAGGGAAAAGTACTGTCATCAGATCTCATTGCAGAGTACAGATCTCATAATCTTTATTGCTGGATTCACTTAAACAATTTATCTTTTGAAGATGGTTGGAAGTTTGGCCGTGAGCAACCAGGCCTGATGTTTAATGTGTCGTAGAGACTTCCTTCGTGTATGTGGCCATATAGAACAGAACCCATAGTTCCGCAGAGTGATCACTGGCCAGTTAGTTATGAATGGAGAGTCACCGTTTTCACTATCTATGTTATAGGTGTTGTAAAAAATTAGATCAGGGTTGGGATGTATAATTAGCTTTAAGACGCACAACATAAAAGATCTGTGCTGGAAATATCCAGGGTGTAGCATGATGGTGCAGACACATCCCTTTTTATTATGTTGTGTATGTAACACGGATACTCTGTTTATTGCAACCTATTTCCTTTACAAATGCATCCTGTATGACGGCACTCATAACGCTGCTGAACACTTACACTGCAGCACCGTCCTGCCATCCAACATCATGACCATTCGAAGGAATGAGACCTGCTTGCATGGTTTGCATCTCCCCATGTAATCGTTTGTGGGTAAATGTCAAACCATGTGTCTCTCAGGAGATGTTTGGTCTGTAGGCTACCTGTGCCAAGTGTTGAAAAAAGAAGCACGTTAGCCCAGATGATTCATTCCAGCTATTCGGCAAGCAGACCTCATGAGATTGTGTGCTGTGAGCTGAACTGTCCAAGAGAGCCAGTACTCTGAGACATGGCCCTCTCAGGAATGGGCCCTTTCTGACCCTCTACTGGCCACTACATGATCTCCCATGTCTGCTATTAACCCTTAGGCAACAGATCCTGAAGTACAGTAACAGGCCTTGTAAAAATTAAATTGCCGATCCCGGGCTCCTATAGAACGTTCCATCTGTGAGACATTCAGATCAGGTTGTCAGTGTTTGTTTTATGACCATCATAAAGCCCTGTAAAAATGCATTTTTTTCACTTATAGGAGACGCTTTTGTTACATTTTTTACAAATATTTTTCTTTTACCTCAGGTGTCCTGCTTTTAAACAGCAATATTAAGAGCAACATAAGAAAAAATCCTACAGTATGTTGTTATTATTTATTTACAAGCGAGAGGCAGATGAATACACAGAAACGAAAATGTTGACAAACAAACTAATAAATAAACATTATGTCCCTTTATCACTACAGGCATAGTGATAGGCATGACTAAAACACTCTTGAAGACTAACTACCAATTGGAACCTTCAATTAAATGCATTACGTCAATTCCATGAAAGTCATCTGGCATGAAAAAAATAGCACGCTCTTCTTACATATCCGTTTCATACATTCATGAGACAGATGTTTCTCTAATAAACATGGGTTAACGCATCTTACACATGATTCAGTTGAGGTTTAAAACAGTGATGTAAACCTTGGAATTCTATTAAATGTTTGTTTTTTTAAGAGCACAGGTATTACATACAAATATTTATTGGACTATTTCTCATGCTCACATACATAGTATGCTATGGTGGTTAATCAAAGTTCAGTCTACAGATTTTTACCCTTTAAAAACGAGTTGTGTCCTCCAGAAAAAAGTTGAGGTCACAGATTTGGGGCATTCTTTATACCTTGTCAAGTGTCTTAAATGCAGGGCCTATGTGCTTGCTGGGATACAGGGTGAATCTGGACATGTCTATATCCAGTCAAAGGAGATGATGTATGTTTCAGAGAACATTTGAAATTATATTATTTTAGATTTTGGCTATTTTAGATTTTGCCTTGGATGTTCATTTTAATGTAAAATCCCTATTTGGAAATGCTGGTGTGATCTTTTTTTCTGGGTGGCAATCCTCCAAATAAGAATGTCACTCGATATGGGACACTCTTTCTGGCCTGTTTCTTACCAATATCAATAGAACTCAAAAGGTAACTGATCTCATATTCCCATAACAACAATGTCCCTATAATCATTAGTTAATAAGAACTATGATTGCCCACAGACCTGTATTCATTTGTCATTTAACTACACTTCATGCCATACTTCCTTCAAGTTTGTAGAGTATGTCTGGAATCCTGTCAAAATACACACAATATTCAAATACCCTTTAGTGATTTCATAGAAGTATCATATCCACGGTTACCATTTCTGTCATGTTCAGTGCACCATCTTCAACATCTCTGATCCGTCACGTAGGAGGAATTTGCAGCTGTTGGTGTTTTTTTACACTTTGCTTTTCTGAATCCTATAGAGATCAACCACATGTTAACCCCTGGTGGGTCTGCCTTGGCCAAGATACTGAAAGGTTGGAGATGGAGGGACGATGACGACTAGATCAGAATCTCACCTCCCCCTTTTTATAACAGTGCCGTCTGTGTGTCGTCTGTTTATTTGACTTTGCATACCTCACATTGATGCTCTGCTACGCAGATGTGTCAGGAAGGCGGAGGCATGGAGGCCTTGGCTTGACTGGGAAAAGGACAGGTGGAGGAGCTGCGAGGGGCGGGGGGGGGGGCTATCAGTTTGATTTACTAATGTCTCTTTTCTCTTTCTTTGACCCCTCTGCTTCTCTGTGCTCTGGAAAATATAATGCAAAATGGTGACAAGAAGTCGGCAAGACGCCACAAGTCTGATAACGGTCAATGTACAAGTGCCAGAATCTGCAGTCTTCTCCACCGCACTAGATCTGCTTTGGACTAGATCACCACTCCAGGTTGTGCTTGGAGTGATATAGTGAATGGATGGTCAATGCTGGAAGGTTAGGTGATGGTAATGAACAAATCACATGTATTTCCTAGGTTCAAAGAAGAGAAGGGACTGTGTGGGATCACAAATGTAATGACGCTGAGTCTTTCACAAGGGGTGGGGGAATGCAGCAATCACATTGTGTGGGTGTGTGTCTGCTTGTGTGTCTGTGTCTGTGCGTGTGTCTGTGTTTGTGCGTGTGCGTGTGTCTGTGTTGTCTGTGTGTTGTCTGTGTTCCATGTGCGTCCTTTGCAATTAATTATACAGTTAAAATGACCAATTATTAGACACCCACAGTGAAGGGTCCTGAAAACACGGCATTACTCACAAGCTTGCTGTAACTGTGGCCCATATATCATGTCACTAACAACGCCTTTAAAGTGGTTGTCAGTCGTTAGCAAAGGAGTTAATAGGGGAAAATCCATCCATTTCATTTGAACAAATTGTGGACATAAAAAAAAGTTCTTACATATAAATAGCTAATATGTTTGCCATTCAGTCATTAAAAGTCATTAGTTGTTCCAGTATGTGAATGTGTTTGCTAACACATTTCCAATAAACCCAGGCCATACAAGACTAAAAAAGAGTTGTCAAATGACCACATTCATTTGTACTAAGCCGTTTGATATTGAATTTGTTTGGTCTGGCTGTATGTCTCCGGCATAGATATTATTCTTAAATGAAAGAACCAAATACAAATCTTTGCCAGCTATCAGTAGGTAAACATGTCCTTGCTTATTCATCTGGCTAATACTGAAATGTGCAAACTAAACATTGGCGGCTACACCCTCTCCATCTGTTAGTGAACATTAGGTGGATAAAACGTCCCAATCTAAACACAAAATAACAATGTAACGACTAAGAAATCTCAAAACAAGGTATATCATCCCAGACTAAATACATGTTGGATGTACGCCAACAGGTTTTGGTACTGTGTGTTTGTTCTTGAAACCGTGTACTGATTCTTACCAAACTCCTACCCTGTATTCAGTTCTGGACTGGGACTGAAAAACGGGACTTTGAAACGCAGACCGCCCCACGGCCGTGTATTATTATTTTTTAAAAAAGCATTATGCCGCGGCCGTTTGACCGTCCATTTGGGAAATCTCCTGACTCTCCCGACGGCCAGTCCAAACCGTATTAATCAAATACACATACAGCTTAAGTAAAGACTGCTGGCTTACAATACATACCAAAGAGAATCCGCACACTGTAGGATGAGCACCACACAATGACAGTTGTTTTAATTTGATTATAAGATGATATGAAACCAATACATTCCCAGCAAAGGTGAAGTTACTAAGTAGAGGCCAACATGAACCCAGCGCTCCCTGTGTTACCTCCCCATGGTGTGGAACAGTGCAGTGCTGCAACAGGATTCTGACAAGAAGAAACAATTGGAGCAGACAAACAGTCCCTGTGCCCTCTTCCTCAACTATGGGACAGGAAATCCTCCCTTTGATTGTGAACTGAAGTCCTGGCCAGGCTGCAGTGAAGAATAAGGAATGCTTCGCTGGCATAGTGGCACTCTACTGTATCTCAGGATTCTCTGCCTTGCAGCTGCCAACCACTGTGGGCAAGGATGAACTGAGTCTGCATGCACTTTATATACATTCACACAACCTTCCCCAAACACAGTGTCAGCTATGACTTGGTTGTCATCCCCTCGCTCTCACAATATGCTCATACACCGACACTTTTTCACAAACACACACATTAGCCTGTAAATATACTTTGAATGAATTATACGTTTTATTATATTCCTCCCTTTCTTTGGAAAAGAACAAACTTTGTGTTCGTCGTTCAAGTTCTCAACACTTAGCCCGTAGTCGAGTGTTGAAGGTCAAACTGTAAATGGCCAAACTGTCTCTTCCATTATACTGTAGTTCTCTCACTGTCCCAATTAGAAACAGTTTGAGAGCATCCTCTTGTTCGTCCGTCCACAAATTCAACCGTGAGGTCATTTGTTATCCAAGGACACATCTGCCATGCTCTTTCAAATAAACTATCACTCAAAAATGACCGTTTGTGCTCTTAAACATGATGTTTTCAAAATGAAACCATCGGGATAAAAAACATGTAAGGAACACTATTGCTGCAATGAATCATACAAATCCCGCTGGGCACAGACCTTGGTTGAGAATAGAATATGCTAAACAAAAACAGACCAGATAGACCAAATATTTCCCCCTCTTTTCCAATCGGCTTTAGATGTGTGACTTATGAGGATTTAGGAAAAATAGGGCTCACCTCTCCGTGCATCAATGCTTGTGGATTTACAGTATCTTTCCACCACGAGTGTTGATGCCGACTGGCCTGATTATGCTGGTTAAACAGACACACATGCACACACGATCTCTTTCTAATTCCATATTCCACTTTCCAAGTATTTCTTTACAACACAACTACAAAGTTTTTTTATGTTGTATCTTAACATAACATATCCAGAGAACCCCTCCTCATGTCCTTCTATGACCAAACTCAGACAGTTAAATTGATTTTACCTTCAGATGCTGCCCTCAGTGAACAAATTACTAAAACACTAAAGTCCCAGTGCTCCCACTAGGGAACACATTGAGGCCTTTGATAAGTTAAATTAGTTGGCCTCCAAACACATGTCATGCTCATTAAACATAATCCTCATCATCTTAAAATCTTCACTACAGTACTCAACGTTTCTGTGATAGAAACCAGGTTTTTCCTTCAAAAATATAACTTTATAATTGCAGCCTGAGCTCACCGGTCCCATAGGAGGGATGTAAGTCCTCCCAGAACAACTCAAGTGTTCTCCCTCCCTCCCTCCCTCCCTCTCTCTCTCTCTCTGTCTCCCCCCTCTCTCTCTCCTCCCCTTCTTTGTTTCTGTTGTTGTTCCTTCCACACATGAGGCCACTGTGTCTGGGATCCAGAACGACCATCTCAGGAATTGCTCGGAGAAGAGGCCAACAATCAGGAGAGAACGGGGCAGGGGGGGGGGGATGCTGTGTTGAGGCCTGGTGAAAGAGCCTTTCCAACTGCAATACCTCATCGGAATCAAAACAAAAAGGTTTTTTCTCAGACCATCAGACAAGCAAAGTCTGGCTATGGCTCTTAATGCCATTGTTTCCTGATGTCCTACATCATAGGAATGTTGTTGATGGATGAAGGTGAGGGCCGAAGAGAATCGGGCCGAGCTTGTTCATGCCGAGACCTTAGCGCTGTCAGTCGGCACCACCATCATGTCACACAGTCTTGACACTCCTACTTTACAGCCAGGGCGCTCTTTTTAACACCAGGAGCTCTCCTGCATGCCGACATGGCTCCAGTTCCTTGTTGCCTCCATCCTTGGTTGTGTCTCGCTCTCTATCTGAAGGGGGAATTTGTATCACAACTCTCTGCCACAGATGTGGAGACAGTGTCCCAGTGGGTTATCAGAAGAGAGCCAGTGCGAGCAGAAGCATATTTGCCAATGTGTTTGTATTCCCAGTAAAGTGTGTTATAACATACTACTGAGTCTTCCTACCTAAACCAGACACCGAGTTATAGTAGGATGATGGTTGTTTGAGGTAAGGTTGGTGAAACCAGTCCATTCAATGGTTTGTCTTTGAAGACAATACAGTTCCACTGGGGGCTATAGACTTCGGTTGATACTTTGGGACCAGACTTGACTTTGGAAGTAAACTTACTTGAGGGCCATAAAAAAGCCAGAATATCCATGTTTTCTGTGCTTGCAGGTGTGTATGTGCCGGCTGGGACTGGAATCGAAGCTGGAGGTGTTAGACCAGGCGCTGGCCTCTATCCAGGTAACATGGCATTCTTATCCTTCTCCAGCATGTCCCCAGTACAGAAATGTACATCCATTACTGTACATAGATAGGTTATATAATACGTTTTTACTATTTTATGAGTTGTGTTTCTGGTGACAACTATCCATTTTAACACTCCAGTTGTATTTCTTGTATTTCACAGGTACAAAAGTCAGAACCTTAGAACATTAGGGTTAGAATCACCTTCACCATAAATAGAAATACACAAGACAGCAGTGTGCCTTGTACTGTACAAAATGTCTCTGTCTGAACTTCAGACCAACTGACAACAAACATTATCCCACTCTATACCCACTAAAGGCTGTGGCTTTTTGGTTTCACTGGTGTTGAACGTGTAAAATATTTAATAGCCATCCGGACAGTTGAAGCACACACCTCCGGCACCAAATGGGCACACCGAGCCCAGCGTTTGCAATGGTCCGAAACGGCTTACTCATGTGTGCCACAAACCATTACTGTCAAAGTCCGAACCATATATCCTGGTTATTCCCCCCAAAAATGTCATCCTTTTCTTTTTTGTTTTTCCACTGTGGGGTACTGTTTCCTATTGTAAATGTTCCATCTGGATGAGCCCTAGTGGTGATCTTTAGCAACATGAGGCCATAAATCAGGTTGAAATACAATGTAAAAGTTCCAATGCCAAGCTCTTAACACTTCCAAAGGTGTTTTGTAACAGCAAAGATTTAGAGATGCAAGCCCCCCTGGGCTACCCATGTGGTCCTGGTGTAACGATATCTCAGCAGGTCCACCTCTCAACAAACCCAGAGTGAGCAGATGATCTACATCGGCATTCAGGAAGGAGGATTTGGGGAGCTTCATTCAAAAATTGTTACACTTTCTATGTAACATAACTCTTTGTCTGTTGTTTTACAAGGAGCTGCTGGTGTCCCAGCGGGATACAAACCAGCAAAAACAGGAGGTGAGAATAAAACACTTGACTGCTAACTGTCATAATTATATACTGTAATTTGTTCATTTATTATTGTAGATATCATTTACTTCCAAGAGTGAAATCTGTGATGTTTTGTGTGCTTATGTTGACCACTATCAGTAGATTAATTGGATAAACTTTACAATAGTAAATTAAGTGTGCCACTATTTCAAACAATCTCTGTTGTCAAAGTTCAATTTTTCCACACAGGTCTTAACCAGAGAGTTTACCATTCTGTTCTACTTAAAATAGACTGAAGTGGGTAGCGCGCCAGTCTTCAACCATCACAGCCAGTGTATAGATATAGCAGATGCACTCAGCACTGCACACACATGCCCTTCACTGTGCGCTTGACCAGGAAACCACATGAACTACTGTTGCTCTCCACACTTGAGCTGTTTTACATACTGCTGGAATGGGCAGCAGTTTGGCAACATTTTGTCTACATCTGCACAATTGCTTTTGGTAACGGTTTAGTCACCAGAGTAGAACAGATGATGGGGGTTCTAATTCTTGATGGCCATGAAAAAACTAAGAATAGCTCCGTTACGACGATAGTAATGACATTATTGTGGGTCAAAGCATAGTGTTCAGGCCCAACCACTGTCATTAAGACAGTTTACTAAGTGCTATTATGGGGTGTGCAGGCATTAGACTCTCTTACAGATTGTTGTTGCATACCTATTTTAAGCCTAACATGGCCACGTAGCAGTATTAGACTTTGGCTATAGAGTGAGAGAACTCTTACAAGCTGATAACTGAAATGATGATGATGATGATGATGAGGTGGAAGTAGCGGGTGTATTTGACCTGTGCTGTCGTTCTAGCAGGAGGCTATGGAGGGCGAGGTGTTGGTCCTGGCGGTGCAGTCCCTGGAGGTGTCGGGGCGGGCGGTTTAGGAGCTGGGGGGCTTGGAGTTGGTGAGTGGTCCTTCCAAGGACCTAACAATATTCAAGTGCTTTTTTAATACACACAATGGAGCTCATGATTGCATGAACTTGTGGACTCTGAGAAAGAATGTTTAATGAGAACTTGAATTGTTACTCTGTTTGTTTTGTCCAACAGGGGCTGGTGGAAAGGCCCCCAAACCTGGTAAGTCTTTAAAGTT
The DNA here is from genome assembly GCF_054491055.1 of Hypomesus nipponensis. Classification (NCBI taxonomy): domain Eukaryota; kingdom Metazoa; phylum Chordata; class Actinopteri; order Osmeriformes; family Osmeridae; genus Hypomesus; species Hypomesus nipponensis. Next base: position 9,064,326 of record NC_140375.1, read on the forward strand.
GCTGCTCACCATGTACAGTTGGCTCTAGCATTGGTTTCCATTACTCAGGGCACAGAAAAGTCTCCTATCACTATCTAGGATACAATACCGTATACATGTATGGAGTGCAGGTGGCGGATATTGTATATTGAGTTCAATATGCTGCAATAAGCGAGAACATCCTGTTCCTCACCCAACTAGGAAAATCCATGCCCATTGTTTCTGGAGCACCTTACTGAAGTGTTATATCAGGAAGGAAATCATGATGATATCTGTAGGTAAAGTGGGTTGAACTGTGTAGACCAGAGTGCAGTCAAGTACATTCTGGTTTGATTGGTGGGTAGCGCAGCAGCAACAGCCCTTCGGCTAGGCTGTCACCAACATCACCTTGTCATCCCTTTATTTTCATCACGGTTCACTCACACCAATCTGGCATCTGTTTGGGATGTCCTGTTTGGGTGTGAGCGATGCATTCCATTGATGAGGAAAAGGGAGACCCTGCCACTCCAGCTTTGCGGTTCTGGACTAAGTGATGATTGGCAGAGTACAAACTCCCATCATCACCCGCCAAACAATGGTGGTAACGCACTGATGAATGTTATTGTAATGTTAGGCACTCACAATATCACAATGTCTGGAAGCCTCCTCATTGAAACAGTGCACTGCCGTCATCTCTGATACCGTACTGTAAATATTGTTTTATGCTCTAATTCAGTGTGCACAGTATTAGCACATTAGCCATGCTCAGCCAATCTTTGATTACCTACATCAGACTTTTCCGTCTAGGCTACCCCTATGTGGCGGGAAAGATAAGAAAGCACATTCATAGTTAGAACTGAAGATAAGATGTGGAAGGTTCCTTACAGAGTACCTCTCACACTTCCACCCCCCCCCCCTCTCCTTCTCTAAAAAGTCATTGAGTTTCCATGAGCTGCTTTGTAGAAGTGTCCTTACGCGGGATATTAGGGGGAAGTTGATGTTGGCTGGGGTCAGCAGAGCACAGCTTGGGAAATAACGGCCTGGCTTTTGTCCGTGCTATGGTTTTCTCTGTTGACCTGAGTCTCCATGGCACAAATTAGATTAAGGAAAAGAAACAGATTTGTTACAGAAAGCTCCCAATCCTTTTAGAAATACAGCAACTTGGGTCTTGTAACTCAATAAATCTCTGTAACATGAACGACCACACCTTACACAGGAAAAAAACGTAAGATCTTTTGACTGGAACCATTTAAGGTCGGCTAAGGTTACTCGTCCATCTGAAAGAAGGAGAGAAAGAAAGGAGGCGATCGGTAGTCACAATAACAGCAGAACACGTTCCACTCTACATCTTGATTTGTCCATTCTTTGCTCAGTGGGGGATTTTGATGCAAGGCGACTTCTCAGATGAGATATTTCCATTCCAACAACTGGGTGTTGACTGAAGCTTTCCAGATTTGGACACAGGGTATTTTTTCACTCAAAGGCCCTTAGGCTGGAACCCAAGCACCTTTCTACACCCAGTGATGATGTTTCCATTACAAATACAATTCAACATTTCATCCGTTGAGGGGTCTCACACAGGCAGCTTGGATCCATCTACAGCATGTCAATTAGCTGATGTGCTAAAGCTGACATTTGGCTAATAGGCCAGACAGGGACAAGTCTAATGGAATCAAAGACTGCCAACATGTAGGAAAAGGTCATCCCCTTCCCTATAAACCTATTTAAAGAGGATTCCATTGCAACAGATGTGCAAACAGGCTTTTACAGAGGCACCTGTAGCATTGGCACGTTCATCGAAGGAAGCAGTGGTGCATTCCACAGATGTACACCACAGCCCATTCCACAGAAGTACACTACGGCCCATTACAGATAACAGCAGCTGGTGATCACAGTAACGTGGCAGACTCATGCCAGGCCTTGTAAATGCTAAACTAATCATGAATCCTGTCAGTGTCCACGTTCATAGGGGAGTCACTACCAGAGAAGGCAACCTTCTCCAAGAGAAGTCAGCTGGTCTCTTGTCCTCCCTCAAACGGGGACAAATTAAGGACCTTGTTCTCTGCCAAACCTGGACAGAGCAGCTTGTTTCTGGACAAATGTTAAGCTTTACGGGAAGAACCTCTTGTCACTAACAGTTAGCAGGGATACTGCGGAACAAGAAATATCTTATTGTTATTCCCCACTCACCGTGCGTGATGCAAAAATGATACTGTTTAGATAAGAGTTGGATGTGTCAGTGGGTGGATAGCGTCCACACCTGTTTAAAAAAAATCGACTCTCAATTCTCTGAGCACGTCAAGGCTGAGCTGTAGACACACAAATCTGGTATACTGCATGAGTATTGAAGAATTTCAACAAACATTTCTCTCGTAACCATATTGTTGAATTATTACAAGCAGAACAATAGGGAGGTATGTTGCATAACCGTCTTCCTGGCATATAAAAAACAAGACCCACCAATTTGCCCAAGGTGACAATGTTTTTATACCACAGAAGAGGAGGTCCTCCTCTCAATGGCAAGTTTCATAACAGGAAGAGGAAAGAGAGGTTCCCAAATAAAGGCCACATAACAGAAAAGTGAATCAGAAGGATAGACAGACAAAAGTGCCAGAGGGAGAGAATTGCGGTAAAACGATGCAATATTACACTGGCCTGAAGTTTGAAGGAGAGAAAGTGAAATGAAAAGACGGAGACACAAAGAATGAGTCAGGGATGAGGTGATCAGCCAAAAGCAGATGAGTTGGGAAGCAGCAAGGACTTGTCTTGCCAGACACGTGTTTCTTATCAGCAGGGATCAGACCTGTCACTGAGACTAAAGTGTGTTTGTATTTTTTATGTTTACTTGATATGCTTTTATGGGTGTGTGTCTCTCAGTGTCATTTGGTGTGTTTGCTGCGTGATTCTGTGTTTGGGGACACGTAGCTGGATCTGATGGCAAATGATGACCCATCTTCCCAGGCATCAGAGTCCAGTCTGACAACATCCCCACTGAGCTCCCCCCCCCTCCACACACACACACATACACGTACACATCTCTCCCTCCCCACTTCCCTCTCCTCCAGGAAGAGACCTCTATTTTGGTGGAGCCAGGCTCTGAGATTCCAGTGATGAAACTAGAGACCTCAGAGGAAACATTCTCGTCCAGAGGACCGAGACCTACACGTTATCCCCTCGTCTCAGTTTGTTACGGCTGTTTGTTGTCGTTGTGAATGTTCCCTTGCTGTCCGGTCCCATTTGGAGGAGAGCCATTTTACAATGGATTCCAGAAGTTGCTTCCAATTAGTTCTCATGTTTCTAAGTAGCTGTTAAAGAACACTGCATATAAGTTTCACAACTTAAACTTGGGAATGATCGTGCCAATCAAAATGTCATCACAGTGTCAGGTGAGATAAGATGCGGAGAGACCACCAAATAAGAAAATTCCACCCTTCAGAGGGAAGATTGAGAATGTGTTGCATGTTGCACTACTGGCCTTGGAAAAATAACTGAAACACATACATGCATTACATGTTAAATAACATAAAATGTACACCAATTAAACTGGGTTATATTTAGGATGAGGTGGGGTTTTATTTTTTCAACTTTTTCCTCTCAAAAAACATGTTCTACTGACCATGTTCTCACGGTCATGTTTCTATCCCTAAATGGGTCCAGTGATGAGGCATTCCCTGGCCCCAGCCCCCAGCCTCTCCCCTGGCTCCGGCCGGCCAGGTCTGGAGCAGAAAACCCTCTCCAAGTCCATCTGGCACCCAAAGCCCAAGTATTGTTTTTGTAGAGATGGAGAAATATCTCCCCTCTCGATTCCTTCCAATGTCACACGTTGCCAAATCATCCCTGGAAAGGCTGTAGTGGGCTCAGGGGTAAAATCGGTCACATCCCTGATCAGATTCATTGGCATTGTATTATGTCAGGTGTGGAGTGTAACATATTATATGACATCATATTAAATGATGGGGTTGGATTTTATTCTGATGCCCATGTTGGTTTGTCAACCTGAAAGATATGACATCATTGATGACTTTTTTCTGCACTAGCTATGTGAGCATGGTCCACACCTGCTGCTTGAAGTGCTTTTGGACATTTTGGGTCTAGCCCACACAAGTCCTTGCTCACTAATTCACTGTTTCATTGATCTACCTTAACCCACACTGATGTGTAGATAGTGAGGTGTTTTCCCAGTTAAGGCACCTGGGCACTGTCCGTCACACGTGTTTAACATAGGGAGATGCCTGAGGTAACCACCCTGTCATCACACTGTTTTGCAGTGTTGTGCCTGAACGCGTTCATTGAACAAAAGTTAATGATCATTTTGGTGAACGTGAACTGAACGTACTGTGTTACTGCCTGATGAACGATACTGTGAATGCGTTCATTCTGGTGTCTGTGAACAACACGCTCTCTCTTTTAGATTTTGTTCAATTAGGTGCCAGATTTCTAGAAACTTCCAGGTGAAAGACACACAGTCCTGTATCCAGGGTTTCACAACCAGTCAATCGCGTGTGCTTTCTTCTACTGTCTATTCCTGGCAAGTGTGGGAGCGCTGAAGTTGCTTAGAGGCCGAGAGCGGTATCGCAGACAGATAGAACAAATGGGGGGAGGCTGTACCTTCAGCGCAAATGTAAATCCTGGCTGGATAAGGATTAAAAATCAAAAATTGGATATGAAGATGAAATCTGACACATAGTTTTAGCGTTAAACTAATAAAATAATTGCTGTCTGTAAGTCTATATGGGCTGTGGAAATAATTCAGAAAAATTATAGCTCGTAACATATTGACAAAAAAACTGGTTAATTTTTTGGAGCTGTGAACTTAGTTCAAAATTTTGAATTATGAACTACAAACTGAACTAGTTCATTTTTTAATTTGTGAACTATGAACTCAGTTCATGTAGAAAGTGAACTCTCACTGAGACCAAATGTCTCTTAAGAAATGCACACACACACATGCCCAGTGTTCCTTCAGAGACACTGACCTGTTTAATGCTAGTATAATGTCTTAACCCTGACTTGTCAGAAAACTATTCAGAAGACAGATACTGAAATGCATATGTGGACCATCTGGGGGATGTTACATGCATCACCAGCTTTACATACCATGAGCACTGGATCCTTTATTGACAGTTTTTGTCTGTGTGCATGATATGCACCATTGCTCTCCTAAAGACATAATAAATAATGGACAGAAATGGTATGGGTATTTGTGGTAAGTGTGGCTGTGTGGTTTGTGTGGTACATGTACCATGGCTGCATGTAAAATGCTTGTCTGAGTGTGGGTTTGGTTTGTGGTTTTGGTTGTATGTATATAAACTTGTGTGTAAAAATCTACATTAGAAGCATATGTGTGGCCACGGCTACACATACTTGGGTGTTTGTAGGTGTGTGTTGCATGCCAACCAATGTCCACAGAATGAGAGATGAGTCTCTACTGAGAGATTGGATGTTGGCAGAGCAACTGTAGCATTCCTTTGGAATAGGATGGAAAAAGTGGACCAATAGAATCTTCTCCTGCAGATCTGCAGCTCTGTCAGTGCGGTTCATTTGAAGGCAACAGTGTAACGTGTCCCACACCATAGTGATTGTTAGATAAACAGTGACATCATACCAAACTGGACACGTTATGATAAGCACAGCATGAATGTGTGCCATCGCAATCAACAGCATTTAACGTGTTTTTTTGCGTGGATGCACGTGTAGCAAGGCATGTAATACAGATGGTCTTGTGGAGATGTGGAGGCTCGGTGAGAGGCTTGGTGGGAGTCCGACTGCAGGAGACGTCACTGGGCAGGGCCACCCTTGGCCCTGTGGCATTGCTGTAATCCACATTAGTGCAATGGATCGTTTTACAGCGGCCCTGTAAATTGGAGACATTCAGCAGAGCTGTTTGCCTCCTTGAAGTTTGTCAGTTGACTTATTTTTTTATGCACTCACGTCCTGGTTTGTATGTGAACAAATGTCGTCCCTGTCAGGTTTGAGCACCTAAGTCTGCAGCAACATAAACAAAACAAGAAGACTTCAATTCTGAAGTAAATGATCCTACCCCATCTGAAAGTAACTGAATAAAGTCATTGACTATGTCAAGTCAAGTGCAGGAGATACTGTAGGCGGGCCAAATTACTCCCTCCATTCCACTTTACATTTCATTTATTCGATCTTGACCCTGGTCCACAGTTGCAAACACAAATTGAGTGAAAGCTCATGGAACCATAGCCTTGTTTGTTTAATGCCAAACTCCCTGAAAGGCATGTATTCAGGGGTCGCCTGGCTGGGGCTAAAGCTCCAATACAGTACCTCTCTCTGGCCATGTCAGAAAGGAAGATGGAAAGAAGAAAGGGTTCCCTGATTAGGCTGAGTTGTTCTTACCAGCCAGAGGGAGTGTGTTTTGTGTCTGTTTTATCAGTCCAACATGAGGAGAAGTCAACTTTTCATGCATGTGCAGAGACTGATGGCTTGGGAAAACTTGGAAGTGACAAGGGATTAGGGAGGTTCACCCGAGAGGGAGGAGGAGAGGAGATCCAGCTTGTCTGATTGTCTCACGCAATGTGGAATCATCTCTGGGTAATACATCTTCCAACTTTAACGTCACCGTCTGTCCTCGTCCAACTCTTTGTGTGAGGCTTTGTAAGAATGCATTGAAAAAAAAGAACTTGGAACCCCAGCGATTTGTTCATCTGATACCCATGCAGTCATCTGTCAGGACTGTGAAGGGTGTAATTATGACTATTCAAGGACTGATGAGGTATTGAGGCTTTCAGTAGGATATAACTTGAAGCACCAACAGTACATATTAGATCAACTGAAAATATTTTAGCTATGATTGACTTCTTAACACTCAATCAATCAATCATAATCAACCATGACTCCCCCATACCAAAACTTGTCATTTTTGCCAGTTGAACCCTATCTCCATCAGAGCTAGAAAAGAGAAGGAAACAGGTTCCAGAGTTTTTTGGGACGTTCCAGAGTTCTAATCCCTGGTCTGCTTTCACCTCCTCTGTATTCAGTTGCTGTGGATGCCTGCCATGGAATTCTTCGCTCTCTTAAATTAAACCCTTCAACAGGCCCAGCTGGTCGCGAGGAAGGGAGAGAGAAAGAGAGACAGAGAGAGTCTCCTCTCAATTGGCTTATTCTGTATGTTCCTTTTAACACCTCTAGTTCGATGCATTGAATCCATGTGACCCAGACTGAAAGAGAGCAAGAGAAGGAATAAGGGAGAACGGGGAGACAGGCAGAAAGAAGGAAAGAAAAGACAAAGTTTGCAATAACCCTGCCTTGTTTTACTCGTTCTAAATTCAACCAGACATATGAGAGATACTACTGAAACCATGACCTAAAATGACCTAAAATGTTCTTACCAACTACTGGCCCATATTTTCCTTACATGTTTTCTACCAACACACAGTCCTTGGCATTGGCAGTCCACAATTAACTAGTTTCTACTGAACATATTTTGCCCTAAAAATGTAATCATTGTTTAAAGGCGCACTGCTAATTCAAAACTTTAATTGTAGGTGCACTTTACTGGATTTCACCTCAGAGACCTTCAGGTGCACTTGTCACAGAGCACAGCTGTAAAAGCTGCAGGACCTTTATGAATGGAAATTCGTCATCAACCATCACCCTTCTGACACTGCACCGTTGCAAGTGGAGGGAAAATGTGATACATTGGAGGTCATTTCTCTCCCATATGTAATATAGTATTTCTGTGCCCCCCTTCCACCTCTGGCTTGTGTTGTAAGTGTCTGACCTCACTCTTTGTCCAAAGGTGCTTTGGTTTAGCTTATCCTTACTCTCTGTCTATGGCTTGCGTGTCACAGAGACAAACAGCGGCCATTTTTACTTGGATAAATCAACCACCTGTCAGTAATCAGCGAGGCTATTGACTGAACAACGGCATCGGCACCAAAGTAAAACAAGCTTGTTTCTATTTCGAGGTCAAGGGCACAGAGTTTCCATGTGTGCAAATCATTACAACCAACAACGTCCGCATGGGCTTCCAACAAACTAACGTGTGAGCTAAGACAGGCCTGTTTGTGTGAACGGACTTACTGTAATAATAGGACTCAAAGAAACCCCTGCTTGTTTGAGCTGACAGGTGTGGGTACATATGAAAACAAAGGGCTTTTGTAAGAGCTCGTATCAATGATACAATTAATGGAGAGGTTCCAACCAGCAATGGTCTACAGCATGTTCGTGTGTCCTCTTGCGTTGACCCTGGAAAGCATGACTTTTGCATTTCTCTTGTGGGTGTTTTATTGAAACTGTGTCTAGTGATGTTGAAGCCAGAGAAAATGAATTCCTGCAGCGACTTCTTTACGATCTCTGGTCTTTGAACCTGGTTTGAAAGTCTGACGAAGGTTCAGATAAACACACACAAACACACACAAGCATACACACATATACCAATCTCAGGTGGGCTTGGGTGTGCTGGTTTTGGACAGGACAGCACAGCACAGCACTGCAGGTGGTGGTCAACCCCGAGCGTGGCTAAAACAGACAGGACTTCACTGAGCGCAGAGGTGGGCTGGAGTGATGAATGGAACTGCTCAACCACACACAGAACTCACACTGAACACTCACACACATATCTGTTAAACTCTCACTGACGCACACTCTCACACAGACATGACATGATATTTGCACACAGACAGATCCACACAGGCAGATACACACACACCCACAAAACAACCTCAGACTGACCTGTGCTTCTCTCACTAAGCAGCCAGTGAGACATTCCAGTACTCCTTGTGTCGGTCTTCAGTCTCCTGGGAGTTCAAGCTAGAAAAAAAGAGAGAGCGCTGAGTTAGACTGGCTGTCGCTCAGAAAGCAGAGACCCAGGGAGTGTACCGTTTAGCTGACAAATGACCTAATCTTGTCAATTCAATTGTTTCATACCTTCATCGCCTCTGTGTTTACTCTGTTGGTGGATACTGTAAGGGGAGTCCCCCCACCCCCTCTCCTTAAGATCCATCCAAAAATACAGTATATCAATCTGATTATTGTTATTGCTACAAGGTCAGTTTGCGGAGGATTGGGCAATGGTGGAGGAAGAGGAGGATGCTTAGAAGATGGATTATCGGCGACGGTGAGCTTAGAGTCTAGGCTTTTGCTGACCGCACCATGGCCTTGGCAGGACTGATGCCCTGTTTTGACTGTGGAAGGAAACCCCACACCTCCATTCTTCAATTCTCCCCGAGCATTCCACAGAATCTCCCAGTATGGCTGCCTTCACCTTATAGACAGTTGGCTTTTTTCCGCACCACTCTCTCCTTCTGTCCTCACTTTTTCCTTTTTCATCAGTTTTTGAGTACTTGGTCATCATCCCCCAATATCTCATACTGCTTAGCTGTTAAAGACTAAAAAACAAAGCCCCAGATATCAGTCTCCAACGAACCAGTTGAGGTCTCTTGAAAATCTGATGTCATCTAACTTGGAAAGCCCAGAGCAGAGCCTTCTGCATGGCTGACAGAACAATTCTACAGAGTTTACAGAGGCTAACACTGTGCAGCTCTCCTACAGAGTTCCCCTGGGCTCTGCAATGGTCGTGTTTACTGAACAGAAGCAGCAACCTTTGTCTCCATCCTCTCTAACACCGTACGTAAGTTTTCCACCAGCTGAATCCAGGTTGTGCCTCTTGGCTATCTAAGGTATGTTTTGGTCATGCTTCATAGCGCTGGAAAACAATTATTCAATTATTTAGCACAGGAATGTGCTTTATTGAATCATCACCACTTTTGCAAGGGCATGGGTGTCTTGTGCTATTTGTCACTATTTTGTTCCAGTTCATAAGGACAGATTATTTGTACTAATTTTCTTTGGCTCTCACTGCCTGTAATTCAATGGATAGGTTAATACAAAGGTCACTGGCAGATTAAGCATGGTCAAGATACAAAGAGGCAAAGGTGGCAGTAGAAGTCTTTCCATACTTCCCCCTCCCTGTTTTGTTTTTTATTTTTCTTCTCCTTCTTCTTCGTCTACTGCTGTTCCTGTCAGCGAGCAGAAACCGAAGCTGGGATATGACTTCATATATGTATCACTACCATGTGGAAAGAAGACGTTTTTCTTCTCAAAGACATACTGAGGATTGCAAAGATCTGTAGCCGTTGAAGTCATCAAGGAATAGCTATGGTTGTCTGATGCTAAGTGACCAAAGTGCTCCCTCTACTGGGGCAGTCAGCCGGAACCACATGACCACAGAAGACCTATTGACCAAAATTAAAAACAGATGGTGGAGTGAGACTATAAAGACATTGTAATACAAGTTCTAAACCAAGTTTAAAAAATATAAGTAAGACTTATAGATAGATTAGATGTAATGCAGCAGACACAGTGGCAGAACCCACCTCTTAGTCTATAATGAATTTGTCATGAATTCTTTCATATTCTTGATCATGATATCCCTTTACAAGTATGTAGGTACTATAGCAGGGCCCAGGAGTGGACCTGGAACTTGGCACATTGCCTATCATTTCCACTTGCAGAAAACTAAAAACAGAATACAGATGTTTTGACACCTAATCCAATTCCATTCAGTGCAGTTGTGTCTCTCTCTCTCTCTCTCTCTCTCTCTCTCTCTCTCTCTCTCTCTCTCTGTCTCTCTCTCTCTCCTACTCTATTGACTCTCTCCCTCGCTGTCTCTCTTGCTCTTTTTCTTTCCCTACCATCCTCCTTCCATCTTCTGAGGCTATGGAAACCTGGGGGCCGGTGGACTCGGGGCTGGGCCTTATGGAGGAGCTGGTGGTCCCGCATTAGGAGCAGGAGGCCTTGGAGGCGGATACCCTCAAGCCCAGCCTGGAGGTGAAGTGTGGCCTTTTCCTTTATGGGCTCCCAGTTCTGCTAAAGCTATGATATTACAATAATATGTTAGCACTGCTGCATTGTCACAGAACTGTGTGCTGATGACCTTTCCTTTTGTTTCTGTTGTTCTCAGCTGGTTATGGTGGCTACGGGGGATATGGAGGTAGAGCTGGAGGATTCTTCCCAGGGGCTGGAGCCGGTGGACAAAAGGGTCCCAAACCAGGTTGGCCTCCAATGGGCATTGCTATTTTTATTTCTTAAAAAAAAAAAAGGATTAAGGTTGATATTTTGGTCTCCTTTCAGGTTATGGAGGTAGTGTGCTGCCTGGAGGTGGTTTACAGCCAGGTATAGAATCACAATTCAGTCATTTCCTTATCTCCATAATTAACTACCATATCAGTAGTTGAACTACCTTCACAGTAATGTAAATAACGTCTTAGTCATAAACTACCAGTATTATTTTGAATGTCTACATGGATGTTTGGCCATGACTATGATTACATCAAGAGAAACTTGAATCCTCATTGACCAGCCTCTTGTCTCTAATTCAGGGTACGGTGGAGCAGGACTTCCTACTGGTGGACTGCAGCCAGGTCTAGGTGAGCTGCACTGTTAGTCTCACTGACACCCAAGACTGGATGATCTAACGCTCAAACCTTCCTCTATCCAGGACATAAAGAGGGCAAGGAAAGCAATTCCACCAAACAGCATCCAGTTCTTTAACATTCTTGAAATGCTTCTTTTCTAGGCGTAGGTGGCAAGGGTCCAAAACCACCCAAAGGAGGTAAGACGAATAGAAATCTCGGCTAGCCTATTACAATAAATTATAAAAAGTTCTAAACAAAAGAGTTTTGCATGCATGCTATGGGTAAGCTAACAGAAACAGCCTTATACATTTAAAACAAATTTGATATAAAAAAATGTATTGGGCAGACTGACAGGTATTGAAAAGATTACCTTGCACAGGATAGTGTTGCCAAAAGTTAATCCTGACCATAGTGTGCTTTTAGTGTAGATGTTTATGATTTTCTTTCGGGCTAGTTTAGAGTATTCAACATGTATTCAGTTGAGGTCATCCTGACTCTAAATGAAACAACTCTTGTGCAACCAGTATCATTACTCTTTTTCAAGACTTTCCAAAAAAATGCCAATTCTATAACTCCCCCTCACACAACATTCCTCTCCATTATTTTGCCAAACCTTGTCTATATCTCCCTCCAATGCATGTTTTGCTGAGAGCCAGGTTGAAGATAGAAAGAAAAGGTTAAACAAATAAAGTGAAACCGTTTTTGATTCCCTTGCCAAGATCCCTTTGCAGCAGAGCTGACAGCTCATTTCCTGTTCCAGTTCATGGCCAAGGAAATTAAGCATGTGATGAAGCAAGGCAAATGCCATGCATACTGATTTGGTTAAATTAGCGCTGATCATTTGGCTTTTGATCACCATACTCTTAATAAACCAAAAGGGGGATGGCAGATTAGCTTGTTTGACACACTGGCATTTTCAAAGCTGTGCATGGAGAACCAGGAGCTCCACAGGTCCCTCATATGTCCATGTTTTGTAACTACATGTCAGATGTTCTCCAATACGTATTACAGTATTGTCATTCATTGCGTAAGGTCACCAAAATCAAGGCACTCACATTTAACTGACGATAATTCGTCACTACATAACGAGGGATTGTAAACACAGACAGATAAGTGAACCCATCAGTTCTGCTGTTTAGTGCTTTGCTTAAGACTCTAAAAGTCTCAGTCATAAGTGTGAGTTTGCCATTTTTTAAGTTTGTTTGTGTATGTGTAGGAGTTGGCACTGGAGGGACCGTGCTGGGTGGAGGTGGGGGGCCTGGGGGAGCAGGAGGAGGAGCTTCTGTTCCTGCAGGAGGTAAGACCTTCAGCACTGTAGCACAACACTGGACAGGGGTTTATTCTCTTTGTCTTTACCAGTCTTGTGCACAATACTTTCATAATAGGTTACTGAGTCTGACTTTTATCTTCATTTGTTAGCACCAGTCTTTCCTCAGATTGGTTTACCTGGAGGAGGGCTTGGAGGGGCAGGGAAAAAAGCTTCAAAAGTGCCAGGTGTGTGTAAGACACTGACAGAATATTATGTGTGCATCCATTTGTCTATGTGTGCATAGGGTTGGTAGCCAAGTTAAAATAACTTGCAACTAATTCCCTTTTGTAGGTGTTGGTGTCCCTGGACTTTATCAAGGTGGAGTGGTGCCAGGAACAGGTATGTCAAATTCTCAGACCTACCCTGAAGTCTATTTTCAATCACACCTGCAATTCAGCATGTCATTATGGGAAGCATTGCATACACTGTACACTGTACATGTCAAATAGTGTTGAACGTGTTCCTCATGTCTGCAGGGTTTGGTGGTCGTGGGGTTCTGCCTGGAGTGGCAACTGGGACTGGCCTCAACACAAAATCATGTAAATTCCAACGTTTATTGTTTTTTCAATAAAATAATCCATCCTTCATTCTCTTCATCTGACAATATAAAGCATTGATTAACCACAGTAAACCAACCATGAGTCATGTTTCAAAATTTGAAAAACACAAGGCCTATTTATTTGGCTGGTGTGCGTCCATCCATCAACAGTATTGTATTGCAGCACCTCATGTTTTTAATGTCTTGATCTGATCATTTGCCTCTGCAGTGCCTGGTGGTGGGCAGGGTGGTCCGGGAGGGACAGGTAGGGGTGCCCCTCTTGTTTTGGTAAAACCTCACCATCTCTGCTTCTAAAGCTCCTGTTCAAAATGGATATAACTGTTAACTGATAACTGATGTTATTGATTTGTGAATGTTGTTGCTTCAGGATATGGGTATGGAGGACCAATGCAACCAGGAGTGTTCCATGGATATCCACTCAAATCACCCAAAACACAAGGTATGCAATGTTACCTAATCACATCATGTATGACATGTCAATTGACGTTGTCATTTCGGATGTTTATCATTCAAGCAACATTTATAATTTTATAATTCCTGAAAAGTTTGATCCCAGTGTTGAAAAGACCCCTATTGCATGGACCAACTGGTATGTTTTTAATACTTTTGATCGTGCTTTGCAGTATCTTCCCCTTCAGTGCACAGGCAGTCTTACTCCCCTTACAACCACATGAACACTCATTTGAATGGCCTGGTGAATGGGCACATGAATGCTCACATGAACGGGCGCTTCTATGGGTATTCCCCTGAGGTTGTGTATGGTGGGTTTGTCTTGAGATGTGGCTGAGGATGATAGAGGCGTTCTCTTTTTGAGGCCCTGTGGGATGCACCCCTGAGAGTTCATTATAGTCTATGCTGTAAATATTGTTGATAAAAACATTTGAAAACCTCAAAATCAGAACCCCTCTACTTTTTGGGCTATACATTAGTTGCTTCAAACACAATCAAGAACGATTGTCACCAAAGAAATGTAACCCACTAAACTCTTGCTGATGCCTAGTTGTAAGCTGTCATCTTGCTGATTTAAACCCATTCTCTTCATAAGACCACCTTCTCAATGTGTATTTGCATGTGAGATGTTAATTTACACATTCTCATTTAATAGAAGATTTTATCCATTGTAATGTACACAGGTGCATATACTGAGTGCAGCAGATGGTTTTGGACAAGAAGTGCACTCTGTATCACAGTAGTTAATGCCAAAGTCTATGTTACAAAACACAATGAAACATAACATCTCTAAAACAACATCCCAAAATGGTCAATTTGCAATACCCTTATTAATCTTTTTGGCTTTGTAAATAGATGGTCCATTGCAGGGAAGAGTGCCACTCTGCCAGATACAGCTGTAGGTTTAAACTCTCTTTGGACCACACCCAGATCTGCTGTCATTCTCACACAAGATCTGAGCGGATCAAGTGGATCCGCCAAGCGTCCTCCTTTTCTCTTACATTTAGATCAGTTTGAGCGCTGTTTTCCTTGTGCTTATGAACTTTCTATGCATACCTGTGAAGATGGTTTTAAAAAATATATATATATCAGTTGAACATATTGCATTTCTATACCTTTGTTAAGTTAATATTTCAAGGTTTGTTGACAGTCGGGTAAAACATTTATGTTAAGTGCTAAATTTAGTACTAAATTAAACAAGTGATTTATATATTTTTTTACAATTATTGAGCCAATGAACCACAATACCAAACTTGCATACTCTCTAACCCACAAGACATGTTAGCATTTACTGCATGCAATTATGTGGTTTCATTTATTTGAGTGGATCTGACACCCAAATTAGCTTTGAACAATTGAGTAATCAGTTTATTTAATGGATGCCATTCAAAGACAATATTTGGTTTTAACTGAATTCCAGAGAGCATGCAAGAAGGTTGTTGACCATCTAAGACACACTCAATTTATTTTTTAATTTTGAATAATGATCAGTGTTAAATCAGGATACTGTCAGACTCATACGGCGCTTGACTGCTAGACTAATGTTGTTTGCCTGTTTAATTTCCACAGGAGGCTATGGAGCAAAACCTGGAGGAGGCAAACTTCCCTTTGGTAAAATATCATTTCCACATGTAAATCACTGAGTATTTCTGTTTGTGTGTGTATTTGGAAGAAGTAGAAGGATACAGAAACATGCTTCATCGCCCCCCCTTACTGTTTCAGGTTATGGGGGCTTTGGTGGTGGAGTAGGTCTTCCAGGAGGAAAAGGGGGTCCTGGGTCCAGGCCTGGTTACCCTGTTGGAACTGGTATGTATGTGAGGAATACACACACGCACACATAAATACATAAGCGCACTGCAAAACTGCACTCCTTTGTCTAAGCTTTCTTCACCATCTATAGGGGTGGGAACACAAGGTATCTCCCAGGCGCAGGCTAAAGCTGCTAAATATGGTAAATATGACATTAACATGTTACGCATCTTTTGAATAATTGTTTGCAGAACTGCACTGAAAATGTAAAACCCAAGCTAAGGGATAAACTAAGCCAGTTCATAACCCTGCACAAAGTTTTCCTCAAGGTAGACAGAGCAGTTTATGTAAGTGCATGGAGGAGGTCTATCAGAGTAGCATACCGTGGACTCTGTTAATAAAACATCTGTTTTGAAGGTGGTCCAGGTGGTGGAGTTCAAGGAGGAGTTCAAGGAGGAGTTCAAGGTGGACCATGGGGTGGAGGTTAACAATGCATTATTTTCCATTTTAGCCATGTCAGATAACTGAATATATATTTGCCTGAACTATATACATTTTGAATATATGATATGATATATTATACTGTATATATTTCATGTGGAGATGCAACATTACTCTTATTGTTAATTATTCAATTACAAAATGTAGTTTTACTTACCACATATGTTACTAGTAAAGTGCCTTATTTGGATGCATGTTGGCATCTAATCATATGTCATCCAACCTTGTGTGATGTTTTGGTCTCTGAAAGGCTTGCCAGGAGCTGGAGTGGTGGCTGGAGGAGCGGGAGGATTACCTGGGGCAGGGCAAGGAGCTGGAGGTAACACAAGATGTTACATTTACACTTAGTCATTTAGCAGACGCTCTTATCCAGAGCAATTTACAGCAAGTACAGGGACATTCCCCTGAGGCAAGTAGGGTGAAGTGCCTTGGCCAAGGACACAACATCATTTTTGCACGAACCAGCAACCTTCTGATTAATAGCCCGATTCCCTAACCGCTCAGCCATCTGACTCCTTGGACAGTGGACATGTTGTCCATTGTCTTACATGTTCTTCCCTCTGGAAAAGAAGTATTTTACTCTGTCACACAGATATTATTGTGTTTAATGTGATTGAATTGATTTGAAGTAATGGTACTGGTATGGTACTAATTAGCTGTAAACGATCTCCCTATGGGGGATGATTTTTGTCCTTTTTTGTTGCAGGATATTCTGCTGCGGCAAAAGCTGCTAAATATGGTACATATAGAGTATTTTGTTGACATTATGACAAGCTCTTCACAGTACTGTACAAACTACTGCATACAGCATAAACGCTTACAGTATTATTTAAATATATTTTTCTGAAGGTGTCCCTGCGGGAACAGGCACTGGGACCTTGGGTGGTTATGGTGGAGCATTACCTGGAGGTAAAGTCCTTCCAATAAATCATCCTTCTCCCCTACTCATTTTAAAAGATAAGCTTACCAACTCATCGTGATTTGTCAAAAACTAAAGCAAGGCCACAAGCAGTACAGATCTAATGGCAGTTGCCAATAAGCACTGATCTAGCTTTGACTGTTTGTTAAACTAAGCTAGACTGCATGGATCTACCAAAGAGAATGAGTCCAAATCCAATATGTTTTACTTCCCTTGATTTATACTAGCTTAAATCTCTTAGATTTGTCTCTCCATATTTAAAAGTGTTCATATAATCAATTAAAAAATCTCGAGCAGCCCTGTGTGTGTCAAGGGGCTGCAGGTGTTCCACCAGCAGGTTGTCGTGGATACAGCATGCCAGAAGCAGGATATGCAAGGCCAGGCTTGGGATGTTAGAGAAGGGTGCTGTGAATTGATGGCATGACTTGGCTGGTGCTGGATGGTATTCTGTTAGGGTGCTGACTCTGGGTTTTTTCCCCATCTACATGTACAGGGTACGGAGGTGGTGGGATACCTTCCAGGTTTGGTAAGATTTCCTTTTTGAAACCAAATTGACTGTCAAAAATAAATATATGATCGACTGCACAATATAACTCCGGATCTTCTGCTTAGGTGTCCCAGGTGGTGCAGGACAGGGGGGCTTTGGAGGGGTGCCAGCGGGGGCTGGGGTTAAACCTCCCAAATACGGTACGATTACTCATTTATACCCTTAGATTACACTAAAAGAACAAAAGAAGTGCGAGTTAATATATTGAAGATCAACAAACAATCTCACAATCTTGACAGGAGTTCCTGGGGGAGCAGGGGCAGGGCAAGGTGCTGGAGGACTGGGAGGAGCAGGGGTTCCTGGTGGGGCTGGAGGTAATCCATGGAGCTTTATACTGTACTTTACATACAGTACTATACAGTTCTTTTAATACTTAAATGCTTACCTTCTTGGTGCTACAGCACTGTGTTAGCCAGACTTGCATCATCATACTAAACAGGGAATGATTGCGTTCTGTTGACGTCTTTTCTACTTTCAGGATACCCAGGTGGTGCTAAGGCTTTAAAATATGGTATGGCTGCTTGGTTATTTCACAATATATTGCCCAGTAATTGGAAATTACAGCAGATCTACACCTATCATTATAATATTTTATTGACATTCTTCAACTGAAGTCTTACTGTATCTTATACTAACCGTTTTTACCATTGTGATTGATTCATCTCTAGGGCCAGGTGGAGCAGGTGGAATCCCAGGTGGGGGCGCTGCTGCGGGGACAGGATGGGTACCTGGGACTGTCCCGGGATACGGATGTAAGCATCTGATTTTTTAGACTCAATGTCAACCCAGGCTAAAATCTACATATATCCATGCAAGCAATTTCAACTTGTGACAATATTACTCCCCTTTTCAAGGGAATTTGTTTGGGTGTTTGCGGCATACCGGTAATCATGAAATGATAGTTAATTATGTATTTCATCTCTTATCTGTAAGCTCTGTTCTTTTTCGCAGCCTACGCTGGTGGTGCAGCTGGTGCCAAGCCTCCTAAATATGGTAAAAATATAAATAATTTTCAGTACATAAGAAAGCATAGCTGACATTGCTTCAAAAGTAATAACTTTAATGATAAGCTATATCGGTATTGTGTTGATACACGTTGATATATTCACATAACATACTTGTTATACTGGTTGTATTGCAAACTGTATGATTACAGTTTGACTGTGTTCTGACTGTCTAGGTGTACCAGGAGGGGCTGGTGGGGCGGGGGCGGTGCCCGGGGGGCTGCCCGGGGGTGGATACGGAGGTGAGTGTGCCACCGTTCAAATGGCAGAGGTTAACTTCCAACCAGCGACCTCACATAACTAACCCAAATAAGACAAGGACGAAGGCCCTGAAAATGTGCTGTTTTGTAGGCTATGGTTATGGTGCTGGTGCTGGAGCAAAACCACCTAAGTACGGTAAGAATGTACTCTATGGCCTACAGTACAGTGATACACTGCAACTCTTAGAAAGTTTTGTGAAGATAAGACAATCCATTATTTTATTGTACTGGTGTAGGAGTCCCTGGAGGTGCAGGAGCTGGTCCAGGTGTTGGAGGAGTGGGAGGAGCAGGAGGGCTTGTCCCAGGAGCTGGAGGTAATGTATCATTTCGACCATGGTCTTAAATAGAGGTAAATTATACCTAAAGTTGCATCCTGTTTGGCACATCACAGAAAATAAGCATTAGAGATGCAGTTCATAAACCTTTTTACATTAAGTTGGAAGATCTCTTATTGCTATTAATTTCTAATTCAGGATACTCAGCGGCTGCCAAAGCTGCTAAATATGGTATGTAACTCTAGTGATGACACCAGTGTATTAACTGTACTGTACTAACACTGTACTGTACTAAGACTGTGTGTCAAATTTGTCAAACCTAACTCTCCTGCCGCAGGAGTTCCTGGGGGAACAGGGGCAGGGCCAGGTGCTGGAGGACTGGGAGGAGCAGGAGGGCTTGTACCAGGAGCTGGAGGTAAAGCACAAGTTTGAACTTTAACCTTTTTTCTCAAAGGGATAGTATGTTGAGAATACAATTAATAATAAAGATATATTATAGATAGAGATGCAGATAAACAGAACACATCATCCTGTTTGGCTCTAAACAGTAGAGGTATAGTTGATTAACCTGAATATTTGTAGTATATGAATATTGTGAGCATTTGTATGGCGATAGTTTTTATCCCACTATATTACGGCACGACATTGACAGCATAATAATAAAGGAAACCAGAGACAAGGCTCGAAATAAAGAAAACACTATTGTGGTGCTCCTTGTATTCTTCATTCAATACACACATAAATTCCTGGGAATACATATACAGTTCCATCCCCTTGCGCTCCTCTCTGTTCTTCTCTTCTTCCTTTTGTGGCCTCAATCCGGACCTTCAGGGTACAAATACAGTGATTAGTGCAACCTTTTCAGCTGGTCACCCTAGCAGTGCCTTTACTCCGTCTTACCTCCCAGTAGAGGGGGTAGTAGGCCTGTATAAGTCCTCTGCTCTCTCACAATTTATTTTTATTTTTTATAATTCAGGATATTCAGCTGCTGCCAAAGCTGCTAAATATGGTATGTAACTCTAGTAATGACACCAGTAAAATCCCTATACTGTCCTAGCATTGTACTGCACTAACATTAGCACTCTGTGTTCCAATACTCTAAACATGCCTAACTCTCCTGCCACAGGAGTTCCTGGGGGAGCAGGAGCAGGGCCAGGTGCTGGAGGACTGGGAGGAGCAGGAGGGCTTGTACCAGGAGCTGGAGGTAAAGAATAGTGTTTTTACCTCTGAAGCGATAGTGGTGGGCAATACAATGAATAATAGGTATATTTTATAGATAAGATGCAGATAAATAGAACACATCTTTCTGTTTGGCTATGAAAACAAGAGGTACAGTTGATTAACCTGAATACATTCAGTAAGTTTGTCTCTTTGAACTTTTTTCCTAATCAGGATATTCAGCTGCTGCCAAAGCTGCTAAATATGGTATGTAACTCTAGTAATGACACCAGTAAAATCCCTATACTGTCCTAACATTGTACTGTACTAACATTAGCACTCTGTGTTCCAATACTCTAAACATGCCTAACTCTCCTGCCACAGGAGTTCCTGGGGGAGCAGGAGCAGGGCCAGGTGCTGGAGGACTGGGAGGAGCAGGAGGGCTTGTACCAGGAGCTGGAGGTAAAGAATAGTTTTGACCATGGTATTTGTTTTAGCTATAAAGTTATACAATTTGTGAAATACATTGATTTATAGAGATAGTTATAGGGAAAATATATACACATGTATATACAGATAAACAGAACACATCCTGTTTGGCTATAAACAATAGAGGTGCAGTTGATAAACCTGAATGACTGAATTTTGTGAATTTATTCAGGTATATCAGCTGATCATCTGTAGTTTATATAATAATATATTTTACTACTTTTCTTTATTCAGGATATTCAGCTGCTGCCAAAGCTGCTAAATATGGTTTGTAAAACTGTTTAAACTTGTTTTTACTGTAGTGTTGACACCAGTTCATTAACTATAGTACTGTACTGATTTGTTCATGTTTAACCAATACTCTAAACATGCCTTATTCTCTTTCCACAGGAGTTCCTGGGGGAGCAGGGGCAGGGCCAGGTGCTGGAGGACTGGGAGGAGCAGGAGGGCTTGTACCAGGAGCTGGAGGTAAATCCTCAGTGTTTTTATATCTGAAGCGATAGTGGTGAGGAATACAATGAATAATAGGTATATTTTACAGATAGGATGCAGATAAATAGAACACATATTTCTGTTTGGCTATAAATACAAGAGGTAAAGTTGATCAACCTGAATATATTCAGTAAGTATGTCTTTTTGAACTTTTTTCCTAATCAGGATATTCAGCTGCTGCCAAAGCTGCCAAATATGGTAAATAAAACTGCATCATGTAAACACTGTAGGGATGACACATACATTAAAGGGGTGATTGACTGGGTTTTTGGGGTATTTCACACTGTTCCTTAAGGTCTCTGAATAGGGTATGTAGCATTGGTTGGGCTGAAAATGGCCTGGGTGCTGTTCTATGTCCCCTGATGCTTCCAGTGAATTTGTCCAGGGAAAAAAACACTAGGTTTTGTCCTTTTATGGTATGCTCATGAAAATATAGATGAGCTGCACGCTGATTGGTTGGTTTACAACGAGTGAAGACGCAACACGGCCAAACAGCATTCACTGAAACATCGAAGGTGGAGACTTGAAATAAAAACGTACAAATAAATCTATTGTGTGTACACAACACTGTTCACTCTCCTGCCATAGGAGTTCCTGGGGGAGCAGTGGCAGGGGCTGGAGGAATGGGTAGGGTGACCAGACGTCCTCTTTTACCCAGACATGTCCTCTTTTTGAAACCTAAAAATGCATCCGGCAGGGATTCCAAAAATGTCTGGGATTTCGTCTCGTCAGATATTTGTGTTTCTCTGGGTCTTTCACAAACTATTATAACGCCCTTACAAGTTTTGGAAAATGTATCTCCCTTACGTTCCGCCTTCTTGTGTGAGCTCTGACTGTAGAGAAAACTGTCTTTGGTCGACCGCCTTCTCAGTGTTGAAAGATGCACAATAATTATCCTCCAAATACGATCCTTTTGAGCCTTTGGTACGATACTTCGCCATTTCCAATCTGGCAACACTGAGGACCTTGCCTCCTCCAGTTGCATTGTTTACAACAGCACATGACACCTGCAGCCATGCCAAAACGTAAATGTGTCTTGATTGAAATGTGCCTCCCCTCCCGTAACGAAGTGTCCTCACTTTTCACAAACTCAAATCTGGTCACCCTAGGACTGGGAGGAGGAAGATCAGTGCCTGGGACTGGAGGGGGTGGAGGGGTAGGAACCGGAGGTAAATCATGGTCACAATTATGGCTATTAAATTGTACAGTAGCACAACATACATCCCATCAATTGCTTTTCTAATGTTTGGGTATAGACCCAGGCGCAAGGCCCAAGATGGCCCAAGATGCAAAACAGTTGTATTGCCATTTGTCTTTTTAGCCTAAATTGATTTACACACTCTTTTTTGTGTTTTTAGGATATTCTGCTGCAGCCAAAGCTGCTAAGTATGGTATGTGTAATTTAGACCACAGACAGAACCTTGGTAGGTACGTGTCGAGATATAAATACACAAATACTGTATATTTATGTCCTCTTTTGGCCATAGGTGTTCCAGGAGGAGCAGGGCCAGGGCCAGGAGCTGGAGGACTGGGAGGAGCAGGGCCAGGGCCAGGAGCTGGAGGCCTGGGAGGAGCAGGGCCAGGGCCAGGAGCTGGAGGACTGGGAGGAGCAGGAGTGGTTCCAGGGGCAGTAGCTGGAGGTGGATCTTTAAAAGCTACTAAACTGTGTATAAACTGCAAATTATTTTAGCTGTACCAAGGGTGTCAACCAGAAAGCTGTACATTGTGTGTTTGAGGAAAAATTATAGAAAAGAATGCTGACTGGAATCCAGTCACGGTATTAGTAGTTATTGGTATCCCAAAGAAGCATGTGCCTTTCCTCATTGGTTTCACATCTTTGCATAAGTGTGAATAAGTCCCTTTTTTAAACGTTACAGGATATCCTGGTGGAGTCAAACCGCCCAAATATGGTATGGTATATTTCTTCAAATTAGTATGTCAATTATATTTTATATATATATATATATATATATATATATATATATATATATATATATATATATATATATATATATATATATATATATATATATATATATATATATATGGAGGTTTGTTCTGTATGGCCACATACACTTTCACACCTGCTCTGTCTACCTGTCTTCCTCACTTTGTGCCCCTCAGGCGTGCCAGAGGGAGCAGGCATTGGTGGAGTGGGTGTTCCAGTGCCAGTGGCCACACCTGAGGCAGGTGTGGGTGGTGGTCCAGGTGACACTGCTGGGGGTGCACCAACTGGCACAGGGGTCCCTTTTGCTGGTAAACCAGGTACATTGGTAATTTCACCTGTATTTTTCATAATAAATACAGTACTGATATGTACATTTGTGATCAATCTATCTTTTCTACAGATAAAATTCCAACTTCAGAACCTTCTGTGCCTAAGCCAGGTACATTATCTATTAGTTACAGTACTTTAAATGAAATTTCGTTGTTAAAAACACACATTATGACACACATTATGTCCTTTGTACATCACAACCTATTACTTGTATATTGTAAAAATATGTTTCTAGGTATGCCAGTTGGTTGCTTTCTAACATTGAACAGATATCTTTCCAGCAGACATCATCAAGACTGAACAACAATAGACAGGAGCTTAGCATTCAAGCTAACCCCCTCTACTGTTACCACTGCTCTCTGGTTCATGCTCTCAACCTTTGGTTATCAAAAGGCAATGATACCATAAGTCCTCTGCCCATTGTGCTCCCACTCCCTTCTCCCCAATACCCCAAAACAAATCGACTGAGTTTCTGTTCCGCTAGCTCTACGTTTTCCCATGATGCAATATCTAATTTACCCCTAGCTTACTTCCCTCTGACACGGCAGTGCCATGGTCCCTAATGTTTTCTGCCTATGCCAGTTTCCCCACATCGCGCTCTCTTTTAACTGCAATGAATGAAACTGGAACCTGTTGTCTTTTGGCAGGACCCGCACCTATTGCCTCAAATGGCACGGCCCCAGAGGCCCCAGAGCCCAGTAAGACATGCTGTGTTTGCATGAACAACCCTGTAACACCCCTGGAGATATGGTGGCACTTTATTTATTAGCGTGAGCTATACATGTTGTCTTCAATCTAGTTTGAGCCCTTCATGCTTATGTGCAGATTTCAAAACTGTATAGATAAGTTTGTGAACATTGATTCTACACAGTTAATTCAATAGAATTGCACATTTGCGCATGTTGACAATGTTAAGAATGTATTCAGAAGTTAAGCTATACCACCTATAATTGTAAACGTCTTGTTTAAAGGCAACTCACCTCTAATAATGTGTCACTGATATCACCAGGGTACCCTTCCTTATACTAACCTGAAGCTTTCTGCGCTTGATAAGTGCCCATTCCTTCTTAGTTCAACACTGGATTATATATAAACTGATGTAACTGATAATTTTCTTCCTTCAAAATAAGAACTGTTTGCAGAGATAGTGTTTGGTTTACTATAGTTTACACCTTCACTTTTCCATTTATTTAATGACCTTTTCTTTCATAAAATCTACAGCAGGAGATCATATTTAATATTTGATATGAGGTCTACTTTTCAAAGTGTGAAGTTCACTAAATTTTCAACCAAGAGTAAAATAAGAAATGACACTATATCCTTGGCAGTATATTGTCCCTGCTTTAAAATTATAGTTGTTTTGTCCAGATTTTCTACATGTTACTGTATGTTAACTGTTGTACTGTTTTGTTCTATCATTCATTTGTGCGTTAATTCAGTCATTAATTGTGTCATTACAGAGTTTGTAAACACTAACAGTGCCTAAATAATTTCTTAATGTTGTGTAGAACTACTTACCTCCTGCTTCTGAATGTGGTTGTATATAACTCTTATTGTCAATTTTTTCTTTGCTTTTCACCTGTTTTTTTCAGGTGTCCAACCTGGTGGTAAGTACACTTGTTCGTGAATTATGAAAAAAAATAAAATATATATATATATATGTATATATATTCTGATGGATTACAAATATATTCAAATCTTATTTGCAGTTGGTGCTGGAGTTCTTCAACCAAGTGGTAAGTTGTTGAAAAACAGTAATCAGTCATAAAATGGAACAATACAAAAACACAGTGATTTACTGTAACATGTGTTGCTGGTTATCTGTTGCAGCTGGAACAAGTGTTGGTATGGGAAATTTATGTTTTTTGTTTTGTTTCCATACTTCTGTTTTCTCAAAAAATATGGTCTAACTAAAGGAGTAATGTTTGTGTGTGTCTGCATTTGTGTTTGCGTGTGTGTCTGCATGTGTGTTTGTGTGTGTCTGTGTCTCTGTGTTTGTGTGTGTGCTTGTGTGTCTGTGTAGGCGGCGCAGGCGTTGCAGCCCCTACTGGTGGTAAGCGCAATGTTGACACCAAGACCAGACTTTTCTGTTCCGGGTCTTTCCTGTTTTTCCCAGGGTGATGCATTGGTTCAGTAGCATTAAATGTCTGAAAGCTAAGTTAATCAAATATATCAAATACCATCTAACTAGTATGATTGATACTACCCTGTCTATTTGCAGTTGGTACCACAGGCCAGGGCCAGCCTAGTGAGTGCAATCTCATCACCTCTACGCCTCTGAACTCTTTCACGTTATAGATGGATACTTATTAATTAAACAAATAAACTGTTGATTGAGACAATACAACTGTGTTTGCTGATGACAACTTTCTTTTTTCTTCCATGTAGTTGCCACAGGAGTGCAGCAACCCGGTGGTAAGAGGATTTATGTTTATATGTTTATGTTCTTTTATGTGGTTAATTGAATTGAAGTGTATTTGAGTACATATAAAAAAAACTGGATGTATCATATTTTTTTGTTATTTAATTGTGCTAAATCAAACTTTGACTTGGGCATTAAATGGTGTTCACAGCCCTGTGTGCTGTTTGTGTGCTAAGAGGTACTATACTCTGACTTCAGGTGGATTGATGGGAAAAAAATCTGTTTTTAGGTGTAGGTACAGGTGGGAAAGCACCTAAACCACCGGGAGCAGGTAAATATTTATTGTTGTAAAAAATGTGTAATACACATATTTATGATATGACATATAATGCATATTATGTATTATTTGAAAGAAAACTGATACATGTTTATACTGTCACTACACTTAACATATATATTTGATCTATAGGTATTGATTAATCGGTGTGAGAAACCCATGCCATTCTCAAATCAATATTTCATGAATTATTCAAAAATGCTATTATTAATTATAATCTCACACATCAGCATCCCAATGTAGAAGTATAAATAAAAAAACTAATCCCCATGTACTGTATATAATGGGATGCACATGTATTGATTGCCTTTATAGATTTTCATCCACTTGAAATACAAAGAGTGGCACCATAAGCCTTTTCTAATGCAGGTCAAACACAGACACTATGTTACAATTATGCTTTAAGGTAATAGATTCTAATTAAATATCCATAGTGCTGACAGGCTCAAATATTGTGTCAGGCTATCTGTTTCTAGTTGATTTCATTTCATGGTATTTTATGTTTAGATTTTTGATGATTTAGTTTTATTTGAGTATTTGAGGAGTGGTTTGCCCATTCACCTAAAGTACTGTTCAATATATGGCAGACAGATAAAGTACAGAGGGTCTGAGGACTATGCAGTGTAGGCAAAGGTTAGGATAGCTGTTTTCGGTCGGTAAGATAGCAGCATTAATTTCCTGTTCAGAAAAAAATTGCTTCCAGACATCCATTTGTTGGATCGTTATCTGTTTATGTATAGTAAACCACGTGTCGCTGACCTGGGGCTGACCAAGCAATTTAATTATCAGCATGTCGACAGTACCTTTGTAGTAACATTTAGTTTAGTAGGTTCATTTGAACGAATCAGCTCATTTTAACATTTAGTTAAGCCTCTAGTTTTTGCATCTGTAACCAAGCTAATCACATTTTGGCAAATAGGTCAGGAATAAAAGTGTTTTTCTTTGTCATCATGATTCAGGGGGATACCCGTATCGGGGATACCCAAATCTTGGTCAAGGTTATTATGGACAGGGTATGTATGTATGTATGTAGGTCACGGCATCATGACTCTACTGTAGGTGCAGTAAAACTGCACAAGCGCCTACTCTCTCTCCGCATGCTGTTGATCTATACTGCTGTTTGTATGTTAGAGGTCCATATGCTCCTCATCATTTTTATATGGCCATAAAAGCACAATTATCCATCCTGTCAACACACCAGTATGGATGATGTGCTGCATTAATCAATAATAGGAAAGGTGCATACACAACAATATCAAGGGGAAATACAGAATCAGCTTTTTCATAAAATAACTCCAGGATGTGATAATCACACAACTATGGCTATTGTGCTGTAAATGGCTAGGGTGCAATTACGCACAGGTTCAGGTTATGAGGGTTACGAATGAGTGGAAGCAAGACTGGCAGAGAATCATACAGTCCTTAAAGCAAAAATGTCAAACTCCACCCACACTAACAGAAGTTCCAGACATAATAGAGAGTACTTATGGCTCATATTTCCTCACAGGTGCTGGAGGATACCCATATGGTGGCTATGGGGGTAAGTAAAATATGAATATCTGCACTTGCCGCCCTGTACACAGTGTTATGCTGTCATTTCATGAAGATCAAAAGATGGAAGGCATCTCCCACACCCAGCAACCACTGAAACCAAGGTTTCAGTTTTGAAGCATAGCTGTTCGTCTAATAGTAACACACTACTGTCTGTGTCTCAGGTCCCTATTACGGTGCTGGTGCTGGAGCTGGTGCTGGTGCTGGTACCGGAGCTGGCACACTTCCTGGTGCCAAGCCCCTGAAACCTCCAGGTTTGTGAGTGTTTTTGTTTTTGCATCCTTCGGACCACATTTGGTCATGGAAGATGTTTCTCATGTGTTTGCTTCTGTGTTCCGGGGGCTGGAGTAGTGGGCGGAGCAGGGGGTGTCCCAGGAGGAGCAGGGGGTGTCCCAGGAGGAGCAGGGGGTGTCCCAGGAGGAGCAGGGGGGGTCCCAGGAGGAGCAGGCATTCCACTGACAGCTGGAGGTGGGACAGGTATGATGTCACTGTTGCATTATTGAGATAAACAGACTGCACTGTTTCTGAGTCATCCTATATCCGTTTCTTGATAAAACTCGAAACTCAAATGCCCCGCTTTTTAAATATACTGCACCTAATGTTAATTGAGTCAATTACTGGTGCCCTTTGACGGTGAGGTCACTTCAGGAATAAAACTTTTTTCTTTGTCCTCATAATTCAGGAGGATACCCATATGGTCAAGGTTATTATGGACAGGGTATGTATAAAAAAGGAGGAAGAGAAAAAAGTGTACACATTTTGGTTTGTTTCTTAAACCAATTTTCCAGAGATCAAGGTACAAAGTGACCGTTGTACAGGAAATGCCAGCCTTCTGTACTTCCTGCTCAAGGGGCATGCAAATTGCTGATATGGGGGCTGACTGACACAGTGCCGGAAAGAAAATTACAGCAAGACTATATCACCATCTCCAATGTCCAATCAAACACCAAACCCATGGGAGATCACACCCTTGTCCAAGTGTAGTCCTCCAGAAACAAACAGGAATCTCCTATCCCATTGTGTTTTTGTTAGCTAGACTGTATGCTAGTGGAGGTAGATTCTTCATGCTCTTTGATTTATTACGGTCAGGGATCAGGAAGTTTCACAAACTGCTTTCATCTGCATATTTGAGACCTTTAAACACATTTTTCTGTGGGACCCTCTGGAACAAGAGTTTGCTGTCACAGCTTAATGTTGGGTTGATATTGTGGAGTTGTTGTCACATGAGAAAGTGACTATTTAACTCCATCATTATGTTTGTATGCTGTTTCAGGTGCAGCCTATCCTGCTGGTGTTGGGCTGGGAGCAGGAACTGCAGCTGGAGCAGGGGGTAAACCACCCAAACCAGGTAAAAACACAATAACAACCCATCAAGTTTGGTAATAGGGACAACATG
This sequence comes from Hypomesus nipponensis, assembly GCF_054491055.1. Taxonomy (NCBI): domain Eukaryota; kingdom Metazoa; phylum Chordata; class Actinopteri; order Osmeriformes; family Osmeridae; genus Hypomesus; species Hypomesus nipponensis. The sequence goes on from NC_140375.1 coordinate 9,093,304, forward strand.
TGCACTTTAGCTTGAGTTTAATACTGTGTTTTGCAGCAGGGTACAGTACATTGATAATACCAGGTAATTATTATTGAATTGCTATGCATTTTCAAGGAGAGTATAAGATGTTTCTCATCCCGAAAGTGGTAGTGCTATAGTTGTAGTACTGTAGGCCTAATACATAAAGGCTTGTGCCTTTGCTACTAAGGCTGCCTTTCTGCTATCAATCTGAGAAGTATTATACAGTATCAATAGTAATAGTTCATGTGTTTACATGACTCCACATCCTAATCAGTTAGTAACATCAAACCAGGAGTGAGCCCTCCCATGAAAAGGGCTGTTGGACTAGATACAAAAGAATGAGAAAAACGGCACACTCGTTCCCTGTGGACGGTGATTACTGTCAGAGACTGGACCTAGAAACGGTTTGTGCAACATCAAAGTGTGATGGTTTCAAGATTGCACAATCCTCTGGAGAGGCTAACTCTAATGAGCTGCCAGGCATGTAGGACGATCTGTGCCCATGAAGTTCTACCCAAAATTACAGTGAGAGTGGGAGTGTTGATCAAGGAATGAAGCTATGATGATGCTATTGAAAAGAGTTTTAGATGTCAAAGAGATGTCAAACAGTTCTGACAACAACACAGCTGTTTTGGAATGTATACAATGTTGAGTAATGTAATAAACAATGGGTGGAAGTGGGTCACTCTTACAGTAGATATAAACAATACAGCCAATCACAACAGTAAAAAATACAGCGAATGCTTTATTGATGAGCACTGAAATATTGTATAAATTGGTCATCGTGGTAAAGCATTGCCTCCATTTCTTAGGCTATGGTAATCTGGGTGCTGCTGGTGGATACCAACCAGGTAAGAGACACTCTCATTTCCACCATAGTTGTTTCAAAACCATCCTCCTGGTATGTGGTGTCTATGCACACTGCATTACTTTGGTGCTTCTGTTAAGACAGTAACACAATACAGGCACAGAGTCAAATCATCTTATTCTCAAAGCTTGAACCAGTTGGCCTTCAACTCAAGTCATGTTTGGGATCAGAACAGTCCACTCTTCCTGTCTGTCTCCATTCTGATTGAGGGCTGAGTCTTATCAGGCTGTGCAGACTCCTCTCTCAGCCCCCAGCAAAATGGCTAGTGTGTAGCTGTAATCCACCTCCCACTTGTCTAAAGCTTGCCCCTGAAAGAGCCCCTTTATAAATACTGTTTGAAACAGTTCTCCGCTTTTCAAAAAATATGTAACAAATGAACGGCACAATGGTGACCCAATCAGAGACTCCTTAATCCTGATACATGTTAAACACTTGTATCCATGTAAGTACTTTGCCCATACTGTACTTTGTAGAAATACATCCCTTTAAAATCAGGCCATGGTTATGTCTTTTGCACTGTTAGGTAAAACTTATTGTTGATTAATTGGTTGTTGATATCGCAGGGGCAGGGGTAGTACCAGGTTACGGCGGAGGCTACCCTCAACAAGCATTCCCAGGTAAGGTTTACAACATAAACTTCCTGTATGCAAGTCCAATGTACTGTGGGTTCTATATGTAAACACAGATCTGTTGTTTCAGCACTCTTATTTATTTGATTTGTGTATCCTATGAGACGGGTGTAGATGTGAATGTGTATTTACATAGTTGTGGTAATAGTTTGGTTTGAGACAGAGAGAACAGCACACAGTCCTATTGTAAACCCTCAGGACTATGTGTTATATAGTGAACTCTGAAGACCGTGTTTTGTATATTGAGCCCAGAGGTCTGTGCAGTGTGCAATAAATCAATGACCTCTGCTGCAGAGACAACTCAGGAGGGCCATTTTTCATAGAGATGGGAATAGAAAGGGATGAGCAAAAAGCAGTTCTCAAAGGGATAACATAATGTTACCACCTTCCTCAACAACAACAAAATAGTGAACCTCACAGTTTGTGGTTTGAATCTACAGATTTATATTGTCTGCTGGATGAAGATTGGATGGATTTGTTCCTAACATAGTATTTTTTTACTCACTGTCTATGCTGAGTTGATACTATGCAATATATATATGTATCTAAACATTCGCCCAGTAGAATAGAGACAGTATATTTCCCTTTCCTATGTGACAGCAGACCACTCTAATATTCATTAGAAAGATAAGCTATGTTAAAACCTTGTATGTTTGGCATGTACGAGTTCCTAACTGTCCATGTTCACTGTTTATGGATCAGGAGGTGGATTATTGTCAAATTGCCAAATGAGAGATTGAGTGAGGGGACGCAACCAAAACTGTTGAGAGCCCCTATGCAGCCCTACTTCTCTTATGCATGATTTTGTTTCTGCTCCTCCAATTATGATTGAGGAACCTATAGTATTGTAGGTTCTCAAAGCGTGTAAAGACCAATTGTTTAAGTAGTGTTTTAAGAATAGAGGACCCTTTCTCTCACCCTCTTCCTCCCTCTACTTCCTCTAGTAGCCAATTGTTTCAAATTTTTACATTTAATTAAATTGCACATTCCATCAAAATCCGTTGTTCTTCTGACTCAGTGACTCAGTGCAGCAAAATGTTGTACACACACAAAGTAATGCACCTGCAACTGCTAGTCAGTTCTTATATTCAAATTGAAAAGAGACAGATTATTTCATATTACATTAATCCTTATCAAACAAGTAAATGGTTTATTAATCTGGCAACAAAGATTTTATAATGACACCTGCTGTAAACCTATACTTAACTTCCGAGAATTATTCGGTAGGCTGAAAACACATTACTAGTTACATAGCAGCAGTAACCATGATGTAAAATGTTCTTTAATTTTGAAGTAATATTAGGCTGTCGGTACTGTAACAAGCTTCTTGGCCTTAGCAAATGCTCCTGGACCAGTCAGAAATGAGTGTCCTTTGGCCAATACCCTCATGTTACTACCCCTCCTATTTGTCATTGTCTAATTTGTCTGTTTACTGCAGGGTATGGTGCCGGTGCTACAGCTCCTCTGACTCCTCAACAAGGTACTGATGAATGTTTTCTATTTTAAAAACCCACCCAGACATGACATCACATTTTTCTGTCGAGGTTTTCAAATTGATGTCTGACTGACCTCTGTTCAGTTTCCTCTTTGTCCTAAATTCACTCATTTCTTCACTGACTTTCGTGTCAGATTATTTGGAGATTACACTAGGGTAACAGAACATTGAGTGCTAGTCAGTGCAGATTGCGAGCGGAGCGTCATTTAATCTTCTTTTTATTTAGCATGGAAGATTATTGTCAGTGGGATTTCCACAGTTCATGAGAAAACATGGTTGGTTTCTTAGATAACTGCACCGGCTAGTTTAGAAAGCATTATGTGACTTGGAGATTGTAATAGGTCTTTAGGGCACCTTAAATATCTGAGCAAAGTCCATCATCCACCCGAATCCCAAATATTAATAGACACTTGTACTCAGCACATGTGGCTATAATTACTTTGCCAAAATGCTCTTGACTAATGAGTGCACTTGAATCAAATAACATACAAATTATGTGGAAACCTCTCCAAAGACACAAAAATGTAACAGTACTGCTAACATTTTGCTCCACATTTGTTTCAGCCAAAGCTGCCAAATATGGACCACTCCAAAGCTTTCTAGGAGGTGCTGGAGGAGGAGGCTATCGAGGTAGGAATCTTTTGTGAGACTCTTGGTAGCAAAGTAGTTGCATTTTGTTCAACTGATTTCTCATCCCAAACGCTCCCAAACTCTGCCCTATGAAGTCAATGAGTTTTCAGTTTAGGTAACATGTGTTTTGAGCTTAAATATATATATTTTTGAAAAGGTTAGTTTTCAGCATCCAGTCGGTAAAGATCATAGCGACTAGATGCTGCCAAATTACAATTTGTGAATTGTAACCTTCCTCCCCTAATGTATATGCACCTTACAGGAGGAGTTCCTGGATGCCAAGGCAAATACTGTGGGAGGAGGAAGTAGAACACCTCTCGTGATGCAAAGTGACCTCAAGCAGCATTGGTGCTACTGCATGATCTAGAATGTACATTTTAAATGCAAAACTCCCCCATTGGTATGGAAAGATATTTTGTACTTATTTGACATAAGCATTTTTTTTTTATACAAAACTACCAACCCAGACTTTGTGCACACGTTGGATGTGACTAGTATTATAGATTGTGCCTTTATCATTATAATAGTTGTTCATTGGCTGTTATAATGTCTGTCATGCTCCCCATTCAGTAGTACTCTACAGAGTCCTCCTATATTTACCACCTTGTATGTGGGGTTATAGGACAAAGTGTATATGTGCATGTTGTGTGCTTGTGTGTGGGTGTGTGTGTGTGTGTTTCCATAGATATTGCGAGAATGTGAACAGATCCCTTCCTTTACTTGACTGTGCCACCAGGCAGCAAGGTTCTCTGTGTGCAGACAGTTGTCATTTTAAAACTCCCGCTCACTGCAGTCTCAGTGGACTCACTGCAGCAACTGTATAGTGTCTACTGTACATATGGCATGTTCGAATGTTAAGGATTCATGATACTAATAAGTCAAAAGGTTGAGCTCCCAGAAGCATGTAAAAGTATTGATAAACTTCAGCCACTTTCAGGACTGCCTCTGGATCCATATTATGACTGCTGCTATTTCTAGCCCTGGGTAGATTTCAGCAGGGAGAGTGGGTAGTTTTCATGCTGCCCATCTGCTACCAGTAACTTTGCCAATTTTCATTTTAAGTGCCACGGTTAAGTATTCCTCAGCACCTTACCTCCATGTTTCCAAACTTGTAGAGTATGAAGAGCATTATAGCTTTGAACATGGTAAGCTGATGACAATCCAAATGTGTTCGATAACACATTCATCATGTAGGTTCTAGCTGTGTAATGATCCATATAGTGTTGGTCTTTACTCCATTTCTTTTGTGTTTTAGTTCAAAGTATGTCACAGTAAAAATAAATAGAAAGTAACTAAGATGTTGCTTGTACATTATGTATGTATGAAGTGCCAATGTATTTTGGGCTACAGTATGTTAGTCAGATTATATCTTTAGTCATTGTAGTTTCCCATACTGTAATTTGTCTCATTACAATTTGAAAGATATTTGTACCATTCAATACTTACAAAGTTATCATCACAACTTCTCTAAAATATGACAAAAACAGTCATGATGATTTTTTGACATGCTTTCCATATGCATTTATTCATTGTTGAGAACTGTAATACTGTATAACAGCTTTTTGTGTGAGTTTGTGTGTATAGTCTACATGATGTAGGGGTGAGCTTCAATGGGATTGAATTCGTTTATATTGAAGAAAGCCCACTGACCAAAAATATATCTGATTTGTTACAACATTCTCCCACGTCTTTCCTCTATGTGTACTGTATTTTGTAATTGGACTCTCACTCCCTTCGGTTCTGATAATCGGTGCTGTTGATGAACTGCCTGTGAGCCGTACTGGTTTAGATCGTGTCCTCTCTGCCGTGGGACATTATTCATCTTATTTAAACAAAAAGGAGGAATTGTGGGGGTTTGCACTTTTTATTTCCACGACGCACATGTGACAAATTTCCGGAAAATCCTGGCATTTATTTGCTTTATTGAATAACAAAATAAAATGTTTAAGGAAAATATACTTCATTGTCTTACATGTTCAATCGTTATATGGACAACCTTTGCTAGTTAAAAGCATACATTTGTCAACAGTTGTTCCCCCGGATTGGTTTATATAGCCATTGACATTATGGCATTATTAGTTTGATAGTTAATAATTAATTAATTGTTCTGTTAGTTTTGGAACTGAAGGTATAGGCTACCAATTCATAATTTCATAGTTAATATACTAAATATATAGGACCAACATTGTTATTGTAATTGACTGTTCAAGTACCAGACATACGAAGAGTTAAGCAAGTTTACTGATTATAGAATGGGTGCATTGCGCATCCTCTGAACCCTGCGTGTGCTGCGCAGACGAATTTTCAAGCATTTTCCAGGGATTGTTGTCGTTTGGCCAACCCATAAATTCCATTCCCTAGCATCTTGAATGGTTCATTGGCCCATCCTCTGCGAATGAATCGCCGCATATCCTCCAAGGCAGTATCAAGCTGTGAGCGAGGATAAACGTAACCAACTCTCACGACTGCTGGGCTGTGGTCGGAGTCTGAGACCGGTTATCTGTTCTTCAGAGCTCTCACGGAGCTCCGGGTCGGAAAGTGAATGAGGTTGATGCTGCTCTGTTGTACCTGGAAGGACGAACGCATGGGAGAGGAGGAAGGTGAGTTCAAGTTTTTATCTATCCACGCAGTTGTACAAAAATAAATAGCATCGGTTGTCTTCTGGCATGTGTCAGGGCGGGACGCTTAGTAAGCGCATCTCAATACTTGATGCTCCAGCTAATAACCTATTATTTTTCTAATTCCTCGTACATGTAGCCTAATAATTGAGAGTCAGAATTGGCAATGTATTACTATCTTCCGAATGTTCCCTTTAACCTTGTTGTACACCAAAACCTAAACTGGTTTTCTGTCGGAGATAGCATTCAGACTGACAACACTGCATAATAACACGAAAGAGGCTGCTGCTAAATCTCAAATGAACGATATCAAAGAAACCCTTACCCAATTCATTGTACTGTATTTATATGGCGTAACAACAGCGTTTTTGAATTTATAACAATAATCCCAAAGTTTAAAAGAGAAACACTTGCTAACAATTGTCACTCTGGCCAGCAGGTTTCCAGTGAAAAGTAGGGTAGGCCTTATGAGTTCGTTTAAGTAGCATTTAGTTGGAATTCCAACTAGAACTCGGCTATATAGCTGATTTCTTTAGCCTATCATAACATTTTACTTGTCTAAAATACCTTTAGGTTATTTTTAGGTTCAGGTTTATGTTTTTCTGTTTTCCCATAAAAAAAAACACTCAACAACTGTGTTTTGTATTTTTTGAAAAGCACAAAGTCTATGACTAGACTGATACTAACCCAAAGGTTGACTGTCACCCTTTGTCAGAACTGAATGAACATGATAGATAACTCTTAACTCCTGACTGCTGACTTTGTGTGTGTCAGGGTGTGATGGATCTCAATCTGGCACTAGTGAGGGATCACTGGTCACCAGGGAGCCCAGAACTGTCAGAGAGAGGCACCAATAATGGTGGACAAAGACATTAGGGCAGACTGGATCTGTTGGTCTGGAAAATCAATAAAACTACTCCAGCAAGACTGTCTCTTTGAACCATTAGGCAAATGAGACAGTGCTTGTTGGTGAGAGCCAGAATGGCAATTCCAATTTGATGTTTAATTCTCTCTTGAGAATATTTGAAGTACACTGCAGCAGTTATTAATTTTAGTACTGATCCATTTAGAACTTTAAATACAATTGTCCAAATGAAGATTTGCACTTCATACAGCAGAGCACTATGTTCCATGATCATGCTAAGCCATATCTTCCTCGATTTGCATCTATTTTTTTTACTCTGACAAAGTATAGGCCTACTGTACTAACCACCAACCACCATTAATAGATGTAAAGGGTGCACAACGCTACACTTCCAGCACTGAAAACCACCACATTACTCAAAGTGTCCCACAATCCCTTTATCCATGATGGGCCAATGTTGACCCAACATAGGCCTAACTGAGAAATTGGTCATTTCAGGACAACTTTTTTTAGATGTTGGATGTTTTGTTGATTGACATCAGTTGACTCACTTTTCTCCCTAGACAGCTTTAGTTTTATACACTGCAAAAAAAAAAAGCTTATCGTTTTTTTTTTTTAGCTTTTCTCTTCAAGAAATTTACCATATTATTGTGTGTGCGTGTTTGTCCTTCAGCTGGCGGAAGCTTGCCCGTGTGCGCGGGATGCAGACTGAGGATCTATGACAAGCAGTACCTCCAGGCCCTCAACACTGACTGGCACACAGTCTGCTTCAAGTGAGTGGAGCAGGAACCCTTAAGTGGTCAATTCTTATAACTGGGTTACAGTCTTCAATTTGTATGTATTTGTCAATGCATACCTACTCAACTGGTGTTGTGTGTAAACCATAGGCTCATAATTCAGTGAAAACCTTCTCCTTACCCAACACATACCCATTCTGCTTACTGTAACCTCATCGGTTAACCTTGAGTTCCATTCTAACATGATATCTGCCCTTGAGCTAGCTAGGAATGCTCACTGACCTAGCCAGTTCATTTAACATGGACTGAACTAGTGGCTTTTCAGATGTCCATCAATGCTCTGAGTGAGCCCAGCACCTTGTACAATGCGGTGCCTTTAGTAGACAGTGCAGTGCCTGACTAAATCAATGTGTGCTTAGGAGTAGTCTTTGAACATGTTAAGTGCACGTGTCACCTACCCCTTTAATGTCTGGGATAGCTTAAGGGGAACCACTCGCCCTATTTTCATTTTTCTTCAACAAAATTTCAGGGGAAAAGAGAGATGACTCACTTACAGCATAAGAACGAGTTCACTTTGTTTTTGCGTTTGTGGTCATGACCCAGGATAATTTTTTGGGTGAGAAGCTCTCCTGTCATTTGTTATTTATTTCTCAATATCCCATCAAGCCTTGTGTTTGCTCAGCTGTTTTCTGGTCACTGCGATGGAAAGACTGGTGCCAAACCTACATGATTCACCTTGGCATGCAAGTCAGCTCAGTGTCTTTAGTGCCTGTTGAGTTTAATACTGTGCAGTATATGCCATTATATTTCTTTGAGTGGCCAAATTAGGTAGGAAAATCCTTCAATGAAAATACATAAATCATCAGTAACGCAGTCTTGCGGTTTGCGCAAATGATTCCCACATTCATTGAATTAGAGAGATGCATGCTGAGGGTAAAAGTGGAAGAGAGAAGAGAAAATGGGGAGAGGAAGATGTGTAAATCAATTAGGACCAGCTCTGTAAAGCATCCCTTTCATATAGTACCACTCTCTTCAACCACTCTAGTTCATTCAATAATACAGTGCTAGTTCGGTTTCTACTTCATACATATAGACACACGCACACACAAACCACAATTTCAACCTTGAAACCTCACACCAGTCTCAGTGACCCCCTGGAAGTTCTCTTATAACACACACCTTTGGCTTGTAGTCAAACTCTCTGTTTCCAATTCAGCCAAATAGTTCTATTCCTGCATCGGAGAAGAATTCTAGATTTACTCACGGGAGTCTGCTGAATGCCTTTTTGTTTGAGTCTGGACCCATTTGTGAGGAGACAACACACAGCCTCAAGCTTGACACCATCCCCAGTAAATGGTTCAGTAACACAACGTTAGCAATCAGTATGCCACAGGCGTGATATGGACTGTGTCATCAGTTGCAGTCGGCTCACCATCATTGTTCGGTGTAGAAATGACCAACAAACAGGAAGATAAGTGCTGCTGAGCCTCACTCTTTTAGAAATCTGTCATTTTTTACTCGACTGTCCTAACTCAGATGGTTCATGGCTAATTCATCCACTGGTCTCAATCCTTTCTCAGTTTGCCTCCTGTTACTGTATGCTCCCCTGACAATTGCTGTTACTCATTGCCAGCAGTTTATGAATGGTAGGAGTTTTATCGCTGAATAAAGAGTTCAAGATAAAATTAGTCTCCTGAATTGGAGTTTGGGGCAGTGAGTTGCACCCAGAGTGACCTTATTAGGGTATGTGTGTGTCTGTGTGTGTGTGTTTGTGTTTGTGTGTGTGTGTGTGTGTGTGTGTGTGTGTGTGTGTGCGCGTGCGTGTGTACTATTGTTTGTGTGGACAAGTAGTACTGCAGATTGGGACCATAAACAACTGACACATTGATTTAGTTTACCATCTCAAATCTCCCAGAGTGCTCTCGTCAATGTCGTGGCAGAAGATGAATAAACACATTTTGGCGAGAGATGTTTGAAGTAAATTACCTAGTGCACTGTACATGACAGGATGCTCTTATGAGAGCAAATTTGCTCATCCTGGTGGTGTTTATCACAGTTTGGTTTGGTAGCGGTAAATTAAACCAACAATGTTATATTACCAATTTAATAGCCAATGGTTATTATCCCTCCAGCAGAGATTACATTTGAGTCTACCGATACATTTACCTAACAACTGTTCCCACCAAAAAGATTTATGGAACGACAATGAAGGTGAGGAAGATGTTTGCACTTTTGATTGCAAAACCGTTGTTAATACTGATGAGCCAATTAAGAGGAGGCAGAGAAGGTATTAACTGACACAGGGACTGCTTTTTTGTCTTTTAACCTCTCAAAAAACCCATGGGAGCTCCTGTGTATTAATAGAATTTTGTTGTTGTTGTGGTTCTTATATAATAGCCCCTCCCTCTTTCTTCACACTTTCTCCCTGTTCCTCCCCGCTCTCTCTCTCCCTCTCTCTTTCACACTTTAACACGTTTCTCTCTCACCCTTCGTCCCTCCCTCCCTCTGCAGGCTGTCTAACCTGGTTTCCCAAAAACAGGCAAAAGATGAAACCAGTTATTCTTACTCCGAGTAAATCTCCTTCAGATGAATTTGTTCTCTGTCAGTAGCCATTTCATGCATCTGTAATTACATCTCTTTGAAAATGAAATCTTTTTCTGAAATCTCAAGTGATAATGTAGCCATTTTGGTTTTCCATGACGTGGGCTCTCTGTGTTGGCCAGCTCGTGGTTGTCCTCGTGGGGGACATCATTCTGGGTCCTTTGTGTGCAGGGGAAGTTGCTTCACAGGCCTCAGTGCTTTGAATTGCATTAGAGACTTTCAGAGCTGGACTTTAGAAATGGGGGGATTTGAGAAGGACATGTGGGTCACTAGGGAGAGTTGAGGAGGCATTGGGGTTTTTGTCCGCTGTGTGTGTGAGCGTGTGTGTGTGTGTGTGGCATTTGATCCGCTGCTAATGCCATGCGTACAATATGGGAAGCAAGAGCCTTTATCTCTGCGTGTGTGTGAGTGTCTTGGTGTGAGAGTGTACAGATGGGCCAATGATGAGAGGAAACAGCCACATCTGGCCACTCTTCAATATGAACCAAGGTATTAAATTCTGTGCGGGTGTTTAATGTGTGCGTGTGTGTGCCTTTTGCGTGTTTGCGCTCTGGTGTGACTGTTGGCAGAGTATTTTCAAGCAAGCATATTCTATTGCGTGTGGGTGTGTGTCTTGAAGGGGAAGAAGTTGTTACTCTTTCACTTTACCAAGTGCTGGATGTCATCCACCTGAGCCCAGTGTGGGACTGCAGGGTTTCACTTCCCCTCCTTATGTCCTTGTCATACCGTCAACCACTAATACTGTATGCACAGACTGTATGTCAAACAGATACTAGAAGGCCATTACTATCGCCAATACCAAATGGCTATAGCTTGCCCAGATTGAACTCATGAAGCCTTCTGTTACAAAATTCCCTGTCTGGAAAATGGAAGTAATAGTTTTCTGACCCAGTTCCAGATTCCTTGGGGAGGGGGATTTACATGGAAATTGGGGGCGGGGGGATGAGGGTGGTGGGGGGGAAAAGGGGTGTTAAAACAGCTTTCCAGCTGGTGACTTCTTCGGAAAATTGGCAAAAAATTGCCCACGTCCCCTAGTCCCTACTAGCAATGCAGGAAAAATCTGAACATTGAAAGAGCAAAGGCTCTTCAGTCGCTATTTTATAGTCCTCACTTGTAACTAATCACTTATTGCAGGGATAGCAGTTAAAGCAGTCCAAATGAAAAGGTATAACAATGGGGTAGAGAGAGAAGCACAGAGTTAATTGTAGAAAGTTGTCAGTCCCAGGGGTAAAAGTATATGTCCTGTTTTCAAAGAATGGCAGCAATAGAGGCTTCATGGGAAAATACTCTGGGGCTCCCACGACAAGGCGGGCTCCTATTGGTCGGCTTCCCTTCGGACTCTGACAGTGTGAGGCTGGACCCTGTCAACCCTGCACTCAAACAAGCATCGTGGGAAGTTGACTAAGTACTCCCTGAACCCAGCTAGTAGGTGCATTTAACCAGTTATTTTTGCTTTTTTTGGTTTTTGCTTAACGGATGAAAAGCTGCGAAGGCAATTTATTTTTAACCACACTCACAAACAATCAATGATAGAGTTTAGTTTATGCACTCTGCACTCGGCCAGTTGGACAAGGGCTGATGGAATTAAATTATGCTGGAAGGGTTCTTCTCAAATTGCTGATTTTATATGCTTATCAGATATGCTCCTCAATAGTCCTCTCCATATTATCTCAGGTTGTTCATTGTGACCAAAATAATACAGAAAATAACACGCATGATGGCAAGACAGACCCTTTGCATGTTAGGAGAGGGGGTACACATTATATCAGGTGAAAACATGGCCTGATATAATGTGTATCCCCTCTGTAACTTGTGCTAGAAAAGAGCAGACATCTCCACATAGTAGTCAGTTCTTCTATATGCAGCAGTTAGGCCTAAATTGTCGATGCTTTTAACAAGCATCATTTTACATTTGATTTGATTTTGGTGCCCAACCCCTGTGCTTCAGGTCTGCAGGTTTTTCTTGCTGCAGTACACTGCAGATGCAGGTCTTCTCTCTTACGTCGTTAACTGGCTCTGGTCCTGTGAACACCTCGGCCCACTTGCTCTCCAGCCCCTAAGGGCTAACGAATGGACAGCAGGTTCTAGTCTCAGCAATTTGGCAATTCAGCAAGTCATAAAAAGTATTCACTGTTGCTATAGTGTGCATGTTGCTTACCACTGCATGGTGCTACATGTTTCACATGGATCATACTCACACTTGGATCACAGGATGTGAGTCATGCATTAAGTTAAATTGTTAATCGTGTACTGGCTGAAGAGAGGAGAGATTTTGCAACAGAATAGACACTCACTGTAGAATCTTTGGACAGAAAGAAAGAAATGTATTTCTCAAGGTCAAGCACCAAAAGCTCAGTCTCTGACTGCCCTCGTCGATAAAAGATTATTTTGACACATTCCTCTCTGCCTCTGCTGTGGCTACACCCTGACTTATATCTGCAGCTAGGATGTCTCCTATGAAAAAAAACACTGCATTATGAAGAAGATGCTTCTTCGATAGGGGAACATACGCGTTCTTTACTAAGAGGTAACACTTAAAGCTACAACTAAAATTACAAAGGCGCGTATTGCATTCTGTTACAGTACAATTACCTAGATAAACACTTAGTTCACACAAGGCCGTATGGCTTTTGAAGACATTTGTGGATAGAGAAAAATATTTTTCTTGTGATAGAGGACTGTGTGCAGTTTGAGAGCCACAATGAGTCAGCACATATGCAGTCAAGAAGAAAAAACACAGCTTAGTAAAACTGGCAGCATGCCAAGAGAAGGAGTGCAGGTGTTCCTGTAGAAAAGAGGGTTCAATATACCCCTTTATGTCATTGACTGTGCCCCAGTGCTGATGTTGTACGTAGTATGGTTCAGTAACAATCTCATGCTAACGGTTAACAGTGGTACACATCCCTAGACAGCAGGACTAATCATGGCTTGAAAAGTAATTGAACAGTGTTGGGATTTTCAGTCACCTGGGGTGTCGTGACAGAGATGTGAAAGTGTTGACTTCCTCTATGAGAGTAGAGGGGGGTTTGTGAAGTGTCTCAGATGGGAACTGAGAATTCAGAGCAACAGCAAAACTGTGTTCAGTGATCCTTACAATCAGGAAACAAACTGGGAGAGGTCTACAGGAGATCAGCTCAGTTACCATCCTCAGGACTATTCCAGTGCTCCAAAGATACAAATACGCTTTTGTTCAAATCTGGTTTGAAATTTGAGGGGGAAAAAAGACTCCTTCAAAAAGATATTGAATCTTCAAAAGTAGAAATTTTCTTCCTTATTTTCTTTTTAATATTTTGAAGAAAATGCTGCCTCGACTTAACCCCTCGTCTGATGTGCTGAGGAGACACAGATTAAATCCTCGCAAAGGAGAATATCAGAGTCCTCCAATAAGGTTGGTAAACTGATACGGAAACAATGAAAGTAGGTTGAAAGGATCTAATCAGGAAATGAGCTTTTCCGTTTGCTAGCGGAGTGGATGCATCAGTGAAGTGGGCAGTATCATGTAGTATAGGGAATGTGTAGAACAGGTTACAGATATGGAGGTTCTCTGATTCTGCTGCAGCATGATGGCATACGCTGGTAAAGCCAGGGGGACTGAGGGCAGAAGGGAGGAATGAGGAAAACTGAAGGGCAGGGCTGTGATGTCATGGGGTCGCGACCGCTCCCAAAGGAAGCTGAGAGCGAGGGCAAAGGACCGGAAACCAGTGGAAAGCAAATGAAAAAAACAAGAGGCCCCCGAATGCAGCTGCAGCGAAAAGAGAAACAGACAGAAAGAGGATGGGGGAGGGCGGAGAGACGCATTCAGGGTTGTGTCACTGGTGGTGGTGTGTGGAGGTTTAGCTGCTCTTTACTCCTCTAGCTCTGTACCGCGCTGCCACTAACATGAGTTTGCTTCCTGGGTGTCACAATAAGGCCCTCTCTCTCATGGGAGACATGTCACGAAGGGACCAACGCTATAGGAACCGCATCAGGGGAAAGAAGTAAGTTTGCTTCTTGATTATGAGCCATGAGCTTGGATGCTTGTAGTCTATCATAGTCATAAGAAATATCCACCCTGTTCCTTGCCGTTTCCAACATTGTATTTGAATAATTATTATTATTATTATTGAATAATAATTTGAATAATGGTGCTATTGTTGGAGTTCATTAGTGCCTGAACTTTACTGTTGTGTTGTTACTTTTACACACTGTGGAACTGAAAGGAACTGTGTGCTACCGTTTAGAAAGCTGCTCATGTTCTCTTAACTACTGTGGTTTCCTGAGAGTGACAGTTCAGTTATAATGAGTTTGACTGGGTGTGAAGCCAGTCCAAGTTTTACTTCCTTCATTTAGTTCATCATTCGGTCGAGTAACAAAAGGCTGTAACTTCCAGTATATATATTTTATGTTAACAGGTTATCTGTGTCTTTTGGCCGTGTGGTTCCCAGCATAGGTGTTTAACTTTATGCGCTGTGTTTGCCTTCTTGTCTGTTTAGTCTGGTTCAGGAGAAGTGTGCACACACTCGACACACTTGTCACAAAGCTCCTCCTCAGTTTGGCTATCTCTCTAGTTTCTGACAGACAACTCTGATCCTAACTGGACTTATCCCCCCCTTCTATTTGACAGCAACTTCCAGCTTGAGAAACATACTGCACTGACCTTTGCAGCTTCCGTTTGTACTCAGTCAGTGTGTATGAGAGATACCAAGCTAACATTTCCTGTCCAATTTGCATTGCCCAGCAAGGGGATCTGAAAACAATCTCCAAAGCATGTACACCTTGATTAGAGGTAATAGCAGTGTGAGTTGTATTGTTGTTTTGTCTTTGCTTTTGCAGTAAATAGGGCACTAGTTATGGAGTATTAGAGATTCCCTATACCCTACAGCAGGATTTAGTTTAGTTTTTTTGTGCAACCATTTTGGTGCTTGTGGTAAACACATTCCCCTCTGTGTTCAGTCTTAGCCTGCTCTCTTTGTTACAGGTTTGTTTATGCCTTGTGTGTCAGTAGATGGGCATGTTGCCTAATGCCAGGCAAACAATCTTGGAGGAATTGTTCATCGAAAGTCGCCCCTCTTAAAAAGAAAGCTGTAAATTGTGTTTTCCATGGTTTTATAGATCTCAATAGTGAGCCGTGCAGCTTATTTGGTATGTTCAGGACACTGAATTGTCATTGAAAGTGTACTAAGCATATAGCTTATGTCATACTTGTGCGGGTACAGTCGTGTCCGTAAGTTTTGGCAATGAGACATGAGTGCAAAGTTTGCTGGTTCAGTATTTGAGGAACATTTTTCACATGTTTCTACAGAATGCTGGAATACAATAAGGCACATTTCATATTTTTTAAAGCTTTTTTGGGGGCGAACATTTTCAATATATGAAAATAGTCCCCTCTTTTACAGCAGTCAATCTGCTCTTAAAATCCAATCAGAATGATAGAATGATTTCACCTGGCTAGAACTACTTCACACTTTCCCCTGTGCTGATGATATGACTTACTGAAATAATGTTATTTTATGCCAAGGCCCAGCTAGATTTGCAAACACAATATGTATGTCGCTCCCAATACTTTTGGCCATGGCTGTACTATACAGATGTGGGAATCAGTTAGTGTTGCAGTATATAAATACTTTATAAAACCGTTATGCCGACTAGCCAGCCATGGACAGAAGTTCCCATGCTGTGATTCAAACTGATGAAGCAACAGCTTTTCCTGTGCTTCGTCTCAGGTATGTCTGTTCCCATCAAAGCAGATTACCCTTAATATCCAGCTGCTACTGTAGTTGACAATGAAAAGCAGAACCGGGTACCGTAGCTATGTGGGCTTGTGATTGACAGGTGGCTGGCGGCCTGATCAGCCAGGGAACGAAACATCCCTGCATTGATGGGATTAAATCTCCTTGTTTATTTCTTTCATTTCACATCCTTGACTCCCTATTTTATCTTTGTCCTGGCGGAGCAAGCGGCAGCGCTGCGTAAATGAATTGTTGTTCAGGGTGGATTTGATTGGCAGAGACTGTTTAAGGGGGAGGGAGAGATGACGGACGGGGCAATATTGCTTCCCTGTTCTCTCCTTCTTTTTGCTCCTCCTCCACCCCTGTTTTTCTTCCCTTGTCCTTCAGCTGCTCATAGAGGTCAGAGACACCTCTCCCATTTCCCCCTGAATTATAGCAGGCTCTAGCCTGTAGTTCATGTTGTGATTTGCTTTTGGCTTGTCCCCGTGATCTAGGGGCTTTGTTTGCCCCACAATCAGGCTAATATTAAGTGAAGGAATGTGGCTACTATGGAGGTTAAAGCTTCTTAAAATAATTTCCTTAAAATGAGTTCAGCAACTCACTTTGTTCATGGGTATTATCGAAAGACTTAGGTCACGGTCCTGGTTATCACTCAGTAGATTATGTGCTCTTTAGAAATACATTTTAGAAAGACTGTCTGTATTTTCCAACATTTACCTCAGTTGGCATTTACAAAGATGAAATGGAAATTTTTGAATAAGTATCTATCCATTAAAATTACCACCAACCTTTGGCCCAGTTTACAATTCTTTTATCACACTCTCCATGCCTAAGTCTAGATGTGTCACTCTCTTCCATTTGGATAATTAGCCTATTTGACCCGACTCTGAACTTAAATAATGCATGACCTCCAACAATACACCCTTTTTATAGCAGCGGACACATCAGTTCATGCCACACATCTAGGTATCCACAAGTTTGTGACGCTGAGCTGAGCTTCCATTTGCTCTCACCAGAACTGTATGAGAGAGGACCATGGTGGGCCATCGATGGAGAGAACAGTAACACCACTTGTTTATCAGTGGTCGCGTAGTGTTAGACCCAGCATTCTCAGTCTGTCCAGCCTCAGACAGAATGTGCATAGACGTGCTGAAAGCCAGTCAGTCAGGGCTTAGCGAGCAACAAAGGAAACTGCCGGCATCCACACTATTGAGGGCACCATTGCAATCCAACTCCCCCCGTACCTGCTTCGCCCCTGCTGAATATAATGCATGGTGCTAAAGCACAAACAAACTGTTTTCCGTAGACAACAAAGGCCCCCATTTAGCAGCCATCTGAGGAGCTCAGTCGGGGGGGGGGGGGGGGGGGTTACGGTGGGTCTGTTTTTTCTCACTGCATCAATGTGTCCATGCTCTGTAGCTCTCTTTTTGTTCTTGGAAAGTGCCGACAACATGCCAACACTCGAGGCACTCGAGGGGTTAATGCCGGCACAAACCTTGCTGAGCTTGCTTTTGATGAGGCGAAGGGGAGGGAGAGGGGTGAGGGAGGTGTGTCCGCGTCTGATTGGCCATGAAATGCCCCGAGAGTTTGAAGCCGCCCAATGGGGAGGGGCCACAAGGAGGATGAGGTAATGTTTCTTTTATAGCTGGAGCGGATGACATCATAGGTTTGGAATTTCTGTGTAGGAGGGTGGGGGGTTTGTGGGAGGGGGGGAGATGATGATAATGATGGTTGATGTCCCCCTCTTTGAGTGTAGCTTTGTTGTTACCCAGGGCAGGCGCTATACAGCCTTGTAGGATGTCTTTAGTTCTAGGAGCAGTAGTGAAACCTCTCATTCTCAACAAAAATTAGTATGAAATATACCTACCTGTATTATGACCAGCCTGACAGTTTGTCAGACCCCCTAGGCCGAGGCTCAGTCTGTCTCTGTCTTGGGCTCCATTTCCCCAGTTCACCTTTGTTTCTTGGAGAACATTTTCTTGGCACTGTTCTGGGAATACCCCCCCACCCTCCCATTCCTGTCTCAGGGTTGCCTTCCACAGGGGGGAGTCACAGGGATGTCTACTGGCTATGAGAAGAGGGGTTATCCCTCTCTGCGTGCTTCCCTCATCTGGTTTCCAACAGCTCTTTAAACACTCCTGAGCCCCTGCCCTGCCCTGCTCCCCCCCCCACACTCTCTCTCTCCTACCCACCCTCACTGTCGTTCTCTCTTTCTCTCTCTTGCTCTCTCTTGCTTTCTCTCTTGGTGCCTAAAGGTCATATTATGTCTTCACAGCAGTCACATGCTTGGTGTTGGTTTCACTCTGCACCCTCCTTGGGTGCCCACTCACAGCACAACAACAACATCAGCAGCAACAACAACAACAAGCTCTATACAGTACTGAGATGAATAGCATTATAGATTTGTAGACAGACAAATAGACCACTTATACATAAATCATTTTTTTTTCTTAGTCAATATGCTTCCTAAAATGAAGTTGTCTCTTTTTCTGATTCAAATTGACTGAATTATGTCCTATGACTTTACTGTATTTCTGACATATGTATTTATATATATATATTTGAATTTGACATGTGATTGATGGTTTGACATTGATGAGACTCATCCTACAGTGTATTTTGTGGTGAGTGTATGTGTGTTAGACAGAAAGAGAGAGAAAAAGGATTGAGAGAAGAGCTATCTGCCTTCTGCTGGATGTTGCCGCTTTTTCATGTGTCACCCTGGCATGATGTCTCCGCCTCTTTGGTGGAGTCCTCTTCCTTTCCTCCATGCTCCACCTAGGACAGAGAACGTTTCCTCCACAGATCTCTCACGTCATCGCACGACCTCCATCAGTTTCAGGGTGGTACAGTATTAGATACACAGGCAATGGGAGGAAGACCTTCTGGGAAGTACACCCTACTAAAATCATTCCTGTTGAGCGAGTAGACTGATGTCTGTTGTCAGGTGTGTTCATTATTATCTGCAAATGGAAAATGCAATACACTGCTCTGTCTCTTTAAGCAAATCATTTCTGTTCTTACCGGGTTATTTTGTCCATAGGAAGTGTATGGTGTACTAAATACTGTGAGGGGGTGTTGGATGTGGCACAGGTTTGGTTTCTGTGGGAAAGGTCTCTGACCTCATCCCTGGGGGGGCACTGGGAAACCAGATGTGGATGTTAGCTCAGTCTGAAACTTACCAGACCTTTCTGAGAAACAAGGGAGGACCCTGCTTAAATGGATAGTGTGTGTATGCATGTTTGTGTGTGTGTGTGAGTGAGTGTGTAAGTGTTTCAGCCTTTTTCATCAATACACTATGTAACCCAGTCTTATGTCTTTGGTGACATCTCCTTAGGGAATAATATTTCAAACCTGATCCAAGCCATTGATTTAAGACAATCATTATATTCATTCATCTTCTGTGTATTGACATTGAATATTGACCTGGTCAACCATTTAAACATAATAAGTTGGATAGACAGCCTTTAAGACTGAATTACATTCCAACAGCCTAATGAACTAATCTCTTGGGCACATAATAAGTAATAGAAAAACTGCATAGATTTTTCCCAAGGATTAAGAAGGTTAAGTATTAAATATTTGTTTTATATTCTGTGCTGATTAGTAGATGGCAGTGTTTGTTTCACTATCTTATAAAACAGCAGAACATTTAAACAATTAGTAGCTTTTTTTTCAAGTGGTTATTTTTTACTCCATTGTTGTCACTTCATCAGACATGCTGTGACATCATTCCTAGTTCTGGTTTTAAAGCACTGTTTTCATCAGTGCTCTGCCTGTCTTTCTGTCTGCCGCCTGTCTGTCTACCTGTCTGTCTGTCTCCACTGAGGCAGACATGACGTGTCTGGCTCTGAGGCAGAGGACAGTCAAGGAGCATGGAGTGAAGGGTTACAAACATACCTTATTTTAGTGTTATTGTATTGCTAGTCTCTGAGGCACTTTCACTGATTCAATGTGGAAATAGAGGGGTGAAAATGGAGACTAGGTTTAACAACCTCCCCCCCATCCCCTTCTTTGTTGACCCCTGTGCCCCTGGGATCTACAACTGTTGGGTGTCTGGATTGTGATCCTCATTGCTTTTCAGTTTCCGTCCTCATAGTATTCAGAAGATGTTCTCAACAGACTGTCCTGTACTTACACGCGTTCCATGTCTCTCTTTGTTTCTCTCTCTTTGACTCTCTCTCTTTGACTCTCTCTCTCTCTCTCTCTCTCCCCCCCCCCAGGCTAAAAGAGCCCAAGGGACCTGTCACTCAAAGCTCATCTCATCAAACAAAAACCCCTCGCTGCACTTTTCCATCTCCCTCTTTCCATCCCTGCAGCTGTGCTCTCCTGCATCTCCTTTTTCTCCTATCACTCTGTTCTTTTAGTCAACGTCCTTCTCGCTCCTCTTCCAGTTTCCCCTTTCTCTCATAGTAAGTCACTGTTTTTATGGTTTTAGAGAAGCCGTCCAGTTTTGGTGGGTAGAATGCAAATTTGACCTCATCGGGCCCCTCGTTGATTCATTTCTGTACTTGTGTTTGAGAGCAGAGTTATTTTGATGCTTGGCGCATGCAGCTGCAACACAGAGCACCTAGTTTTGTTTCTCCACCCCAACAACCATCACATACATCCAGAATAATCATCTTTATGTCCATTGAGGTTTATCTGCAAACATGTTGTAGTTACGAATGGTTACTAATGGTTTTGCGATGTAACTGAGGTACATGCAGTCATGCCAGTTCTGTTGATCTTTTCTGTATTTTGTAGTAAAATTGGAAAACTCAGGGAAAGGCCATGGTTTTTCCAGTCAGTGCTTTTAGAAGTGGTAGCCTATGGTTACATGAAAGACGAGGCTCTCTTGGAGACATTCAAACCCTCTTACATGCCCAAACACGCACAGGCATCCAAACTCACTCATACAAGCACACAAACACATACACACACATGCATACAGTGAGACACATAAAGACATGGATACACACATGGTAGCTCTCAAAAGAATGAAACTCAAAAAAGTGTTTGACTGAATAATAAAAACTATCATGACCATCTTGCCATACCTTCCTTTTTATTGAAATTATTCTTAATGGTTAATCAGTAACAGCAGTGGTTAATCTCAAATCAATCATGCATTCACTCACACAATTGATATTCCGCTACTGGTTTATAGGAGATTGTGTGTGCATGTGTGCTTGGTTCCTCATGTATATTTCTCTGTGTGTGTGCTTGCTTGTGTGTGTGTGCTTGCTTGTGTGTGTGTGTGTGTGTGTGTATGTGTGTGCTTGCTTGTGTGTGTGTGTGCAACAGCCCCAGGTATGACTTTGCCACAGCAGGAGGCCTGCTGCAGTGAGCAGCCTTTCAGGGCTGAGATGATGGGACATGGCTCTAAGGCTGGACTGCTGAGAGGGCAGGGCGTGTCCCCTCACTCCCCTTGACCCACTTCCGTCTACAACCACATGAAAAGCCCAGCTTCTGAAACCGCTAATTAATGTTTTAGCAAGTATCAACCACTCTTGCCACAGTATTAAGGGACTGCTGTGTCTCTCTGCGCAAGTCCCATGCAAGCACATTGCACAGTGCAGATAGTTCTTGGAAAACTCAAAACATGATTGATGATACTTGCAGGATCTACAGATCTCACTTTCCGCAACCTTCTGACCTCTGACCCCCAAAGTGTCATATGACACTTAATTATCCCTGGCCTCCCTCATACTTTACCCCGCTCCGTCCCCATTGGCCGGCCCCGGGCTGAACACAAGGCCCACAGGCAGCAGATGGGGACGGACGTCCAGCCGTCTCCTTGGTTTCCTCCTATCGATCCTCACTATTTTTATAAAGAGGGGGGTGAGGCGGAAGAGGGGGGGGAGGGGGGGGGGTGAGGGGGACCCACACTGACTGACGAGGTTCCACTTGGAGAGACTGGAGACACATCGCTGCCTCAGATAGAGGAGGACTCACACACACACCGACATGTTGAGTACACACACATATAGATGTAGTCTACTGTATACTGGACACCCATTAAGCTATGCTTTCACTCCTGTCCTTATGTCATACAGGTTGGGGGGGCTGATATAATTAATCTGTCTTAGTGTAAACATGGTGGCCAAACCAGGATGTTGTATTTTTGCCTAAGAATAGCACCAGCCAACCAAACAAGTTCTTCAGAAACTCACAACATCACAAAAAACTGTCCTTGTCTTACATTTTGTCATGAGATTGTTATAGCATAATGTATAAAAAGGTTGTGTTTGCTGTGTGTGTGTCTGACATCGACCATTGTCTTGCTTGGCCTCACTTCCTCTCCTCTGTCATCAAATACACCATTAATGGTGAGTGTCTCATGTCTCTCTCTACCCCTCTCTCTCCTCTCCCCGATGCTACTCATCCTGTCATCATCCGATCTCTATCTTTCTGACTACTACCCAATCCTTCTGTTCCACCCGGGGGACTCTTCCTCGGAAATCTCACTATCACCCCCCTTAATGCTATCCTGCCAACACTGTCAGAGAGATTCCTAGTCATTTCCTACAGATCTACCTCATGCTATACAGATCTACTTCATACAGTGCCCCAGTCAGGTGGTCACATCTGTGGTTGACTAGTCATCAGTTCCCAATAGGCTTGCTCATCATTACATTAATCTTTTACAGGATAAAATGGTTCATTGGAGATCAAACTTAACAACATGGGTCATCATCAGTCACAGTGTTAATTCTCTTTTTTCCTAAGATCAAGTCGGTGTGTAATTTTAATGGGTGTAGTGTTTAGAGTATTAGTAATTGTGTGAATATGTCTGTCCTCAAGTCCTTACGCCATGTTATTTCAAGGTTTGGTCATTATGTTGTGTTTTCGGTATTTTCTCACTGCTTCTTGACGTCTTTGTGGGGGTGTGACAGCAACCTGCAGTGATGAAATTGGACTGAACTTGCAGGACCCTTAAATGTGTTATTGTCGTTTTTGAGTTCCGTTATAATGCTTTGTTTTTAGGATGCACCTACAGGTGATTGTAGAAAAGACACAACTAACCATCAACCTTTCTTCCACGTTCTTGAAACGTTTTCCCTTTTGTATCTGTGACAGAATAACAATCATTTTCTACTTCTGCTTAATTTGACCAACATGTCTCTTACATTTGCCTCTCTTCTCATTGGTTCCCTGTCAGATGTTGTGAGTGCAGTGCTTCCCTATCCCACTGGTACTATGAGAAGGAGGGCCGGCTCTTCTGTAAGAAAGACTACTGGGCCAAGTTCGGTGAGCTGTGCCACGGCTGCAATGACCCCATCACCACTGGCCTGATCATGGTAAGGGGGCCCCTCCGCCAAACAAACTAGAACCCTGATCTGTCCTCACCTTCCACTTTCCACTGTCATAGACAGGGCTACTGTTACACATGGCAGATACGTTTTCCTCTACAACATGCACGCACACACACACACACACACACACAGCGGAAACTGAACACTCATGCATGACACCGCTTTCTCAGGTTGGTTTACAGGTGACTAGTGAAAGGGCCCTCCTTACTTAAGAAGACCAGAGTAGGTGAGAAAACATGCTGATGACGTATGAAAACATGATCAGACTTCTACTTAAAGGATTGGATGGTTGGCACACAGTGGTGTGGATTGGAAGCACTGATATTTGTCGAATAGCAGATTGAATCTAACATGTATGAAATGTTAATTATGAGGTCAAATGTACACACCGAGTATCATTTCTCAGTGTAAAATCGTTTGAAGCCTAAATTCTCAATTTTGATTGTGAGTGTGTGAGTGTGTGTGGAGTGATGGGCCTCAGGGTAGCTAGGTATATTAGAGATGGAAATAGGTCCTTTTGTATTGCAAAGCAGTTTCAGTAGCAGTGCCGAGGAAAATCTAGATGCCTCTGTGCTAAGATAATACACATGAGTCCGGAATTTCACAGACAGAAAATGATTTCTGAAATGCAGTCTCTTGTTTAAGCTACTGAACAATATGATCTGTAAGCTAACTTTCTGAATTTCCTCAGGCATTGTGTACAAAGGGTTGCTCCTTAGCTTGTTTTCTGTAGCTTTGACATAATGACTTTGATACCAGGGGGCACTTCATGATTGTGGTCAGGCTGCATGCAGAGTTGTTTGGGGGTTCAGAAATGGGGTAGTTGAGGACCAAGAATAAAAATAAACTAGGTATATCATCATCACTAGGTTATCCATTGATTCTTTAATTATTCAATAACAATTAAGATACTATTTAGTCCTGTGGCACATGTCTCCTGGTTAAAGATGGCTTCTTGTCACCGTGTGAATAAAGGTAACTTCCCCTCACTGACCTCTGTCGGTGAAAAAAACTAAATTACTTTTTCTCAAAATCAGGGACTATCTTTCGCCAATGCGTGGCGGTATTTCACACACAAGCATAATCACACAAACACACACACACACTGCTCTAATTGTGAGGCATCTGTCGTACTTTTCAGCCACACACCTCTCAAAGGGAACGCATCAAACCCACTCTCTTATTCCCTGACAGTACGTGTTTGGCATGTGTCCTTTCCTATATCCACAACACTTTTATGTGTGTTTCAAGTAAGCGCAAATCCGCATGTGTTTGTCTGGCTGTGTCATTTACAATCTGCCAACAACCTGCCCTCTGCAGTGCAATCTCAGTAATGAAGCCACCAGGCCCGAGGAGAACAAATAAATAAGATTGCTAGAAGACAGCACCTGGCTGGCCGCCTTCCCGGCGTCCTCTCTGCCGAGGATTTATCGGTCCCCCTCCCCTCAGAGTTTGATTGGCGGTCTCAACCTCGTCAGTTTGTGACAGTCAACCAATCGTTATCATGTAAGGACGTCAGACCAGTTGCTTTGAGGACGTGTGGGGTCAGATGAAGGTCGACCACCCTTGGCCTTGTCATCACAGCACGCAAGGTTTGTGGCACCGTCCAACTGTCCCACGCTGCTCCTTGGCTCCACGCCAGGAAGAAAGAGCAGACTCCATTTTAGCGTCCGGAGTGAGTGAAAGAGGGTAGTGTTTACGTCCTTGGATCCTGTTCGGCAAAAACATTCCAAAACAATGTGATGCAATGTTAGCATGACTCAGCCTGCTGATTGAAATGTTAAATCGATTAGGAAGCAGCGGCAGAGCAGAATGAACAGAGAGACAACAGAGTGGTTTTTCATTAGCGTCATCTCACTTTAGCTTTTTACTTGTTTGGCTACAGAATATTTTTGTGCAGTAACTTAGCTAAAACGTTCTGGAAAATGTGTGTGTTGTTTTCGTGTTCATGGGGTCAATCCTCATTCATGTACTGTTGATGAAGAACCTACGGAAGGTTCATCTGTTCTAAGGACTCAGGGCTTGTCTGCTCTCAACCCTGTTTGCCCCCTCTCTGTGTTGTGTGTTGACATCTCCAACCTTGAATAGCTCCGCGTCGAGGCCTGTAAGGAGGTCCAGTGATGCAAAAATATTCACAAGATTTGTGATGATGTTTGAATCTGAAATGACAAGGCCCCTCCATCTTAAGCAATTTAAGTAAAGTCCCGGTTTAGAAACATCTTCCGACTCCCACTTGTGTGAGACAGCACATTCCTCAGTGGGAGTTAAGGGTGTTTATGTTCATGTCTGATATTGTAGCTGTGTGCATTGGCTGGATCAGATAAGACTGGAAGGAGTGTGGGGAAAGGGTTGTTGTTGGATTTGGTAAACCCAGACCCGGCATTAGGACTTAGCCTTAGTGGTACGCACTCTTACCAGTGAGCCACTGGTAAGAGTGGCCCCTGCTGTTGTATTTTGTTTTAATTATTTCATTTTAGTTCAAATGCATCATGACCATCTTAAAGTAGATTTTTTGGGTGTCACATGCACATTGCTGCCCTATACTGAAATTGAAAGCAGTTTCTTTAAACTTATCAGAAGTTCCTCTTTGTTGGAAACTACCTGGAAGGAAAGTTATTCATGGTGAAATTTCCCCTCACACTTTAAGTGTGTAATTCTCAGCAGGCAGTCCTTGTTAGCATCTGAAACATGCACTTGGTAACTAGAGAAACCCCCCAGCACATTGTGTGTCTCTGCCTTATCACTCCTTCCAAGAAGACTGTAATGGTCCCCTGATACTTTGTCACGCTGTCGGCTCCAACCACGCAGAGAGGGAAGTTAAGCAAGTAAAGGATCATGTTTCAACAATCTCCACATCTTTCTGGCTGTAAAAAAAAAACGCACCTGGTTCACATTTGAACATGGCATTGATTGAGACAGTTTGGTAGCTTTTACTGTCATTTGACTATGATCCGAAAGTTATTAAAGCTGACAAATAAAGCCACCAACAGTCTAACACAGTTCCCACTGTACTAGCTGCGTGCTCAGTTTATAGCTAGTTGCAGTGGTCGCTAACTCCAGTGATACTGTAGATTGTCGGGTTAGCTGTTTGACTGTGACCTCCCATTTAACACAAATGCGACATGACTCCCAACCTTGCAAGACCTGTTCTCTGTTGTCTTGCAGCCAGCCTGGCTCTCTCAAAATTAGCTGCGTGTTTTTGATATGAGGCCCAACAGCCAGTGCCAATGGACGCCACTGTCTGACACTATTAATATCTGTCGAGTCAGATGCCCCCAGCAGCTGCTGGTATGGGAGAGGCGGAGGGAGGAAGAGAGAGAGAGAGAGAGAGAGAGAGAGAGAGAGAGAGAGGGGAGGAAGTTAATAGGAGAGCGGGACAGTCAGTCTGCCGGAAAACATTGATTAAGATCTCTGTTACAGTGCACACAGCGGACTGGTTCAGAAAGAAAACACATCCTGAAAGATTCTCTGTGTAGAAGGACATAATCCCTTTAGATGGTGCTTTATGGTTTGGGGTGTGCGTTTGCTTGTCCCTTAATTTGCTGACTATCTTTTTATATTGAGGGTGATTTTATACTATATTTTATATTTTTTATACATAACATGTTATTTTAGCAGTGGGTGTTGGTTGTGGTTGGTTATATTTAGATTCCTTTTTGGTTAGCATGCTCTAAATGCTAAATTATGCTCTTTCCCAAAGCCATTCTTTGAAATGTAGCCGTATGAGGTGACATGGTCATGTGAGGGCTTGGTTTGTCCCTTTTTTTTCAAATTTCAGCCGATTAAATTTGATTCCCTGTCATCCTTGCCTGAGCTTTGATGAGGGTTTAGAAATGTTCGGGTAAAGAGGAGGATGGGGGAACTAAGAGAAAGGGGGAGGAGAAGGAGGATGGGGTGGGGAGGGGTCTGCAATATATCAGACAGACTCCCAGCAGGCACATGGGTGGGTGTGGCCAAGCCGGAAACAATGAGGTCATTGAAAATGAGAGCGAGAGAGAAAGCTGCTGCCGCTTGTCGGAGCAAGGGAGTGGTGTGGAGGAGAGGGGAGGGGGAAGAAGAGCAGTGACATCGTTTCAGAAATGAGCTCAGCGGCAGAGGCGTGGGCAACTCTCCTCCCTTTTGCTCTCTCTTCCTCGCTCTCTCATTTTGGCTGCTGACACTGTTTTGTTTTGACAGCGATGTAGAATGAACTAGTCTTGGCTGAGAACTGCAAGGCGACACTGTCATGGTGGGAGACTTGTTTTTCTGGGGCTTCTGCTGTCTCAGGCTGTGGAGAAGAGACAAGAAGGTAAGGGTCTCTCTTATCCTTATGGAGGTTATGAGGGGAAACAGTCTCAGCCGGTCTCTGCCGGCCGGCAGAGACAGACAACCAAGCAGACATGCAGGGAGTCTCATGTGGGCTGGCCGGCTGCTGCTTCTTCATCTTGTATTTTTTTTATATTACTCCTCTCTCAATCTCAAAATGTTTCTCTCTTATGCGTTATTATAGAAGTGTACTGTAGAATTAGTGGTACAATTATCCATTTACAGTATGTTTGTATTGCAGAGGTTTGCAGGCATTGCTCTAAAGACATTTTTCAATGTTTGATTTCATGAAAAAGTAATGAGCTGGGCATGTTTTTTATTTATCCTATTTTAGTCCAGGTCCTACCCTAGATTAAGTATGGTCTAAGGCAAGCTATGGATTCATCAAAGATGGATAGCTAATGCCTGAAATGGTACTGTGGCCCTCTCTACCTTTTCAGTACAACACAGCTGACATAGAGAGACAGTACAGTAGCTCTTCTGTGTCTGAGCCGGAAGCGAACCCTTCCAATGGAAGCTCTTATTGTGGAAGTTTGAGGAATCATGCTGAATCTATTAGCGACAGTGCCAAAGCTCAGGCATTGTCATACTGTAAGTGGCAGAGGGGGTTTTCCCACTAAACAAGCGTCAATACGACCCACTGTTTTACTGGTTTACTCTCTCTCTCACTCATTATTTTCCTTTGTCTGTGGCTTAAATTATATTTGCCCTGGTTCCAAATTAAGATCCATATAATAAAAGCCCTTTCGAAAGAATAGGTAGCCTGGGAGGAAGAGCCAACCTTGATTTATTGAAATCTGAGATTAATATCCTCTTCAATTCTACAAGATCTACAAGCTTCCCCATGCTCCAAACTATTAAATTCAGGGTTCGGGTGAAGCCAAAGGATTTAAGCAGCAGTTCTGTTTGAAGGTTGCAGAGTTCCAGTTAAGTATGTCTTCCATCTGTCATTTCTACAAGAGATTTGAGTCCTAAAATGGCACAAATAGCATTGGATGTGGAATTCCCCTCCCTTTATGGGAACTATAGAAATCACAGTGCACACACTGCTGAAGTGATGAGTGTTTTGAGTGTGTTTCATGTACATAATATGTAAACTTATGAGTATAGTAGTAGTAGTAAACTAGCTTTGCAGCTATTGATTTAGAAGTAATGTCTCATTACATCAAGAAAATACTCCCATAACTTAGTTACACCAAGCTGGTAAAGAGAGAGCGTCATCATATCAAGGTGTTAGCATGATATCAGTGTTACACGTCTGTCCTCGTATGTCTGATGTCAGGGGTCTGGTTATTGTTTGATTATTATGTTATACAGCCAACTGACATCAGTGGACGTTCTGTGTGTGGTATTTACAGTCTCCTTTTGCACACACACACACAATGCATTACAGCCTATGGTATCAGCAAGAAACTAATGTTGACCCATTATCTTTCTCATTGACAGTTCATAAAGGAAACTAAAATCAATTAGGTGACGTTTCCTTGGTTAGACTAAATGGAAGTATTTGCTACTGAAAGATTAAGTTGAGATTACATCTCATTGAGTGTTGTTTTTAGGAACTGAAGAACTTGTGACACTTCGGTAAGTCATACATTTCCCAAGAACTTTGAGCTGCAATTCTTGTATGAAAAGTGCTATATAAATAAAGTCTGACTTACTTACTTACTAATTGGGCCAAGACGGGTCATTCACATTCCACGGGAAACAAGCACTGACACACACTACTAACCGTAATAGATTATCCACCTTGCCTCATCTTAGTAATGCATCTTGGGTTATAACATTTCCAACCTTTGAATGACACATTAGAGATATTCCAAACCCATTCATTTGGGTCTTTCACTTTTTGTAGCCTGAACTTCAAGGACATTTTTTTTAAATAATTTGATTACTGAAGCAGATAGCCCTCTTCAACTGTAAAGAGGTAGGGAAAGTGGGGAGTCATTGTACAAGACAACATATTTGATTGCATTCTTTCAAATGAAGAAAAAAGACCGAAAACAAAGAGAAAGAAACTAGAAAAATATCCATGCACCGTATCATTTTATAAAGCCTTACAAATAGGTTCAATTTGAGATAGATACAAATTCGTTTTCACAGATTTGCTATACAATTGTCTGTTCTCAAAAGCCTCTGATGGTTACTGCGTTCATTATAGTGTCTCTCACTAAAGATGTCACCGTCCCCTGTTTGGCATGCGAACAGTCCCACATGCTGTTTCCAGATGCTTCGTCATGGCGACCTGACCCCATTCGCCTTGGAAAGTACTATCCGCCCCCCTCAGTCATCCTCAGAGAAACATGTGCTTATGATTTGGTTTGTGTTAAGTAAAGGGCCCCTGTGCACCACATGACCACACACACACACACACACTGTATTCTTACTGAAACAGGAATCGGATACGGATAAACAATGTGCTGCAGTATCACTGTTTTAAAGAAACATTTCACAAACCTTCCAAACTTTTCATTTGTTCCGTCTGTAGGTCTGATGCAACATTTTAAGAGTCTCACCAAAATGTAAACAATACGTATTGGTGTAGGATGTATTCTGCATTGATACTTAAACACTTGTCATTATCTATTTTATGTTCTCTCCCTCTATACATCTCTCACTCTGTGTTTTTATAAGTCCTCTCTCTCTCTCTACCCCTGAAGCCTTCGATGTGTGAGTCTCTCCTTAGTGCGTGTGCACCAGCAGCTGTTGGTTGTCAGTTGTGGGTGGGGTGAAGTGTGGGTGTGTGCGTGTTCGCAGTGAGTCTTTTGGGAGGGTGAGGGCGGGTGAGGGCGGGTGGCAGCCATGGTGGGTGTGCGGGGGGTGGAGGGTCTTTTTTTCCTAAACGTGCAGTCCTCTCCTCTCTGAGGTGGCCCACATATATCTTTATTAGTATGCCAAATTTTGACAAAAGTAGCTAGACTTGCAATACCAAATAAAATCCCTGAAAACATCACTCACTCTGATGTCTCTATTGCAGTCTTGCAATAGAGACATCCCGTACTTTGATGCGGTGTTTGTTTACCCATGATCTTTACTAGCTGTAAGCACGTCTGCCAGTAATAACTGTTTACAGCTTTGCTTTCATAATCCAACTCCAAATAAAAAAGGGTGAAGTCGCCTTGCTGCAATACACAGCAAATGATATAGCCTACACCTTCTCATTTCTCTGTCTCTTTTTCTCTCTCCCTCTCTCTCTCTCTTTCTCTCTCTCTCTCTCTCTCTCTCTCTCTCTCTCTCTCTCTCTATGTCTCTCTCTATCTTTCTCTCAGTTTCTGTCCTGACCTCTCTGCTGTATTGTCAACATGAACAGGAAGGGACTGCAAGGTACAGATGCAGGTCAAGTCTCTCTCGCTGTCTTCTTTCCCTCTCCTCTTCTCTCTCTCCCTGCCTCTTTGTCTATCTCTTTATCGGGTGGTGTTTGGCCACATGAGGGGATGCACAGATGGTGGGTTTTAGACACATCCTTCTCTAAATAGCCTGAGGGACGTGACCAGATTAATTACATATTAATTGATTAATGAATGTGCATGTTCGACTGACTTCCCTCAAGTTTCCCGGAGGTGCTCTCGGTGTGTGTTCTCAGTGGTTGCCATGGGAGCGCTCCCCGAAGGAATAGGCAGACAGAAGGATACAGACATAGATTTTATTGATTGCTCTTTTTTCCTGTTTTTACCTCTGGTCTGTTCCCTTTGGTTTGTTTTAAAGCATTGAGCTTTTAGTTTTGCATTTGATCTTTGATTTCGTTCAGACCGTTTGGCCTATTACTCACATTAAGGGAGATGCACCAGAATATTCCCTTTCTCTACCTTTCCATAGCTGTTTCATTGAAAGCCATCTTTATTGGTTTCTGAATCCATTAAATTCCCACAAATTAAACCCAATAAGCATATCACCTTGCACACCCCCTCCACACACACCATATTTCATGGGACCTTCTTTTGTTCCTTAAGACTTTTCCCATCTCACACCTCCAACCCCCTCTTGAACATGGGGAATTGGGACATGGGGGGCAGATTGTTGCGGTTCTGAGTGGCCACACCCACCCCCAAATCCCTCCACTGCAGGGAATAACAGAGCAAAAGAAAACTCCAATGGATTGTAGGATACTGGAGGGTTTTATTTGGGGGTCTTCAACCTCTGGTCTTTAATAACCTCTATAGGTCACAAGGTTGAACCTCTGCTGGATAGGTCATCTGGTTTAACCTCTGGTTGCTAAGAATCCTGTATAAATTAACTGGTTCATGCTGAAGCAAAGCCCTGCTTATACAGCCACGTGGGTCATTTGGTGAAGCCACAACTCACCTGGGGGCATAGATCAGGGAGTGTGGTTGGAAAAAAACTGAAAGCCTGGAGCCTTGAAGATTAAGTAGCAAGACCCTAGTTGGGTTTTGTAAAAGCGTTTCTGTTTAACATGGCCTATCCTTTACACAGTACTACAGAACTTTTGTTGCTAGCAGCTGAGCCAACAGCAAGTCCACAGATATTCTCAACCACTATCAACAGCTGTAGATCTTTTCTCTTAATCCGTCCGTTTCCTGCTCTGTTTCGGGCCATAATTCAGTTTTCTTCTCTGACTCTATTTGAGCTGCCGATGACTGAGATCATTTGTATACTCCTGGCCAAGAAGTGCCCTTAGATATCTGCCAAGTCAGCCTGCTTGTGATTAAACTAAAAAAACTCCCCAGTCCCCATAAACCTTCTCTTACCCTGGATCTTGTCCTAATTTTAGAATATTCTTTGTTGTTCTGATTACGTTGTTTATCTGACCTTTAACCCCCCCCCCTTCTCTGTCTTTTTTCTGCAGGTCGCAGGGGAACAGAAGTACCACCCAGAATGCTTCACCTGTCTCAACTGCAGAGCCTTTATCGGGGATGGAGACACGTACGCCCTGGTGGAGAGGTCCAAACTCTACTGGTGAGCAGACAAAATGCAGCTAAGATGGAAATAATAAGCGCCTCTCAGGTTGTGTGTTTTCTGGGATGTTGTCATGAAAAAGTTGTTGGTGTACTTCAAAAAGCACAGGCACACTCGCTCACACAAAGTTTACCCCACGTTTGTATCATTTTATGCTCTCTCCCCCTACAAGCACAGGCTGTTGCCTCTGGGGCACACACACAATTAATACACAGGCTTTTCTCATTCATCCTCAAGCTGGGCATAGTACAGTACAGCTTGCTCAGAACATTCCCTGCTTAAAGGTCTGTATCTTCTCAGTAAAAATCAGGCTGTCTGCCTGAGTATCATTGTTCTGTAACGTGATCCCTGTGGCCCAGAGGCAGAACTAGGAACAAACCCTTGGTAGACACGCTGACACGAGGCTGAAGGGATGGAAACCCACAAAGCATCCATTGTCCATCAGTCTCTTTCGGGATGTGTTTGACTATAGATTGACTTGCCCTTTAAATGTTAAGTCACTTTACATCCATTCAGGGAATGTGACGCAATAATCACAATGATGGATTGTTTAAGGTCATAAAGTAAATAAATGACAGCAACAGTCTTTGACGAGTCCCTACCATGATTCATGAGTAACACAGGTTTTGTTCCACTTGGTCCCCTGTTTCCCCTCAGTGGTCACTGTTACTACCACACCATCGTGACCCCGGTGTCGCTGCCGGACTCCCCGTGCTCCAGGATCCCTCACACCGTGACCCTCGTGTCCATCCCGGCCTCCACTGATGGGAAGCGGGGCATCTCAGTGGCCATCGACCAACCAGTCAGCCCCAATGGCTACAGCCCCGAAAACTGCCCCACCGTCAGAGTGTCCCAGTGAGTACGCACCCGCCGAGCCTTTCAAAGGTGGAGCGGCCAGAGCACATGGCAAGCAACTAGCAACTGCAAACTGATTTGTTTTTGGAGTGGTGTGGATGTGGGTTTGGGTTGGGGTGGGAACTTTATCTTATTAAATGCATCAATTGAAAAGGAAATGAGAAAGCTGGTGAGAAGTAGATAAGGTTTTTTATTCATTCAATATTAATCCCTTCGCAAAACCTTTATAATCAAAAGGATGTGACACTGTCCTGATTGTAATCCACCGTATCAGCATATTGACCATCATTTGCACCAGATGTTTTGTTAGGGGACTGATGTTGGTTCCCTGTGACCTCCTCAGGGTGGACCCTGAGTGTATAAGCCCTGACGTGAAGAACACCATCCATGTTGGAGACAGGATCTTGGAGATTAACGGCACGCCCATCCACAATGTTCCTCTGGATGAGGTAACAACCTCCTCTTCAACCTCAACAGCTCTCGAATTTAGCATTAGCATGCTACACATGCTAGCGCCATATTAAGTGCTCTACAGGAAGTCATACTACTAATGCCAAATAACCATTCATTGTGCCAATGTTGACTCACCTCTGCCTCAGATCGACCTCCTTATTCAGGAGACCAGCCGACTGCTGCAGCTGACCATCGAGCACGACCCCCATGATCAGGGGCAGGAGCAGGTGGACGGACCCCTCTGCACGCCCCTGTCC
This sequence comes from Hypomesus nipponensis, assembly GCF_054491055.1. Taxonomy (NCBI): domain Eukaryota; kingdom Metazoa; phylum Chordata; class Actinopteri; order Osmeriformes; family Osmeridae; genus Hypomesus; species Hypomesus nipponensis. The sequence goes on from NC_140375.1 coordinate 9,127,540, forward strand.
GAGGGGCCAAGCCCCATCCTGCCCATCACACAGCCCCCCAACCCAGACATCAGCAACCTGCGCTCACGAATGATCACGTAAGGACCACAATGATGTAATGTACATGAAGTCACACACAGTAGAGGAATAAGACTACCACAGTTTAGAGCAGAGATGGTTTATTTGTTTTTTGAATCACTTTTATCTTGCATTTTAACATATTTATCTTGGAATTTAAAGGAAAGCATATTCCATTCTATGTTTACATAGGTATTTTTGAATCCTAGTGGGACTTTTGTTGAGGATTTAACATGGTTGATTTAACAGATATACAAGCTGGGTTACATGTTCAGTGGTTATCTCAAAAGTAGTGATTAGTGTACATGTGTAACTGTTTGATTATCTCCCTGATGCCTTGCCATTTTGGCTAATTAGACGCTGATGCTGGGTCTAATTAGCTCCATTAAGGAGCTAATTGCTGGAGCTATGCTTTATGACAGGGTTGACAGGTGCATTTAACACCATGAAGTAAATATGGCTGCCTGTTGCTGATACTGTCTGACAGAGGAATTTTTCTCTCTCTCTCTCTCTCTCTCTCTCTCTCTCTCTCTCTGTCTCTCTCTCTCTCTCTCTCTCTCTCTCTCTCTCTCTCTGTCACCAGGAGGAGTTACAGCATTGATAAGTCTCCTTGCTCCAGCAATGCGGCATCCCCTCTCTCACAGAGGAAAGACATAAATCGCTCCGAGTCTCTCCGCGTCGTATCCAATCGGACGCACCGGATTTTCCGACCTTCTGACCTCATCCACGGAGAGGTGCTGGGAAAAGGCTGCTTCGGACAGGCCATCAAGGTACAGCTGATGGATGGGAGCAATTAAGTCCGAATTCCTGTCTCAATCCCAGAGGGTATTATACTGCATTCAATCAAGCAGTCAGAAGGGGGCACCATTGTGGCACGTTTCTGACAAGCATACTGTAATTTAGGTTGTTGGGAAAATTCACTCAAGTAGGGAACAATTATGTGTGTATTAGGCAAAAGGGAGAACAGATTTCTGGACATTTTTTACTTACATGCTGATTGGTTGTGCTTGATGATGGTACAGGATGATAAGATCACTGTGTGTGTTTTCCAGGTGACACACCGAGAGACAGGCGAGGTGATGGTAATGAAGGAGTTGATTCGCTTTGATGATGAAACACAGCTGACATTCCTAAAGGAGGTGAGTGACTCCTTCCATAAATGTTTCTAATCGGGGCTTCTTCCGTAAGCTCCCATCATTTGCTGTTGCCATGGTAACTTTGTCAGCTTCCTCAAACTGAAGGATGACTTAGTGACTTTCATTGATGACCGAGTCTCCCTCCCAAGGCATTGCATATCTGTTTCTGTCAGACATCTCTGCCTGACTGGCCGTGACTCATGGCCCAAGATCAGTGACCACATTTTTCTGTCCCTCCAAGGATGGCCTACTATCTATCTACAATCTAGGGGGAGTGTCTGTCTGGGTCAAGTGAAGTCAGTCATTAGTGGGAGTGGACGTTTAGATCATGAAGTGTATGTGGAACCTCCTGGTCTGAGGCACGGACATTCCTAAAAGTCTATTATTGTAGATCAGACTAATTTCCTCTCATCTTAAAGCACACATGATGTCTCTCTGCCCTGTCATTACAATGACTTGATAATTAGGGAAGATACAGAATTGTTATTGGGCTCGCGGAGTGATTATTTTCTTTTTGAGAGGAAAACAGAGGAGAAGAAATGGACAGCCTACACTCTGCTGCTCTGCAATTTGAAATGGACACCAGACCCAAACAGCAGGATGTCTATCCTGAGACCAAGCATCAAAAGCTAGAGAATTAGAAAAACAGTCTCCCCAGGCTGTTTGTGTCTGATTACTTTATGAGCTGACTGAGCCCTTCCCTGATCATTGGTGTGTGACAGGCTTCTAATAAACCTTACAGTAATAAAACTTCACCCCAACATTCTTGCAGTTGTTTGTCAGTGGGAGGTCTTCTTATTCTTTACGGCTGGCAGAGTTATTACAGGAGTTAGAAGCGTGAACATGCTTCCCTCATTGCCCTTGGTGTTTCCTCAAGAGCTGGAGTAAGCTAGCCACAGCTTAGAGGGAGAACCTGCTGGAATGTGTGGAGGCTTAAGAGGGTTAACGGTATGAGTCGAAACAGACGTTGGGTGTGTTTGGGTTGAGAATAACTGTGTGTGATGGGCAGAGGGGTTGGGCGGTCAGAGGGTGTGTTTGTTTGTTCATAGGATGAACGGTCCTCTCATTCTCATACTGTAACCCCATGAGGGTGGGGACACTTTCATGTTTTAAGTGGAAACGCAAGCCTGTGATTCAAACATGACATTATAGTTTCATAAACTGCACTTTGTGGTCATCCTGACCCTGAATATCCACTAGGACTGACAATGGTGGCCAGCACCCTACACTCTGTAGTACCCTTGGCCAGCTCATTGTGTTACTCCTCAATGCTCGCTGAAACTTCAAAACAACACAACGGGCAATTCTGATAAGCTTCTGTCTTCATTAGTCGAGTTAACTTAGTTTAACAGTGTGTATCTTCCACTTTCCAGGTTAAGGTCATGCGCTGTCTGGAACATCCCAATGTGCTCAAGTTCATTGGGGTCCTCTACAAAGACAAGAGGCTCAACTTCATAGCTGAGTACATTAAAGGAGGCACTTTGAGGGAAATCATCAAGAAAATGGTAAGACCGTTTTGGCTGTTTGAGTTGTCTGTTACTTGTGCATCCGGTTGGCTTGTGTGTGGTCAGTTTGGTGAATGTGTGTCCCTGTGTGTTCGTAAGTTCCATCAGTGATTACAAGTTTTTAATTAGTGAAACAATAAATCGTCATTTTTTAATTATTTTTTTCTTCTCTAATTTCTGTCTGAGCAGGACAGTAATTATCCATGGAACCAGAGAGTGAGCTTTGCCAAGGACATTGCCGCGGGCATGGTGAGTAAATGACCCATGACTCCCAAATAATACAAAACAAGGACAGTAAGAGAAAAAACACTGCCCCAAGTGAACGCACCCCCAATACCCGACACAGGACCTGCAGTGCAGTGATTCATCCACTCTTCAGTAATATTAACCTCTTTATGCCCCCTAGTGAACATATAGGGGAGGTGCAACAAGAGCATTCATCATAGGGTCTGAAGAATTCCCTCCTACGAAACAATGACAGCATGAAAACGGGTTGTCATAGTGCAGCCTTTTGATTTAGGCTTTGTGATTCATGCCGCACATGAGTATGGATTAGAGAACATGCTTTGTGAATGCCAAGTGTTTAATACAGAGAGAAACACTACAAGTCTGTTCAGGGATTTAAGATTGAGATTTAAACCTGACTTCTATTTTCTAAATCTCCTTTCTTTCCTCTTTTCTTCCTCCCTTGCTCTTCACCATCAAGGCATATCTGCATTCCATGAACATAATCCACCGAGACCTGAACTCACACAACTGTTTGGTCCGAGAGGTGAGCGCTGAGGACGTGAAGTGTGTGTGCAAGCATCTAAGTGTGTGTGTTAGTGTGTAATAGAAAGAGAGATAATATGGAGTCTGTTAAGTTTGTGTGTTTTCTTTGAGGATTTAGACAGTGCACCTGTCCGTCCAGATGACATACTGTAGGTTTGTCTCGATGACAGACATCTGACAGTGAAAGAGGTGGAGGCATTCCTAATCCAGAGAGACAGAAAAGCCTTTGTCTGGGTACATGACAGTTGTATGAGTTCAACAATGTAGTATAGAATAAACTTTCACACCTAATGTTGTGAAAACAGATGATGTTTGACGAATTTGTTACAGCTGATGTCAGAAAAGCGAAAAGCTTTGATTATACCATGTTCAGCCTAAAGGGCAGTGGAAATATTTGTTTTTGTGTTGAAATGTTAAAGACAGTGAGACAGTACTCTCCGCTGTATGTTTTAAAGTCTACTTAGATATGAAAATTATATCTTTTTCTTTCTGCCTGTCTCTCTCTCTTTCTCTCCTTTACAAATATACACACACAATTTCATCAGTTTTTTTTATTTATTATTACTGACACAGTTTTATTCTGCTGTTAGACGTAAAATACACACTGTCTCTCAGTCCCTGTATCCACTACTAAGAGTGGTGGACCATATCTTTGACTCTCCCCTCCCCACATCTGTTCCTATAGAACAACAGCGTGGTGGTGGCAGACTTCGGCTTGGCCCGACTCATGGTGGAGGACAAGAACCAAGACAAGTTGTTGTCAGGGAAACTCCAGGGCCTCAAGAAACCTGACCGGAGGAAGAGATATACCGTGGTGGGGAACCCCTACTGGATGGCCCCTGAGATGATCCATGGTGGGTTGTGTGTTTGTGTGTTGAATGTGTATTTGTTTGTTTAGGTTCTGTGTGTGTATATGTGTGTGCACACAGTGCTTTTCTTTTTTAGAAGGCAGCAGCAGCATCCCAGTGCTGACCTTCTGTAACTATGAATTGCACGCCACTCAATTACTCAGCGTGTCTTTAAAGAGATCAGATTCCTCACAAAAAAGGTCATAATAACATTCTTTGTAACCCACATCACGGAGGTACCCTCAAAGCGTCACTTGCCTCACATTTTCCTATGCAACGTTCTCCCACACAGGAAAGAGCTACGACGAAAAGGTGGACATCTTCTCTTTCGGCATCATGCTGTGTGAGGTGAGCGGTCCTGACAACTCTATTGTGGAAATAAACCCAGAAGAATTATTGATTATATTCCAAGTCTTGGAAATCTGAATGTGCTCGTCTCTGAGTTTGAGTGTTTGGGACCTTCAGCAGCATGGTAACTATCAGGGTTCAACAGGCTCTGGCTCTGTTAAAATGCTTAAAATATCGCTGTAGCCTCTCCACATGGACATCATTAGTCGGAGACTCCAAAAGCGTCTGGGATTAGAGAGGAGAAAGAGGCATTCTCTTTATGTGGCCGTTCCACTGACTGAGAGGGGAGGTTTGTGGTGGTCTGGGTGGAATATTTTGCTACGTTTTCTGGTGGTCCATCTATCTATCTGAATTGAGGCTGATCCTGTTAAGAAGGGACTTCTGCTCTCCTTTGTTGTAGTGAGTTTCCTGTCCTTACGTAAATGACGTTCTAGGTTTGCATTGCTATGAAATGAGTCATTAGTAGCATTGTTTAATTGCTAATGATTAAACTATGTCTTGCCTCATCTATTGTTAGAATCAATATAATTATATCTACTAGTAAAGCACATTGCCAACAATCTGATAGTAGATTTTTTTAGTCATAATTACTACACAAAAATACTTACTTACTCTGCCCATTCCTTTGAACCCCTGGCCCTGACCTGTTTGTCTCTCCCTTGCCAGATCATCGGCCGGGTGAATGCTGACCCTGACTACCTACCCAGGGCTGGGGACTTTGGGCTGAACGTGTCGGGCTTTCTGGAGCACTTCTGTCCCGCTGACTGTCCACCGGCTTTCTTCCCCATGGCTGCACTGTGCTGTGACCTTGACGCTGAGAAACGGTGAGACCAAAAAAAAAGTAGTATCTGGAGGCTACAGCTACTCTTTTTTTTTTTTTTACTAGGTCCTACTATGTTATATCACACTGTGGGGCAGATTGTATTGGTGTTAGAAGTTCATACCGTACTTCAAGAAAGACAATACAGTGTTAGTGATCTCACTGCTATTAAATATCAAGAAATGCTTTCTGATTGGCTGGTCTCTCCACAGCCCCGCATTCACCAAGCTAGAGGAGTGGCTGGAGAACCTGAAGATGCACCTGCAGATCCGCCTCCCCATCGTGTCTGAACTGGACCAGATGCACAAGGCATTCTGGGAAAACCACACCAAGGTGGCAGTGCGGGCAGAGAATGGCCTGCACCCTCACCCTGAGCAGCCTGAGTAGTACAGGGGATTAACGAGCTGCTGCTAACCCTCTAAGGGTGGGCTAAAGGAGTGGTGCCATGTTGTGGCAGGCATTAGGGAGTGTAATGCCTACCATGGGCAATAGAGTGGATACATTGAAATACCCAAAAGGGGGTTTCAGGATCTGTCAGTACCTCTGCATGCCAGGTTGGCCAGAGTGGGCATGAGCTGGCATGGGCCGGTATAGACTGGCAAGGTCTTTAGACTCAGGGGTGAACGAAGGTGTTAAAAACACAAGTGTGAATTGCACTCATTCAACTCAAACCAAGAAATACATTTCACTACCATAGCTTGAGTATGCTGTAAAACATTGCTGCAATCAGTCTCAGCTTTGAAATCCCAAATCAAGTCATCTAATCTGGAATCAAAAGCCAGAGACTTTTCGCAATTGTTAAGATTACAAATATGATGTCCAAGCAGATTCAGTGGCCTCAGCAAAGCAATGCCTTTGTCTCAGCGTCCCTGCAGAGTATTTGTGCGTTGTGTGTTTGCAAGTGTTCCTCTGTGTGACTGATTCGGTTTGGTTTTGGTTTGGTTTGTTGTTTTGAAACCGCTTTTGAAATGCTAAGGAAAAGGACCCTTTTTATGTGACGCAGAACACATAACTTGAGACTTCACGCACAGTCCAAATGTAATATATAATGGAGCAAAGCTTTTGAGATTTTAAAAACTTTTTTTTCTTTTCTCCTTTAAAACTGCATGACCGTAGATACTTTTGTTGAATCTTGTCACTGGTCTCCCTCTCAACTCTTACTGGTGACACCAAAAACGGAGTCCGTATTTCTATGGTTCTTCTGCCTTCTGTGTGCTATGTCGCTCTCTCTCACCATGTGTAACACTGATTTGACTTTGAGGTACACGTTTTTCATAACTTTGGTACATTTGCCCAATTCGTGTGAGCCTGTTCCTCTCATTTATCGCACTTGAGTTGGGGTGAAATCTCATGTACTCAAGCTCATACCTATGTATATAGTAGCTGGTGATATTGTAAATGTTTTAAATATTGTAAATGTACAGACATATTTTGTATACGTATGCTACACATTGCTATATTTTTATTGGGCTAATGTTGAAATAAAGGACAGATAATGAAAAAGGAAAAGAAAAAAAAGAATAGCCAGGCAGTAGCTGATTATGCTGGGGACATGTATGTACCACAAAACGTGCATGTTAAAGTCATGCTGGCGCTCTTGTTAGTGTGTTCAATTCAATCTCGAAAATCAAGCTTGTGTATGGTTTTAAGCGTGTCATCTAAATGTATAGTTCCTCCTCTGCGGTTTAAAACCTTAACATCAATTATCTTAACACAGAATCAAGTATTTGAAGAGGCAGGTATTTTTCATAGCATCAAATGCAAGTGTTGGAGTCCCAGGCTCGTATAATTCTCTCTTGGAGTTTTGCGGACTTTCTATTCTCATAGGGCATTAACTAGCCTGGATCCTAGATTTTCATAGTCCCATTCTGATCAGGCAGCGTAGATAAGTGCCGAGTTAATGTGTCTGGTGTATGACAATGCATTTTTTCTTGCCATGTGGAGCTCCCTTTAGGAAAATCCACTGTTTACACTCAAAAAACTGTTAGCTGTAAATATGTCTGTTTCAGTCTGTCGAACATTCTGTGCTCTATCGCCCTGAAGAAAAATAGCTGTCTTATAATGTCTAATCAGTCTTTAACTCATTTTATCGCTATATCCCTTCCTCGTTCTGCTTCCAGTATCAAACTCATTTACTTTATATGTCTGTCTACCCATTGCTCCTTTTCCACTGTAATATGAGCTGCATGGTGTACTGGCTAGGTGTGTAACCACTGCTACCAACCTAACCTATTGTTTTAGGTTATAAAACAAAAGTTATTGCTACATACTGTATAAAAAAAAACTGGCAAAAAAATAAAAAAAATAACAGAAGGTGTACAGAGAGCTAGGGGCTGAAAGAGAAAGAAAAACACAGCGCCTCTTGATATGAAACCACTTAGATATTTTATTATATATTTAAGTAGGCTATTTTGATTTGCACTATATTACAAAATGGCTATATCTGCAGCCATTGTTTTTATTTTTCTCTTTTGGGTTAGGCCTACTTGTGATTGGTTTTGGTTCAAGTTGATATGCAAGTCACTGATAGAGCCTTTGCATTTTAGGGTCCTGGGAAACGTATATCTACATGGCAAACTGGAGAGTTAGGCAGCCATTTTCTGATTTATATGTTGAAAGAGAGGAAAGAAAGTCTCTTATCTTCCTTAGCCTACATGTGCGCTTCTCTATTGGTGGCATGTGAATCACTGTATCAGATTTAGGAGCACGTTATGGACTGCAGCTACAACTGCAGGCCGGTGGAAATCACATTTTAGAGAAGATGGTGAAATCTATGGCTTGTCCTTGCTTGAATTTTCAAACAGCAGGTTATATTTTAACATCAAGCATCTTCATGGATTGAAGCTCTTTTCCAAAAGTGCTCCAGTATCCTACCGTATTGCCAATCTGGAAACCACCCCTAACTGCTTCCAGTTTGCCTTTTCATTGCTTCACTTCACCGTCAGAAAAGGGTTTCGGCCACTGTTAGACCACTGTCATCTTACTCAACATTGACTTAATGGTAGACCGGATACTTTTGGCTCAGGGTTGTAAAAAATAGGAGGGTCTTTACACTTTATTCTATGCCGCGAAAATATTCAACAACAGAATGATAAGCAAAATGTCTCCAATGAGAATGCATTCTTTTGCATAAAAAAAAAACAAACCCTTTTACACATAATTTGGTTGTCAGCGGGGCATATGTCACTTAGCCATGAGTCATCTTGTCCAGGCCATGCCAAGCATGTTACGTGTTTGTATGGATGTGTAGATGATGAGAATGTTAACACTTCTTTGCAAAGGAAGTACCTCTGAACAATGCTGTGCCTTTGTTTCAAAGCTAGCCTTGCCAACGACTCAAATTTGTTTTGAACTTATTTTGTATCACTAGCTCAAACCCGAAGAAAGGATTTAATATTGTTGCTGATGTTTTATGATATTTTCTTCTTGTTATATTTATATTTCCTGACCTCCATTGTCATTTTTCATAATTTAGGATTATGATTTTTTTTTTTTACACAAGCTGTGAAAACAATTCTGCACTTTAATCTTGAACGTGAACATTGAGAATCCAAGGAGACGACTGTATTTCATTGCAGCTGGAATAAAACTGTTGCTCCTTGAATCAATTAATGACTTTGCTTTATTTGCATAGCGATATGCATTTTAATTTAATATTGTACACAATCCACATAAATAATAAGACACATTGTTTAGACCTAATAGGATACATGCATACATTTCTACGAAGAGAAAGGTATAGGCCCCTATCTGCGTATCCAACAGGTTGACCTATTCGCAGACATTTATAGCCTACCATATGTTATAAGTGAAAGGAAGGCTGGAAAATTGTTAGAGTAAACAAGAATACCCCCAAAATATGTATTTTGAAAATGTCCCAAACACACGTGACCTTCCTATCCACCCTGCGCATCCATGTGCGATTGTTTTCATTCCGACGGTGGTGCAGGCTGTGCTTCGTGACGTCATGTAAATCTAGCAGGAGTTTTTGCTTCTGAACGGTGCACCGTTAAAAATCCTCACTCAGAGAGGAGGCGTAGTCAGTGTGGTCGCACTGTTAGAATACAGGGACACAGAAACGACAGAGACTGAAGCGGGACCACTTACGCGAAATATATTGAAGCAAGCCTTTCATGTTTTGTCGTGAATATTACTGACACGGGAATACACTGAATTATACTTGAATAGGAGTCCCGGTAGCGTTTTAAGACTACGAGTTCAGAAGAAACTTTACGAAATGGAAAATTCTTTAACCAACAACCGGTTTAGGTCTGCAATGTTCAACCACGGTGAGTTGGCAATCCTTAATTCCGTTAATTCAAAATGCAGGTGATGGCGTTAATTAGAACTGAATCACCGGCCTTCAGCTTTTCTGCGTCTCGTGCTTGTTATCTCATTGGTGGTGAAGGGGCGGCATTATTTATCAATAATACACCTGGACATTTGATTCTTTCAAAGGACAGCGTCGTGCCAATAGCCTAAATAAAACATGCACATTAGGCTACAGTTTAACAAATTAACCAAAGAAGGACCACTTTGATTGTATTGATTGACTACAGACTGCGCCGAGTTGAAATGGATGCAGACGACTGTGGATGAACGGAGAGCTCTAGAGTAGCACCAAAAGCAACGGGACAGCCACGGGGGCAGCGTAGGGTTTATCTTCAATTGCAGTGCAATTCTGTAGTTATGCAAGAATTACGTTGAAGAATCACACTGTATGACTATTTTGAAATGGAAGCGATGGATGACAAACCGAATTCTCATCTTAAAAATCGAGGTATTGACTAGAAGGGGAATACTTTCACTGGGTATTACGTCAAATCTATTTGATCGGAGTATATCATTTAAAATTAAATGCATAAAAAAATGCATAAAACAAAGTTTACATTACCGCTCGTTTGTCATGCTATAATGTTAGGCAGTTGTATGTTGGCAATAACAAACCACTGTAATTGATGTAATTCGATCTCGAACTGATGTTCACTAAGTTAATATTGCTTTGTAAAGTAACTTAAAACGGAGCATTCTTTGCATTGTTGCCTACTGAAGGTACTAAATTGACCATCATATTCAAATAGCCAAAGTAGCAGAAATTATTTAGTGGAAGAACTGGCAATAGCCTATACAACATCGTCTTGTAGGCCTACTTAACCGTCGCCAATTAGGTCCACTGCTTCCCCAAGATGGCCAAAGACACATCATCTATGACAGGCTTACATTTTCTCCCTGCTGACCTTACCATAGGTGTAGTACTATGCTTGTCTGCAGCTATAGGACTAATCTATCCACCAACAGGCAGCTCATGTCTAACACTCCCAGTCTCCAGACAACAGCCCTCCCTGACATCTAGACACACACCCTTTCTACATCCACTCCGTTGTATTGTCTGTTAAACTGTTTAGCTTGATTCCAGAAATTTACTTCTTCTGTCTGAGGAATAGCATTTCTTTTGAGTGATTGACAGGCTTGCTTGCTATTGACTGTCCTGTCCAATCATCTGGACAGTAACTCATCACAGGAGTTTTCTGTGATGCATCAGCTCGACAGTGTCCCTATATGCCCTTAACTTGATCTGTTTTAGTTTGATCTGTAAACTCCTGATGCCATGGCTGGGAAACATCTGGCAGCTCCAGACTGTTGTCATGGGAAGGGGAGTGGAGAATTTTAGATGGATGTAGATGAGAGACTGGGATTTAGACTGAACTCGTACTGCATACCTGTCTACTGTTCTCTGCATCTTTCTTGTGATGCTTCCTAACACATACAGGGGCTGAACCTTTAACAGAAGCCAAGGCCTGTGACATCACTGGCCACACACACACGCACACACAAACTGTACACACAACTTCTAATTTAGACACATGGTGTTCAGAGGTACGGTTACAGACTTGCAACCCAAGATTAAGTGTGTGTGTGTGTGTGGAATCTATGCCTTTAGTAGTTTTAGATGTGCTTTAAATCAAGCACAGTCAGCTGATAGTACTGATTTGCTCCAGTGCAGCAAGTTAAATCAGTCAGGCCTAATCCTCCTGTAAACTTGGAGTCCCTTGACGTGTAGCCATGCACCTCTTTGCTATTTAGTTATTTTTGCAAATAAACCATTACATCTCAAAATTCTACTACTTGGAACAAAGTTCTAATTTGGGTCCATTCTATCAATTTTTTAACTGCTGTCATTGTCTCAATTGGAATCTAGGCCTGTCTAATGAGGCTTTCTCAACCCATATAGTAATCAAGCGACATGTTTGTCTGTCACACAAGAGAAATAAACCACGGCCCTAACCCAACACGCCAACGCCAACAGTAGGAGGCTAAAGTCGAGGATGCGACTTCTCTCTGAAGTCCAGCTGGGAAAACAACCAGTTGTGGGAGACGTAAGCAGTGTTGACCGTCCGCCCTGTTGCAGTGGCTAGCGGTGGACATTCTTCAGCGGACACACCGTGGGGGAGAGGCATAGCCTTCCCAGACCGCTGTGGCTTCCCTAACAGCAGCCTGGGTAAAAAACACTGCATGTAGGTCAAGAGAAGAACCACACAAAAAATTAAGAAGGCTAGCCATTACAGTGCAGTAAAGCAGTGTGGACTGTGTGTATCCTGTCTTTTAATGAAAGGTTTTCTCTCTGTCCTTTGAGAGTTTTAAGGGTCTTACATATTCAGCATTTAAGGGATGAATATAAATGGTATTGAAGCCCTTTGAGTGACTTTTGGGTGCCTTTCAAACTATGCAGTGTATAGCTACATCCGCTATGAGGATAATTGAGGAAAAACTGGATTGGGCAGGAGGTCAACTATGCTGCATTTCAGATAGGACTAAATGATCATGGGATTTGGAATCTCCTCATTCCAGTCCCAAATTGCCCCCCTCCCCCCTCCCTCTCTACTGCAAACGCTGACAGGTAAGCTGACATGAGGAGCCCTCTGCCCCGTTTACAGTCAGGCCACATTTTCTGAGAAGTGCTCAGAATCGTATGGGTTGATGTCACTGGCACGCAGCCTAAATCTAGAAATATGTCAAGAGCCACTGCCCCTTTTTACATACCGTTCACAAGCATGCACAAGAACAGAACACATGCAAGCATGTAAAGACTTACTTTTACACTCACAAACACACACAGACATGCATGCAACATGTTGCAAATACACACATGTACAATTTAAAGATGTGTTGTAAACCTCTGACACATTCTCAAGAGAAAGCGTACACACACACACACACACACATGTTGTCATCATTCAACAACCAGTTGCTTTTTATAGACACAAAACAGCTGCTTTCTCAGACATTGAGACTCTGTTCAGTTGATAAGCTTAAAAAAGATGATTTTGTCTCGCTTGGGTTGGCTATCAACCAGGCTGTACAAGAACCTGGACTACATCAGTATTATGAATGATAACATGTTGCTGCCATAACCTGGTATTCATCTTCAACTGTTCTAAATAAACTTTTTCTCTTTTTCCCACTGTGACCACATTCTAACAGGGTTTGTTAAATCCAGTGCCAGATTAAACACAGATTAATATCCCATGAATCCACCACAGATTATTATAGTTTTTCTCTCAGATAGGGCCAAAGCTCACAGGTGTGAAACCTCACTAGTATTTACTGAGCCGTGTGTGATGCCATCCATATGTTATTACCGTAGGTCATCTCTGAATTTGATGGAATGTCAGCTTGTGTGTGTCTACTGAATGTTGTAAATAATTAGAACTGTTTTCTTCCTTTGTCTCCGTTGACCTCCGTTGACACACTGGAACCATCTTCCGCTCCTCTCTGCCATCCATTGTTCCTCTGACCAGATGACGAGGTAATGCAACATTCTTTTCCTCAGCCTCCTACTGAATGTACAGCAGACAATGTGGGCTGCAATCGGTGGTCTTGGTTTAATCATGGCTGATGATAGGGGTCTCTGAGTGGGTCTAGTCTGGTCTGGGTATAGTCCCTACCGTAGGTCACTGGATGCAAGAGGACCTCAAATATTGTGGTACTGAACAGAGTTGTGCTTGTCAGTGAAAGTGGTAAGGCAGAAAACTGATGTTTTTTGTGAGGCCTAGGGGAGTCTACAAATACCTGTGTGACAATGGGTGTGGTCTTTATGCTTGATCCAGATCTTCTTGTTTTATGTCCCACGCTCAGTGACATCTGAGAACAGCCTGCTGCAGGTGTAGCAGGTCTAATTTGGACTCCTCTGCACTTACAAGGTGACAGAGGGTGTGTGTGTGTGTGTGTACATATATACAAGGCTTGTTGTCTGTCAACAGTGTGCGTGTAGAGATGGTTTTAATAACCTTCTCACAATCCTGAACCTTTTGTCACACTAAGTCTTACCCGCGGCGACATCTAATGAATTATTGATGCTTGCCAATCACACACACACTCACTCCCTTTCTCTCAAAAATGCACACACACCAGTCGAACCAGTAGCCACCTTCTCACCTCAGTGTCAAAGCCATCCGTCTTTCCCCCCTCCCTCGCTCCCCTTCTGGATGTTGTCATCGAGGTCCAGTGGCTCCACAGCTGTGTTTGGTCTGGGGACTTGGAGGGATGAAGGGGGAGGTGGGGGTGTTGTCTAGTTGTTTTCTAACACAATCCAAAGCAGTCTTAACCGTTGGGGAGGGGCCAGGGGAGGGATCCGTATGGGTGTGACAGCTCTGTTCCTTCCTCAGCAGCAGAATTCCTAACTCCGTGACAAAGCTGGGGTGTATAAGGAGGGGGGAACGCCTCATGAGGAATTCTCAAAGGGATCCCGTCATAGACTCCATGCCAGGGAGTTAGTTACTGAGTTGCGCAGTCTTCTTATGACAAAGTGAGATGACATGTTATCATTGAGGTTTTGACTATTGTCTCCAGTCTTGTGAATGCGGTTGAACACACCCATGACTAGGCCTTAAAGATTTGTCCTGGTATCTCAATCTGGGTACCAAGTCAGCAGCTTGCGTACTCTTCTGTGTAAACACTCATCCGTGGCTATAGCGCATGCCGGACTCTGGGGTGTGGTTTAGTAAGAGGGTGGCAGTGGTTTCCTCTCTTTAGTTTAAAAAAAGACACAAACACACACTCACATACATGCACACATCGAGGGATGTTGCACTGGGCCGAGGGCTGTGCCAGCTCCGGGCAAAGAAGCAGAGGGAGACCAACCACAGATCTCCTCACTGTCTCTGAAGGAGCAGGGATAAAGGCTGTCTCCTGGTATAGACCTATGAGAATCCCAGGTTGCTGTCCCCCCCACGTTTGTGCATTCCTCTGTGGCTTTTGCTCAACTAGCCATTAGCTCCCTCGCCTTCAATTGGTGCCTGCCACTGTGGCCAGGGTGCAGGGAGGCTATAGTTGGACTTTATTAGCCTATTAGCTAGCAGGCTAGCAACTGTATTGTGTCCTGCTAGTCTTTTTGCCTTTTCTCTTTAGTGGATGTTTGTTTCTCTCGTGTGTGTGTGTGTGTGTGTGTGTGTGTGTGTGTGTGTGTGTGTGTGTGTGTGTGTGTGTGTGTGTGTGTGTGTGTGTGTGTGTGTGTGTGTGTGTGTGTGTGTGTGTGTGTGTGTGTGTGTGTGTGTGTGTGTGTGTGTGTGTGTGTGTGTGTGTAAACACCCTGCAGACACGCCCTGGCATTTCTTTTGATTGGCAGCTGCAAACCTGTGTCATGGCCACCATGAATAGAAGTGTGAAAATGTCACAGCCATGCAAGCTGCTGAATAGGATCCCACTTGTTATATATTTTGATGCTTTGCTTTTCAAAACACATTTCCAGTGTGTTTCTAGGTAGCTATAATAGAGATTTAAGTGGAAACCACTACACTGCATCTCAAGTTAACATAATAAGCATCACAGTTCATGTCCAAAACTGTAATTCTAGCATCCATTACATTATCTTATTCAATCTCACTCTAAATCAGGCTATCAAATACAAACAATGGAGTAATTCTTCTGTACTAGGCTTTGGGGGTTGTAAGTGGGTGGTGTATCAGGGCTGTCAGAGAAACACAACCTGTCGTTTTGTGTTAATCTCTGGCGAAGATGTACCCGGGCTTAATTCTCTTAACTCTGGGGAAATGCAGCGTGTGACTATGACCCAGTGTTGTGGATAGTGTCAGACATGGAGGTGCTGGTGGCTGGATTGGTGACAGTCCCCCTTGGTGCTTTCCCGGTTTGATGTGAGGGGGAAACAATTGAGTTAGGGAGATGAGAGAAATGCAACGATCAGCTGTGACAGCCATGGTTGTCTTTATGGACACTTGTGTGTATGGGGAAGAAGGAAAGAATGACTGGACGGAATATACAGTAAGTGTTTAAATAAATAAAGCATCAAATAAATACCCTGTCCTTATCTTACTATCTTGCAATAGTTATCGTGAAAATGAGGAGATTATAACTGGAGAGTAGCATCAGACAAACATCCTGTCATCTCTGCTTGGTGTTCTTTGAGGCCACCTTTACCCCGATACTCTTTTACTTGATGCTCTGACCTGACATGATCCCATAGAGCAGATATGCTCTTCTTCCCTTCCACCCCCCCCCCCCTTTTTCCTCCTCCCTCCCCTGTGTGGGAAGCTGGGGTGGATTAACAAGGCCAATAAAGTCATGGCAGTAACCCTTGGTAATGAGAGGTGACACTAATGATCACCTGAGGGTTGATGTTGATGCTGAGTGCATTTAAATATAATCTTTCTTATTTCAATCAGATATGTCTCCCTTGTCTTCTAAGATGTGTGTAACCCTTCTTAGGAAACATTAGTCCAACTGTAGGCTATAACTTTTTTAGGAATGTTCTTTTAAAGGCTTAAGCCAAGAGTTTCTATGGCCTCCCTTCCTGCATTCAGCACTTCCTTCCTGTTCTGACTGGGCCTGCTCACTAGACCCTCTGAGCCCATGGGTTCGGTCTCTAGCTTCACAGATGTTCCACGTCAGCCCTGTGCTAGTCTCCCAACCTCCATCCCCACATTCCCTAGGCTTTTGGTCAGAGGGTTACCCGGACATTCTTCTGAACCCCCAAAGAAGTGGCCCCTTGCCAAGCCCCCCACCACTCCACCATCAGAGGGGCCCTGGCTATAAATACCCACAGGCCTGGTTCCCATGGCCCCCACTGCAGTTCTAGCATCCAGCCAGCAGGGTACCAACAGGGCTGAACCACAGAGGGCTCTTGTTTTGTGCCACCAACCCCCAAAACGGTGACAGCTCTAAGAGCTGGTGATGGTTTATCAATCAAGGTCAAGAGGATTAAAAGATCCAATCCCCTTTAAACCAAAATGTGTCGAGTGGTCAATCTTGTCCCCATGTGTCTTAAGACATGTCTGCTTCCCTCTGCAGAGATTATCCCGGTGACATATGTTGACTGGTTTTGGGATGTGGTGGCGATGTTTGTGTGCCAGACACTCATCACATTAGACAAGGCTGAGATAGATTTTTACATTGAATATCAAATCTAACCATGAGCTACTACTCCTTTAGCACAAAATCATACAACCTTATTGGGCAAACAGAGTAGCAAATTAAAATATTGAATGGTATGAGAGGTAGAGCTGTAGTCAATACTCAGCCTGTCAGTTTGGAATCCAGTAACATTCCCTATAATAGATAAACTCATTCTCCTGTCACCACAGGCTTTAGTAATACATTCCCACCTTGCCTGTCTGTGATATGGACGGATATGAGGATGGATGGGCCAGTGACTGGGCTCAGACAGGGGCTGTTTTGAACAGATGCATCTGTCAGTGTAGCGAACCTAACCTGAGTCATGGTGCTGTACATCCTGAGTCTAACGAGTCTCTGGATCTGGGATTGTTTTATTGATCCAACATTAGCCTGTAACAGTTTTTGTCCTCATACTTGGTTGTCATAGTCCTCAAAACCTTGAACTGAAAGGTAGACCCAAGTGTGATACCGCTGAACCGGACCTGAGATGAGGTGACAGACTACGTCCAGAACCAGCACAACAAGGGCTAACACTCCCCAGCTGCAGATGCGCCCTTAAACACTTCCAGATGCTCCCATGAAGTACCAAGCCAGCGGGAGGAAATGCCAGACGCGCCAAGAGGAGAAGAGAGAGCGATGGATAAGAAGGCGCGGAGAAGAAAAGAAGGGTCTGAAGTGAAGGGCGGAGTATGGGATGAGGAGAAGGCTGATAGGTGGATTGTGAGGATGAGAAGATGGTCAGGAGTTAAGGAGTGAGGAGGGTTGAGCACTGGAATATCACAGAGCAGTTGGAGTAGAGGTGGAGAAGGAGAAAATCACCATAGAGCCAGAGGTCAAGGCAGCATGAGTTTATCAGAAATGCGAGGAAAAATGAACCAGAACACACTTGATTATGGCCTGGAAGCACATAGTCCACAAACACAAGACTACCAAGATCATAAGGAATGCTATGTCCAAAACGGCACACACAGTGTTCCACCTGATCACTAATGGACCCAAACAACAACTGGTGTTACTGAACTGGTGGTTCTGAAGTGTGGAATGCGGTAGCGTGCTGCGACACGATGACAGATGGAGACAGCGCAGGAGCACCAAGTGTGCAGGCGTCACTCTGCGTGTGTAGGAATGTGACTGAGGGAGAAGTAAGAGGCATTGTGCCACTTGCACTTAGTGGTAGTTCACCCACATGGGTGTTACAGTATGATATTGCTCAATGGGTGTACTGTTGTGATCGTGAACTTGATTGTGTGGGTGCAACACACAGTTACAACAGTGCAGGGATGATTTGCAGGTTGCATGTGTGCACATTTGTTGTTGACACGAGTGACCGGATATGTCCTTTGAGCTCAGCTGCAGACGGGCGGGTGTATCCCATCGTGCCGACTCCGCCCTTTTGACATGCAATGGTGGTCAAAGCAGCCTGTGCATGTGATCTGTTCCCTGAATATTTCCTGCCCTTTGAACAACGGCCCTTTGAAACTTAATTTCCTTCATGTCGCCATCCTCCACTCCCTGTCCTTTAGACACAGACACTCCAGGGCCTTGCTGCCAAATTCAGCACCAGCACCCCATTGTGAGGTTTATACACGCTCACACAGACACACACACACACACACTGGAAACACACAGGTGATAAACATGACATTCATGACACATCCTCAGTTGGATACAGTGAGAAGTGTGAACTTACTAGCTGGGGTCGGGCCACTGGAACTGAATGGTACACTCTTGTGCCTTATTGCATGTTTAACTAGTGTCTCAAACTCAGACACATTCACTTTTTCACACACAGACGGCTCATAAAACTGCACCTGGTCACTGCACACTAGTGATGGATCTACCCCACAGTTTACAGACTGTACACAGAACGTGCCCTATTCCCATGCACACCCTTCCCACTTGTGTGAGATAATGTGATACTGTATCCCCCCCCCCACACACACACACACACACACACACACACACATGCACACTCAATCTACTTTAAAATCGAGGCCTGACATCAGACACCCAAACCACAAGCTAGTCTCGCCATTATTTGTAAATACCATCATGAATATGAATCCATTAGGTTAAGTTACCGTAGATTGTAAGTCAAACAGCATTGGCATAGTCCCAGCTAAGTCCTTCCTCTTTCAACAGTTGGTTTATCACACACAACGTTTACTGTTATTTTGGTGTAATGACCTAGATCACTCATTTAGAAAAATACCCTGTCACTGTTTGTGCTGTTTAATGTTTATACAAGTCCAGTAGCAAGTATGTAGAGTTTTATTGAAATGAGAATGCATCATTTGGAACTCTGATCATATTTTATTGAAATGACTGTTTAATATATGTTGTCACTGTGAGAATGTTGTCACTGTGTGAGCTATCTACAGTACTGTGTGTGTATATATGTGTGTGTGTGTGTGTGTGTGTGTGTATATATGTGTGTGTGTGTGTGTATATATATATGTGTACTGTATATAATCGAGTGGTATGATTCTAGCTTTGGGTGCGAGAGGTCCCCAGGATCAATCTGGTGGTTGTTAGTTAAATTTAGTGGCTATTTCATTCTATTGTTGTTTGTACTTGACTGGTGTTCAGGTAGTCATGATGGCTGCGTGTATCACACAACAATTCATAGACACTCTGTATATATGTAGACTAATCTGTTTTGAGAAATACGTTTATTAGATTTTTCTGAAAACATAAGTGACCTTTGGTTTTATTAGTGAGATGTTTAACTGTTGAATTGACAGTGGGACTCTACATCAATGAATCTTTGATTTGTTTGATCTCTCTGTGTGGACGAGAGTGTTAGTCTGAAGGCCATTTGGGAAAATGTGTGATTTAGAGCAGAGGATGGAGGAGCGGGGTGAACACCAACATCTGTGTCTTATTGAAGGTTCAAAGAGAAAACACGTGGTTCTTTCTTCCTGGGACCCCAAACCATGAACCTGTCTCCTTCTCTTCCTTCTCCCTTTCCTTCTTCTTCTCCCTCTCCTTCCTCAATTCCTTTCATTTTCTTCCCTCACAAACACCAATGCCTGTGGTGTTTTGACCTTTACTTTTATCCGGTAGCACAACCCTTGACCACAAATGGTGTGTGTGGCTCCTGGTTTGGAATATGTTTTTTTTTTTTTTTTTTTTTTTTTTTATTCCTTGGTAGGGTACCCACCTTCATCACTGATGATCTGAGAAACTCGTCTCCTCTCTCGCTCTCTGTCTCATACTCACACTCTCTCTCTCTCTCTCTCTCTCTCTCTCTCTCTCTCTCTCTCTCTCTCTCTCTCTCTCTCTCTCTCTCTCTCTCTCTCTCTCTCTCTCTCTCTCTCTCTCTCTCTCTCTCACACACATACACACCCAAAAAAGTTTCGAAAGTTAGAGGATGCCCATTATGTTTTTTTTTTTTTTTTTTTAAGACCTACCCTACCATTTACCTACTATAATTATCTAATGACTTCCTTATTTTTACTGTAGGTAAACCTCTTCCCATCTCTTTTTAGACTTCTGGTCATTTTAGGGGAGCAAGAAAAACATCCGTTAGCGTTGAAGACGCTTTGCCATGGGCAATTCTTACGTGACATACAAAAAATTGTGTTCAGTCCATCCAGTATTTTGGTATACGGATCATCCTCTGCCCTCAATGTCACTTCAGCATGAGTCCAAATTGCATTTCAATGAACTTTGGGGCCCAAGTTAAATTCCTGTATTGATTCAAGGAATGTCTGCCACTCACTATAAACTGCATCCAACATTACTAGAGCTTTTCATGTGTTGCAGGGTATACTGTCTGGGGAAAAAGAGTATTCGTCCATGCCTAGGATGCTATAAGCAAGTAGTGAAGGTCGATCAGTGAGGGAGCTTTTCAAACACACCCCCTACTTGTAAGCCCTTTAAATCCTAGACAGTGAAGAAATTAATTCCAAGAAGACTTTATGCAAACCATACCCTTCCCTTCACAAATTCAAGTTAACAGATGAAGAAAATAATTGCAAAACTTTAATGCCTCTCTTGAATTTTCTTTGTATGACACACACACACACAAACACATACTCTTTGCAGAGAAGCAATGGAGTGGAGATGAACAGTTGGATAAGTAGACTGGTTTACGTCACAAAACTCCAAGTTCCCCTCGGGCAGCCCTGCTGTTGAAGGTTTCGTGTGTCTGCCTGTGCGAGTGTTGGAAAGTAGGTTCTCTGTCTGTGGGATCAGTTGACCTGAACTTGTCTACATCCTGAGAAGCCAGAGGAGAAGACTCAGGGTCAGTCCCAACAGCACAATTAGTTCAGGTCTCATCTGTCAGTCACGCTTTTGACCTGGCTTTTAAGTAATGCTCAAACTGTTTCTGATGCTTACAATATTAATTTGGTAAATTAACAAATGCATGCACACTTGCTAAGACTTAGTACAACTCCTTTAGATTAATACCCAGCTTCAGCCTTGTAAATGTATTTTCATTATGTATTTTTAAGAAAATGGAATGCCCCCAGGCATATTCTTCCACTACAAAATGGGAATGAGGGGTTTTCCTTGAGGGAACCAGTAAAGGTAATGCCCTAAGCATCTCACTGTAGTGCTGGCCCTCTTCTCCTCCCTTCACTCACTCCCTACCCTATTTAGGAATGCAGACTCCGCTCCACCTGGTCTATTACTGCCACAGTAGCATCAGCCTGGCACCTGCCCTCTTGTGCAGCACGTCTACACACCATATGTATGTAACCTTGGATTGCAACCAGTTTAGAGAGTACCCTAGAGGTAGTAGACGGTGGCCCAAACCACAGATATTGGATCTGATTACAAATCCCATTGGAGAATGGAAAATTGGACCTAATGTCAGAAGCCCAAAATGTGTAAGAATGTGTTTAAGAGTACTTTATTGGAGTATGACACTGATTTAGGATTTCCCTGAAGACGTTTTGGTGACATGTTTATTGGAAATGGCAGACAGTTTAAAACAAACCCATTTCATTATAGCATTGTTCTTTCTTGGAATGGTTCCAGCATAACTGGGCCTGGAGAAAACAAATGGCTGACATTGCATAACATAACATGCACACAAACACTAAGGGTGTTTAACCACACACACACAACTATGCAAAGCAAGCTCCCTACCAACTGATCTCCAAGATTCCTGTGTGGTACCAGGAAGCTGAAACATCCTTTTCATTTATAATAACGTGCGGGAGATGTATGTTTTATAGTGGTTTGGGAGTTTCACTGGTTCAAAAACATCCTTTGTGAGTCTGGCTATAGTTATTGTTGATGTTATACTACATGATGGCCAAGTTTTAGTGATTTACAGTGGCTTCTGTTAGCATTGGAACCAGCTTCCATGAATGTTCCCAAAAGAGGTTTCAGGGTTTTGTTGTTGTGAAGCTGTTCAGCTTTTGCAGGACAATAGCTCACGTCTTCCACTCTGAATGGACAGTCTGATCAGCGAGAACAGCATCTCTGTCTCCCAGTGCTGCCCAGTTTTCCCTGGGCTTCATGCCAGTAGGGGTGCCCCTCTCCAGTATTACCATGAGAGGAGATTGAAGGATTCTTGTACTCTGTCACGCTCCCAATATACAATTTTGTTGAGAAAAACATTGTGATTCTGCAGAGTTTAAAATGGAGAGATGGAAGAGTGCGGGCTGTCCATCCCCACAGACACGTCACCCAAACTACATTTGTGATTTTATATTTCACAATATATTGATTTTGGTGTAGTAAACTTCCATCAAACCTATGTGTTTCAGCAACAGCATTACGGCTAAGCAAGTCTGATGGTAAAGAAGCATATGGAGCGCATTGGGAGTCAGATGCAATTGGTTTTTAGCCTGCTGGAGCCAGGGCTGGGCTGGGTGCAGTGGGCCCTTGCTTGGTTGCTTGCTTGGGAGTCTTGCACTAGCTAGCGTCTGGGCTATTAATAGAGTTAGCCTGAGAATCCAGACGGAGGTCAGCAATCAGATTCCTGCTCCAATTCCAGAAGGGAGTAAGAAGGAAAAGTCCCTCTTATGATGAATTGACATTTTTGTTTGTTTTTTCCTCTACTGTAGCTCTGTGGAAGGAATACAAAAGGAATTCAAATGGTTTAAACTGAAATCCCACAGAAGAGGTAGCTACCAGTCGGTAGCCAACTCCATAACTCCATCTTTTTGTACTTTCAGTTTTAAAGTTAGCGGAAAAGACTTCAGCCTACTACCCCATGTGATTATCAAAGGACTAAAATGAAATAATACTTTCACACGAGTGGAGCTTTAAAAGTGTGTGGAAGTGTGTCTCACTGATGCCTGTAGAGAGGCCTTAAAACATGGAAAGATTTCCTAGTGATTGAGATGTCCCTTGTGAGTGCATTTATTAGCAAGTGGAGTAGCCTTAGTAGGCTTGGAACTCACAAAATATGCTTAGATGTTCCAAGTAGTCCCTTTGCTTAAGACTTTCTTAGGTTTTTCCGTCACACGTTAAGAATGTCAATTCCAAGTCCAGCACCAATCCTCACAAGCTAGTGTCATCTGACCTCTTGCTACAGACGGACCCATATGTTGTAAGGTCACATGAACAGGAGAGACCCAGGCTGGAATATTCTTCTCAATGCTTTTGCTGCCAAACTATCCCCAATTATTCTTTGTCCAGTAACCATGTTTAGTGTTTGATCAGTGTATGCCCTGCGGCAGTTTCCACTGTCTGGTGGCAAGGAAATCTAACAGAGATCTGGACTTGAAAATCATAAATTGTTGGCCAACTTAATCCCAAAAATGGCCAAAAAAAGCTTGTTAAAATCCATTTCATTTTAATAATGGAAAAAAACAGACCTAGACACCATCAGATCTTAAGGCACTCATTTTCACTGGCCTATGCTCATGGGCCATGAAGTTAAAGCTAAAGGTAAGATGGTATTTCATTTATCCCCTAAAATAGTTGTGGTTCAGTTGATATGCTTCCCTGATGGCTGAGACTGGAATATTGCTTCACGTCTCTGGCCCCGAACAGTGTTGCACTAATAAGACAAACTCTGCTTTGTCAGCAGTCTCCTGTACTTAGAATAACTTGGAGTTTTCCTATGCAGACAGAGAGACAAGCACACAACTAGGCAGTTTGTATATGAGAACTTGGCCCCTGATTTTGAAATTGGTTCAGACGGGTACTTTTATGAATGCATACACAGGCGAGTGAGCGCACATATACAACCATTCTTTCTACCATTGAGCAAGGCTGATCCAGACCTCTCCTTATCAAACCATGTTTTATCTGTCTCTGAGGGCTGTGTCGTCCCCTCTGTCACAGATGGCCTGCTCTGAACCCTAAAAACCAGATTAGGGCAAATCACGAACTGTCTGTCTGTTAACAGTTGACTGTAGCTCAGACTCCCAGTTTCAGCCCAGTTTATTCTCCACATTCCCCCCCTCCAAGCCCGATAATGTGTAGGCTCACTGATGATCATCTGTCTGTATCAGATGGGAGGGAGATTCCATTTTGACCTTCCAAATCTGTATCCTTTAGGTGGTTGATTCACAGAGGGTTGGTAATTATACTTTACAACAGGCATGTTGCCGTTTTGGCTTCCCATTTATAAACGAACATGGAACATGAAAAGGGCATGTTACTCAGTGTGGTGTAAATATGTGTTGATTTGTTGCTTGGGATGAAATTATACCCCCGCATAAACTGTAATCCTTTATGTTGACACACGTTAGGCCTACATTGTTTAGCAAATCTGCCATTTGGATCACAAGGGATTTAAGTACAGTCAACATCTGTCTGTCTGCCATTTAAACTCCATACTGTACACATAATGGTTAGTATGAATACAATATTACTCTAACATATTCAATGGAAGCATATTAATACATTGTAAGATGTGCAACCTGCACTTTCTTTTGGCTTCATATGGGAATGCTGTATACATTATGGCTGATTCTGAGCTGTGCAGGGTCGCTCAATACTCCTACTTCCTCCATCCCTTTGTCTCTCTGCTTATGATTATTACTCTCTTTTCATGCCCAGGCTGATAGTGCCTATAATCTTGTGTGCTCTTTCTCACCCATGGAGGGGTTGGTTGAGAAGCTGAACCAAACAACTGCCTACAAGCACAGTTATAATACACTTTTTGTCTCCTAATGTCCCTCTGCAAGTGTCTTTGTCACTTTTCTTTTCTTCCTTTTTCTCCCAGTCTCACTCTCTCCTGTATGTACATTCTCTCTTGCCCCTCTCTTCTGTCTCACTGTACACTGTTGCTCTGTGACAGCTATTCCCTGTAGGCAGGAAGGGCCAGCGCCTGAATTTTTGTGACACCCGAGTGCATCTTTCATTGAGTTCCAGTCCACCATGAGGATGCTAACATCCTCATTCCACCCTCTTGCTTTCGCTCTTTCTTTCTTTCTTTCTTTCTTTCTTTCTTTCTCAGAGAGAATGAGGCAGAAGATTCCAGAGATTTGAACTGAGACTGAGATATTGCAAAGGAGACTGAGTTCTCTACAGTGAAACATACCATGGTACCCCAGAGGATGTTCCTTCTCCCGAAATCATTTCTGCAGCAGTTTGTGTATTTTAGGGTTTAGACATTTTCCTGATCAAATTTGCCGACTGTTACTCCCGGACATCTCCAGCCTCTCATACTTATGGACCCTGCATTTGTTCTCTCATATTCTTCCAAACGCATACACACTTTGGTGCCACACTGACCCAAATTTGCAGCTCGGGTCATTCTGAAATCTTTCCACGCTGTCGAATTGTCAGTTTCCATGAAAGCTTCCATGGCAGACACTGCCACTGTCCACTTGGCAGCAGAGTGGCCTCTAGAAAAAAGGTATCGGTATTAACTATGTTTCTTTTTTTTGTGTTTAACTGTGTGTCTCACTAATTTAAATGATAAAAGTTGTGGAATACACTTCTTTGCTCCAATGCTGACTTGACTATGGAAAATAAGCTTTATTCCAAGAATGAAGGATCACTGTTTTCCTAAACAGAGTTTCATTGAATGAGCTGAATGCCTGAGTCCATTCTTGTCCTACTTTATATCTCATATTGTTGCACAATGTATCAGAGGGTTTGTTTGTGTTCTGTTGATAGAAATGGAACAAAATGTTTTTTCCAAAATAACATCATTTGAACATCATTTGCAATGGTCATCCTATCTATCAAATGTGTGGAATCAGATGCTATATCTGAAAACCAAAAAGGAAAAATCTTGATGGAATGTACCACAGTGATGCTCAGGCACCACACAGAGCATTAATCACTCATCATTCTTATGAATTAACCATGAGGACTTCATGTGGATTGTCTTGTCATATTGTGGTAGCCCCCCAGTTTTTTAATCATGTACATTCACTTCACATGGTGTGTAAAGGTCACATTGTACTGTATATGAACTGCTGGATATCAGGGCTGGATCCTCACCCACCCCTCCCTTCATGCTGATGCCCTTCAACACCTCTCATTATCGCGCTGGTACTGCATGTGTGGGGGCTATGAATGAGATATGAGTGAATGTTATTAAAGAATCATGTGGCACCCTTTCGGGTGTGCATTAGGTAACTTTATTAACTCGGTGCTCATTGCCACAAAACTGTCTCACTCATGTTATCTCTTTCCATGAGCCATTCACTGATCTAATTCAGTCTTACAGTATATATACAACCACTACAGAATACGTCAATAAAATGTGTAATACAACAAAGTACCGAACTGCTACAACCTCAAAAACGATAAGAGTCTCGGCAACATTTGCTGAATGGGAAGCCAGGGTTGTCGCGCTGACCCAAGGCTGCAGCTCTGCTCAGAGTGTCAGTAACGGACCAAGGCAATGCCCAGGCTGAGTAAATATCATCATGCCCCACTGAATGTACCCAAACACAGTCTCTCTAGGGTTCTAGTTAGCTAAACAAACTAAAGGTGACAGCTCTTCGCCCAGATTCAAGGCCACAGTAGCCCACGTTGAGGTCAATGCATCAGAGGGGTCCAGTGACACAAGTCTGGCCCAGTCAGTGTGTTCCATCAGTTGGTCAAACTGCCCTTTAAAGATTAGGTTCATCTTATGAGACACAATGAAAATGTATTTTTTTCATATGTTTTTCTTTAGAAGAATGGTTTCTTCGTTAAACATGACCTAACTTTGTACTATGGCAGCTACTAATATAATTGCACTGCTGTAAAATAGCTTGACCAAAGGCACCAGTTCTTGACACTATAGATTCTACAGGATAAAGACTGAACCTGGGAGGCATTTGATCTTAAACTTTATACTCAAAGGGTTGAATCTGTGTGTGTGTGTGTGTGTCAATTTTGCTGTGTGTCCACTTTATTCTCAGCTCCTGCTGGTATTACCTGAAGTCTATTGTACTGGGGTAAGCTTGATCCCATTAACCAGAGCTCGCTCTCTCTCCTTCCTCTCCTTTCTGTGTCTCCCTCAATGTTTGTAATCTTCCGTATCTCCCTCTTGTGTAGCACAGTGCATGTAGTTGTAAAAAGGCTGTAGAGATCAAATCATTCATCGGTACATTCCTGGAGCGCCTGGCTCACCGTCCCTGTTTGTGACTTAGACGAGTGTGTGTTGTGTCTGCAGTGCAGCATGGTAAGTGCATGAAGCATGTCGTTTGTGTTGCAATGGACAGAGGGAAGGATTTGGACGGTGCGTTGTTGTGTTGGAGGACAGTCTAGCTGTAAAGGACAGTTTAACCAGCCTCCTTTGCTCATTGGAGGGCACAACACAATGCTGTGACATTTCAGCCAGACGATATCTCTGTGGTTTCCTCCCTGCCCTGTCTGTCTGGGTTTCTGTCTCTGTTTCTATCTTTGTGGATGTTCTGTGTATCAGTAGGAATAAACAATAAACGCTTTCTAATGTGGCATTGACAGTGTATAATTTAGTATAGACTTTATGGTTATGGTCATAGGCTAAGGTCAACACGACAGACTAAACATTTTGTTGGTCGTTTAGTTATATGGGCCTTTGCTGTAACAGACACGGGGAGCGTTTAGAGTGTGTGTTAAACTATACCCCCTTAGAAGGGTAGCTGGTTGCTGGTCTACAAACTATGGTTGGTACATACTGTGGGAGGTTGTGTGTTTGAAGTCTTTTCGAGATCAGCTTTAAAAAAAAATAGGGGCATAGATGAGAATCAGATGCTGTCGAAAGTTCAGATGTCGTCAATGTATAACAGCATGCATGTGTTATGGGGCACGTGTTAGTTTGTTGCTTCCATATGGCCTTTTTCTGGTGTGTGTACTTTGTGGACCAAGATTAGAGGAGTGGCTGAGATCAGAGTGTTTACAGCAGGAAGCTGAGATGATGGGGAAGACGGGCCAAGAGATTAGGAGGAAGTGGACAATTCACTCCAGTAGACATTAGAGGCTAGGTCAGCAATGCTCTTTCCCAGAGGAGCGCCCACAGTAGGTATTCATTGCCTGCTGGTACAGATGTGGGATTAGTCCATAGATCCATGCAGTATAATTACCTGGACAGTTCGGAAGTGAGGCACTTACTGTAATTAATGCGTATTTCTCTGGTTACAAGCTGCACATTGGTGGTGTGCAGCTCAGCATCTCTCAGAGTTATATATTCAACCTATATTGGATCAGGCAGTAGGTTTATAATTAGGCTGCTGTAAGTATGTAAACGCATGGCAATCTTGAGAATGTGCATGCAAAAACGAAAGTCTCACATCCATCAGAAACAATGCATTGACAGCCAGGGCCACATGTTTTTAATTATGCCCCAGTCACAGGTGAAGCCCAGATGTACATATATTGACCCCTGACAAAGGCTTGGATGCCAAATAAGTCAAATCTTGCATCGCCCTGCTGATGCTGTTGTCGAATATAAAGGCAATAGAAGCGGAGGGGTGGTTCTAATTGTGGTGTCTAGACTGTCAATCACAGGAGCCCAAAGCCAAGTTGAATAGTGCAGCATGTCACTCAGTTGCCTCATTATGAACATGACCTTCGTCCACCAGGGAGATGACTCCTGGAACAGGCAGGCCGCTA
Organism: Hypomesus nipponensis; assembly: GCF_054491055.1. Taxonomy (NCBI): domain Eukaryota; kingdom Metazoa; phylum Chordata; class Actinopteri; order Osmeriformes; family Osmeridae; genus Hypomesus; species Hypomesus nipponensis. Next base: position 9,156,389 of record NC_140375.1, read on the forward strand.
GGGACATGACCCCAGACGCTCCGAGAGAAGAAACAGGAAGCAAGGGGTCAGATATCAGACAGGATGAAAAACTGCTTTTTAACAAGAGTAAACTTAGAGGGTGGACACTTGGTGGTACTTTGACTTATACGAAGCCTGCTTATTTTAACTTGGCATTGTTAATGTAATTGATTTTGCCTGGATTTCAACTTGAAGGTGTTCCCCACTGATTTGGAACTCTATAGTCCTCTTTAAGATGGGCTCCCACTTCATAAGGGTTTATTTAACTCTACGACTGCCTGCAACGGTCAACCTAGACCTAGTCCTTGGCTGTTTCATCATTGTTTACTGTTGAGACCTGTTCGTTCTCATACTATGTAGGAATTAAGGACCCTTTACATGATCTAGGCTGTATATGGGAATATGGCTTGCATATATTGTTTACATATTCGTTATGCTATTTACTCCAGATCCAATTAGCGCAGACAAGGAGCTGGATAAGACAAATATTGTCAAGGCAATAGTGGCCCTTAATCGTGCTAGTGGATGATGGAGAGACTGATCCTTAGCTGAATCTGTACCTAAACTGGACCACACAGCCAGGATCCGAGAGTGACAATTCACCTTGTACTTTATTGTTCTGTACCAGGTCCTGTGCCATGCAAAAACACAACCAGACGTTAAAGTCAAATTTCAGTTTTTAAGTAAGTTACCATTTAAGTAAGCACTTAAATGGTAAGCACTTAAATGGTAATAAGAGTGTATTTACCTAAGAGTGTATTTACCTTGCAAATGGTGCTATGTTACATTGTTTTTGCTTGTTTTAATAGTGCAATGTAATAAAATTATAGACTAGCCCATGTAATACCATGGAAAGAAAATGGATTTGGGAAAATAAGTATTGTAAATGTTTTCCCTAATGCCTCAGCTTGTCCGGTGCAGTGTGTTGTGTTCCTCTGCTGCCCTGCCTGGGCCCTCAGCCGTCTGACCTGGCTTCATCTCTCAGCTCTCTCTAATGACATAATGACATGATAGATGAGTCGATACACAGTAGGGATGGAACACCCATGACATAGGAGGACAACACTAAATCCAGAATGGGAAAAATAAGGATGGATTTCCTTTGTAGACTCGTACAATTTTAGGCTTATCTCTGTGTGTGTGTGTGTGTGTGTGTGCTTGTGAGCGTGCTTGTGTGCACGTGCTGCTGAGCTAGTCGGCTGTTTTCATGAGTGGGCAGTTTTTAGCACACCTTAGCAGCAATGGAATTGTTTTTAATGGCGGTAGTGCTTGCCTGCAGAGGTACTTTGCCGCAGACAGATACTGATCCTGAAAAGCCTTTTTATAGTGCTGGCTGCACAGTTTGGCTGGCCCAGTGGCCCATTATGCCGTATTTAGGGGGAATTGTGTGTTCTTGTGTGTCAATAATGTGTTGCTGGGGAAAACGTTGGCTTTTGACATGAAGCAGCTTGCCAGATGATCTGTGTATGTATAAGTATACAATTTCCCTCCAAAATGACGACTTCTCAAGATCTATAAAGCTTTCTGAATAACGTGCCTTGGTGGCTTTTTGTGTATTAAGAACATCATCTACAGTTTCTAACATTGGTAGTTTAAGAAAGTAGGCTACTTTATGTCAGGGTCTAATCACCTTATTTTTTCAGTTTTATTACTGTAGATGAGAACGGCTTCTGACCAAGACAGGAAGTCCAGTCCAACCGCTGTACTCGTTTATCTTATTGAACATGTTCACCGTACAACGGCAACACTGTTCCTGTGATCATTCACTCCTAATTGACTCTGTCCTCTCGTTTAACGTTTTGAAAAGGCCTCAGGGACCATGAAATCACACAAGGTGGTTTCATGTTCACATAATGAGAGAGATGGACAGGCAGGTTGGAGTTCTGTGTAACAGAGGGAAAACCTCAGCAGACTGACCTGCGTCTCACAGGGGCAGACGTAGTTCACTACCCAACAGATGTTCAACATGTTTTGTCTGGTGTGCTTTTTCATTTCTCAGGTATCATCTGCAAAACGGTTCTCCATTCCCAAGTGGTTTGGCCCAGCAGACCCCTGACTTTTTCTTGCAGGTTCAAACATAGGTGCCTTTTTTGGAGGGGATCAGAAAGCAATTACCTAACTCAATTTTACAGCAATCTGTGAGTCACTGAAATCCAATAGATGGGATAATCGCTTTGAGTAATTGCACGGGGCCAATGGTAAAACCAGTAGTCTGAAAAGCTGGTCTGTGAAAGGTTTAAGTATAATTGAAGGGCAATTATTTAAGATAAAAAGGAAGCCCAGACCTTTTGTTGTGACGTCTGTAATTAAGTTGAAGAATGTTTTACCTGACTTATGAAGCCATAGTGGAATTTGACTGGAGCGTGAGTGTGAATTTGCTTGAAAAAGATCATGCTTTTTGATAAAGGGTTTAAACCTGCTTAGCTGTGCGGACCTACAGAGTAGCAGCCCAGCATTCATATGGCTTTGCTAATGGGGCAGTAATGATTGCTCTGGTGTTATTTTCTTAACCCGTCACCATGGAAAAGGGATGGGAAACATAAATTGTGCAGCAACACCAAACAATTAAATTATTGAGTCAGATTTGCCATATGGTTTTCAATGGTTGTGTATGTGCAAATTCTTTGTTCATTTCTTTGTAGCTCCCACAGGAGACATCAGCAAATGTTAAGTAGCTAAAATAAGTCCCAGACAGCCTTTAGCATAGCTGGAAATCACAGCTCTTGTGCGTAGAGGTATAATTTGGCTCTGCGTTTGGTCACCAGCACAGTGGGCTGAGTTCCGGCAGGAGAGAGCCCAAGCTGGGTAGTGACATGTTACGGAGGTTGGAGGAGCCATGGATGACAGGGTGTGTACCGTCCTTCTCTGCCCAGTAACGGGGATACCTGCCAAGGCTGCTACACAGCGGAGGCCTGGTGGGGTACTAGACAACCTTGACTGTGGTGGAGTTTCTGGATTTTGGTGGTTTAGTGATCAGCCTCATGCAACATTTCTGTGTAGATGACACACATAACTACTGTATTTATACCCTCAGCAAACACAAATGACAAATACGATTAACGTTTCGTATGAACCATGTGTAGTTCACCAGTGTTAAATCCATCTCACTTGACCACTTTGTTTTTCCACTGGAATGTGAGTGTTGGAGCTTGGAGTTAAGATAAGGAATATTCCCCTCCACCTCTCCACATCTTCAATGGCCTCTTCCTCTCTTGAAGCCCACTGGCCACGGAAACACCTCCTCACCAGAACCTCACAAGGCAATTGTTTCACCACTCCGCCACTTCGAGGGGGGAAAAAACAAAGCAGAGAGGGAATTCTTCACTTCGTTCCAACAGAAGCGCTTAGCTGGGTCAGATAAAGGGCCTTAAGTGAATGGAGGAGGAAGTGTAGGAAGTGTAGGCTCGCCACTAAGCGCTTTTGTGAGCCTCTGTGTTATTCTTTCACACAGAAGTAGCCGGTAGGTTACTGCTTATGAGGGGGTTGAGTGAGAAGCAACTTTGACGCTAGGAAAAGTGGGCAGTGCATTGAAGGATGCGAGTTGAAAACACCACAAGTGTACGTTGAAGGGTGTATTCTGTGTGTGAATTGTTAGCAATTCATGAATTTGGTCTCTCAAAGCATCTGGAATTCCTCTCTTGTTCCGCTTTAGTCTGACACGCACATCACATGACTGACCCATGCTTGAGGGATCAGTTGCGCTTGTGTACTAGGTGCTTCATGTGTTTTTGTGAGCTTGCAGTGCAAGCTACTACATGTGCATTGCAATTGTTTGCCAGTGAATGTGATCATGTGTGGGTAAAGTTTGTCCAGCTATGTTTTATCTCAGTGTGTTGTACTCTATAGCAGGCCCATGGCTTTGATTCCGGATTTTGTTGAATGAGATTCTGTGTTTTTCTGGAGAGCACACAAGTGTGCAAGTGTAAGTATAGTTGAATGTGATGAGTACTCTGACACTGGCGAGAAAAGCTGTTTGTTGTCAAGGGCACCAGATGGCGCCACCCTCTCTCCCCAGATAGCTCCTGGTCCCCATGGGGCACGGCGTTGATGATGATAATGCGTGTGTCATCATGGAAAATGTCTCAATGCACCGTGCAGTCCCTAGGGCTGCCAGGGACACTCGCTAGGACCTCACCAAACTGGCCCCTCATTGCTGCATAGCTGATCTTTATTTGGATTCCAGTTAGGAGGCCAGACTCCTGAGAGCCTGCCACTGACAGAAGCCATTTTGGGGCTTTGGGAATTCCAGCATTGGCTCAGATCTCAATGTTAAGTTTATTAGGGAGACCATTACGACACCTCTGGCCCTTTGCCAGATTGTTGTACAATGTAAACAAGGATACGGCAGGCTTTTTAATTATGTTCGTGAATATCCTCCGCAGAGCTGTAAAGACTGCATTTGTCTTGTCTAGTTTTCCGTGTGTGTGTGTGTGTTTCAAATCCATCCCTTGGGCTCTTTCAGACCGCTCAGAAAATCTTGATGACCTGTTCCTTATGAGGGAACAGCAGAGCAGGTTATTAAGGAGGTCCTTGAACCCTCTGACCAGACACTATCTTTTCAAACAGGAAGTACTCAACCACGCCACAGGAAACCGGGCACTCTACTCAAGTCTGTGTGTAAACTGGTATCTACATAGAATGGAATCCTTTTCTGCCTTCAGCCCATACATAGAGATATTCAGGTTTTCTACATAGATAAAGTGCTTTGTGCAATGGAATAAGCCTAAGGGTTCTAGATTTGGATCTGGTTGTGATTTACAGTGATCCATTCGTAGTCTGACAATAAACACCCCACAGTGTGTCTGAGAAGGGTGAAGGCTTTTCCTGTCCTGTGACTCGTCTGGAAAGTAATTAGAAAACTCCCTAAAAGTATATCACTCTCAGTGTTTTCTAATTTCTGATATAGTTATTAACGATTTTTTAATTGTTTGCTCCTCACCATCAAATTAGAAGCGGAGCTGTGCCACTTAGCCTACTTTGCCAGTTTTAGTCCAGGGACGTTTAAGTGAACTTGTTAACCAACCGTATGAGACTGTTACTGAGGATCTTATTTCTTCCTGTTCACTCCTGGTCTGCCTTTAACAAAGGACAGGGGGAAAGGCTGGATAGGAACTTTGACGAAATACCACGTCTTTCCATAGTGTCTATTCATTAAACCTAAAGCCATCGCTCTACACGAGCCACAAGGGGATAGCATAATCTCAAAATCCTCATTCCCCAAGAATGAGGATTATTAGTGGACAAGCCATGCGTGGCCTCCCTGCCAGATTATGGGAAACCATTGTACTCTGGCCCATTTCAGTGACATAAACTAAGCCAGTTTAGATTGTGTATATATGTTTCTATGTTCATGGTGATTTGCAGCTTTAGTGCATTTGTCTACATCTGTGGTTTTTTTCTCCATCGTACAGTCTGTCTCCCTCACAAATGCATGTAATGTGTACACACACACACACATACACACTGGCAGAACTGGTCCAGTGCTGTGTCGCAGTGCCATTCTGGCCCTGGTACCACCAGCTGACAGGCCTGGGGATGGAGCTGGGGAGGGGGGGGGGGTGGCAGAGGGTTGGTAGTGTGGGAACAGTGCCAGAGTGTTGAGCACATGCAGGCTGCAGGCTGCAGAGGATGTGCTCTGAGACACCAGAGCGTGATCATAGCAGTGGAACCACAGAGCTGTAGGCTCACCGTTGATGATTTCTCACATGCTTTTGTTTTGGAACGGGGTGGTAGCAGCAGTGGATGTGCTTTGGGGATCACAGATGTGGCTTTGCAAAACGAGGACAGAGGGCAACAGGCAGATGTTGTAATAAATTTGAGCAGACGCCTCCTGACTCCTGGAGGAAAGACAGACAATGCTGGCAGAAGCCTCTGCTGCAGATGCATCTTATCTACATACTCGCCTTACTATGGACAGAACTGGGGAAGGGGTGGGGTTATGCAAATATGTGCCACACAAGAAATGATGGCATCCAGACAAGGGGTGTGTCTATTTCAGCATCATCCCAAGAGGAAGGGATGTGGTTATGCAGATTTGAAGACATTTGATAGGAGAGGCTGGAGCAAGGGAGTCCATAATGAGCTCTTGTTGGGAGTGTGGAAGCAACAGCAGGACTGAGAAGCTCTCAAGGCCTTTTTATTAGTATTTAGTCCACCTCTTTATTTGGCTGGTCTTATTGGCAGCATCTATTTGCATACCGTTGGGGCCTGAATGGAGAATATGGCAGCAAACTCTGAAACAAACAGCGATTCGGAGGTAGGCCTGTGTGTTTAGCTGTTTGTCCCTTGTGTGTGTGTGTTTGTCTGAGGCAGTGTGACAGCGACTGTGTGTTTTGTCTGAAGTAATGGTCTGTGGGTGTTTACTTCTCTACTCCAACCTACAGGCAAGTTAATCGAGCTTTTTCAATGCAAGGTTTTCCCTGAACACAAGTCTGTGAATGACTTTCAGTGATGCAGCGCCATGATAATACACAGTGTCAGCCATTCATCTGGACACATACCAGGCTGCTTACACTCTCCTGGTCAAACATTATTTTGCATCAGCCAACATATCTCTCAACTGGGCTTTAATGAGATGTGCTAGGAATGGCCAGTTTCCCATGACTCCAAACACATGGTGCTTGTTGTTGCCATGTTTTATTGCCTTTGGCACCCCAGCTGTGTGCCTGTGGTCTGATGAATATTGTTTGTATTCTGTCTGGGTTCTCTAAGATGTTTCTATTGATCAGGTGGAGGAGTTTAATGCTGTGGGGAGAGTGCACAGACTTGGAGAGTGCGGCTGTCTGCATGTTACCATTTAACTGTAATTGACAGCACCACAAGGCCTGCAGTACATTATTGGGCAGAGAGACACAGTGGTTTTACAGTTAAAGAATATGCTTCTAATTCTTCTCAGTGAATCGTACTTGAATGGAGCAGTGAGTGTATGGGAAGAGTCATCTTTCTTTTTCTCTTCTTCATCGTGTCATCTCGAGGGAAGGTGTCTGGGTTCACAGTGTTGGTGCTTTGCTCGGGGTTTGAGTGAAGCACAACATGGTATTTGTGGAGCTTTCTTCCCCTGTATGTTTATGTAGTGCTATGATAGCACCACTATGTGCATGTCTGCCTCTTCTCTCCTCTTTCTCCCTCTCTCTGTGTCTCTCTCTGTCTGTCTCTGTCTCTCTGTCTCTTTCTCTCTCTCTGTGTGTGCAGCCTCACACAGGGCCCTGCTGTACTGATCTAAACAACTACAGCATTCACACAGAGCACACATGCTCACTTCACCACCTGCCATTCAGTGAGCAACTAGGAACCCTCACTAGCCTAGCATTCCACCGCATTGACATTCTACACAGAACTAGCTTGGGAATCAGATTCTGACCATGAAAGCTGAATGCGGGTTGATGAATGGTCAGCATCGCTTCAATAAAAGTGCATGATTAAAAACTCCATAGGTATGGGTAAGAGTTGGCCCAGTGTTGTCTTCTCAGTAGAAAACAACTCAAGTTTTATACAGATGTTGTGAAGTACTTTACATTCTTTACTGTTCATCCACAGTGTAGTGTGGTTCAGATCCCTCTAGAAGCACAGCCATGTACCATCATCATTGTATACAGGGTACAAAGAATTCTGTCATTTAGGACTTCCTTAAGATTGTAATCAGCTTTCATCAAAGTGTCAATAGCAAAATACTGCACTGTTACTTTTTTCAGCTGTCTCTGTGCATTTCCCATGTCATAGAGGGCTAAGTGGATGTTCTTTAAGGGCCGCATACAATACATGCTACACATCATCTCTCAGCAATGTGGCACTCATAACTTGCAACTGTGTTCCAACATTAACAAAGCAGAGTATTGTTGCCAGCCGCATGGCTGTTTACATAGAATTTGGTTTCATGTAGCCTACTTTAATTGTTTCTCGGAGACCAATTCTGGCAAACCATCAACCTTTAAGTACCTCAGAAAGTTCCTCTCTCATTTCCCACTTCCCATAATGGCTTCCCATTTCTGCCGAGTTGATGTTAAGTCTACAATGGGCTCTTTGAGATGATAGAAGCTACCCTGGAGGTAAACACTCTTCAATACGTATGTGAAATGGCCCACAACATGCCCTTCAAAGAGGTTATTAGAATGAATTAAAGATAATTTGATTCCTCCAAACTTCTTGTAATATGCAAGTTGTTGCTTTCACCTTGCCAGCTACTTACACATGAAAAACAGGGCATTCCATCTCCACAACTCCTGTAGTTATGAGATAATGTCTTAGATGGTCAGGTTTTTAATGACATGGCTAATGCTGGCTTTTCATTTGCAGTATTCTGCTGTCAAGTTGAATTAGATCTGTGCTTTTTTCTACACCAAGATGCAGTTCCAGTTAAGTGCTCTGCTCAAGGGCTTTGACAGCAGTCTGCCACCTTGGACTTGAACCAGTAGGTTTATATAGTCTGAACACCACTACATTACAACTGTTTTATCTCCCTGTGTGCTTGTTTCAGTTGAAAGCGCAAGCACCATGATCTGTTCATCTTTAGTTTTATAGAGGCAATACCCTATTAATCAGACATGTAAACTCCTCACCTTTAGGTGAGACTCACCTTTTTCAAACCAAAATGCTGTGTTGGCCTTGGCCTAACCCAGGCATGCACACACTGTTTGCATGCCTGTATTAATGTTAGAAATGGTTTTTGAAATGAAATGGTTTTTCCCTGAATAAATGGCAGTGAAAGAAGCAGCAATTAGGCCTACCTAATGAACTGGTTCAGGCCCCAGAAGGCCCTCTACTGTGCACTCTAGAGAAAGTCATTTAGCCTACTTAACTCCTGTGTTTTAGCTGCACAAATCAATGTGTGATATTAAGAAGCAACTACATTGATATTTCAGAGGTAGGTCATACATGTTATGTAATTGTCTAGAGGAGGATTGTCCAAAGCAGAGGCAGAGGATGGATTGGGGCTCTGCACTGCTCTCTGTCAAGTTTCTAAAGCAGTAAATGATCTGAGTGGTCTGATCCAAGTGTCTTTCCTCATGTGTTGACCTCCAGTCTGAATGGGATTGTAGTGTGTATTCTCCAAGCAGCAAACGTAGTTACCTCCAATGGTTAGCTTAAGCTAGTCACTGTAAGCTTATTGACAAATGGGTAGTGTTGTTGGGTGGCTCATGACAGTGTATTTTTGATTTATAAATTGAGCGATTCTCAATTACAAAATGTAGTTTGAGGTTGCTACCTCGCATGTTTGTGAAAGTAGTGATGTGATTGATGTGACTATCAAATTATATGTAAGTCATAGTAAACACAAAGCCCAAAAGTGTTTTAACAAAAAGTCATATGAGAATGTTCCCACTTATTTTCTCCAATAATAGATGCCTATAAAGATTAATATCTGAGTTTATTCTGAGTAGCCTATATAATTAAGTTTTCTTTGGATGTTGCCATGGTTCACATTTAGAACATAATTCTTCTAGGCAGACCTTGGTGGTGCATGACAGAGTGATTGAGCCTAAATAAACCCACATATTCAAGAATCTGGTGCCTCTGTTTTGGTCTGGATGGTGAGCTGTAGGATACTATGAGATCTGGTGCTGGGATGGGTTGCATTCTGTGAGAATCACTCATTTCTCTAGACATACAAGTGGTTTAATGCTGTCTCAAATGTTCCCTTTTGACTGTGTCATAGTGTCGGATGAAGAACTCGAGAGGCTATGTTTTGTATTTGGCAACCAGCACAGGCGAGGGAATGGGAGATCTGTCTGCAGCGAAATCCCTTAAACTCATCTTAAATCCCTCTCAGTTGTGGCTTGAATGCTCCTTAGACTTTTATACCACAGATAATCACACACTCTAGCAAACTGACAGCTGAAATAGTGCTATGCGTGAAGGGAAACGGCTCTATTGTTGCTTAGTCGACAAACTTGGGTTTACTAAGTGTAAAATGAGAATCCTACCTGACCACAGTCATGCATAATATTGCCGGGACTTTGAGGTAATCGTCACTATGGTTTTGTTGAGTTAGGCCTAATTTATTTATTTATTAGCTTTGTAACGTTAGGGAGATGATCAGATGAGTCCACTCCAGTATAGTGTAATACAAAATGACATGACCCAGTTAGTGCTTTTGGCTTCCTCATGGATAACTTGAAACTCAGTGGTAATGTACCATTATACGCACCACTCCCCATGACGTGTAGGTGGTACTGCCACAGCATTGGTTTAGTAACGAAGCATGGTGGTGTGATACTATATTGGTGTGTCAATGCTCATGATGGTTTTCCCCGGGGCAGTGGGACAGCTCGATGGGGCTGAAGGACGTTGTGTCCTGGTGTTGGGGTGGGTGGGGGGGGTTGTCGGTGGCCATATAAAAGCACAAGGTTCTGGCCATCTCCTGCACCGGCTCGTGGGAAGGGCTTGAAACATTGGTTCCACAGAGGTAGAATTCCAGGCTGTCTGTAAAGGTTACCACAGGCAAGGTACTACAAGAAAGCAGGTGAGGTTATCTTTTGGTGGAGGTATAGTTTATTCCTGTGGAAAATTTATTCAGGTACCATGTGGAAAATTTGTTTTTTCCATTGCCATTTAGGAAAAATGTATAGTTGATATATTAAATTAGAGTTAGGCCTAATGTGTTGTAAATACTGGATCAGAATAGTTAAAAATATATTTCTAATATTTTTGTGAATTAGAATTATAATTTGTATTAATTTGATCCTGTAGCTATTCTCTCTTTACTGATAAGATGGATTCTACCTAGTGGGACAGTATTTATTGGGACCAAGTTTTCCCTCAAGCTTGAATTTAATACATGATTGGTCAAAACTGTGTATTATTAGCTATATAACTGTTTTTAAGTACAGGATTATGTGTAAATGTCTGTTCTGGATGACAAACACTCCATCTTTGGACCAGCGTAGGCAAAGGCTTCTATTGACTACCTCCGGAAGTGGGACACATGGCTGTCCAGCACTACAGAATAGATTGAACATTGATCACGTAGTTTGGTCATGGCCGAGAAAAACAGGTCATTGGCCCTCTAATCTTTCAACCTATTAATTTCCTCCAGCCCCTAAGCACAAAATCCTTTTGCAATTAAAGCTGTGAGGATGACTCTAAAAATCTTGTTCGGATAACATGAAAAGCTTTGTTCGGATTACATGGGAAACCTTGCATAATAAATTTAAGGAAGAATAGTGCATCAAATGAATAGAGAAGGTTGAAAGTAAACTGAATTCACTTGAATGACGACTAAATATTCAGTGTGTTACACACCTGCAGCTGAATCCGTATGTCTCATACAACGCTGTGTTTCAAGCATCCAAAAGGAAGAATTAAATAATTTAACCTACACTAAGTGTGACGGCACAAATGCAAAACACTATGCTTGGCTGGAGTGGCAGATGGCCGGTCCCCACAATTCTTTCAGCACTTTCCACTATGAAGTGCTCAGCCCCTCTACGTGTTATTCAAGTGGACAGCCCTTTTCCTTATCCTGGCTTCCGAAACCAAAACATTTTCTATGGCAGAATCCAGGGATCCAGATGTCTGTGTCATTCATTGTTTCAGGTTTATTTATTTTATTTTTTTTGGTTTTCTGTCCCACCCCCCTCCACTTGTTCTACCATTTCCACTCACACTTTTGCCACTTCTTGGATTGGTCTTTGCCCCCAACCCTCACCTCGCTGCCCTTATCACCCTGTCCTTGCCCACCTCCACCTCCACTCCAAATGCATGTTCCGTTCTGGATGGAGATTGCAGAGTGCACTGTAGCACCAGTGGCAATGGAGGACAGTGACCATGAGGTTAACTCATCTTCAGACGAGCAGGACTCCGCCCCACCGTCCCCTGACCACACCAGGGACCATGAAGCCGAGCAGGTAACCAGAATATGCCCCAGAACCCCACTCCTCCAAACCTCTTACAGGTCGCTATCAGCTCACTGAAGAAAAGACAAATGGGTTTGTCTGGTAAAATTGGGTTTGGAAGGAATAGAAAATTATCTTTGTGCATTTGTAGCCTCACTTTAATTCCTCAACAAAGGGTAACTTAATTATTGAACAGAGATATGAGCCCTATATACTTTGCTGTCCTGAATGACTTTTTTTTGTCCTCTTGAGTCAGAATCGCCTTCTAGCCCTCTCAATGCCACTGCATTATTTAGCATGGAGCAAGCTGGGAAACCTGTAGACATTTTTGAACCAGTAGACCTTTGGTAACTTGAGCATCCACCTAGAACATGCACACACAAGTACGTTCACGTGTACCGACGCTGTTAAACACATGAATAGTGTGTATTGTCTTTTGTTATTCAGTTGGTTTCCTCTTGTGGCTTGGGAAGAGGAAGAGAAAAACGGTAATGGTCATGGTACAATTCTGCAAAATTCAGAAAAAATGTTTTCTAGATTTTGTTCTAACGTTACATTTATAATGTGAATATGCAGGCAATGCCTCTTGACCTTATAGTGCAGCCCATTAGATGCCTCTTTCTATGACTTGGCTACTTTTTTATTGAATTGTCTCCAGCATCTGTCATGGCTCAAACTGCTTAGCAGAGAGAATCCTTTATCCAGCCATACACGTGCAACCAGACATATCCTTATTTTGCCAACAAAGTCAGAAAGGTAATCTAAATGATGAGAATGCAGTTGAAGCGTCCGGGTTCGTTTAGGTTCATCTGTGTTGGTCAGGGTGAGTATCTCCGCTGGAAGTGGAGGTTTGGCTTGATGCAAGTTGCCAGTCGTGGATCTACTTCCTTCTGCATTTGAACCTCGTAAATCAACCCATCAGAAAAGATTTTCAGTTTCTGTGGGTTATGTTAAAGTTGAGTCAATCGGTATCTTCTTTCCTTTCTGTTTCTTTGGATCTCTTCCGCCCCCTTGATGCTGTACCTAGGCCCACCCATAAATGTACTCATACTACTAATGATCTCTCTTACTTGTTTAACCTCAAAGCTTACCTTTACAACGTTAATAGTGTCTCTAACCACTCAAAACAATATATATTTCCTTCTTTCTTTTCATCCTTGAACTCCCCTGTTACCGTTTCTTCTGTTCCACCTTCTCCTGTCCTCCATCCATCTCAATATCCCTTCCTGCCTGACCACCATCTTTCTATACTGCCTTCCCAATCCCTGTGCACCATCACTTGGTCCACCCCCAGCACTCAAGCCACTCCGAAGACTCAGAGCTGGAGAACATCCTCCAAGACCCCCACCAGAACGGGGGGCATGGCCACCCCCATCCCGGCCACGAGCACCAAGTGGACCGGGAGGCGGAAGGGGAAGACCACCCCCATACGCCGGGGACACCCACCTTCTTGCGGCCACCCACGGCTGGCAGGGCACAGCCAGAACCAGGTGTAGAGTCCAGACTGCAGCTGGGCGGTCTGGACTATGACCTGTCTTCCCCTCTCAGCCCTACAAGGCCTAAGAGCCCCTGGGGCCGCTTTGACCCGTACGACACGTCCGAGGTAACTGCAGGGGCATTTTGAAAAGACAAGGAAAGGGAAAACCCTCCAATAAGTCGGCAGCTCCCTCGCCCCAAGTAATCTCAGGCCCCGGCATCTATTTCATAAATGAAACCACTGAGTGTCAATTTGAAGGCAGTATAAACTGAACACTGAACAGTGTTTTTCTTGTTCTTTGGCATTTTTTCTTTGATAATGATGAAAGAGACTTTTAGTATGGCTGCTGCTGCTGTAGGACCTTCATTAGCGTAATATCATGACATAAGGAGAGACTTTATTGGTTTGGCATGACTGCATACATCTGACCATGGAGGTTGAAAGGCTATGGGTTCATGAAATGGATTTTCCAATTTTTTCTTTGTTTACATATTATAAAGTTGTTGGTTTGCTAAATGGTTTCATTCAAGCAAGACTGTTTGCTTGCTTTTCTTTTGACTTGGATTTGGCTCTAAAAATTGAAATTGGTTTGGGGTTGTGAATATGTTGAAGGAACATTGCATTGTTCGAACTCTGTACAATTTATATAATTGAATATGGTTGGGTGCAAGTTTCTACTCACTTGTGACTTAACTTCAGTGTACAGTCTCCCTTCAGAAATCACTGAGATATCAATAGGGTATGTCTTTGTTTTTCAGGACCAAGACAAGGAGTATGTAGGATTTGCCACACTTCCAAATCAGGTGCACCGCAAATCTGTCAAAAAGGGCTTTGACTTCACCCTCATGGTTGCAGGTGAGTAGGAAGGAAAGGAGGGGAAACAAGTTTGATATTCTGCTAATTCCCACATTGATTCCTTTTCTCCCTTTCCATACTCTGGTATAAGGAGAGTCTGGTCTGGGAAAGTCCACCCTCGTCAATAGCCTCTTCCTCACAGACCTCTACAAGGACAGGAAGCTTCTCAATGCTGAAGGTGAGACAATCTTTTGGACGTTTGTCCAAACTTGGCTACCAAGATGATCTAGTATTTTGGAAGCCATCATGCTGTGTGTGTGTTTTGACCAGAACGGATCACTCAGACTGTTGAGATCACCAAGCACACAGTGGACATTGAGGAGAAAGGTGTCAAGCTCAAGCTTACGATTGTGGACACCCCAGGTTTTGGAGATGCTGTCAACAACACTGAATGGTACATGTCAAAAATCCTTACTCTGAATGATGTGTCTGTCATTGTGAAGCTTTACAATCAAAAACCTGGTTATTGCACTTTGCATAATTCCCGATACTGACTCATCATGGTGAAATGATTGGTTGTCATTCACAGTCCTAGAAGCAAAATGTCTATACACATGGACTAGACCATTTCTGCAGTCACATGACTTGTGTCATTTCTACAGTGTTTCAGCCAGAGCTCTATGATTGAACTAAAACTAGCAGGGTGCCTGTGTGCCTGCATTGCCTCAGTGCTGGTGTGTCTCTGTGTATCCCCCGCCCTAGCTGGAAGTCGGTGGCGGACTACATCGACCAGCAGTTTGAGCAGTACTTCAGGGACGAGAGCGGCCTCAACCGCAAGAATATCCAGGACAACCGTGTGCACTGCTGCCTCTACTTTATCTCCCCGTTCGGCCATGGGTACAGCACAGATTGAGAGGCTAATTCTGTGAAGCTAACCCCTTTTCTTGTAGTCTCTGTTTAACTTTCACTGGCAGGTATTGCCTCTAATGGTGGTTTGATCAAGGCAATGGAACATATTTAGGATAACTAGTCAATCTATCCTAACTAGAAGGATATAATAGGATAAATAGACCACTTGCTTCCTAACCATTCCCATATTCACATACAAACTGACCCATAATAATTGTGTCCTTCTTGCACATCTTAACTTGAATACGAATGTGCAAAAAAGTACAGGAATACAAGTACATACTTTAAAGGTTGCATGAGGCCCTATATGTTCCTAATGTAGCAGGCATTGCATGAATCCACCCTCACTCACCAAAAGATAGATTTATATCTTGTGCAATGCAAACTTTCCCTCCAATCACCATGGTGATTGGTAATGCAGTACTTTTGTCTACATTAATGCTCCATTTCACACCACTGTTTATTGAGGAAGGAAATCTTTAGGACAGTTATGACGCTGCAAAGCCAGATAGACATGGACAGAGCTCCCTCTGTTGGCCACTGTGAGGCTAACCAAGGAAGGACGAATTATAAATGCATTTTGTTATGTCATCATTAAATTGTGTGGACTATCACAATGTTTCTATAGCTATTTCGGTCTTGGCATTTTCCAATTTAGGAAACCCCTGCGAGTGTTTTAGTGTTTTTTGTTCATCTCTTCCAGTCTCAGACCTCTGGATGTGGAGTTCATGAAAGCCCTGCATGAGAAAGTCAACATTGTGCCTATACTGGCAAAGGCAGACACACTCACCCCTACTGAGGTCAAGAAAAAGAAAATGAAGGTATGTTATAACCACTCTACAAGTTATCCTGTTTATGGGAAAACGTGATTCCCTCCGTGACTTCTTGGACTTTTTGATTGTATGGGCTCACAATCCTCAATTCAAGAATGTCAGGGTCTCATTCACAAAAATTTCGACCGCAGCTTAATCTGGCCTTTGCCCAACCACAAATAGCGCACGGTGTATTTCCGCATTTTGCGTGGTATTTATCAAACCAGATCCTCGTCGGGCAATCAGCGCCTTACTCCGCCCTTTAGTGTAAAGACAGGAGAAATCGCCTGCATGTTACTGCCACCATGGGTGATTTGAGGAAAAGAAAAAGGTTTGGCAAACAGGAGATAGAAATATTGGTTCACAAAGTTACAGCTAACATTAACATGTTACAAGGAAGAAATATACTTCTCCTCCCATCTCTTTGCGACACACACCAACTTTCCCTTATAGCCTCCCAACAGCAGTAATCTGCATTTTTACTCAAGTGCGCTGGCTTTGTAAATACGGTTTTATACATTTACATTACATTTAATCATTTAGCAGACGCTCTTATCCAGAGCGACTTACAGTAAGTACAGGGACATTCCCCCCGAGGCAAGTAGGGTGAAGTGGCTTGCCCAAGGACACAACATCATTTGGCACGGTGGAATCGATCCAGCAACCTTCTGATTACTAGCCCGACTCCATTACCGCTCAGCCATCTGACTTTGTCTTTACCCGCTATTTTACGCCTAAAATGGCCACTATTCCTGTAAGTAAATGAGGCCCTCAGTGTTTTATTGAAATACCATACCTGAAGAAAATCACACTTCATTGCAAATCAAATTAAAATGTATTTGTATAACCCTTTTCACATACAAGCATGTCAAAAGGGGTTCACCTACGCCCATAGAACTGCCCCTCAACATTATAATGCAACCTTGCTCCCTTTTGCTCTCTCTTTTCTACACCTCCATTGACCGGACGTGTAGATCCGAGAAGAGATAGAGCAGTATGGGATCAAGATCTACCAGTTCCCCGACTGTGACTCAGATGAGGATGAGGACTTCAAGCAGCAGGATCAGGAACTGAAGGTAAACCAGATTCACCCCGACCGGAATCATCCAAAGTCATTTCCTTCAATCTAGATTCTAAGAGCAGTACAAGGTTCCATGTATGATCTCATCATGTATGACTTAGCTAAAACAGAACATAATGCCACATTCATTTAAACCCTTGGTCGCTCATAGAAAAGCTCAATGACCTGTGAAAACAAAGTAAGTTACGTTCATGGAAAAGACAATCAAAACGTAATCCTTTCTCTCGATGTTACCTCACACTACCCACTCACTAACTTACTCATAAACCTTATTGACAACCCTTTTAAAATGGAGGTATAACTCCTTATTTAAGAGATTCGTTTGTCAGGGGGTAATATAACATGTCCACTGCATCAATGTTAACGATTACGTAGCCTTGAAGAGTCACCTACTTCCTACTTCTATCAATCTTATGTTTTAAAATGGTGGTACATTAGGGGTGCTGTCTGGGGTGGATGGAGAGTGTACAGGATGTGAGAGAAGGAAGCAAAGAGACCAAGGGGAAGGAGGGCATTGGGTCATGAGAAATGGTAACAGACATGCTCTTAATCACTGCATGACACATTTGTTTCCCTAAATCCACTTACGTCCATCTCTGCGTATGCGTCTCTCTCCTCCAGGACAGCATCCCATTTGCTGTGATTGGCAGCAACACCGTGGTGGAGGCCAAGGGGAAGAGAGTGAGGGGGCGTCTCTACCCATGGGGCATAGTGGAAGGTAACCACTGTCTGGATATTCTTTTGAAGAATAATATTAAGTGATAATATGTCATTGGAATTATGTGAGCAATCGAGTGTAGTGTATGGTTTGGCTTTAATGAAAGCCAACATGTCCGTTATATTTTCATATCAGGGGTATACCTGCCTTTGTCACATTTCCTAAAAAAATTCCCGCTCCCATTCAACAGTGGAAAACTCTGCACACTGTGACTTTGTCAAGCTGAGGAATATGCTGGTGAGGACACACATGCAGGACCTGAAGGATGTGACACGGGAGACCCACTATGAGAACTACAGAGCCCAGTGTATTCAGAGCATGACCCGGATGGTGGTGAAGGAGCGCAACCGCAAGTACGCCCCTCATCCACCCCCAACACACACACACGCTCACCCACACACTCCTAGAATTCCGACTAACGCTTAAATAATGCAAACATGCACCACAGCGACTCTCTACACACCTGTTAAACTACTTGAATGTCCTGTACACCATGTGTCTGCCTCTGCAGTAAGCTAACCAGGGAGAGTGGAACAGACTTCCCCATCCCTGTGGTACCGGGTGTGGCGGACACGGACACAGAGAAGCTGATCCGAGAGAAAGATGAAGAGGTACAACACCTGGACCACGGTCACTTGGACCACAACCACAAAAACACTCACAAGCAAGAGCATCTCGACCCACATGAGCACTCAGACACCCACTCTGACCCTGGCTTAGACACAGAACTCTGACCCTGGCTTAGACACGGGACTCTTTCTAGGCTGTCAATCACTCACATGTATACTTTTACTCTTGGGCTTTCTGTGTTCATTGTAATGGTTGGTCATCAAGTCCAAAAATGTGATTGAAGCGCTTGTCTGAACACCTCCCTCCGAGCTCCCACTCCCCAGACGTTTAGTTAGATCTGAAAGGTTTGGATAGGCAATGCTTCAACCAGCTTACAGCACAATCTTACAGGTCAAATGTTCAGTTTGGGACCAGTGTCAAGGTACGCCTCAAACCCTTGTAGGAGTGGACCTGAATATACAAGGTCACATTAGCAAGGATAGTCTTTCTTGATGGAATCAACCGTGGCATTATTTATTTATTTATTTATTTATTTAAGCTGTCTGCAAATTGTAAACAGTTCTGCTAGTTTACTGATTTTACAAGCCCCCAAAAATACCCTGTCCCAGTCATAAGAAACCTTGACATGAGTTTCATCAATGGATTAAAGGCATACAACGAACCACAGTATACAAGCACAATCCAACTGATTTTCTCCTTCCTCCCCCCAAAAGCATTTTTTCTAAATAACAGAAAGTGTTGCTTTCTGTCTTTTTATTTTCTGTATTAAACCATCATTAAAACTTTGCAAACACAAGTTTGTCACAAATGTTATTTTGGATTTTGAAGGTGTGGTAGGTAAGTCAGTTTGACATAAACAGCACTGTACATGTCTATTTCTATACACACAAACAGTAGCCTACTGTACATGGCCATTCTCAATGCATTTTGTTAAATATTTTGGGTTAAATTAATCTCTATGGCCGATTCATAATAAATCCCCTCACATTGTGATGAGGCTCACTGACAGTTACTGTACATATATTATAATAATATCCAGTCGTAGCTAAATAACTGGAGAACTGGTCAGTAGTAACAGGATAGGACTGAAAATGTCATGAAACAGACACAAAAGCATCTGTATCATGACACATGTTTCAGACAAAACAAACCTATTGATCCGAGCTGTCCATACTTTGGTGTGATTGGATACGGTTGAGTTGCAGGTGTGGTCATGTAACAGTAATTAATTTGCATCTATATATTGATTGGACCGCCCCATTGCACTGTTGACATACTCCACCTGGCAGATTCTGTTTTTTATTTGATTTTTAAACTATAATTATTCTCATCAGCCTGTGTAAAGGTATTGTATTGTTATATTTAACAGGAGTTTGTACTAGTTTTCTAATCCCATTTCTTATTCCCTTCACAGTTACGGCGAATGCAAGAGATGCTTCAGAAGATCCAGGAACAGATGCACACTCAGAAAGAGGCCTATTAACCCAGGTCACTAGAACCCCCATCCCTATGTAAATGTCTCCTTTTTCCAATAACTGGGAAGAACAATCCCATAGTCCCCCTCAATTCCAATTCAGAAACAATGTATTGCCTGCCTGCCATAGACCTCCACTTCACAGTTGTCATTAATCTTTACTATTAGATGTTAGAGGCACAAACTATCACAAGAGGCTAGTATAAAATGAAAATGTGCTGCTTCCAAAACATAGTAATTCTACTGTCTCTTCACTTGTTCAACAAAACTACTGCCAAGGCAGGAGAGCACAACACCGTTAACTAACAACTTCCTGAAGCTACAAAAGAAGAAATGTTTGCAATTTATGTAATTTTGTGTTTTGAACCTTTTGATAACACTGCGTTGACACGTGCCTCCATGTCATCGTGTTTTAGAATGGACATTTTTTATCTGTGTGTCAGATACTTTTTGACTTCATATTTCTTTTACAGTATCATGTGGGGTACACTTTAGGCAAGAAATGACGTGTTGTCGATTGACAGTAGACACGTTTTCAGTTTGGTGTCTGAAGCACAGTTTCTGCTTTCGAGTTTTATTTTTGAACGTTGATACTATTGATGAATTTACAGATAAAATGTAATTATTTTTTTCTCTTTACTATTATGTTAGGTTTTTAAACATTTTTGTTACAGGATCACGTAATTGCTCTTATTTGTATTATCGCACAGAAAACTGAAAAATTCCTCATCATAGTTAGTTGAACGTATGCAAGGTTTTACTCTCTCAAGAATCGTTTTTGTATGATGGGATCTTTTTTTGTTGTTGTTAAAAGGTAAGAAAAAGAATAAGATACCAAATTAACATGTCAGTATGCTCTTTGATTATACCATCATAAACTGCTTGATATGAGAGTTGTTTTTGGAAAAATTACCCAGATCTGTTTAAGAATTTTCTCAACAGGTTATTCATGTATTTACCTGAAGCTACGTACTCTTCTGAGAAGAATCTCAAGAGAAGGAGGTAAAAAATCTTATTTGTATATATGTATCAGTATACATATAAAAATATAACAGAAGTTATATATCCCGATGGTAGACTGCAACTATGATGAGACCCTAATTTTGCCTGTGGCCAGTTGGTAGATGAGAACCGGGCAGTTTTAATAAGCTTGCCTATTGTTGTGAAAGTAAGTTCTTGAATACCTTCTTGCTTCTTGATGGTTGTGATGACATTAGTGGACACAAAGATATACCCTCAAAAACATGAACCTGTGAGAAGCTTATATCCTCATATTTTGCATAATATGCATTCATCTAAGGGAAGAAAAGAGGCTGATGTGCTGAAAGCAAACGTCATTTTCATTTTCCCTCAATTTTAAGTTAAAGTTCACCCTTTAACTTAAGCTTGTATCAGCTTTTTGTGGTGTAGAATTTCCTATTAATACAAACTATTTTGAAGTAAAAGGGTATATTGATGTTAAGATAATAATTTAAAAGGTTGAGCTACAAGTACAATTTTTCAAAATCACTTAAAACCACTACAATAAGTTTACATTTCTTGAAAGGATATTTTAAATATTGTTTCCCATTTTGAATGCATAAATGTTCTCTCCACAGAGCACTGTCTTCTGTTTATTATTTGCATGCTTGATGTTTCCCTCAAAGCGTTTGCCAAATTTGCAGTCTGCTTTGAGTACTCATTTGATCTTTTTTGAGTCTCAAAGGGACTGTCCAATTCTGAATGAAAGGGGGTGTTTTTGTGTTTTATTTTATAAAAAATACTTCTTTTTGTTGACAAACTACTTTTGAATATATTTATGTAATAAATAACTTTATAAATTCATAGGAGAGATCTATTGAGTTGGATGAGTTGTGATACAATAATAAAAAATTGAATATGTATAGAATATTTGTCTCAATCAATATATTTTGTGAAAACAATCTAATGGTAATACATGTTATGTTGCCAGCTAAAAAGTTAATGTTTAATTCAGTCTCTTTATCTATTGGTCTCTCACTTGAACAATGTGAAAGTGTGGCCATTTATCTTGTAAAACAATCCAAGTGCAGGAGTATCAGTAGAAGACTGGGATCATGGCTGGCTTCCTCAGATGGCTCTGGAGGTATCGGAATTATTTGATAATATTATTGTCACCCTTGGTTATTCTACCTTTGCCACTGGTCAATCCTGGAATGGTAAGTGTGTGTGTGCGCGTGCAGGAGTCTGCTCGTCAGCTGTATAGAGGTTTGCCTGATTTCTCCTCTTAGAAGAAAACATTTACATTTATATATTTAGCAGATGTTTTTATCCAAAGCGACTAATGGATAGACTAAGCGAAAGAGAGAGCTTTACAAAAGTGCATAGGTCAATGATTATAAACAATTGCATCCAAAAACACTGGGTAACCAAAACATGAAACATACAATAATTATGAATACTATATGTTTATATTAATACATAATATAAACAATTATATATATATATATATATTATATATATATTTAAGAATTACAACTTACTTACCTGCAATTTGTTAAATCCTGTAAAACTTCACATGCATTCTGTAATGTCCATGAATTGTGACATTTAGCAGTTGACTGCTACATTTGAAAAATTTTCATAGAATGTTGATTCTTAGTAAAAGAAACACTTTTGGATCAAGATAATAATTTTACGATATACTTTGCCCTCCATTGCAATAAAACTACACAGCCATGCTCTAAGATACTACATAAAAGTAATTTGGTTTTATGTCTCTGAAGTGATATGATTTAATGCCAATATATTTTATCACTCACTATAAAATAACAAGGACATTTTGCTGATTGGGTTACAAGTTGGCACTCTACCATATTGGATCATACTGTTAACACAAGTTAGACAAGTGACAGATCAGCAGAGAGAGTATTAAGACCAGGGCCAGCTATATTCATAAATATTGTCAATTAACAGATAGCAATTGTAAAAATAATGATTATTTCCCAGGAAGTGTCAGCATAGAACTTGTGTGCGAGTAACAGCCCGAAAACAAAAATTATTTAGAATTTCTTCTAATATCTAAATCAAGATACTGTGTAAAATAAACATGTAACCAGCCTTGGGAAGGACATGGAAAGAACAAATACTGTAGTCCAACATTAGCCACTTTCTTTCATTCCAGGAATCTCGCTGTGGCTATGTGATCATCTTGATGGCTGTGTTCTGGTGCACAGAGTGCATCCCCCTGGCAATCACCGCCCTGCTGCCTGTCATCCTCTTCCCCATGATGGGCATCATGGAGTCAAGTGAGGTGTGCCTCATCTAAGCAAATCTTTTAATTTCTGATCCTCTTCTTGAGAAACACTCAATTCATACATATTTTAAGTTTTATGGTTTATCCTTGTAAAAATATTGTGCCTATATCTGTCAGATTCACATCAGAGTAAATTCAGGAAGTCTGATTCAAATTAGATTTTTGAGCTTTTGATCAATTTATATTGATTCTGAATTAAATAGAAAAATAATTCACACCACCCTGTACTCTATCCTGCTGGGTAGGTGTGTAACCAGTACATGAAGGACTCCACTGTACTGGGCATTGGTGGGTTGATGGTGGCTATCGCTGTGGAGCACACAAATCTACACAAAAGGATTGCTTTCCGGGTGCTGTTGGGGGTGGGGGTGAAACCAGCTCTGTGAGACCTTCTCTTGATCTGTTTCTCCTTTTGCATATTGAACTGCAACATATTAATGAATACGCTTGTTGTACCAAACTGATTTGTACTGATCAATTGATTGCAAAATCGTTTTTGACTTTTGTCCTCTCCTATCTCTTTGTGTCCTACTTTGCTCTCCATCTTTCCACCTTTTGTCTTACCTTCCCCCTCTACTGTCCATTCCCCAGTCTGATGATGGGCTTCATGGTTACCACTGCATTCCTCTCCATGTGGATCAGTAACACAGCCTCCACGGCCATGATGCTGCCCATTACCAGCGCTGTGCTGCAGCAGCTATCTGACACAGAGGCCCAGGCGGAGGAGAGGGACATGGACCTGGTGACTTCCAAATCTGGGCCTGAAGGCCTTGAGAACCGAGCCTTCGAGATGGATAACACCACAGAAGACCTAGACAGCAAGGAGTTCCAGCCTAAAGACAGCTTCGTCGATATGGGTAGGAATAGCTTCACTACAATTTACATCATACAATCACTGGGCCATCGCTCACATTCCTACATCCAGGCCTTTGCGAGTGCAAGCTAAAATACAGATCCATACAGCAACCATGGGGTGAGTCTTGATCTGTTGCAGATTTGCTGAGTTTCAAAAACCCCAGGCGAGACTTTAGGACTCATAGTAACCAGAATCTTCTGCCTGAATCAATTAATTACTTCAGTCATAAATTAATCTGTGTTCTTTCTTTAAATATAACCAAAATAACATATCCAATTACAAATTGTAATTCATTCTAACAGGTAGCGTTTCCATCATTTTCTCTCTGCTGTAAATAAAAACAAGGGCATAGTCCAAAACATTTGAGAGATGTTGATGTGTCAAAGTTGGAGGAGTAGTCTTAGGACCTCTGCTTTGCACATCATTACTTGTTATACTTTTTGTGTTACTATGCATGCTCATGAAACTTTGTCATGTTTAAAACATGTGAAGTTGTCAGAAACACGGTTATGGTGAAGGACATCCAATGCTCTAGTCCAGGGTTGGCCACCCCTGCTCTAGTCCTCCAAATTACTCCTAAACTACTGGTTCTCTCTCCACAGTGAGCACTATGGAGAGAGCAGAGCAGAGAAGGCTGAAGAGAGAGCAAAGTATCTGAGTTTGTCCGAAGGCCTGAGTCTGAGTGTGTGTTATGCTTCCAGTATTGGAGGGGCCGCCACCCTCACTGGAGCTCCCACCAACATCATCTTCAAGAGCCAGGTTGATGAGTAAGTAACTTCCAACCATTCCCGAGGTTCACCTTGACCCTCCAACTTCTGCTTCTCCTTCTCCATATTTGTTGAAATATGAATAGCATAAAAGTTTATCAGATATATTTTTTTCTGGTAAGACTCCAACAGTTTGTAGTTTCACCATGTTGGATACAACTATAGTATAATGTAATGTTAAGTTCACTGAAGATAATGCTCCTTCACCTACAGACTCTTCCCAGATAATGGAGACATAATCAACTTTACTAGCTGGTTTGGATTTGCCTTCCCTAACATGGTACTGATGCTAATGATGTCATGGTTGTGGCTGAAATCCCTATACCTGGGTATAAAGTAAGTCAAAGCCTACCAAACTAGATAGAAAACAATTACATTAAATTCACATCACATAATAGCAACCAGAATTTTACCAATGCGGTCAAAACAACAACGTTTGTTTTGTTATATGGCAGCATAAAGTCTTTTGGCTGTGGCACAAACCAAGATTGTGACAAAGAGGCAATGAAGCTGGTGAAGGATGAGTCCAAGAAGCTGGGCAGCATGAGCTTCGCTGAGGTCTCTGTGCTGGTGCTGTTTGTGCTGTTGGTTCTCCTCTGGGTCACCAGGGAACCTGGGTTCATGCCTGGCTGGGGTTCTGCCCTCTTCAACAAACACAGAACGTGAGGGATCAATCCTTTTTACACATTATAATTTTTGATTGTCTAATAACTAGTCAATCTATAAAATCATTGTTTTAATGTTATTATTTTTGTACATTATCTGTCTATTAATGACTCTTTGATGCTTTAATTCTCAAGGCTACAGCTATTAAAATAATTGTTGTGAGTGAACATTGAAAATGCTGCAAAAGCTACTGAAGTTACTAACACAATTGAAGCCTTTTAATGGACATTTCGATCTAAAAAATTTTTTTTAAGGACTTAAATTAAAAATTCTGAATTGTAGACTTCCTGCGGGAACCCTGCTACTGGAATGTTACATTACTGCTTGATCAGAGTTCCAAAATAAGTCCTGTTTTTTTCCCAGAACAACACTGTCTTTTGATCCATCTCCAGGTTTGTCACTGATGCGACAGTGTCCGTATTCATAACAGTGCTGTTCTTCATCATCCCCTCTCAGATGCCTAGATGTGGGGATTTCTCTGTTGGTGTGTACTGTGTGTGGGGGGAGGGGTTACTATCCAAATATTTCCTTGCATTTGCCATGTCATGAATCTATTTAGTGTTACAGCCCCAGTGTGTTTTTAATGGCCGTATGTATCAAAAGAACATATATAACCCTGACCGTGTAAAAAAGATTGAACTTTACTTTGTTACCTCATTTTCCTTTGATCAAAAACATCAAGCGCTATAATAAAACATCAGTGCCTCCCATTACTTTCATTTCATTGATTCCCATAGGCAGTTCTCTCAAAGCCCCATCTACCCTGATAACCTGGGACATAGTCCAAAAGAAGATGCCATGGAACCTTATCTTGCTATTGGGAGGAGGATTTGCACTGGCCAAGGGTAGTGAGGTAAATTCACCTGTATCTAACCTGCTGCCAAATATCAATAACCATTCAAGAACATTTCTGAAGTACTGTCTCTTTACCTTGTTTTAGTCTTACTCTGTAACATATGCAATGATAACCATATTTTGCCTTGCTGTTAAGTAGCTATATAGCTGTTATGTGGCTATATAGCTTTTATGCCTGCTATACCTATGCTGAGGTCTGTGTAAACCTTTGATTCTAACTTTGTTGGATATTTTGTGGGTCTAGACATCTGGCTTGTCTAGGTTTCTTGGGCAGAGTCTGGTGCCCTTGCAGGCCCTCCCTCCCTTTTCCATTGCCCTTGTTGTAAGTCTGCTGATGGCCATCTTCACTGAATGCACCAGTAACGTTGCTGCGACATCCCTCATCCTTCCTGTACTTGCTTCCATGGTTAGACGGCACACGTATGCACACACTTACAAAATGTGCCCATGGAAACAACACGCATGTTTAAGATGGCATGTCATCAATACATATTTCAACATTTAGGACCCTTGAGTGACCTTGTTCATTCCACAGGCCACTGCACTCAAGTTGCACCCTCTGTACGTCATGCTGCCTTGCACCATCTGTGCCTCTCTGGCCTTCATGCTGCCCGTGGCCACACCCCCTAATGCCATCGCCTTCTCCCATGGCAACCTTAAAGTCATAGACATGGTAGGACCAATTTGCGTATTGGAATAGGCAATGTTCATTTGCTTCTCCCATGTTTTATCCTTAAACTTAAAGCATCACATACTTAGTCAGATTTTTTAGTTTTTTCCTCTTGATAATATCTCTAAAAACAAGGTTCTGACCTTCTACCCTTTTTAAAATCAAATCATTTCACTAAATATTATCTAACATTTATGCAAAATATT
The DNA here is from genome assembly GCF_054491055.1 of Hypomesus nipponensis. Lineage (NCBI taxonomy): Eukaryota > Metazoa > Chordata > Actinopteri > Osmeriformes > Osmeridae > Hypomesus > Hypomesus nipponensis. The sequence goes on from NC_140375.1 coordinate 9,183,350, forward strand.
TACAATTGTGAAACTCCCAGTTAACATGCAGTGCTACTGCAGTTACAAGTGTTTTTCTCACAAAAAACAGGCCAAGGCTGGGTTTGTTCTGAACATATTCGGGGTACTGACCGCCAACATTGCCCTCAACACTTGGGGTACGGCGATGTTTGACCTGAACACGTTTCCTGATTGGGCCAACGTCACAACCCCCACTTCAACAGGAGTCAAGAAGCTGTAGAGAAGAGGCAGCAGAGTGCGAAAATACGCTCACATTAACCTGGATTCTATGTGAAGAAAATGACTTGGCTTTGTAAATGTAATAAGATTTATTAAGTATCTTAAGCATGTATTCAATGTTTTTTACTCTTTGTTTATACATAATGGACATATTTAAATGCAGCCCAAAATATACAGGCAATATACAAGTTCAACTTTCTCCATAGGGAAAACAACTTTATATAAATATATATTTATATATATATAATAATCGATATGAGTAGAGGTCTGTGAAGTGGCCAGTATGCAGTACTGTACATGGGTCCCCCCCCCCCCTCTCCCAAAAAAGAAAAAGGTAATGGTATAGAAATTACCAAGCTACATGCAAAAACAGTAAACATTCAAATCTTAAAATACAAACATCTGTACATACACTGTTTCCATACACATCAAATTAATCAGACAAAATTATATAAATCAAATACTTAAAATCACAGACATGAGAATGCCAGCTCCATTGTGTCTTCCCCTGTGATGCACACTTCTGCTTACATTACATATTCTGGGCAAGTTCAAGGTCATATTCTTGCTTGTTTTTACTGTTGAGTTGTAAACTAGCTAAGCTTTTAATAGGGAGCATTGTGTTGCAGATCACAGTGCTTTAAAAGTTACAAGTCGGATCTAACACAAAGGTTGTGTCCTGATTGTAGGATGAGCATTACAACCTGTAGTACTGGATGACTCGATTCAAGGGAATGAGACAAGAGTGTGTTAGGCCCTACCACAGGGCACCCGCGTGTTAGGCCCTACCACAGGGCACCCGCGTGTTAGGCCCTACCACAGGGCACCCGCGTGTTAGGCCCTACCACAGGGCACCCGCGTGTTAGGCCCTACCACAGGGCACCCGCGTGTTAGGACCTACCACAGGGCACCCGCATGTTAGGCCCTATTTAATGCACCGAAATATTAGCAGGTTAAGCTGAATCAGGTTAGAGCAAAACCTCTGGGTAGATCATTTCCAGTAACAGAAAGGTATGTCCCTGCATGTGGTTGTCTGACCCTAGACAGTCATCAGCCACACACCAACGTGTAGTATTCAAAGCATACCATAGTAAACCAAGATTACTTGTTCGCTATATCCATATATCCCAATTATTAGCTATAACATTCATGACATCTCTACACAATCAACTCCTAACTGGGACATCTTTCAACAAGACAACCAAGAAACCAACTCAATAATTAAACATGCAGAAAAACAAGACATCTACTTTTAGACACACACACACAATAATTTTCTGTGACTATCTGGCCAAATGAATCCTGGTTTTGAGTCACATTTTTGCTCACATATCTGAAATATCAGAAAACTGGTTGAAAGGATGCTTTGGCTCCTACATTTCATTTAGACTTAAATACAGCCTCCGTTTAGATTGCTCATTAAGTTCAAGCAAGACTATCATGGTAGCTTTGATCCCTGCTAGGTGAACATATGCAATTCTAACAGCAGAGGGCATCTGTGTGGTTCGCCGCAATGGCACATGGCACTGCAGGGCCATAAGAGTAGTTCAGGTCATGTTTTACCTTCCTCTTTACAGCCATGTGCCTTTCTTGAAAAGGGGAGGTCACTGTAAATCATGTTCACACTGTGCTCCTTCATGGCAGTGTGAGCGCCTACTGATCCTGACACGCGTCTCTGCTTCTCCCCCTCCCTTGAGTCCATCACTGTAACGCGGCAAAAGATGCCAATAGTGGTATACCCAAAGACACCTTATCCTTGTCCTTACTGAGTAGATATGCAAGGCCTACATTTTAGACGTAATGACAGTACTGAGTGAATGTGAACCTCAATTAAATTCTCCCCACTGCCCTGTATTCAAATTTGCATGAACATGATGACCCCTGGACATCAAAGTTCAACACATCCTGACACCTGAAGACTTTCTTTAAACTCCTCACATGATAAAAAAATATAGACCAAATACACTTTCCTTATCTTTTTGGAATGTTCCGAGTCACACGATGTAATGCCAGTAGGTTATGATGTAGAACAAGTACGATGACTTGTTTTTGGCCACCTGCCAGCCCGCCCCAGTTCCAAGCTCAAAGCTAATTTCCATCAGTGTGGTTTGGTGTCTGTCTCCACTGAACATGACTGGAGATCTGTCTCCATCTCAGGCCATTTCGGGCCCATTTCTCCACCAGCTCACGCTAGCTTAAGGGTGCTGACTGGGAACGAGGGCATGGTCACCATAGTCACAGGGTTTAGAACAGTCTGGCCCACCAGCTGTTGGTGGTGGGTCACGACCTGTGTGCCAACTGTTGTCTGCTTGCCCAACATGGCTGCAGTAGGCTGGCTGGGTGCTGTGCCGTTGACCTGGGCATGGGTAAGGGTGTGGGCAATGTGGCTCACCATGGCAGGCTGCGTGACAGCCACAGGTTGGGGGTAGATGGTGGGCATGTGCTGGCCAAGGTGGGTCACCGGGTGTACTGTGATGTGACTAATTGGCATGGAGTTTGACGAAGGGGCAAGGTGTGCAAAGTGCTTGTGACCGCTTGCCTGGATGACGTGACTGACTGCCTGGATGACAGACGCGTGGGAGGCCGCAGCGTGGGCTATGACGGTGGGCTGGAGGCTGGGTGTGGTGACCATGTGTGTTTGAGCAGGCAGAAGGGCCTGTATAGGGGTGGTAGGGACACCTGAAGTTGTGACAGACAGCGTAGCGTGGGCTGAGAGTGACTGGGGAAGGGTCAGAGGCTGAAGTTGAGGCTGGGGTATGGTCGCCTTGTGCTGGATGGAAATGTGTGTATTGATGATGGAGGAGGTAGTGGGGTTTGGAGTGACAATCTTGCACAGCTCTGAATGCATGGCTTGAGGCACTGTGGATAAGGCAGTGGAAGCTTCTGTCATAAGCTCATCTTCCAAGTCGTCTTCCATGATTTCTTCTTCACCCTCTGCCATGTAAAGAAGTGACGTTAGTTACCTTCAGGAATACATTTGCCATGAATTATCATGGAGTGAGTTAAGACATTTCTTACTGCTCGACCATGAACTCATGTAGGGCCATGCTGTGTACCTGAGGCAGTCGAGGTTGAAGCCTGGTCGTCCTCTGGTTGTACAGTCTGTCTGAGAACTCGGTCGATCTCCATCACGTCCATCCATTGGCTCAGCTCGTTCTTCAGCTCAGCGAGCCGCTGTTGGGTGGCGATCTTCTCCCGTGCCAGCCTTTCCATTTCATGCTCGTACTCCTTCTCTTTCCTCTTCAAAGTCTGTTTATGGAGGAAAGAAGTGGGGTCAGTAACCTGCCAAACAGACATGGTAAATCTCAGACTGTTTCATCTTTCCTCTTTGGAGTTTGGTGCAAAAACAAAAGCTGGTCCCGAAACAACTCAAGAAAAAAACACCAACATCAACTGTTTTAACCAATTACGGCATTAGGCATTTTAAGACTTCTTGGGTCTTAAGAGTACAAAAAAAAAAAAAAAAAAAAAGTACATCAGTCCGATAACACAAAAATAAGCTAATTTCCATGACGGAGGACCCACACCTCCTTGGATGACAACCAAGACGTTCCAAAGAACTGGAGAGAAAATGCCCTCATAACATCCGTAATCTGAGGAGGTGGATTTCTCACTGTAGAATGCCACACTAGTGTGTTTTATTTCAAAATATCACACCTCCACACAACCCATTTCTCAACATTAAATAACACTATCTGCACAGTCCTCAAACAAGGGCAAATAGCAGCAAGATAAAATGAATTACATTTGTATATACACTTTTACAAATTAAGTATTAATGTCTTGCTAATCATGTTTTAAAGTTGAATTAAAATCAGAGAGATTGCACAACCCAGGGCCAGGGTTGGGGCAGGAAGGAGTAAAGCAGGGGAAGAGGGAGGTGTTGCCAGGCAGGAGCTCTGACCCAGTTTCCCCTCACTAGTCAGCTGACCCAGGAGCACCAAACAGGCAGGTGTAGGCAGGCCAGCATTAACACAATTAAAGTGTTCAAACATACTTTGCCATTGAGGAGATTCACATACATCTTGCACAGTCACCAATGCAAGCCAAATGATAGTCTATAAAAAGGGCTGAATCTGAAACGATCAAATTAGTAAATTCAAGAACTACTTTTTTTTTTTTTTTACTGTGTAGAGACATCATTGCCCAATCCAACACAGTATCTAGACACAGAGTAGCACAATGAGCAATAAAGCTGCATGCTCAAAGGCTGGACTTCCTGTTTTTGTTTATGCAGCCATGTCTAATGTGGCCCTTTACACAAGTACCAGTCTGAATACCATATGCCTGAATTTGCTACATTGTGTAGAAGTATAAATAGGTGATAAAAGGCGGTCTGTTTAATTCTGCGCCTGACTCCAACCTTTATCCAGGATTACAACCTGCTCTGCTATTCCGTCAATCACACAAACCCTAAGCTAAACGGTCCCTGGTGTGATTCCAGTCACACACACAGCCATCTTCCCTGCATCAGATGGCTGGGCCAACCATGGCTAATCTGCATGCCTGATATCCTCAACCAGTTTTCTTGAATGTAAAGAAACAACTTCCAACAGGCTACAATACATTCACTGTATAGGTTGGATTAGCTGACAAAACCATAGGTGATTACACAATCCTCATTCACCAAACAACAACAGTGCACAACAACGTCTGTAAGAAATACAACCATGATGGTGGTGTGACAGGTTTAGCCCTTTGTGTGTGAAGTTAAACTACATAAACCTCTAAAGATTGCCTGTAGAGCTCTGCGCCAATCAGATCCACTTGAGGCACACCATTTTACTTTCAGGTTTTTTACAGCAGCGTCTGTCTAATCAAATGAAATATCGGAGTCCTCCTTTTGTTGTCAAGGCAACAGCTGAAAACCATCATTGTTTCCTTGGCAACCTTATATGGTGACACGCATGTTGTCCCAACACACCAGCTGTAATGGTGGTGGAACAGACATGTTTGACAGGAGTCGGTTTGGATTCCTTCTCGATTATCTGGTGCAACAGAACACAAGGAGAGCAAGTCCTCTCTGTGCTCCACACGTTGCTGACTGCTCTATCCTTGCCCACATGCTGCAGCATCCGGCGCTCCTGCCACAGCTGTGCATGCCTGGGACTATGAGTCATAGTCTGAGGGAGGGAGCCATGCTCCACAAACACTGAGACCCACTGAACTCTTCTACAACGAGCGCGCTACCATGGCTGGCAAATACTCTTTTAAGGAAGCAGTGTAATGTTTTTGGTATATATACACACACACACACACATTCACACACCTAGGCTACTTAGATACTGAGCAAGTAGTTAAAGCTGAAACTAGTCAAGGGCAGAAGTCAACCATGAACATTTCATTAAAGGACCGATATTGAAAAACCGGCAACGCTTCAACTGCACTATAGACGCCTGGCTATAGTGAAGAAAATGGCAACGTGTGAAAAGTAGAGCATGGCAACGTGTGAAAAGTAGAGCATGGCAACGTGTGAAGTAGGTAAACAAGACGCAGGCATGTCACACGCAATGTGAGTGCTGAGCACATGGCCCTGCAGAGCGAGGGAACCAAGCAGGGGAGGAAAGCAGGCTGCACTCACCCACTGACTCACTCTGTACAGCACAGAGCAGACTGTGCTAGGCTAATGTTAAGAAGCGGCCACGTTGCAGACATGCTATTCTGTGGAGCCAATTGGCCTGAAGGACAGAGATCTTATGACTGCCATTTGTGCTGCTTTGTAACCGTAAACCCTTGTTTCCTTGCTGTGCCAGTGGCTGTAATAGGAACTTTAGATTATCCAGCCATGACAATAATAGGCAGACTCAAGAAGAATCAGACTGAGAGCCATTTTCTATGAGATGTGTTTGTTAGCTTCCACTAGATGAAGGCTAACGGTCCTTTAATATATTATTTTCGTTATTTATCCTACATGGTTATCTTGACCCAGACTTTAGTCAAAAGTGTGCTGACAACTCTGTCAAGAAGCTAAACTTTGTCAAGTAGCTAAAGTACTTTGAACAGTTAAAAGTATCTGAGACCTAAGTGGTCACCGTGCTCACTGTCTGGGTACAGTGACAGTGTAAGCACCTCACATTAAAGGAAACGGTAGATGAAAAAGCACTCATTTGCACTCAAATCCATATGTTTCTAAAAAAGTGGTACTTACGACCCGTGTCCTGTGACTGACTTTGATAAGGCAACCTTTGGGGGAAAACAACTAGTAGTCACACTGTAGGCTGAACTACTAGCCATGGAGATTCAATAAAATTGTATTATGTTACTGAACCTCTGTGGGGTCTTGGAACAAATCAAAACCTGTTTCAAATGAGGCCGTATGTTGTTGAAGACCACTCCTTGCTGGGGTAAATCAGTAACCTACTTCACAGCAACCACTTATGAAGATGTACAACCTTTTGAAAAGTCCAGACAGAGGACTTCAGTTTCAAAAAGAGAAAGGAAAGCCTCCAAATCCTATGATTTCTGTGCACAATGGAGGACAATGAGCAGAGATGTTGTCCCTTGCCTAAGCGAATTCAAAGCAATCTGCAAAATGAATCTTTTCAAACAGGTTGACAGGGGCATAAACATATTATTGTATTTGGTCATTTATTACGAAACCCAAATTTAATGTGACAAGAGGGAGCTGTCCAGACCTAGCCTGGCTGCCAGCCCAACTTATCCCAGCCCACAAAAAGATTTGGTCGGGAAGTTGGGTCTGGAGTAGCCTGGCTGCCAGCCCAACTTCTCCCCGCCCACAAAAAAATTCGGTCAGGAAGTTGGGTCTGGAAGGTCTCGTTTTGGGAACAACTACAGAAAAACAGAATCTGGGCGGACCAATTAAATTGCCAGGGCGGGCTTTATACAATGATGGACAGATGATCAACAGTAACGTAATCAACAATCGTCACAAAAGAGCCCTTGGGTTGAATTCGTTTTCAACAAACAACATATTACATTGCTCTGATTGGTTGTAGGTCTATCCAATTGAGCGAAGAGACATTTGTTTTACGAGTTCGGTTGAAACAAGCCCCATAGTCACAGCCCAACGGAGAGTTATCAGACTCGTATTCTGACTAGAATTATGAGTATGACAACATCAGGCTAGTCCAGACCACCATTATGCTCAAAATGCTGTGGAATGAGCGCCCTGTAGCACCCCATTAAGAGCAGTATTAGCCAACAGTACTACATTACCACACACTTTATTTATAACCACCCAGAGCAAACTGGTTTTGTCAGATTTGTTAGGCTTAAACTCGAAAGGAGTTGAGTAAACCAAGCTTTGTGTTCATGGCTGTGTGTTCTCTCTTCCCTTCAGTAGGTGCTCTGAGAGCTGTGGCTTAGCCAGGGTTTTTCTAGGGCTGGGCGGGGAGAGGGGGGAGTGACGTCACGAGGCTCAGGCTAGCCATGTGCTCAGTGCTCATGTGGCTCAGGAGTTCAAAGTGAGACAGGATGGAGGGAGGGAGACAAGGAGAACTGAGAGAGAGAAAGAGTAGGAGGGAGGAGCCTAGATCTCTACGGTTTCCCAAGCTGGAGCAAAAGAGTCAGTAGCACTAACACAATGTGTATTCAGGCTCACAAACACCGCCATTTTAACGGGCCTTAAGATGACAGTAACTAGGTCAGCTAATGTTCAATAATTTCCAAGGGAAAATTAGAAAGCTTCTTTGGTTTGAGAGAGGATGTATTTTTTCAAGAAAGGACTAGTCAAAGTAATCACAACTATATGCAGGAACAATCAAGACTTTACACCCCTCCTGAAAATCTCCTTGCCTAAAACGCTCAAGCTCCTTGTTTCATTAAAACTCTGACCATTTTAAAGCAATTTGTAAGAAAGGAAACAAGGAAGTGTAGCTCCTTGAAGAGCTGGTTGGCTCACCCAGGCATACTGAAAGAAAGAAAAAAACACGTCAATAAGTGCTGGCTCTGCAGTCCAGTCTGAAGGTCTGTGTTTCGGTGCTAGGACTACAGGTTTTACACATTCGCTGAGGGATATCTGAAGTCAGGAAAGATGAATCAAATAAGTAATCATCTCCCTTAATCCCTTTATTCAATCCTCTCCTAAACCATTGGTCATATCTGCAGACTGTCCCCTCCCACCCAAACTAAGAGGAGGGTAACAGGAGGAGCCATACAGGGAGAGGCGCATGCAGCCAAGACACGCGTCCCTACACCACCCATGTCGGGACGACAGAGCACACGTTGTGCTTTTCTACCCCCCCCCCCCCCCACACCACCACCACCACCACCACCACCTTCTCTCCAATCCTCCCGTCTTCCGCCTCCAATGTGCCAGAACATGAGAACCAATAACAAATCAGCAAGAATACCACATGACACGGCAGGACATAGTGCTCCTGTTTCCTTAGTAACAGTTTAGTACTATGTTCTGTACTTGACTTTAACAGGGAATGTGTATACCCTGATTAATCAGTAAATACTAATTTCACACAATTATACTGCATTTCTCAATTTAGCAGTTATTTATAGTAAAAAATATGTTTGTTTACATGTCCAGGCATAGCCCAATTCAAAACTGACTTTATATTGATTATACAAAATAGAAATGTTTGTATCACAGTTCCATGTTTCCATTACAGACATGTCCGGTTCACAAATGTTGACATCCCATTTGCTGAAATGGAGGATTAAATCAGTCTACATTAGTGGAAAATGCTGCAGGAGGCCATTGGTTTGTTTCCTTGTACATGTGCTTTAAATACACCCTGCCCAAGTCTTGCTCAGCTGTTTGGGGAGGGAGGGGCGGATCAAGGTGGAGTTGGGCAAGTCTTCAAGTAGTCTGCGATACTAACTCCATGTTGTTTTATCACGCAGAGGGGAGGGATTGGGTAACATGGGTTATGCGCCCATACTGCCCTAGTTTCCTAAGCTTCCATGCTGATAGCCGTGTAACTACATCCCTACCACCAACAAAAGATAAATCCTCAGCAAGACAAAACAACGTGTTTGAATGTAAATATTAAAATACATAGGCGTGGCAACAAGACCTCCATTACTACGCAGTGGAGTTAGATGAACCCACCTTTGCCCGACTGACTGCCTGCCCTCTCTGCTTATCATACAGTGCCTATCCATGTCAGAACCAGAAGTCATATATATAACGATAATGAACAGCTGGGCTTTTTGTTGGTGCGGGTAAGTGGGCTGCGGTAGCTTACCTGGATATATCTCAGAGCACTCCTCAGGACACTCAGGTTGGAGGTCTTTTTCTCGTCCACATTAGGGATGTTCTTCTTCAGTGTCTCAAAGCACTCCTTCAAGTGAGCCCGTCTGAGGAGGAGCGAGGGGGCAAAGAGAAGCCACACTAGTGAGAGGAAATTCCAAGAACCAGACAGCAGCTGGATTCCTTTTGTGATTGTGATATTTATTATTGGATACTTGGTGTTGTGACTAAATGTTTTTTTTGACAAAGCTGGTAGAGGTAAGGCACTACTGATTTGTCACCTGTTGAGTAGAACCCGACCATGCGGAAGCACATACTATTGAGGACATCTAAAGCTACGTCATCGATAAAGCAAGATTTGAGGTCAAGCTAAATTTGTAAAAGTGATTTCAAATACGGACAAAGCAAGCAACCCGTTTGTACACCTAATCTCACCATAACCTTAACTGACCTGTACATATAGCTCAAATATCTTCCATCTAAAAGGCAACCATGGGAGAGAGATGCACCCACCTGTTTTTCTCAAGCTTGTTATGTACTTCTCTTGTACCTGCCCTGTAAAAGCACAGATCGGAGCACATTAAAGAGTTGGTGTCCTGAGCTGCAAAAGGACTAGGCTCATTGTACAAGAATCAAATCAACCGACAAAAAAGTACTCCATCATCTCTGTTACTTTGTTACTCAAGACAACACGGGCTGCGAAATAGCCTAGCCATTACTAAGCGACTCATTCATAGTCCTTTAATACCTCTTAAAATACTTTTTCATATGACTTCAGTTTACCTGTGGTGCCTTACCACCCAACATACGTTCACAGTCAGTGCTATTTACAAATAAAAAAGGAGGTGACCAAGTGTGAAGGCCATCTGGATGCAAATAGCACCAGTGAAAGGGTCTACCAACCCATCTCTTTTGACCGTTGATGCAGATGAGACTTACCCTCCAGGCCGTTTCTTTTCCAGGAGGCGGCCATCGTCGGGAGGGCTGCCCCGACTGATTGGGCTGGTTTGCATTGAAGCCTGTGGAGCTGGAGGCCCAGGCTGGGGAAGTAAGGCATGTTGTGGGGCTGCAACAATGGAGCCTGGGTACGCCACTGGATGGGGTGACTGCTGTAGTTTTGGGTTGCCCGATGGAGAGACCAGTTGTGGGTGAAGATGCTGCTTGTGGTTGACAGACTGAAGTGCTGACGGCAAACAATCGGTTTTCAACTGAAGAGAGAGGGGCAGGGGGGCACATTGTCCCTGTGGGGAATTGGGGTCCTTCCTGGGGGAGGCAAGGTGGTGGCCGGCTGGGGGAGATAATGTTTTAACAGGAGGAGTGGGCAGGCCTGTTTGGTTGGAGGTCACCGCAGGGATGATGTTTCTGGGCATCAAGGGTGGAGGCAGTGGGGGAACCGGTACAGGATGATGCTCCTTGTGTGGCTCTTCCACTCTGGTCACATGGTTCATCCGAATAGGTGACGTATAGGTGACATCAGCACGCTTGTGATTTGCCAGCTGTTCGAGGCGTAGTTTCTCCCTCAACTCATTCTCCTCTGTGGGGCAAACCAATATAGAAAACAGAGCAATTGAACTACAAGGGCACCATTGAACTTTAATGTTTACAAAATAAAGTTGACATGTACATATAAATGTTTTACTGCAACAGTGTATGAAAAGAAACATTATAGTGACTACATGACTTAGCCCTTAGAACTGGCTCCCAACTAGAGGGTGAAGAATGACCTATGACCTCTGCATGACCCATGATCTCTGCATGACCCATGATCTCTCCATGACCCATGATCTCTCCATGACCCCTCCATGACCCATGATCTCTCCATGACCCATGATCTCTGCATGACCCATGATCTCTCCATGACCCATGATCTCTTCATGACCCATGATCTCTCCATGACCCATGATCTCTGCATGACCCATGATCTCTGCATGACCCATGATCTCTCCATGACCCATGATCTCTTCATGACCCATGATCTCTCCATGACCCATGATCTCTCCATGACCCATGATCTCTCCATGACCCATGATCTCTCCATGACCCATGATCTCTCCATGACCCTGTGGAATCATTATGAAAGCATGGAAACCTGATTTTTTAGGACACATCCACAGATGGTACATAATGTACTTGTGGTCAACTACATCAAGATCAGCTTGGCCCTCTCAACAAGCACATGTTCAGGGATCAAGTTACTGTTGTAAACAAATGGAAATTTGATGCCAGTCATTCCCACTTCTCTGTTCTCTCTCTATAGGGCTTTTCCAGCTTTGACGTAAAGAAGTCAGGCCTGTGGTCAGAGACCTTATTCTGTCTTTGGATGTAAGCCAGATATAGGAGACCATAAATAATATAGCTCCCATCCACTCAACATGGACAATTTATCATTCAATAGAGCTCACCTAAAAATCTACATTTCAATACCAACAAGTACCTATATTTCTACTAATAACTTCAAATTTGGTGGAACTAGAAGAAGAAAAAAAATCACAAATGTCAAAAGTCAAATACTGCAAATTATAAAAAATAAAAAATAAAGAGTCATAACAACCGATCGACATCAGACCAGATGGGGTACGGCATTCACTGAGTCGTTAATGAAAAATCAACTAGCCGTCGAGAGGTAAGTAGACAAGGTCTGAGCATGCTCAGCAAAAGCAGGTAATCGGTTGCTCGTACACCCAGTCACAGTTCACTATGAGAATTCATTTGTAGAAAGGTACTTGGTGTTGCAAGTTTGTCTCTGTAATTCCACACCCTAAGTACCTTATGTGGCTTCTCATTCATCTTATAAAAAATTAAAAATTAAAACTTCATTGGCTTTGGTCTCTTGACTACATGACAGTCCACTGGGGGCTTGCTCATTATCAAAAACAACCCATCAAATAATATGCTTGTGGATTAAAGAACAAGGAGAAAACTACCTGTCCATATCACAGACTTTTGACAAAGAATCTGGCTTCAGGATCATTTAAAAAATAAATGAAGTGAAAAAGATAACAGCCTGGAAGTCATAGACTAAGGGCTTCAATAATGTGCCTTTCTTTGCAGTAAAAAGAGGGGGTTGAAATCCCAGCAATCCAGCAACCCCCCCCCCCCCCCATAAGTCGCTTCCTGCTCAATGTGTAGATGCTGGGGGAAAGGGGTGACCAGTTGCTATGGCAGCAGTGATGTTAGAACGATCAGACACAAGGTGCAGTCTTCTACATTCATAAGGGGCGGAGCAGAGAGATTTCAGCATGCTACACAATGTTCCTTCCCTGTCATGGCCTGATTCATTAGGGTTCTTGCCAGACAAGTGCCTAGCATTATGCACATGGCAATGTTTATCACAGGCGAATCACAATGCAGGACCTATACATCTGTGCAAGTCTCAAACCACAAGTCTCTGTTGAGCCACAAAAAACAGATATCCAAGTGAACCCAGTGTTAATGAACAAATCATCTGAAAGTAACAAAATCATACAGGCTGTAATTCTCCCATTCATATGAAAACAAATGTCCAAATGGGAAGCTAACTGACTAACCTGAGGTAATGTTGTTCGTAGCTCAGCTGAACAGGTATTTTTGTTCCCTCAAGAAAAGTGAGAGTACTACAACCAGACTTCTAAATGTGTAGCCTACTTGCCTCCTTATATTACTTTTCATTCATGTTTTAGAGTCATATGGAATGCCCTGTATTTTGATGCACTTTTCATTCATTAGTTTAAGTTTCACATGGACTCCCAATACATGAGAACTGTAAAAAAAAAAAGAAAAAAAAAAGATATTTTTCATTGACAATTATGCACTTGTTATTTCTTCAAATGTTCTTCAAAAAAAATAAGCGTAGTCATACATTATATAACTGAAGCCCATAACAGAGGAGTAGGCGAGAGACACTGCCCTACTTTCTTCCACACATGACCTGTACTAGAGAACAAGGAGGGGAGGCGGGGGAACTCTACGAGAAGCAGGAGTGTCTAGCATGCACGTGGTGACATGGGAGGTCCCTTTCCAGTCTGTTGCAGACATGGGGCGTGGCTGGTTTTACACGTCACGAGCACGAACAAATTAAGACCAATGTGTACCCATCCCACAAATACATTTAGGTATACAAAATATGTGCGCAAAATATGTTTAATCTTAGTAAGAATTTGGGAAGTTATAGGAGGAATTTGGAATTCAATTCGACAACCAAGCGCTCAGAGGGAAACCTGAAAACCAGCGTCATATGATACCCCGGCTATGTCAGGTCATTATGTAAAATGGTTCAGGCACTCCCGTCGCCACCGCCCTTTACAACACATTTATGTTATTTTGTGTGAAAGATACACACTAAGACTTCGAAAGGCACATATTAGCTTTATGTTGATAATGAAATCTCCTATTTATCCAGGATATCAAGGTTGAGTCAATGTTGCAAATAAACATGGTTCGGCGCAGCGATTGCAGTATTCACAGGCTGGGTAATGTCGTGTCAAGCCAATAATCTACTTTCTGGTAACGAGTAACAAACTATGCGGCAAACAATTTGCAGTGTTGTCAACAATGTGAACAAAGTGATAATAATATATTCCCATTCAGTTCATGAAAAAAGGGTGACGCAAAGACGAATAGTAAGCTAATATAGTATCTGAGTGACGACTTCCAACGCAAACAAAGACACTAAAAGGTGTGTGTACCATCTGAATGTGCATATAAATGTTGTCTAATAATAGTATCCATATCAAAGATGACAGTAGATCTAGCCTACATAGAGCAAAGGAACATCCCATTGAGACAAGCACCTTATTATTTTACCCAGACATCTGATACGTTACGTTGCATGTAGTACTTCAGTTCCCAACATACAAAAAATATACTTATGATAACCACGAATTTTAAAACAAACCTTACTTACCACGTGCTTTCTGTTGTTGCTGGGCTTGCAATTCCAAAAACTTGGCTGCTTCTAAAAGCGTTTCGATGCTCATTTCTATCCAGTTGTAAATCTTTTTTTTCTACAGAAACTTTAGTATTTGAATGTATGTACTTTCTGTTTGAGCGTGATTATATCCCAGTCTGGTACACTGAAGAAAAGGGTAATAGGATACCCCCTCGTAGAAACTCTTCAACATACGTAGAGGAGTTGCAACAAGATGGCGCTGAGAGTACGAGGAAACAAATCAGGGCCAAAACCACTCCATTGGTGGCCGCCCACAATTTATATTCCCTCCCTATACGCTACAGAGAAAAATAGAAAACAGCGAGAGGGAATATGGAACGAACTGTCAAATGTCGGTCCAAATTAAGACTTATATTTCAGCTTATTGGTATAAACAAATATATTTAATATTTACTCCCCACCCAATTTAAAAAAATGATCGTACTTTATAACACAGTCTTAATATGCTGTCATGGACTTTTAAACCACAATTTGCTTGTCACCACTCACTGCAGTAAATTTACATTTCATTAACATAGAGAATTCACAACCAATCGCCACGGAGACAACAAGGTAGGCGCTTGCACACATGGGCAGAGACCTGTTTTTTACGTTTGCATAAAAATGACAGACTCCCGCCTTAACATTTACATCCTTTATGGTACCTTGTGGGCTATAACATTATGTAGCCTACAATTAAATTCACTCAGTTGCACAATTACATGCATGCAAGACCAATATATGGGTTGCATGAAGTAGCCTAACGTGCACCTGTAATTAAATATATCAAAACTATTAGCAGGCTAGACCAAAAATGTCAATTACTGTTTTTAAGAAATGCTGCTTTTCACAGAGGACCGCCGGTTACAAACTGAAAATGTGTCCCGTTTCTCAAATGTATATTCCACTGTGTAACACATTGATTCTGCCAGTGTCACAAAGTAAACTCTTCTTGATCTTCCTTTCGTCTGACACCACGAAAATTACAAAGCCCCGAGGAAACGTTGAGGAAAAACCCATAAATCTCTCTCACCAATTGAGTGAAAAATAGACAGCTGTCAGCAAATATTGTGCAATACTGAGAAGTTATAAAGAAAATATTAGGACAAAGCATTGCATGAAAGCCTTTACAGTTAACCAGTTTGAGTTGTGAGATATGCAGTTCTCTAAGCCTACCATCTTTTATGGCACTTAGCTATTTACAAAGCACATACATCACAGTCTAAGCTCTTTAACTCTTTGTGTAACGTTTAGGCAACATAACATTCTACATGTGTTATCTACACACAGCATATGCCATACTATGTCTATAATTGCACATACAGTATACTCCAGTAGTGCAACAGACACTCTCTGGCGTTTATATCATAATGTATTCAATGTGTGTGTTTCTCATACAGTAAGGTACTTCACTGGAAACATATAACTTTGAGTGGACAGGGATGTGGTAAAAGAGCATCAGATACTGACTTGATGTGTAAACATTTCCTACTGGTGGCCGTTCTGCAAGCCGTTTTTGCTGACACTAACGTCTGCTGTACAGCATCCTGTGGATACTGGCTCGAAAGTTCAGACACAGATCCCACTACTGCGATGAAAACTTCCTTCAGTGTTGGGATCATTTAAGGATTCTTGAACCCCATGGGACATGTTTGTCACCAGTTCCCTTGAGACAGACCTATGATGTGGCCAACTGCCAGAGACAGTATCATTTGCTGAAACTCGCATACTGTAATAGTTTTCACTTGCCACATGACCCTAGCACACAAGTCAAAGTCCTGGTGAGACCCAGGGGAAGCATGTGAGACCTCCGTTTTGCGTAATATAAGCTTGTGTGCTGACTCACCACAAGCAAAAGCTCAACAAATAGTTGGTGCCCTGGGTTAACTTTTCCTGTTTTTCACCCCTCTGTGCAGGAAGTATGTTGGCTGCAACCCCATAATGGGACACAACTAAATTGACACGAGAGGAAATTGTGGGGCATCCTGCGTATATTTAGTATTATTTGAGAAGGAAATAGCTCATTACTCATTAACCAGCATCAATCATGGAATAGTTCAGTTAATTTGCATTGGTCTCTAATTTTAGCACTACGAGAGGCCATTCACAAATGTGAGGCTCACTTCCATGAAATGAGGTGGTGCAATTCTACAAGTTCTGAAAGCATGTGACGCCCTCCAGTGGCTGATAGTAAAAACTGCCTTTTGGAAAACTCAATAATGTGTACAGACTAATGTATGTACTAAATACATTTATTACAAATAACTGATGATCAAAACAGTTAACTTTTATGCCTCATAACATAATGTGTTGCTTCGGCAAAGTTTCTGTAAAATTACAATGAAATGATATGCAAAAATTGCCCAGGAACAGAACAAAATTTGGTTCAGAAATTGTCCACTCTCTCCTACCAAAAAAGTCCACTAGGGCTTGGCCACAATTCTATAGAGAGTGTTCTTCATGTAAGTACATAGCTGGTTCATCAGATCCTTAGTTTGCCCCTCCATCCAGTGCATCTCTACAGCAACATCATTTTCCTCTGTCTTAATATTTACCAGGCTCTTGAATAGAAAGTGTTGTAGTGCGGGGCTAATGGGCCGCCCTGAGGGCACTACATCTTGTATGGCAGCTTCCCCTTCCGGTGCACTGGTAAGCTCTTCTAGTGGTGGGGTAAAGTGGACTTCTTTTTCTGGAAGCAGTGCTGACACTGTGTGTTTTGACAGTGCTGTTGATATAGGGGACTCCATGTCGACATCCTGGCAATTTTCATCTTTAGGGACACTACTGGCTTCCTTTATCTGAGGTTCCTTTTCACTTTTCCCCTTCGAGTCACACCCATTCGCCCCCAGATGTACAGACTGTTGTTTGTCAGTTGTAGCACCTGCAGGTTTGTCTGGATCTTCCTGGCTGTCCCTGCTGTGTGTGGAGGGCTGCTGGGTTTGTGAGTTCTGAGGTATGCTGAGTGCAGGTCTCGCTGCGGCTCCAGGGAGCGCTCGGGGGATTTCTCGGAGTTGGCGGTTCTGGTCACGACGTTTCTGGCGCCCGTGGATCCAGGTGTTCTCCACAGCGGTCAAAACCAGGCTCTGTTCATTCTTCACACATGGAACCCTCTTGTGTTGGATCTGCAGGGACGCATGAGACAAAACATGTCGTGTTTGTGTATTTGCATCCAGCAGGTCACTTTTTGGGGCAAATATTACATTTGACTGACTTCGACCTCTCAGCAGTTCAAAATCACTTCATCATCTGTGTTTGTCCCGCTTTGTATGTTCCTTAGAGCGTACATGCATATGCACTTACCCGTAGGTCAGTAAGGATCTTCTCCACCCAGGCAGTGATGGTCTCTACTGCGCTGCTGGAGGTGCAGCCTATGGAGGACGCCTGAGCCTGGAACTCCTTGAGTGTGGGATGAAGCACCAGGAAGGACAGGGGCTTACGAGCTTTATCCAACCTACGCTTCTTACTCGGGGGAGACTGACCAGGAGGAAAGACAGAAGGACATCTTCAGACTACTGTGGCCAATGTGCTAGTCTTTAACCAGTGTCCATATGTTTAGCTCAATCATACTGTCAAATAATAATCTTGCCACAAATAATCTACTTCTATATATGAAGATGACCTAATCAGCGAAATTTGAGGCTACTCCTGTTGATGTTGACATTAATACTGAGGAAGGTACAGTGACCACACCCATGACTCCCAAGCAGGACTGCTGGATCAGTCAAAAGTACACTACTTCTTTGACTCCCTCAGCTACAGTTTTGTACAGGTACTATACATTTAGTCATAGGTACTAACGGACTCTTGATTCTGACTAAAATTATTGTCTTGACAAACGAACACCATTCCAACATACTTCACATATCAAAAATAACAGACACTTTCAGCTTCTAGGCGACACACATGTAGGGTCACATGCACACCAGTACACACATTGGATACACTCCCGCTGCCACATAAGTACACAATGAAGGGACTACAGCACAGGCATATCAAGAATCATGACAAATAAAAAAACAAACATTTATGTACAAAAACCTTTCATACATTTTCAGACCAAAAGTAACACAGCCATGCTAACTCAATGCTTGACTGAGTGGACAATTAGATGGGATGTGTCAACCCGAGTGTCCATGGAAAGCCCTTTGGGTGGCCATGGTTTGAAGGTGATGGAGTGAGCAAGAGAGAGGGCGTGAACAACAGATGGATGAGAGCGAGTCATCCAGAGAGAAAATGATATATGGAGTTTAAGGATTCCTGATGATGAATCTGTCCCCTTTAGGCCTCTTACCTCCCCTTTCTCCTGTTATGGCTTCTATCCTTCCATATTTCTCTCTCCTCTCCCTCCATCCACATCCCTTCTCCAGACATGTTCAGATGAATAATTATGAGGATATCATTTTGTTTATTATCAGAAATTAAAGGGTATAAAACACAGCAAAGACATAAGAAAATGCCTATTGCAGTACTGAAACACACCACAAGAGAGAACCCCATCCATATCTTTTAACCTCCCCTGCTATGACATTGAGGCTGGCTGCCTTAATGCTGACACTGGTGTCATGCTGCTATGGCGGAGGTATTCTTCATCTCAGCATGTCCCCATACCATACCCCCCCTGAATCCTCTGCCCAAAAGTCACAAGGCAGCGACAGGCCTTTCCTTGCTCCAGAGTCAGTTGAAAAATACTTGGATTGTGGTGGGGACTGGTAGTCAAACACAGCAGACAATATGGGTAACTGACCAACAAATTAAACAATGAAGGACTCTAGTCTGTGACCTTCAGACGGACCTACGATCAGCTCTGGCTTTTCCACTGTGACAACGTCATTATATGGTGGATGTAAACCATTAATGAAGCCTGTCATGTTTAATTCATGGCCTGTTCCCACAGCGAGAGGGTGTTTATTAGAGTAGTGAATGAGAGTGTAGACAACATCTAGTCTGGGAGGCCTTGTTAGAGCTGCTTCACGTATTTCTTATTGTTTCCAAATGCTTCCCTCTCTGCTCTGTAAGCCCCCCAGCTCAAAGGAGATGGAGGGAAATCAATAAAATCCATCAAGGCAAACCTGTCTTTGTTTGAAAGCACACCCTTACATGGATACACACAGTTACAATAGCATTGAAGGAGACACATTCACAAACAAAGAGAGAACCTTATCCTGAACTCTCACTAATGCAAAAAACAAAACACAATGTATGTTACTCTTCTACACTTGTGCACACACACATACACACTCCAGTCTGATGTGTCTACCGCTTTAAGTCCACTCCTCCCCCGAGAATCATCTCTACTCCTCTTTCCCTCTCTTTCCATTATTTATCTGACTCACTGACACACACACACACACACACACACACACACACACACACACACACACACACACACACACACACACACACACACACACACACACACACACACACACACACACACACACACACACACACACACACACACACACACACACACACACACACACACACACACACACACACACACACACACACACACGGCAGGCTTTGGTGAAAGCCTTTCATGACCACACCTCACTTTTCTGGTCTGTCTTATGAGAACCCCTCTCCAGAAGCCTGCCCTCATTTTTGAGTCTGTGCTTAACCATCAGACAGACTGGCTCTCCAGGTAAAGTGCCATTATTCAATTACCCATCTCTCTGTCTCTCTCTGACAAGCACATGCGTTCATGAGTGCACACACACAGAGACACACACGTGATGGCAATTTAACCTCCGTGGCTGAAGTGTGGACCTCTCCTGACCATCCACTCCACCCCAGTCCTTCTGTTCCCCACCTTCTGGGCCCCCAAGCCTCAGACACTGGAGGTTGACCCATGACCGCTTGCTCTGAATCCACCCTGGCAAACTGGGTGCCTGACACGCCTTCTGCTATGGGCCTTCTCAAGTCACACAACGTCCACAGAGACCAACCACAACAAGGCCAAGGGCCCAATTACTCTGACCTGGTCTCTGGTAAAATCCTACATTGAGTCTCACTTCCTGGATAAGACATCAGTCAACAGCAGTGTGATGTCATTGGTATTGATCAGGTGGGTCATCTTGGTGCAGTGTACTGCTGATGAAGGGGAGGGTCAAAGGAAATGTCAAAAAGCTACTGTATGTAGTGTCACATAGATGTCTGCTCAAGAAATCCTTCAAGGGGTTAATAGGTCAAATATACCCATGTGTGGACCGCCAGCCATTCATGCATGATGCACCCACGACAGTACATGTCCATATGGACACAAACACATACTGTCGTGCAAGCACAAATGTGCAGTCAGTCATGCTTACAAACACATGCATGCAGACTTAAACGTGGGAGCTCGCTCACACACGCACACACACAGGTGAACGAGTCCTTTGCCTTGCAATGATGTAGAGCCAGGCTATGGGAAGGGAGGAGAAAAGAAGGTGGAGGAGGGTGGGGAGGGGGATGCTGCAGAAATGTAGGCCGATCTTTCTGCTCAGCTGGCTTTATGTTGAAAGGGCAAGATAGACTACAGGAACTCTGCAGAGACCAGGAAAATCAAGTAACCCTCCCTGTTCTATACAGCGGCACTCACGCCATCCTTTTATTCTTGTTTTCCAGTTTTACTAATATAATTTCAAGCTTTATTGTCCCGTCTGCCACCTCTTCCTCATTCTGCCTGTTTGTCTAACCTCTTTCTCCGTCCCAGGACTCTTGACGGCATGGCTTGAGCGCACCCTCCTGCCACGGCAACTGTTGCCTAGATACAGCGAATTAAAGGGACGCAAACATCTCCCAAGAGGGCGTGTTAAGTGCGTCTAATGGAATGGGCTGGAAAAGAGGAGGAGGGGGTGGACCTTCACATGCATTATTGAGAAAGTGTCAGAGTTTAGGAACATTATGCAGCAGGTGGATCTAGTACCACAGCCCTGGTAGACTCAGGGTGGGGGTGTTAGAAAAGTGGAAAGGAGAGAAAAGGGAGAAGAGTAAGGGAGAACCGTCAGCTGAGGAGACCAAAGGCGGGGATCCGCAATTATTTTCTTGTACTGTACTCCTCTCCACACTTTAAAAATGCCAAGTGGCACTTTGGTAATATTTCTATCTATTCCACCCAGCCAGTGTGCGCCACCTTACCGGAACAGTTACGTCATCATAGAAACTCCAGGCCAGTGCCCAGCGCATGGTTCTCCCCTGGCAGAACTCGGTCTGGGTCACCTTGGGCACCTGGGAATATGACAACAGACACAACAAAGACAGTCAGACAAAACACACCAACAACATAAAGACAAAAGAGTCTGATGTTTATGCTGGTCTGCAGTGACTGCTGAAAGGGATTCTGCAACCCGTGCTGCATTTCCCATTTGCAGGTGACAAGATGCAGTGTCCCACAGGGGAGGAAAAGCACATTCACACACGTGGTGCTGGTGCTCCAGAGAGAACAGGCGTTAACAGACATGAAGAGCTGGTCAAGAAGATCAGTCTATGACAGGATCCACTTCTCCTGTCACTCACACAGTCAAACCTTTTTTCTTTTCTTTTTTTACAGAATCCTCACGAGAAGGATTTACACCAATGAGAGAAAAGTCAGAGGTTAGGTTCACTGGATCAGAGTCAATGAGATATGGCCTTTTACAGATAGCTGACCTTGGCCCCTAAAAACACTCACCAAATGAAACAAGCGATGAGAGAGACCGGGGGAAAACAGAAGGATGGTGTGTGTGAGCTGAATTTGCATGTTAATTAGGGTCTCTTATTACACACACACACACACACACACACACACACACACAAAAGGTAACACCCCCTCCCCTGGATGTTTGCCATGGCTGCACTAACTCTGATGAGCAGAGACAGGCTTGTGACACCTCTGGAGGAGCGAGGCCTAGTCGGGTGGCAGGCAGGGGACTGCAGGCAGGGGACTCGGGGTGATTGACAGGGATGAGCCCCCTGGGAACTGCTCAAATGAAAGTCTGCTGACATTCAAGCCCATTGAGTCGCTTGTCTACTGAGAAAAGTGACTGGCATAGGGCTGGAGGCCTGTAACAGTCAGTTAGCACTCATGTGCTAGGCTAATGCTAGACTAATAAGAGTTGATGAACATTAGTGACACACTACCGTGCGTTTGTCATGCTCCACTAACGGAAATCAGCTCAATCAAGGGCAGTCTGTGACATTGCTTAGCCAACGTATTATGACAAGAGGATTGATCCATTATGGTTCATGGGATTTCCACTCTTCCCCCCACCCCTCATGATGTAAAAAGGGTCTCTGGAGGGGCAGAAAAGAGATGGGGGGAGGTGCTGGGTTTCGGAAACTCCATTATCTTTCCTTGCCCACAGGGCATGGGGCATGCAGACATGTCTGAGCTTGGATCCCTACATTTGTACGTATTGTACAGTATATTGATTTAAGGCGTTAACAAATATTATACAAATGTGTGTGTTTCGTTGAAGGCTTTAGTGTGCACTCACGCCTTGTTTTCTCAGCTCCTCCTTCAAAGGTGTCAAGCTGCACTTTTTCCCCAGCATGCAGCTGTACCACCTGCAACAAAAATAATCTATTAGACAAGGAGAGAGAGGCCAGAGGCCTGGGTGCAGACCTCCTGGCAGAGATCAAACACACCGTGGAAGGTACAGAGTCCCAAAACCAGGGGTCTTCGTCTAGCAGGATCCACGACTGTAGGAGAAGGGGGCTGATTTTATAGTTCTGAAAGAAAACAGTTTGAGCTTTTAATTAGAACATGAGAGGGAAAGAATAACTGTGCGTGTATGGGTCTCTGTGGTGAAGGAGATTCTTTGAAGTTGCCCAGTGCAGACCAGATCAATATCTTTCCTCTGCAATGAAGAGGCAATCCTTCCTTAATCAATAAATAACCCATAGAGCCTCAGACAGGGAAGTCTGAGACAAACACAGCAGAGAGACCATTTGGGAGTAAAATTGACCAATTTAGTTTAATCTTTGTCTGGCTGTGTTACCTTCTTGTCAAGTACTTCACTGTCAGTTCAGTTGTAAAATATCCATTATTTTTTTAATATACTTTTGCAACGAGGATGCGTGCATGAGACAAGCCCAGTGATGTAAATCCCCAATTTAGATACAAAAAATGTCTTGATATGTTTTCCTGGCATTAACAACCCACAATGCCAATTAAAATAATTTGGTGGGTAAGAACCTGACAAATATAGCAGTTTCTGCAACCTAAACAACACAAAGTGTGACTTTATGCAAATTAACTTCTATTTCACTGTCAGAAATGTGCTTGAGTCCTTAAATGCAGGAGGCACTGAGAGACAAAGGTAGAAGGGGTTGAGTGGGTGTGCATGAGAGCAAGAGAGAAGCACACCTGGAGAAACGCCTCCAAGGTTAGGGGTGGGAGAGGGAAGGGCTTGCCTCGTGTGGGACCGTAAAATATTAAACAGCTCTAATATCCACAGATGTTCTCCACTTTGTCAAGCATAGGGGGAGGGGGGCTGAAAACACCATGTTAACACACATGGCAGATTTACATCTTTCTTCCTAAA
This sequence comes from Hypomesus nipponensis, assembly GCF_054491055.1. Taxonomy (NCBI): domain Eukaryota; kingdom Metazoa; phylum Chordata; class Actinopteri; order Osmeriformes; family Osmeridae; genus Hypomesus; species Hypomesus nipponensis. The sequence continues at coordinate 9,207,150 of NC_140375.1, forward strand.
AAGGTCTTTCGCAAATGTCCCCTAAGGTCAGATGCACCCCAGCTCCTGCTGAATTCATGCATTTCTTTTCAATAAAATCCAAATACCCCCCAAAAGCACAAAAAACGATAATTACAACCTTATTTCTAGAGATAAGAATTATCATATCAATGATGGGGGAATTCTTAATAGGGTATACTGAATAGGGGGAATCATATCTTTTTCCTGGCTGCAATTTTGTGTGTGTGTGTGTGTATTGATCAGTAACAAGGCAGCCCACCCCAGTCTGGCAGTTAATTACAGCTCAGTGTTGTTGGAGAGGATGAGAGTGTGGGGGGGGGGGTCCTCTGTGGGCCAATCAGATGTGCAGGCTGTGTTTCCACGGACACCTGGCGGCTCTGGTCTCTCAGCATGCAGTGGAGAGACAGCCTGCTGCTGCTTCCTTGGCCCAAACACCACAAAGGAGAAATACGAGGAGAGGAAGAGCCAAGCATGCCTTCCCCAGGGCCAGCCGCTCATCATCCACACAGGTACAGCATCCACTCAACACAAGAGCACTAAGGTGTGAACACACAGACAAAAGTAGATCCCTCAGAGGGATATGTTTGTCTTTCCACAGAAGCATGCACACACCAGTGCACACACACCAGTGCGCACACACACACACACACACACACACACACACTCACTCTCCTGTGTATCATCGCTTCATGTATAAAAAGCAAATGCAGAGACAGAGACATGCTTTCAAGTACAGCACTTTGTCTCTTCAGCTACATAACATTCAAACAGACACACACACAGACCCAGTGGTGGGGCCCAGGTGTGAAGTGTGTAATTAGCTCTAATAGTGCCTCTCTCCTTCCCCATATCTGATTCCTGCACCAGTGACATGATTTGTGGTGGGGGTGTGCTGAAGAGATCTGTGCCCCCCCGACCACACAGCTGCTCCCTGCGGGCGTCCAGATAATGCCTGGGGTGCCTGTTTACTCCCTATGCCAATTCATTAAACAAACTCTAGGCAACAGCTCCATCCTTGAACCTCCATCTGCCCTTGTGTCGCCCCTTCTCCAGCTCCCCTAACTGGTTCTCTCATCCCCTCGTTAGTGCACACGCCCAGCATTTGACATTTGCTCCTTACACATGCCAACATTTTAAACAATATTTTCAACAAGATATATCCAACCGTCAGTCTGATAATATCCGTTTGACTGATGGGGTAGTCGAGCGAGCGAGCGAGAGAGAGAGAGAGAGAGAGAGAGAGAGAGAGAGAGAGAGAGAGAGAGAGAGAGAGAGAGAGAGAGAGAGAGAGAGAGAGAGAGAGAGAGAGAGAGAGAGAGAGAGAGAGAGAGAGAAAGAGAGCAAGCGAGCAAGCAAAATACCATTTTGGGCCTCTCACCGCAGGCGTGTCTTGAGCTGCAGACTGTCATGGATGATCCTCTTCACAAACTCTAGCTCCCCGCCCTCTGCCATGATCTCTGTCACCCCGCCAGTGTTTATGGAGCTGGGGGAGGCCGCCGGGAGTTCCTCGAGTTCTCCCCCTGGAGAGCGGGGGAGGGAGGAGGAGGTGGTGGGCGGGAAAATGAGCAGACAGACTACTTATTACCATTCCTAAAACATCCATCTGATTTTGTTGTGTCTGGCTTGCTCGCATTTAACATAAAATATATAAAAATAAGAGCAATGTACCTTTTCGATTCTAGACATTTTCAGGTGTAAATGTGTGCCAGAGAGTACCAGCCAGTCAGTCTATAATGAGCTGGAGAGAGCTTTACCTTGGCTTCTAGCTGGTTGGCGAAGAAGGGAGGGTTGCACATACAGAAGTCGTACACAATGGCGGTTTCCTCCTTCAGGGCATCCATTAGCAAAGTCTTCTGGGGAACCTTGACAACTGGCACAGCAGACAGGAGACGGGTCAGTGTCTGACAAGACTGAGTAGAAGTACTACAGGTAAGAAGTTGTAAGAAGCGAACGCTTCAGGGAACCCATCTGGGTTAGGGTCGCTGAGGGGCCACACCTTTGATGAGGTCAGACAGGTTGTTCTGCTCTACGTTCTTGGTGGCAAAGTCAAAGCAGATGTCGTCCACCTCTGTCGCCAGGAAGAACCAGCCATTCATAGAGGCTCCCAGTAGGGGGTAGATACAGGAAGCACCAGTGCCTGGGGAAATAAGAAAGCATGACATTCCCTTAATAGAGAGAGTGAAAGAGAGAGACAGAGAGACACACGGAAGTTTGATAGTGAGACACCCTAATGGGCATCTTTATGGAACAATATTGAAGGGTGACTAAAGTATATGGGTCTGTGTGTGTGTGTGTGTGTGTGTGCGTAAGCAAATATTTAATGCACTCTGACTGTGCTCTCTTATTACCAATGATGGATTAATAAGAAACAATTCCAGCTGCCATTATCAAATGATCCAACCCTCCCAGAGACCAGGGCTCTCAGTAGACAGCCTCTGTGCGTCCCTGGGGGGGTGAGATGGCATCCGTCGGGTCAAGAAGACCCCCAAAGGACATCCATTAGTTAAGTGACAGCTCCAATATGCTTACATAATGGCCCAGGGTCACCAATCAGTGACCTGTGCCTCTGAGGAAATGCACCAAAGAGACACAAAGGCATGCAAAAAAGTAGTGCTCTCCTCTGATGGATAGACCAGAAAACCAGTTGTGGCATGTAGGTGGGGGATTTAGTGAGCTCGAGATCCTGAGGAAATGGGTGAGCACACGTTTGGGGACCTGCAGGTGCCAAAAGCAAGCCACTCTGAGCCAGTGTAGGCTCACTGGCAGCCAGCCACTCTGAGCCAGTGTAGACTCACTGGCAGCCAGCCACTCTGAGCCAGTGTAGGCTCACTGGCAGCCAGCCACTCTGAGCCAGTGTAGGCTCACTGGCAGCCAGCCACTCTGAGCCAGTGTAGGCTCACTGGCAGCCAGCCACTCTGAGCCAGTGTAGGCTCACTGGCAGCCAGCCACTCTGAGCCAGTGTAGGCTCACTGGCAGCCAGCCACTCTGAGCCAGTGTAGGCTCACTGGCAGCCAGCCACTCTGAGCCAGTGTAGGCTCACTGGCAGCCAGCCACTCTGAGCCAGTGTAGGTTCACTGGCAGCCAGCCGCTCTGAGCCAGTGTAGGCTCACTGGCAGCCAGCCGCTCTGAGCCAGTGTAGGCTCACTGGCAACCAGCCGCTCTGAGCCAGTGTAGGCTCACTGGCAGCCAGCCGCTCTGAGGCTGCAGGCTAAACCTCCCTGGCAGGCAATCGGGGGAAATAAGATTAACTCAGGATTACGTTGGGAGGAATCCCCTTTGAGCAAACAAACATGATCAGGCATTAGTTGCCTCTTACACTCATCATTGACGTTTGAACTTGTGTTTTTTGTTGTGGTACATTGATCAAAAAGGATGGTTGTAATTAAAGCGCTACAGATGCTCTATCTATAATGTAGATGAGAAATCACAAGGTCTGTGAACGAGGACAGGGAAGGAGGCAGCTTCATAGTTTACCTATGTCGATGCCCTTGCGGGGTTCACCCTGGCCCCCAATCAGGTCCTCCACCCAGTGGATGTAGTTGAGGCGCAGGGGCACAGTGGGAATGAGACGCTCTAGTGGGATCTCAATGGTCAGACCAAAGTCCTCTTTCAGCAGGGTACAGGTCAGTGCCCGCACTGCTTCTGGCTCCTTGAAGTTCAGCCTGCAGACAAGGAACAACAGACAAGGTTGAAGGCGACTTGCATCTTATCCAACAAAATTGGTTTTCAAATAAAGTACAATGCTACATATTGAGGAACTGTAGAATGGCCTTGCAGACAAGTACCACCATACACATGGAACTCAAATCATTTCTACCAGAAAAGGAGGACTCCAACAGCATTGTCCTGTTTGTCTTCCACAAATGCAGTAGTTACTCTCAGATTCAAAATAAGCAGGCCATCGTTTTACACTTTCATGCTAATGACACAGAAGTCCACATATTCTTTAGAACAATAGCCCCGCCCCCTCATTCGTGGTAAAAGCCCCATATCCCCACCCCCACCCACTCTTTACATCTTGCATCATTTCAACTGTCTGGAACATACGTTTGGATTGGAGAGACAAAGAGTGTAGGCGAGATAGGTATAATTAAACCGTCTCCACACACATTCACACCTCCCCAGATGTAATTAGACACTTCCTGGTGATGGGCGCGTCTGGCACCTCCAATGCAGGGTTTGGTGCATGCCCGATCTGTTATGACAAAGACTTGTAGATAAAGAGCGTGACTCTGTAAATGTACATTTTATTTATTAATGTAATAGTTTTGATCCAAATCGTCAAATTGTGCATTTAGAAACTACAGCCAAAGATCAATGATCAGAAAAGCATAGTACTGACAGTATTTTTCTGGTGAGAGTTAAGGAACGGTCTGTATACTAGCCATGCTGCAAAGCAACCAAATCTCAGCTACAGTTTTCTTTTGACAGGTCAGGTTCACTAGGAAAAGATTGCCTTTAGAATGGCTTATTGAGACAATCACCATCGCTGCCCAAAAGCTCTGGTCCAAAAGTAACAATTCTACTGAGATGATGATATTCCTTTGGCCAGGTGTGAATAGAATAATATGTGTTTTTACTTGTGCAGCCTATTGCATCAACCTACCAAAGGTATCTACAATGGATGACTAAATCAGGTTCATTTTCCAGCTAGATCTACTACTGAGTCTGACACTGGAGTGGGACCTTCAGTGTAGCTGCGACCAGCTTGCTGGTTTCAAAGAAAGAACAAACTAAAGTGGATGTAGCCTGAACTGAAACTGCTTGGTAACAAGCTAACGAGGGGCAAAGAGGCACATGCTGATTAGTGTCAACATAGGAGGGCAGTCGATGACTTGACCTACATGGCAGAGTGACTCCTTCATGTTCCTCTCGCCTATCTGAAACCTTTCTTGTATTAACGCTCTTCACCTCATAGTCTCCATTAGTCTGATGATCAATATGCAGAGTGAGGCCTTAGCCCAGGCCTCTATTTTTAGCCTGATGAGTGAGAGTGTGTCTGTGTGTGTGCATGCGTGTGTGTGTCTTTGTGTGCGTAACGCAGAGCGCTTATTCCCTTCCCATAAGCAGAGCTGCGTCAGGTCTCCATGGCAACTACACCTACTGAACAGACGAGCAGAGCACGCAAATCCAGCCACGCTGGAGCAATGGCCGATCCTGCAGACGCAGAATGCGTGAGCGTGCCCGAAGCGGCACGTTGGGTGGCGTGTGTGCGTCGCAGTTAGGGCGTCACACAGTGGCCAACAGTGGGGGATTAAACAACACACCAGTAGTGCGAATCAAGACATAACCAAGACAATTACAGATGTATTGAGGTCACTAATGACGTCGGCTAATATCCAGATCCTCTGTAAAAATAAGAGGGAGGTGATGGTTGGAGGTATGGGGGACAAGGAAGAGGTACCAGGCAGTGCGATGGTGGAGACATGCTGACAGTTAATCTCCCTACAGCAGAGCCAAGTTGGAAGGAGGAGGTGGGCTGTGAGTAGGACTATCACCTAATACACAGGGAGCCCCGTCTCTCTACAGACCCCAAACTAGGCAGAGGGGCACACTCAGCAATTTCTCTATGCTGCAGGAAAGAGAGCGAGCGTAAAAAAAAATACATTAAAAAATGCAAGAATGGGGGGAGGGTGCCTATCAGCACGGGGAAGGAAAGCGCCAGAGAGGTGACATGGTTCTGAAGACTCTGTGAGAGATGAAGAGGTGTGGGGTTTACTGCAGCGGTCAATTTGCTGAGCACCGGAGGAGCACTACTACCAGCTCAGTCACAGTTAGATGAACGCCACCGCCCACACACGAGGAGGCTGCAGGCATGAGGGGTCTGCAGGCATGAGGGGTCTGCAGAACCGAGGGGTCTGCCTGCTGAAAGAGATGGGAGACGACAGCAGAACACACATTCTGTTCCCCACTCGCACCCACCTTACCACACATTCTGTTCCCCACTCGCACCCACCTTAGCAAAGTCGCTCATCAGCAGACACGCTACACAGCAGGTCTGGAGAGGTGACCTTCAGGGCAAACTCATTTTATTCTGAATGCGTAGGAATAAAAATTGTGCTGATTGGCTCCAACTCTTCTCCCACGTTGGGTCCTTCCACACACTGAACAAAGTAAGTCCTGATTGTTCAGTGTAACCACAAGAGCTCTCCTTTAAACAAAGCAGGTACTTCTACCTGGCGAGGAGATTACACAGGCAGTCGTCTAGTTCCACTGCATAGTTCTAGGTTAAGTGGCAGGGATAAAAGCTTGGGCAACTGTAAGCATTGCAACTCAGCAACTGACTTGCTAACCTATAAAAACAGATGGAAATCCAATATGCCTGACAGGAAAGAGGCTTGACTGCCCGGCCTGGTCTTCCAGCCTGAAGCTTAGAGCTGTTCCACCTGCTATCCACACACTTGATTTACATTTGAAAGTCAACGCTAGAAAATTGTGGACAATAGGTGGCCTTCACACGACTCAAGATGTGTCCTCTTCTCACACCCATCATCTAATATCTATGTGTTAATAATACATCACACCGGTATTCCACAGTGGGAAATGAACAACCTATTAATTAAAGGGAGGAACCCTCCCTGGACTGCACCAAAAAATGACAACCAAATGAAATGTCCTCCAGAACGTTGAATTGTTAATGCCCCCCACCACTGTGGCACAGATCGCCAGACAGCCATGATGGAGCGAAGGAGCCATCCTATCATGCTTCCTAATTCCATGTCTTTCTCTCTCTGTGTGACATCTGAGCCCCACAAGTATACTTCCTTAAAGTATGGTTCCAACTCCATTCCTTTTAATAATCCAGTTTATATCTATACTGTCAATTCAAGAATTCCCTCTCCATTACGTTCTCACTCAGCACCCTCAAAAACTCCATCCGTCTCATCCACAGACAGCAAATGAGTATGATTTATCTCCCGAGGATTGAGTCTCTCCCCAAGACTTTGATCCACCAAATGTCTGCTTAAATTCCACATTTGCCAGATTAATTTACCAGAAATATAAAACTGTTAATCTACATCTGCTTCCTGTTAGGCATAGAGGTCTGTCTCACTGGGGGGGGAAGTGAGCACCAAGTCTTCACAGACGACAGTAAACCAGAGCTGGTAGACACCACATTTCTAAGTGGGAGGCTAATCTTGTAGTTCTATTGACATTTTAAGATGAATACTGTCCACAGTTTGAAAGCTGCAAATGGAGTCTTGGGATTCAAACAGACTACTGAACTTCAGGCATTAAATATGAATGGTTGGTTTGTAATTGGAGCATATCATTATTATAAAATGGTGGTGAAAAAAAAGTATGTATGCTTTCTTCACATATCCAGATGTAATGTTACCGTTTCAGATCCAGGTATCAAAGTTTCATCTTGTCACACTTGTCAGACGGAACGTCCGCATTGGTAAACCTGCCTTAGCAGCTCAACAACTGAGGCCTGTTCATCACTTCCCCGTCTGTTTTGGTCGTCGGTGAGTCTCAGGGCCCTTTTGTAATTGAGGCTCTGTAATGGACACCTGCTACAGATTGACAACAAGTGTTCATGCACCTAGTTCCGTCTCATCACTCAAGCGTTCGCTAGACACCCAATTCTGACATGAACACATCCACAAGTAGAAAACCAACCATGAGGTGTCAACACAATCTCACTCAGTAGGGGTTCATTACATTTTCACATACACATACCTCAGCTGATAAATAGCATAAATATGCTGAATTCATAGGCCTTGATGTTTGTTTGCCAATATTAGTTTCAGACTGACAGGTACACACACAGAAAATACAGCAGCTATTTTCAATTAGCTGAAGGAAGGCTCCTAATTGGTCAGAAGAGCTGATCTGTATCAGCACTGTCTTGAGCCCATCATTAGCAGGAATCAAAGGGAGAGTCCAGCTACAGGACACGTTTCATCCTGCACCTTCAAACAGAGTCCAAACAGCCAGAAGGACAAAGGAAGAGAGTGAAGAGAAAGAAAGCGAGCGTGCATGCAAGAGAGTGAAGAGAAAGAGAGAGAGAAAGAGAGAAAGAGAGAGAGAGAGACAGAGAGAGAGAGAGAAAGAGAGAAAGAGAGAAAGAGAGAAAGAGAGAGAGAGAGAGAGAGAGTGCGAGAGAGAGAGGGAAACGGACAACAAATTAAAAAAGGCACAGAAGGGAAAATGATGGGGTGGGGGTGAAATATGCAATGAGTGAGAGAGAGCTGCCTCAACGCATCTTGTCAGCTCTCCTACCTCAGCACCAGGTGTAGTGATGACTGTGCAATCCCCCTCCCCCCCCGGCCTCCCTCTTGTCCTCCTGCCTGGGCTCCCTCATCACTCTACCAGATTATTACACATGTTTGACTTCAACCAGCAAGACTAAATAGAAATAAAAGGAAGTCAAATATTAGAGTGTTCCTGAACGTATTATTTAACGTCAGTCAAAATCATTCACAAAAGCATTAAGTAAAAATGCTCATACTTCATATTGTGTATCGATCAACATCTCCAAAACAGCAAAAATAATAGCTAAAGCTAACAATGTATATGACTGGAGTTACAATCACATGATCTCGCTTTTCAGTTCACTGTGAAATAAACCGATTGCAACCCTTTCTTGTGGAGAGATATATTGACAGCAGAGATGTGATCTAAAAAGACATAGCTCCCTCTCGGTCTACCCTCCCCTTGCCCCCTACTTCTCACTGCATATTTCATACCTCTGTGTGTCCCAATTACCAACAGAGCCTGTCCAGTGGCTAAGGGAAAACCACCCCCACACCCCCCAAGATGACATTGTGCTGCTCCCTTAGATTCTCACTCTACCCATCACATACAGGTCGGAGGTGGATCTGCCAGAGAGCGAGAAGTAGAGATAGACAGAGAGAAGGAGGGAACTGAGAAAATATAGAAAGAAGGAGATATAAGGGCAAAGGAAGAGAGAGAGTGTGACAGCATGGACGAGACTTCTTGCCTCTGTTGTTTATTATATGCATAATGAGCAGTCCCCAGACTTATGACAAGATACTAGAGTAAGATGTTTTATGGGAGTGTATTTTTGCCTGAGAGGGTTTGTTTGTTTTGGATTGCCGTGCATGCTTGCGGGTATTAGTATTTGATGTGCACCCAGTCTACATTCTATTGTTGTGATTTGGAAAAGGGGTTGCTTTGATATAGGTTGTACAATAAAGCCTTTGTGTCTTGTTGACGTATACACACGCTCACAAGGAAGAAAACAAGAACACAATGTGATGGAGAGATACACCCTCCGACAGAATATTAATCATGCTGCATGGAAAACACACTCCTCATGGCTCATCTCAAATGAATCGATAGCTCCATTCCAAGTCATATGTCATGGTATAGTTCAGCATGTGGCTTCTCAAAGAACACTTTGAAGACGTATGGAAAGAACTCATTTGACCTTGATGACAAATGGCACATAAATGACAGGGTAAAGCCTGAAGCTACAGGCTTGAAGACCATCACCGAAGGGTTCTCAGCATGAAAGTATAGAGGACAACAGCAAACAAATGCATTACAACTGATGCACTGACAGCTTTATCACTCCCACCACATGCACCAAAGTATATGAGCTCAAATGTCCAACTGCAGCTATGTGGAGCTTAATTTGAGAAATGTTAATAAATTGGGCATAGTCCAAAGATTTACAAGACATAAAGTGAACTATCCACAAGCATACTGAATTACACAACTCTACAATCAACCATTGATATATACATACATACTGGTAGAGGTGTTGAGGCATAGATCCCCCAGATACTGAATAGATCGCCCTCTTCCCAGATAGAAATTGAGACAGACCACACAGGCTCAAAGAAGGTAATCAAACAGAATATTTGATGCCTCTTGGAGACCCTCCTGCTGTGTGCTCAGATGACAAGTGACAAAGTAAAAGAGTGTGCACAACAAACAAAGTGACACTCAACTACATAAAAAGAAAAACTAATAATGTAAGTAATATGATAAGTACATCTGGACAGTAGGCTGAACATGTTGTGGCTAGGCAGCTATATGATAAAACATTATGCCTGAATTATATTGTTCATTTACAAAACACAAATCTGTCTGTACTCACATAGCTCGGCCAGCGAGACTGGTGTGCACATATTTCTGAAAGTCTGGATACTTGGAGGCCAGGTATGCAAAATCCGGGGGTTTATCTTTGTAGCGGTTTCGTGGGTGCATGGACTTATTTAGTGCCATCTCTGCTGCACAGTCAGGAAACAGGTCAGTGTGTAAGAATCCGAAGGTTAAAGGTTTATTGCCAAGTACGTTTTTACATGCAAGTAATTTGTTTTGGTCTGATGGTGCATAACAATAAACAGATACTGACATAAAGGATGTGAGTAGTTGTGTTAGATGTCCAGTTGCACATTATTCACAATTTAAATTGTATGACTACCCTAAAAAGAATAACTTTCAGGGTTGTAACTCGTGCCCTTCGAGCATGTGTGTGCGCTGTGCATGTGTCTAAAGCTACATAGTTGGCAAGCTAACGTTGTGCAATTACAAATGCCCGGACAGAGGTAGAATTGTGCGATTAAAAAAAACCTTACAGATGACGGGTAACATTTATCTAGACATGAATGCAATCAGAACAAGCATAACTTAACAGTTCAGCATAGCTTACTGTACATGCTGCTACGAATGTTTAATGTTTTGTCTGAGGCACTGTTGAATAATCATGTTTGCATACCTTTATGGCAGTTGTAAGAGTTGTAGTCACACTAAGTCTGGTAGTACTTGCGAGATATTACACTTCAATGACCACAATCGAGTTCGTCTTCTGTTTATCGCACGTTGTTTCGACGTTGCAAAAGCTTCCGGATTGATCACTACTCTGCGCCAAACTAGTGACGTCAACATGGAGCGCAGTGTCCTGTAACCTTTTAAAAACAATGCATCGTGGAAATTCTGCAACTTCCTTAAAAAATAAGTAGGCAACACAGTAATGGGCAATTTTTCAATGCTTTGGAATTGTCGGACTGTGTCGAATAATCTGAAATAGCATTACATGCTGTCCAAATTAAATTTCCACTATCTCAAAGCCTAACTCAAGGGTGTGATTATTTATTTATAACTAGGCCTATTACATTAATAGTTCACACATCTTTGGGGCCAAATATAATTAGGAACATTTAAATGAGTAATGTAAATTGCCCAAGGCCAAATGCCTTTATCATATCTGTACAGAGATATAATAATCTATCCACAAAAACAGGCGAATCCCTTAACCCCAACCCAATGAAGACATTCAACATCCTTACAGATTTTTTTTTCTTTTATTATGTTGCAAACAATAATGACATCCAGTATATTGTTAACAATTTGCAGTGTGTGAAGAGTGAGACCATAAAAGCGAAAAACAAAAAATCCCGTTCAAGCCGTTTAGTCTGAAGCCCTCAATCTATTAACAAGGTTATAGCAGACGTATGGGTTTGAGGCTGGCAGGAAGGACTTAGACAGTGCAGCACTTGTCTGTCAGTCCACTCAACCACCAAGCCAATGCAGCATAGGGATTGCTTGGGACCTGCGAATGGCAAAAGTGATTTCTTTCACAGGGCACAACACTAAGGGTTGTTTTGTGAGCATTCATTCAATGAGAACTCTTTAAAAGGAGAGATGCACACATCTTACATCCTTCCTTGTCTAATCAAGAAAGGGAAAGCCGAGTTTATTCAAAAAGTCAGGACTAATCTCCATTTCAGGCTCAGAATTTGAACAGGACTTCGAAACCCATCTAAAGTCAGCAAATCGCAAGGAATGAGCGGCTTTGTAAATGACGACTGGCTTAGTCCAGAAAAAAATAACTGGACACCAAAGAGCGAACACAGACCAGGAAGTCTGACATCATATGCTAAACCAGATTGTACTAAGACCACTCCATTTTATTTGGCTTTAGCTAAAACATGTTTAACAGCATGGAACATTTCCATAACCATGTCCAGTTGTACTATAGAAGGCCAGAGTATGTAGCAACTGAATGAAGGCCAACTCTCTACCCAATGTCTCTCTGAGACAAAGTGAAAGCAGCTTGTAGTAATAAACATGTCTGTCTGACTAAAGCATGGGGCACTAGAGGAGGCATACGTGGTTTTCTCTAAAGGGGGGGGGGGGGGGTCTCCTTTGGAAAAGATCTAGTCTGCCGCAATCCCTTCGCACATAGTGTGGTAGGAAGATCAGATAGATCTGTCCTCCATCATACAGCAACAGACACAAACAATCTTTCTACAACCACATATAGAGTTGTCTGCAGTCATCATGCCAGCCGACCTGTCTGGTAAGGAGTCCATCTGGTGTCTTTGATACGTCAATACGCAAAATACACAGTACACATACACAGGGACACCGACTTACTGCCGAGAGATAAGAGTTTCTCTCCAACAGTACAATTTGTGATACTGGATTGATTAGCAATTCTCCTCTGACACCCCACTGTGGTGTCCTGCAGTTGAGCTCAGTCTCACATTATGCAATGCTAAGACACTAGCCTCCACCAGCAAGCCCCACCAGACAGTTCAGCCTCTGGTACAGGTTTACATGCAGCAGTGCTATTGTAGACAGGTCACAGGGCTCACACAAGCCACTATCAGAGGTTCAGCAGCAGGTAGCTACATCCAAAACACACAGGAACAGGAAAACTCTGCAAAGAAGCTAGATAAGATCGGTTAAGCTGTGGATTCTTTTTTATTATCATAGAATTGCATCGTAATGAAAAGGCTAATTAAAAATGATATCCATTTATGCATTTATTAATATGTTTAGATTTTTCGTACATCTTTGATCTCTGGACAAGACCAAAGATCAAATTAAAGCAGGGATGTGCAAGTTACAAGTTACTTACATTTTTTTCACCTGCTGCAGTTAGAATATGAAGCAAGATTTTTTTTAGTCTTTTCTTTTTTTAGTCTTTTTTTTTTTAAGGGGAATGGAATGGTTGGTCTCTATTGTTGATAGGAATTGGAATCGTCTCTGGTTTCCTCTTTTGTACATGTAGCATCCAATATCAGAATATGAACAGAACAGGAGAACGAGGTGCCACTCAGGAGAAACATTGTAAATGTTTCAGTAGGTCGGCAGACTTTGCCCAGAGATCCATTCTGCTAAAGCATTGAGCATTCTCCTGTGCTCAGCCTAGTCTAGCCCTAGACTAAGAACAAGGTCAAGCTGTGATGAGGGAACTGCACAGCACCTTAGGGATAAAGATGTCTTAATCACCTAAACCAGACCGCCTCCAAAAAATGCACAAACATGCTAGCATGTCAGCTGATGGCATTTCTTTACTTTTGATTCATCTCCCTACAGTTCACCAGTTTGGTCAAAACACAGATTTGGCGCTTCCCTCAGTAACATGCTTGGTTAACATTTCTTCTTTTTCCCCGCCACATAAAAAGCAAAAACCATATTTCTTATTTTCATGTTTGTCCTCCCTAAGAATGCAAAACTCTTTCCCCCCTCCCCAGGAGACATCTTTGCACATCCCCAAATAACCAACAGGGCAACTTTGACTCCTTGTCAGGCTTTGACATCTGAGATAGTCACTCAGAATTCACATATCAACATATCAAAGGCTAAAGCTCGACCTCTCTAACATACAACCTAGAGACTCAGCATTCAAGACAACTAAACGTCAAATTGCTTGCATGATTTAATAGACTGTAAAACCCTGTTGAGATCTGGTCCATAAAAAGGACAGAGACAGGGTTAAGTCAAATTTAAATCAGTAAGACTTGAGACGTCACAGCTAGACATCTTACTGTGGGAGACACCTTAGGTCCTAAAGATTAAAAGAGGTGTAACCCTGATGTCTGTACAGGACCAGTTGCTAGTGAAAGGCTGATTGCTCACCAGCGGCTGCAGTGACGCTTAATACCAGGCTAAACAGATAGGGGGCAGCGTTTCAGGTTGCATAACCTCACTTTATGCCAACCGTTAACCTGAATTGTTAAAAGTGAGTCCCAACTGCACATTAGCCAGGCTATTCAGAAAGCCAGAGAAGAAATGTCATCAATTTATTCGTGAACCCGAAGCATAATTAATTTAGGAGGATATTCCATTTTAAGTCTATCAGAGTAGTTAGCTTCTCAGTTAGGACGCATCGCCATGACAAGGGTACAAAGCTTTTTCACCCCAGAGGTCCAAAGACAACAGTTTGAAACATTCGTATATGCAGCCATTAATATATTATCTAGTTCCACATGAAGAGAAATGGTAATTACACTTCAGAAGTGATGTTACAAAGCTACAGATTATTCCAATAACAAAGCCCCACAGACAATCATATCTCCATTAAGGGATTACACTTTTCCTTTTGTCGTCGTTTCCCCTCAAAAGGTTACCAAGCTAGGCACCGACAGACTACGACAGTGAAAGGAGAGAAATAAGAGAAAAACAAACAAAATCCTAAATTTAAAAAAAATTGACAAAAATAAATCTGACACAAAGAACGACACTGTCATTTTTAAATTACCAGTTTTTAGTGCCCTACTATTTTTCTCTTTTTTTTCTCTTTTTTTTTTTTTTTTTTTTAAACACCCAGTCAAAAAACATCTGCCTTCAATAGGTAAGGCTGCGTTGACAGACGGCCAGCCTCATGTTAAACCTATGGTACTTCTAGACAACGTTATGTAAATTTACAGTATACAATTTTGGATTCACCATGCAAGAATACTTTTTTGTGTAACATTTAATAGCTCAATCTACATCCAGAATAATTTACATAAAAGGACAATAGTTATTGGACCAGAGGGCGATGGGAAATAACCATGGTTTGAGTGCAGTCAAAGGAGCCGGAAATGGTTGATGGGATATGGTTGGGGTGGAATGAGGAGAGGGCTGGGTGGTATTGGCTAGAGGGACAGGGCGGTTGGGATGGTGTTCCAATCTTCTAGGGTCCAATCAGCGGCACTCCCAAACTTTAACTGTTTGATCTACACTTCCGGTTACAACATACGGAGCAGCCTTGTGGAAATCTGTGGAACAGAGAAAGGGTGTCAGGGCGACAGCAAGAGGAAGCCAGGAGAGAGAGGGAGTCATTTCATATATACTGGTAATCAACATCTAATTTTGAGGTTTGAATATCTTGACAGTCTAATCAACAGTTTATTAACAGGAGTAATAAAAACAAACAAACATGATAAACAGTTTGCGCTTGGTACATGCATCCCCACAACTTCAGACAAACAACAAAAAGGTGTTTTGTATTCACACACACACAAAAAACTCTAGCATTCGTGTGTCAATCACTGGCTTACAGCAATGTTTTCTGTGTGTGCAAGATGCAGCGATTCATAAGCTGGGCTTCAAACGCCCTGCCAGAGAACGCAGGCTGGAGTGCCAGAAAGCCATCTCCGGAGAGTTCCCCAGCCTTGATCTATTCAAAACCCTTAGATTTGGTAAAAAGGGGAAAATCCTGGAGCGTTTGCTTACCTCGTAAGACCCCAGCTGTCAGGTGCCCTCAGGAAGATGAACTTAACCCCTTCCTTTTCAAAAAACCCTGCCTGAACTCCCTCCAACCAAAACAGCTTTGTGTAAACCTCTGCTCCACGATAGGAACTTCTAGCATTACACACCTAAGGGATAGAATAATGCGCTTCCTGACTTACCCAAGTTGAATCCCTACAAAGACATTTCAACAGCTCCAGCTATAACCAGTGGCAGAGACTGTGCGGGTTGGGAGGGGGGACACTACAGTCACCCAGAGAGTTAACAGTGAGGGACACTACACTCACCCAGAGAGGTAACAGTGGGGGACACTACACTCACCCAGAGAGTTAACAGTGAGGGACACTACACTCACCCAGAGAGGTAACAGTGGGGGACACTACACTCACCCAGAGAGTTAACAGTGAGGGACACTACACTCACCCAGAGAGGTAACAGTGGGGGACACTACACTCACCCAGAGAGTTAACAGTGAGGGACACTACACTCACCCAGAGAGGTAACAGTGGGGGACACAACACTCACCCAGAGAGGTAACAGTGGGGGACACTACACTCACCCAGAGAGGTAACAGTGGGGGACACAACACTCACCCAGAGGTAACAGTGGGGGACACTACACTCACCCAGAGGTAACAGAGGGGGACACTACACTCACCCAGAGAGGTGACAGTGGGGGACACTACACTCACCCAGAGGTAACAGAGGGGGACACTACACTCACCCAGAGGTAACAGAGGGGGACACAACACTCACCCAGAGGTAACAGTGGGGGACACTACACTCACCCAGAGGTAACAGAGGGGGACACTACACTCACCCAGAGAGGTGACAGTGGGGGACACTACACTCACCCAGAGGTAACAGAGGGGGACACTACACTCACCCAGAGAGGTAACAGTGGGGGACACTACACTCACCCAGAGAGGTAACAGTGGGGGACACTACACTCACCCAGAGGTAACAGAGGGGGACACTACACTCACCCAGAGAGGTGACAGTGGGGGACACTACACTCACCCAGAGAGGTGACAGTGGGGGACACTACACTCACCCAGAGAGGTAACAAAGTGTTCGTGAGCACTCAGAGTCTTCATGCAGCGCTTGTTCTTGTAGTCCCAGATCCTTAAGGTTTTGTCGTCAGCACAGCTCACGATGAACTTGCCTCCGGGGTGGACCAGCATCCCACGCACCCAGTTGTCATGACCAACCTGAAGACAGAGGATCTGGTGTTAAACATTGTGTGAAATGCACAGAGTTGGTGTGAACTGGGATGGATTTTCAACACAACGATGCATGTTGACAAGTGATTTCTGGGCGTGCTCACCAGTGTCATAAGGCACATGCCGATGCTGACGTCCCACATCTTGATGGTCTTGTCTCTAGAGCCAGATAGCAGGAAGGGCCCAGGCTTGCCACTCTTCTTAGTCTGGCAGAACAAAGATAAGCAAATACCATATTGATGACCTCCAATCAACACAAGGACATGCAAAGACAGGACTTCAGGAGTCTTTACCACTGGGACAATCTGCCTATTATTGATTCTCAAAGCATGAATAAGTAGATTAGAAATGTTTGCTTGAATTAATTTAATAGATTGTCAGGTCAATGTAGGGATGCAAAGCACAATATTGCATATCACAAAAGCTACATAAACCCCGTCCACTGAATTCAGTCTGTTCTGACACCCACGCAGCCTTTGATACATTGAACATTAGCATATGAGAATTAGACTACAAAAAGAATGCTTAGAGGAGACATCTCCATGGCAGAGCACCCACTTCAGATATTCAATTACACCGGCAGCTTTGAAGTGGGAGCTATTCTGCTCAGGTTCAGGGCCAATCAACAGGCTTTCCAAGTCACGTATGTCATATTCAACAGAGCGGGACATCCATGGACGTCTAAGAGGGAATTCACCAAGACCAATATTTGACTGGATACTTTCTCCCGTTTACACTTTGCATAAATGTAACTGAATGTAATCTCTCCTTTGCCAGGGGATGATAGAGACACGTGTGCATGTGTTTGTCTTTCAGCACTTGCTCACAATTTGTCTGTAGCCAAACACAAACACAGCGTCCTACTGTGCCTACAGTGTGACTGTGTTTCAGGCACACTGAGGCGAAGCCATTACATGCTTAATAATTCTGACAGCAACCGGGGAGAGCATTTTCAAATAGTACTTGTTCCCTTGGGCAGTCCCATCCAAAGCATTGAGAACAGAACGGCCCTAAATGTCAGAGTTACATGTGGCTGCCTTAGTTCAATAAACTGTGACAGTATAATTGATGTCAGGAGAACCCGTAATCATTCATCCCGAACAGGCATGGCTAGATAAACAACAAGTTATCGTCTTCAAAGTCGCCCAAAACTTGCTTGGAAATGTTTAATGGAAATGTTAATGTCCACTTTTCAGTTTGTACATTGAGTTAGCCACCGTCTGTCTTCAGTTCTGTCTTGAGAGAGAGTCCAAGTTCAACACTTCAATCGCAGCATTGATTTGGCATTTCTTACTGTTTTATTATGTGCAGGTTTGAACAGAGAATTCAACCGAAGAATGAACAGAACCACTCAAAACTTCTTCCGTGAAGGGAACATTGCACTTCATTGTGTTGGGGGTGAAGGGCTTTGACAGGGCTCATGCTGTGAGGGCAAATGTTGTTTTAATCAGATGAGTCTGAAATTGGACATGCTTGATCACAAGACTGCTGGTGTGTGTGTGTGTGTATCCTACCCTGCTGTCTCCTCTCTGGGCAGTGTGTGTGTGTGTGTGTGTGTGTGTGCGCTAGTAACAGACAACCTCCCATCCACTCACAAGGGCTCAGAGTTGACCCTGGGCCATGATATGGCTTCTTGCTGCGTACACATTATTTCATGGTTGGATTCAATTACATCTGTTTGGCCCAGGCACTTCCCAAGTAACCCGTCTGAGAGAGGTGGGTAATGCAGCCAAGCATCACAGATCATCATCGTCTACAGAAAATCCCCTGGTAGTGTAAACAGAGGCCCCCGATTTCTCTCCCACTCACAACTACGCTTTGAATGGAAGATGCGATCTTTGTGTGTGTGTTGCGGGTGGGCACTCACCTCTGACCCCGTGGCCTCCAGGATGGTGGGGTGGGCGCTCTCTGGGGCCCAGGAGATGCACTCCACCACGTGCTCGTGCTCCCGCAGCTCCGCCTTGCACTCCTTGGAGGCCACCACCCACACGCGCACCGTCTGGTCGTTGGAGCAGCTGGCGATCAGGGTGCCGTCCTGGTTGGGCCGCACCATGCGCACCCACTCCCTGTGGCCTGTGAAGGTCTTCACGCAGTAGCTGGTGGAGAGAGAGGGGGAGGTAGAAGACAGGGTCGGGGGAGGTTAAACATGCAGCATGTGTAACATAGCTGAACTGAAAAACCTTTGAATCGGAAGTATGACAGAGAATGACATTTTCTATGATCACAAAGTTGGCTATTGACACCAGTAAAAATGTACCAGAACCGTCAAGATCAGAGTCCTTACCCAGTGGCCACCTCCCACATCTTGATGGTTTTGTCCCTCGATGCTGACACTATGTGATCTCCGTTGGGCATGATGGCTACAGATGAAACATTGTGGTCATGTCCTGGGGGGGGGGGAAGGAATAATCATGAGAATGTCTTCTTTCGGGTTAGGATGACGGATGAGTGATGATCCCAAAAATGGTACACTGCTATTTGAAGCATAGCTATTAGACTCAAGTCTAGACTCCCTTAACCCTTACCTAACGTGTGACTTCAATTCAGATTGACTTGAAAGCCTATAGTTAACTAGTCATCTGAACCAAACATGTCGTTAAAGAGGGGTTTGGGCCAAATTAGTCAATTAGGTGATGGGCGAGACGGCCAATTTGCCAAGCGTTGCTTTGTTCTCGGGAAGTAAGAGCTAGCTAATTACCTACATGCCCAGCCATATTGAGCTGCTAAACAGATGAGGAAATGGTAAGTACGCCGTGGGTTCTAAAAGGCCAGCTTAAATATGGGGGCATGCCCCCCCCCCCACCCCACACACACACACACACAGAACACTACTGGCAGTAATAATGGGTGGCAGCTTCACAGAAACATTATCTGGTGTTGAAGAGGATAATTAAACTGCTGTCCAAATCTGCACTAATCTCCACTGCCAAACCAGCCAGCATAGTGAAAAGGGGAGGGGAATATTGAGAGGGGGAAAAAAGGTGGAAATGACAAAGTAGGTTGGAGGGGTAAGGGGAAAAGGAAAGAGGGGGATGAGCGGAGAAACTGTGAGAAAGACCAAGAGTACTTTAAAAAGGGGGAGGTAGAGGCAGGAAGGAAGACTGCAAGAGATACGAGAGAAAGAGTTTCTTAAAGAGATGAGAAATAAAAGATGAACGTAAATGTGTCGGAGAGAGAGTGTCAGGCTGAGAGAAGCGAGGGCTCCCGGCGCTGCTTCCCAGTGTGAACACAGCCTGTCTCTCTGAGGGCAACACGCCCGCTCCGACTGACACAGTGGAAATTACACCCAAAAAAGGGATTTGAAACGACTGAAAACGTTAGTTTTAGTTACACAAACGTCTGGGTTAACAACTTCAATGGGGATAAAAAATGATTGAGTGGCAGGGAGTGGATTATGTTATTCTTTCAAATTCATTAATGTACAGGCTTCTTAAGAGCCAATTTGGTGAGACATTTGGGGGGGATTTTAAGGGAGGGGGGAGGGGGTCAAACATAGCCTTGATATGTTTTGGGATTCCAAACAGTTCCAGCAGGACTGGAAATCCACTCTGACGGTGGTCCCTGTATCAGTTCAAGCCTGCAGGCACAAGGAGAGATACGCCTTGGCAATTTACTGAGCAATTAGGATTTTAAAAGGAGGGGGGAAGGGGCTGCCTAAGGACTGGTCCATTTAGAGTGTGCACAACATGCACTCCAGGTTGGGGGGGGACAGGCTTCTGAGAATATGCCATTACACTCTTAATATCAGATGCTGAAAATGAATGAATTCCAGAGAGATTTGGACCCATGTGCCTGTAGGTGGGTAGATTGAGAAGCTCAGAGTGGCCCCCATTAGAGACGAGTGGTGGGCAGGATTAGTATGTTCTGTTATTGGTTCGTGAATGGCAGCTATGGCACCTGCGTCCCCAAACAAAGGCTCTTCTCCTTCACTGCAGCCTCTAACCAAGCATACCTAAAGGTCGTTTTAAAAGTGACATCACATAAAGGTTGTGTTGACAGTTTGTCTTTGTGTGCATCATGCTCCATGTATGCTCTATGTGTTTATTCTTCATTTCGATGTAAAGCACGTTGATAAACACCTGTTGTTTAAAATGTGCTCTGTAAAACAGTGGCTAATTAAACCAGCTCTCTCACTGAACAATCGTGATTTCATAAGGGTTTGGGACGTGTTCCTGACCTGCACCGTGACCCATATTCACACAGCCACACACCCTCCCCATATGACATCATGGTAAACAGCGTGGTGGACAAAGCCCAGCCTCTCCCGCCACCTTACCATGCATGGTCCTGATGCACTCAAAGCCTTGGAAGTCCCACAGCTTGATGGTCATATCTGCGGAGCAGGAGGCCAGCAGCTTGCCAGTCTGGTCAAAGGAGATGTCCTGCACAGAGTCTGTGTGGCCCTTCAGCGTGCGCTCAAAGTCTCCCGTCTCGTAGTCCCACACCTGGGGGTGGAACGACACCAATGAACACGGGCGCACATCCGAGAAATGAACCAAAAACATACACGGGAAAAAAATGAACAAACACAACAACAACAACAACAAAAAACAGGCCACAGCTGCTCCCTCAAATATCCCACCCCCCCTCCCCATGCCATGACCAGGAGAGACGGCACATGCCGCATCATCAACACTCCATGTCATTCTGTCGCCTGCCTCGGTATCAACACACCCAAAACAAGCTCAGACAGAGGCAGGTTGAGACTGGCAGAGAGAGTCAATCATGTAATCTGCTGTTGCAAATCATGATAATGAAGCATTGAGAGGGGGGGGGGGGGGGGTTCTGGAACACTTGAAAAGGTATCAGACATGTAGATGTCACCGAGACGGAGATTCATCTCAGGTACATTCAGTAGTTTCAAATTCAACGTGCTGGTTCTGTCCCACTACATTTTCAGTGACAAAACCTTTCTCTGCTTATACTGCGTTTCCTCAGAATGTATGTTTCGAAAATCTGTATGTATGGTGGGATAAACTCAGGGTGTCCGGTCTTTGGTGAACATGCAACATTGACAGTGGAGTCTGTACAGAAAGTGGAAACAGTGTGGTTGCTTCTCAGTCAGACTGTTATCCAAATCTTCCTGCTTCCAGGCAGCCAGACGGACGAGGAGGGATAAGCTGTCCTCCGTTGGGAGGGGGGGGGGGGGGGATCTGGCTGTCAGAGGACATCCCCTCCTTCTGCCTCATATGGGCTTCCCCTACTGCCAAGGTAGCCCCCCCAGCTCCCGGCTTCACAAATTGGTGAAGTCTACCACAAAATCGACCTGCCCAGACTCGCGCCATATTTGCTTCACCAGTTATGACAGCGGCCGAAGTCTCTTCACAGGAGCTCCAGGTGATAGCTCAGTAAGATGACAATGTAGCCAGACCATCAGGAGGGGGTGAACCTAAAAGTGACCTTTGTGCCTGTGCTTGCAACCTCATGAGTCTCTATGAATACCATGGTCAACAAAACCATAACGAGGAGATACCAACCATTAGTAACACTCTGCTCAAAGAAAAAAGATGGACTTAATTGCCTATGTCCGGGGTGAGAAATGTTTTGCATGGGGAGGCATCAAAAGTCCCAGAGTGAGAGCATGTCACGCTGGGCTGTGGCTGTCTGGCCTGATTAGAGTGAGCTGCCTTTAGGAAGGCTGTCATAACACCCTGCAGATAAAGGGGGACAGCTTGGACTTGTCAAACCTGCTCATTTGCATACTACCATGGTGAAGGGCCTTGACCCAGGGTAGTGTGTACAGAGTTGTTGTGCGCCGATCTGCCACGTTTGAAGAGGATGGTGGACGGAGGGAAGGAGAGAGAGAAAGATATACAGAGTGAGGAGAACAAAGAACTAAGGTGAGAACCAAAGCACAAGGAGCAGGAAGGAGAGTGAGAGCTACCGAGGTTTGGCTGCGCAGCACCAAGGCCCCATGACGATTACCACCCTAGCATACTAATGAGAGAAGGAGAAAAAAAAAAAAAAAGAATAGTTTGTGACTGCAGGCAAACGTAGACGGCCTCACTGGAATGTCAGAGAGAGAGAGAGGGGGGGGGGAGAGAGAGAGAGAGAGGGAGAGGGAGAGGAAGGGGGGGGGAGAGGGGGAGAGAAAAGCGAGAGGCAGGTTGCTCGGGTTCAACTCCCCTGGTTAAAGATTTAACTGCAATGTTTCGGAAGAGAACTAGGGCATAGGGGGGAGACCGGGCCAGGAACAACGGCAAGGCAAGGGAGAAGATGAGGGAGGGGAGGGAGGGGGAAATGTGGAGATTCAGGCATGCTGGGCCTGTTTCCTGGGGATGGTCGGCTGGCGGGCTGGCGGGCAGCACTCAAGCAGAGGATGAATTTGTGGGGCGGTGGGAGCAGAACAGGGAATGGGGTGTCTAGCTGGGAGGAAGGTGGGTTTGGGAAGAGAAGAGCCCAATGTAAGAGTGGAGACAAATGGAGGAGTTACATGCATCTCTGATTCCTTATGAATAAATCATAGTGCACAAATATTTATACTGAAAGCGTGGGGAGGGGGTGGCGGGGGGGGTAGCAGTAGCACTGGGCCAAACAGACCAGGCTGTAAATATAGCAGAATGATTGTAGACTTCCCATTTGGGATTTATATATAGAAATGACAGTATGGGTGGCGGATGGCAGTGGAGGTGGCTGTAGGACAGGGCGTGTCCTGAAAAGGGCAGAGAATGCTGAACAGAGAGCTTCAGACAGCAGGAGGGAGAGAGAGAGAAAGAGATAAGAGAGAGAGAGAGAGAGAGAGAGAGAGAGGTAGGGAGGGAGGGACAGACATGGGCAGAAAGAGGCTGGAGGGAGAGCAGAGTGTGGTAGTGCTGATGCCAGGCTGGTACACAGGCTGAATGGAGAACAAGGCCAGGATGCTCATCGCCTGGGGAACGCAGGAAGCTCAAAAACACTGCGTCTTTTAACAGAGCACCCCTCCTCTTTCAGCCCCCGGCACTCCCCACCCTCTCTCGTGGACAGCGCTGACGACTGTCACAAGATAAAACGGAGGGGGGGGGGGGGGTTGTGCTACTAGAAGTTCAAAGTCACCCAAATACACTAGCGGGGAACAAAGCTCAGTGGTACAACAGTGCAATTCAATAGGCCAGACGGTTATGTGGTTAACCTTAAAAACGACAATCAAAACACGGCTTGTGATACAACATGGAATGTGACATTCCAGTCCCAACAAAGTGCTATTATCCTACACCTGTGGGTGACATATCCTCTTTGGGGTTGCTTAGAGCGTACTTTATCCACTGTCACTTCCAACCTCCCATAGGTAGGGTGGTTCTACCCTCCCTGCAGGCTGACCTTGATGGTGGCGTCCTCTGAGGCCGAGACCATGACGCTGAACACGGGATGGAAGATGACGCGGGTGACCGGGCTGCGGTGGCCGCTCAGCGCATATTTCTCGGGCGGGCGTGGGATCCACTCTTTGGGGTCCCGCTTCTGGGTGACGGGCCCACCCAGGGTGATCTCCTCCTTCGCCTCGTTCAGCTTCGACTCCAGCTCCATGACCTGTCAACATCAGGAGGGAATGATGAAAAACCGCCAATGCAGAGACTTCAGAATGACATTACTGATCTGAGAGGTGCAATATGTTGATAACAAATGTGTTTGAGTTGCTGGTTCAAATGGTAAAGTTGTTTACATGTAATACAAATCTTGAGGACAACACATCTCAAGTTTAAAGGTCAAAAACTAAAGCAAGCACAAGATTGGTGGATGCCTGATGACGCGTTCATGTAGTCACGGGCCAATCACAAGATCCGCAGAAAATCAGTCCTCGTAATACAAAAAATAAAATGACAAACCTTCTTTTGTAATCTGATGACTGAGGTCCATTTCTTTTCCAAAAGGCCGGCATACTTCTTATCCAATTCTTCATTCTGGAGGGCAAAACAACACAAACGGGCAGATGAAAAGAAAGAAAGACGGGCAAAACAATATCCCAGGCTTAGTTTAATCAGGGTGGCTAGGAGTCGCCCTGGGGCCCAGATGGGCCTGCCTGCAGAGTCTTGAGGCCCTGT
This sequence comes from Hypomesus nipponensis, assembly GCF_054491055.1. Lineage (NCBI taxonomy): Eukaryota > Metazoa > Chordata > Actinopteri > Osmeriformes > Osmeridae > Hypomesus > Hypomesus nipponensis. The sequence continues at coordinate 9,231,828 of NC_140375.1, forward strand.
AATTTACTCCTCGACGACCAATGGCTGTCACCACAGAGAGCGGCTGGTCATCCCAGAGTCCCTACAGTCATAATCCCTCCCTCACATAGGCTAATCTCCTGCAGACAAGGAAGGCTTACGCAGTTTACAGGCACACAAACAGTCGACCGGAGTCAGTGAAGGGAAGTTAACTTGAGGGCAGCCTTATGGTGACTGCCGTCTGAGCTACAGCACAGGGCAGAGGCTGCTCCGCTCCACTGGGCTGGGCCCATGACAGACACTAGGTGTTGGGCGCTCATGCTAATCTCAACCTACACGGGGTACGTGCAACATTGTGTGATGAAGGACAAACAACTCAACTCCATTTTACAAACAAGGTGTGTGTGAGCCTGCCTGCCTGTGTGTCATGGAGACAGGAGGCATATGGTGCCCACATGGTGCCCACCCCCACATGGCAGCCAGGCAGAGCTGCAGTGGTCCTGCCTGGCCCCACACCTGCCTGGGGAGTCTCTACTACGCTCATCAAAGCCTTCATCACAATGCTGCCCTCTCCCTCCTCCCACACAGAACAACAGACAGAGAGGAGAGCGGGGGGGACACCTCAAGATGCACCACAATCAGAATGTGAAGGCGCGCACATACACCCACACCTTCAATATTAGACAGACAAAAAGGAAAGTAGATGAACATGAATTTTTGGAAGGATTTTTAACCCAGTTTGAGGGCGAAAACCTCCATTAGAGCAGAACAAATCCAGACAGACAACCAGGTCTCTATTTCAGTGGGGGGAGGGCTCACACTATTGGCTTCGTTTTCTGATTTCACACCCATTACGTTCATCCTCTCATGGAAACAAAAGGGACCATCATGGAGGTGTGAAGAGTTGCAAGCTTTGCGGTGTGTGAGTGTGTGTGTGTGTATGTGTGTGAGAGTGTGTGTGTGTGTGTGTGGGGGGGGGGGGGGGTGATGCATTGCTGCTACCCCTTGACAGTGAGCACTCTGACGGAAAATCGGAGGTGTCTGAGATAACAGTCGCCGCCACTCCCTGGCGCTGAGGGCGCTAAGACAAGGGGCGGGTTGAGAGGGGTCGTGGTACTGTGTCCGAGAGGAGAGATAAAGGGAGGGAGGAGGAGGAGGAGAGGGGGGATGGTGGTGGTCTGATCTGCCATCTGCCTGGACCCTCTGCCGATGGCTTAGCTAAACACACCCAGCTGGCTAGGCACTGCACATACACACACAAAGACAAGCATGCGCCAGTCTTTAATCGCTGCTGTCTGCCAGTCAGTCAGCAGGGTGCATGTGTGTGTGCCCATGCCAGGCTACAGCTATGGTAGAGATGCCCTCTGCCCACACTCCTAAAGTAACACACCACCACACAAACAACATCCCTACCACCTACAGCATTAAAAAATGTTTAAAAAAAACATTTTAGGCTACCTATTCATAATAATGGCATGGGGCACCACTTCAGTGAGTAACGAGCCTATAAGGTTGAATGGAGGTACTGTTAAACGGGGAGCATCGTTAAAGGCGCGTTTCAGCAGGGCCTCACCAAGGTGCGCCTGCTTAGCGACCGACACCGTCAGGAGACATCTAGCTCTGTAGGACTGATCTTTTATTCATGCTGTTTCCACTGGGCTGGGATGGAGGGAGGGATGGAGGGAGGGACAAGGAGAGGGGATGGAGGAAGAGAGGAGAGAAAACAGAGAGAGCGAGCATTAGAGATATAGCAAAAGAGAGAGAGAGCAAGAAAGAGAGAGCTGGCTGCCTCTTAAATGCTGTCCCCGTCTGTCGCCCCCACAAGCAGGGTTGGAATACGGAGAAAAGACAGGGAGAGATGGGCAGTGGAGGAAAAGAGTGATGGAATGAAGGGCAAAAAGGAAGAGGGGGGGGGGGAGAAGAGAGAAACAGGTGACATATGAAACAAAGTCCAGGGTGTGAGAAGGGAGGGGGGAGGGGAGGCAACATTTCCATGAAGTGCTGCCCGCCTCCCTGTGAAGCATGTTTGTATAGGCTTCACACACTCCGCCGGCTCTGTTGTTCCAGGCTGTATCTCTACCTGCTCTTGGTACTGCTAACCAGGCTAAGGACATCTGCAATTTCAGCTCACATTTATCCTCCTGTATGTGTGTGTGTATATGAATGTTGTGTGCATGTGTAGGTGTGCATGCCTGTGTGTCGGACAGCCTAATAAAGACTGGATCAGCTTAATTGGCCGCATACGTTTTAAGTCACACAAGCGTGAACTCAATTACAACATGGAATAAAGTGGGAATTAAGGCATATTGTTTGGGTAAATTGACCTGATTGATTGTGCATGTCTTACCATGTCTATTTCCGCCTCTTTCTTGAAAACTGAATAGGCCTCTTCATATCCATTGGAACGCAGGTAATCGGCTATCGCTCGATTTCTGAAACGGACAAAAGAAACGCCCATCAGCTTTCTTGAGGTGACCACAGGGTAGTTTTAAACTGAGGAGAAAAAGCTTGAGTCAGGGATTCTGCTTAATAAAAACCAAACAAAAGACGTGGAATGTCAAACAAAAGACTTAAAATTACACGCCCCTTTTAGGGACAAGAAAATCAGGTAAGAGAGAAAATCACACACACACCAGATAGACATCTGTCTTTTCTTTATAATGAGCTCTTGTTGCTGTGGGCAAATAATATGAGGACTGACCCCCACAGAGCTGATGGAAAAATGAGAAATACTGTACAGCAGAGAAAACACACGTTTGCACACACACACACACACACACACACACACACACACACACACACACACACACACACACACACACACACACACACACACACACACACACACACACACACACACACACACACACACACACACACACACACACACACACACACACACACACACACACACAGAGAGAGAGAGTGCACAAATACATTTCTGCGGGCTGAATCAGCTGCTGGGCAAGACACACACTACAGACACGAGCACACACACTGCATACACCCGGACCAGAACAAGCAGACAGCATCCAGAGGCTATTCAAAGCAGCAGACTTTCCATGAGGAGGTGATCCAGTGATAAGGAGGGAGTAACGGCAGCAGGCGGGTTGAGATGCGGTGAGATGCTGAGATAAGGAGCACAAAGGACCAGACAGACAGACCAGACACCCAGTCTGACACCCGTCCTCATGCACGCCACACTAGTGTGTATGTGTGTGTAGTGTTACCTATTACATGCCAGCATTCACTCACACAAACACAAAACCATAATACGTGCTTATTCTACCGCTGTAGCCTTAAAGGCGAGCTAAATTTACCCAGAGCGGTTTATTTCCGTGTTCACAACCCATTCCGTCAAAACAGTATTAAGGTGAATGGATTTGCAGTGGGAGCTGTAATGAGAGTTGGAGCTCACTGGTGGTTCAAAGAGGCCTGAGGGCCTCAGGAGGTGACGCCTACAGCCCTGCAGTGTCACCATGAATGTGCTGCTCTGCACTTGAAACCAGTAGTCAACACAGGGCCAGTATTGTCCCGTTAACGGATTCAGAGTGACTCGTTATGCTCTGGAAGTGACGCCGTGAACAGAAGCCAACAACGGCTTGTCAGGTAAGCTCTGAGATTTGACCGGCCAGGGTGAGTGCGTGAGAGTGAGTCTGTCAGGACATTGCAGAGGACAGCATTGTCTGTTTTCCCCCTCCTCTGAGGGTTACAGTACCCCTGTACCCCCTCCTCTGAGGGTTACAGTACCCCTGTACCCCCTCCTCTGAGGGTTACAGTACCCCTGTACCCCCTCCTCTGGGTGTTACAGCACTCCCTGTACCCCCTCCTCTGGGTGTTACAGCACTCCCTGTACCCCCTCCTCTGGGTGTTACAGCACCCCTGTACCCCCTCCTCTGGGTGTTACAGCACCCCTGTACCCCCTCCTCTGGGTGTTACAGCACCCCTGTACCCCCTCCTCTGGGTGTTACAGCACTCCCTGTACCCCCTCCTCTGGGTGTTACAGCACCCCTGTACCCCCTCCTCTGGGTGTTACAGCACCCCTGTACCCCCTCCTCTGGGTGTTACAGCACCCCTGTACCCCCTCCTCTGGGTGTTACAGTACCCCTGTACCCCCTCCTCTGGGTGTTACAGCACCCCTGTACCCCCTCCTCTGGGTGTTACAGTACCCCTGTACCCCCTCCTCTGGGTGTTACAGCACCCCTGTACCCCCTCCTCTGGGTGTTACAGCACCCCTGTACCCCCTCCTCTGGGTGTTACAGCACCCCTGTACCCCCTCCTCTGGGTGTTACAGTACCCCTGTACCCCCTCCTCTGGGTGTTACAGCACCCCTGTACCCCCTCCTCTGGGTGTTACAGCACTCCCTGTAGCCCCTACTTTGGGTGTTACAGCACTCCCTGTAGTCCTTCCTCTGGGTGTAGCACCCCTTTGCTAAGCTGAAGGTTAGCAGGAAGTTAGCGCGCAATGGACAGACTTCTGCACGACAACTGAAGGACAAGGGAGTGTGTGTGTGTGTTGTGGGGACAGAGGGTGCATGGGAGTGCATGTCTGTGTGCATGATGGTCTGAGCCTGTGTAGAAGCAGGTGAGCAGTGTCTGTATACATCATAACTCCACCCCGGCTAGTGCCTGTCACCTCCTCCATACTCGTCAGTGTGATGGCTTGATGCTGCGGCCGCTCCATACACAATGTTTCTTTGTGGACCTCTCAGCTAAAGTGGCCAAACAAAAGCTGCCCAGTGTCCTACACACAGCCACACCAAATCCTGTTCTCACTCTCCCTAAGCATACATCTGGGAGAAATGGAAGGATTGAGCATTGGCATGTTAATCCTGATCATTAGAGCAAAAATGTCTTACTATGGCTGTCCCCACTTAGTCGACTAGTCGATTTTCCGGTCGATATGCTCTTGGTCGACTAAGACTTTTAGTCGAGCTGCTGTATGGCAGTGTGAGATCTGATTCCCGCTTGTGTCATCATTGCTGAATTAACAAAATGTTGTACAGAAATTAAAGATTATATTATTTAAGACAAATAAAGCACCTCTAAAAAGATATAATTTAAAAGAAAAGGTGTTCCCTTTTGTTAATCTGTGCTTTGTTTTGTTTTGGTATTTTGAACACGGCACGAGTACAATTGGCTGCAGAACTGCAAACTCTGCCATAGCCTACTTTGTCGTTGTTATTAGTCAAAATGGCAAAGAAACCTGTGGTATGGCAGCATTTCATTAAAGTACATTTACAAAGTACCGGGTGACTCGAAAAACGTTGACTTTTCAGAAGTTTTAGTCGAGTCTTGGTCGACCAAAGAAAATCTTAGTCGGGGACAGCCCTATGTCTTACATTATAATAATGATTGTTTATTGATTTTACTATATTGATTGATATTGATTCTGGTATTGCAGTCATGTAGGTAATAGGTATGGACCATTTATTTTTACCCAGCATGTATTTAGTATGTCCTATGCTCAGACTGGGAAGGGAGCAGTTTTAAACTGGAGTTTTGTCTGACCTTCATGCCTTAGAGGAAACCTAGAAGACAATATCTCATATCTGGTCTGGTGTTTTTCTCTCTCCACTCAGTTGACTTATAAATGTGTATAAACTCCACAACCAAGTCAAACTGATGGAGGACATGGACCTCGTTTCTGCTACACAAGCCCCTGCATTGAGCCCAGAAGAGATATTACTGTCACAGACCCATCTTCCCATCACTATCCATTGTCACACAGGTCACTATGCAATTACTGGGATTGTGCTGACTATTCAGATTCCAGTTCCCAATTGAGCTATACAGTGTTTGTTCCAACTCAGTTCCTTGGGTGAATATCATATCATTGGTAATAGCCAGAGAGCCTCTGTGAATTTTGCAATTCTTGCTTCACGTGAAGTTGGAATGTGTGGTGACTGACAGCCAGAGACACAATAGGATCAGTGTGCTGGTGTGTTGACAGCCGTCAAAATGCTGCAGCACTGCAGTGGAGGTCCAGCTCTCCCACCTCACCCTGCCTCGACCTCTGGGGCCGCTGGAAATATACACATTCCACACTCTCACTATGAGGCAGGCACTGAGGTGAAAACAGGAGGGAGGGAGAAGAAGGGCAGAGCAGGGGGGAAGAGGATAGGTAAGAAGAGAAAATAGGAGGGAGAGAAAGCCTGAGGGAGGAAGAGAGGGAGAGAGGGACCAACACTAGATGGCTGGAGAAGACCGGCCGGTTTCCATGACAACGAGCAGCCCACAGCGTGAGAGAGAAATAGAGAGCAGTGAGTAGTGTCATCATGAGTGGGCGGAGACAGTCAGCTCAGAAGTAACAAAAGATGTTCTCGCTCAAAGTACAGTGGGGTGCTTTTTGTTTACTAGTTTGATTCTGGCATGTGGTGCTCTGGATCCCCATCTGGTTATGCAGCTAATGAGAGCGCCACTAGAACAGACTGGTCTGTCAACATGTCATACATCACTCTGTTCACACACTAATTGTGTACTGAGAAGAGAGTATGACTATACCATAATAAAACATGGTAACATTATTGATCTGAATGTATCCAATCAAAAACTGAAACAAGGTACTGCACAACTTAAAGAAACCTTATTCCACAATTGTGTCACAGCAACCTATCATACTATCCCATAATAGTCTGCAGAGACGGCATTCAAGTCATTGGCTGGCATCCGACAGCACAGAGACGAGACTGTTTCACGGACGATAAATTACAGAGGCGTTTCTTTCTGTGTGACGGTAGAGGCAGCATGACCTCATCCCAGAAAGAGAAGCGAGGGAGCGCTCGCCCGCCTGGAACTGACATCACTTCCTCCTGAGAGTTTGCAGCTCGCACATCCGCTTCCACATAACCACATCGAGCGGCGACTGCTCAGCTACCATACCCCACCCCTGGCCGCACCCCTCAATATTCACTGAAATGCCTAAAGAGACACTTCATAGATATTTCAGTCAAACCTAGCTGATTCCCAACTCGCAACTCACATTTGGCTTGAAAGTTGGCTACTTATCTTTTCATTGACTTCCCAATAAGGAGAAATCCTTGCTTTTCCTGCTGGGCTAATGCATTCAACAATGCAACCTGTCCAATGTCACGTTGTATATATCACACAAGAGCAGCCCGTGGATCGACAGACCTTTCAGCGCTCCCGTTAAATGTTTTATGGGGGAAGCTTTGGAAGACGTCCCTTGTCACAGATAAAATTCGCTCCATCTATAGGATTTAGCTCGCTGTACTTTGTGGTACTTATCTGTTGTCTCACTCCTATAGATATTGAAGTCTGGCTGTTCAAGTGTGTGTGCACACAAACTTTTTCACAAGAATATCAAATACAAGTGTTTGAGAGGGAAAATATACCAACAGTATATTTACAAAAATGAGGGGGAACTGGTTGAGCATGAAGCCCATGTACGTACTCCCACTCATTCTCAATGGGCTGCATGTTTTTCTGCTTTACTGTTTTATTTTAGAGACATGACATCACTGACACTGTCACTGTTATGAGTTTTTTCTCACTAGCCTGTGAAGTGATACCCTTTGTGTCAACAGCAGTGGGGGGTGACGTAAAGCCTCTACATCCCTCTTAGTACACACAAGAGGGATGAGCCAAGGCCACTGGCAAAGCCATTCATTAGTGGCAGGAATGCTGTCTAATATAGATTTTGTAGGTAGACTAAGGTAATACTAGGCAGAGGGCTGTAATGGTCTGCTTCATTAAAGTTAACTTCCTGTGTGCTCAGCCATAGAAGCATACTGGGCTTCTAACCCATGCAAGGGACTTTGCTTCTCGCTCTGCTGCTGGGATTCACGTTGGTTAGATGGCTGTCTGGTTGTGGGGGCATGAAGGCATGATCATTGGAGTGGAAGGTAGCTGTGGATAAGATGTATGCCCGCTAACAGATGGGGGAGGGGAAAGAAACGAGAGCAGGGGACATTTTAAAAGATATATCACAGATTTGTGACAGGGAAAGAAATATTTCCCGTTTGTAGCTTGGAGAAGATGGAGGCCAATCCTCTGAGCCCTAGTCAGCTGGAATTTATCTGGTTGGTGGAAAACTCCAGGTCCAGGTCATTACACTTGGACAATTCATAGGCGCACCTGCAGCTATTGATCAGTTAGCCAACTCTTTACCAAATGAATAAAAAGGCGAACAAAATAGAGGGTGAATTGGTCTGTGTCTTGAGTTTATAGCCTTCTCTGATCCCCTTCACATTAATTCCTTGCCATAGAGTAGTTAACTTACCTCTAAGATAGACCCACCTATCTTAAGCCAGCCAGCTAATACCCCCCCGCCCAGACTGCACAGGCGCCAGTTTAAATGAATCTGACTGGTTAGAGATCAGATTAGAGGATCTCAGTATGCTGGATCCTCCAGGGTAGCAGAGAGCACTCGGGACTGAAATCTGTACTGCTGTGTGGAACTCACAGGAACATGATGGTTTTCCCTCTCCCATGCAGGCAGGGCTGATGCCATGGTGGCTGAGGTCATGAAGGGGAGAGGAGGATGAAGGTTAGGGCGCTCGGCCACACAGAGGTGTGTATTGACAGCTCAATAGTTTCATGCCTTTCTGCTGCATTTCAGGATTCATCTTTTGAAAACGAATCGATCTCAAACATAGACACAAAAATGACTTGCCCAGCCTCCTCCTTCCTCCACTGCAGCCCTAAAGGGATTTGGTTGGCTCAGCAGACACCACACCTCTGAGGAGTGGAGGGCGTCAACGTCAATCTGTTATATTATTCTGTCTGGTTATGGCCTCTACCAAAGAGACTGGTGAGTGTGTGCACACACGGATGCAGCGGGGTTAGGAGTAGCTGTCAGAGAGGTTGCTGTGAGCATATGGGGGGTGGGGAAAATGGTGCGATTATAGAAAATCTGCTTGCTGAAATGCAAGCTCATGTACTGCATAAAATACTATTTGCTCTGCATTCAGACCCTGAATGGTGATCTCTCTTTGTTTGGGTCTATGCATGGCAGCCCAAGAACAACAGGTTGCTGTTAAGATTATCATGTGATGAAAAATACTGCCTTTTATGTTACCATAGCAGTTTGATATGCCATGCCAGCAAGCCTTTATTCAACTGACCACAACCAGAGCTTCTTTTCTACAGAATGAAACTAGGCACAAACGGGTTTGGACTACATGTGCCATCATGAAACAGTAATATCCAGTTTTCATATTCTACCTACAACCGACACCTCTAGTTGTTGCAGGTTGGCTTTTGTTTGTTTTCTTCTGTGCAGGGACTGTGAATGACTGAGCTCCATCAGAGACGATAGGGCACATCGGAGGGGTTGTAATGAAATCCATGCATCAGTTTTTTTGTCTGTGTCTGAGGGCCAGGGAATGGATTCATATAGCTGGTGGACCCCCTGCAGTCGCACCCAGATGAGCTCAATATCCCAGCACACCAGGAGCCAGGCCTAGGAACACCCTCAGGGGGAGCTGTGTGTGTGTGTGTGTGTGTGTGTGTGTGTGTGTACACAACATGTGTGTGTACACAACATGTGTGGGCAACAACAAACATTACCCAAAGACTACAGAAACTGACATGGCCAAGAATTAATAGCCAACCAATCAAATTATTACATTAACGATCAACAGTGAAAAGAACATTGGGGTAATTAGGTAGGTTGTAAATCCGTCTGCCACATGCACAGGGATCAAAGGGCTGTATGTGCCTGTCTGGTGCTTCAGTGCTACCCTGTACCACAAGCAGTCACTCCCATGTACTTTCTTACCGTAATCTTGAACGTTCACCGTGTTACATCATAACATGTACAAACAGGGGCCTATGGAGAGAGGGGCTGGGTCACATGAAACATCTTACACTAAGGGCTTGGAAAACACTGAATGGAATTTCTTTGTGGAGCAGAAGGAAAAAAAGAGGCCATTAACATGGCCCATCTGCAGAAGTCTGCCTGCAGGTCTTTAGTGGAGTGGGGAGGTGGGTAGGTTGTGTTCTGCATCTATTTTTACCAAAGGCCTCCAGGTATGAATCCTCTGACCCAGGAACAAAAACAACACAATTGTGCTTTTCATAGTCTATGCAAATAAGAACAATATGGCTGCAAAGATATGATGCCGTCATAACATCTGACACTTGCACCTGGTCTCAGAATATAAACTCGCCCTACTTTGCTGCGAATCAGTAAAAAACAATAGCTACTCAAGGAGCCCGCAGTAACAGCATCTTGTAGGCTTTGCTCGTCTTTCCCTTCACATAAACCTCTCTAAGGAACGTGTTACATCACAAGCCAACCAACGTTGTCTTACTGTGGACATTCTCTCTAAAGAGAAGGCAATTTATAGAAGCCCTCACATGGTCTGAAAAGTCCCTTTGCCAGTATCCAAGTCGTTGGGGCACAAAAACACTGGAGGCGGTAAAAGAAGCATGAATAGAATGGGAACAAGTTCCATTTGTGTGAGGCTTGACAGAAAAAAACACAAAACAAACCATGTCAAAAGAGAGCAGAGGCCCCAAGACTGACTACACAGGGAAGGGTCAGCTGATCACTGTCACCATCCCACCCCACCACCTTCCTCTCCAACCCATTGTTATTGCAGTAATTAATCAAAATGGCCGCCAGGTTTCCCGCTCGCAGGGCCGAGGCAAGCGGTTGGTAAATGAGATGTGTGGGGTGGTGGTTTACTGTCAACAGCCTCTCAATGAGCTGACTATTGGGGCCAACAGACACTTCAGTGGGATGGAATGCCACTGAAGCGATAGCACAGCTCTCAGGGTGCAACAGGCCCAATTTGGTTTCCTGTCAGCGACGGGCCAGCCTAGCTCTTATATAACGGAGAGGACAAAAAGTGTGAGGAGTCCAGTCTTCTCAATAGGGAACGCATGGAGGATTAGCATTCCAATAGCACACTTGATCCCAACAGGCCAGTGTCTGTGAAGCAAGCCTACAGAAACAGAGCAACACATTGTTGGTTTGTCATGTGAAGACTGCAGTGTTGCTCATAACTGAGCAAAACTTCCAATAAAAAGATTTTCAACTTAATCGGAAAAACAAATATAGCTTGATCAATATGCAAAAAAATATGACTTTACTGATGCACCATTAACAAAAATCAACAAGATTTGATTAAACATCTATTATGTCTTTCGACAGGTTAATAAAAAAAACACCTTTGACGCCTCTTCGTCCTCAGCTTGGGGTAGTGGGGGGATTAAAGATCTATAGGACTGGTAGTCAGATATATCCACACAGACACCTCCCCTCATGTCTCCGACATTGGGTTAACCCTCTTATCTCCTACCTCAGGGGTTAATTACCAAGGTCACAGACTACGGGGCTAAGTTACAGCTAGCTGCACTGTTATCTTCTCCCTGGCCTCCAACATCTTCCCCTTCACTTAATGGTCCACTGCACAGCACACACACACCGTGTCTATATATTCCACACATACCAATCCCTCTGGGTGAGGATCTGTAGATATCGCACTGATTGACACAGCAATCGGCTTCCCACAAAGTATATTATTGGAGTGGAGGGTAGGGGTTGGGGTCTCCATGTATCCAAAATATGTTTAAAGACCACATACATTAGGTCATTCATCATGTCCTCTTAACTTTCATAACATGTTGCCATAAAAACAAGTTGTAGAGCCTTGATGAAGACACTGACTTGCCTCTGGACTTTATGTCACAGTTAAAGGACAAACCTTGAATTGATGTCTGCAGTCATGGTAAATTAACAATCGATTCTTTAAGCTGAGCCTCGAGGTAAAAAACCCCAACATAAAATACATCTCCTTCTGCGAGGGAGTGTCTTTGTTCGCTACACCTCTGACTGAACAGAACAACAGTAGCGAGTGGTGTTTGTGTCTGGACCCAAGTGGGTGACAGAGCATGGGGGGTTTGCCAGAGGACCCCAGCTTCTCCCATCAACTTACTGGTAACCATACAGGTGCATGAATACTCTAGAACTTAAGGGTCTAGTCCTGGGCAAGATGAAGACTTGCCAGCCTTACTGGTCAAAGTCAAGTATCAATATCACTAGACCTGGAAGGGCCTCAATTATGAGCGAGTTGGTTCAGATCACAAGAACCGCAGCTCTGCTTTTTAGCGCTCATATTGGATTAGAGGTTTGAGTCACGACAACATAATGGGGTTGACGTGGCCAAGGTTGCAGCAATCGTGAGACGAAAAAGGCAACAAAAGAAAACGACAACAGTACACTGTACACAGAGTACAATACACACAGCAGCTGATACTATACATGGACTGCCATTTAAGAAACTGCATGATGGTTGAAGAAGGATGGAAGCAGCAGTAGAGGAGGACGCCGTGTCAGCGCTCTACTATGTTGTGGGGTGTGTGTCCTGATGCACATGGTGAAAGGAAAGGGTCACTTACAGTTCGTCTCGTTGCCGTTGTGACAGCACCATGGTGACAGGGCGGTACGGGCAGAGCCGGGGATGAGGGGATGGGGGCGGGTCAGGGGGTCAGGCAGAGAGGACGGTGGCCTGCAGTGGCAGCGGTCTCCCGGGTAGGAGGTGAGCGGTGCCAATCCGAGGTGGACGAACGCTGACCGACACGTGTGACTACGGCCGCGGTCAGGTCACCTGGTTCAGGTACGCGCAGGGTCAAAACACTCTGGCTCGCTGGGGGAGGCTCCGCCGCTTACGCAGGTGCCCCCGAACACGCAGACTCCAGGAAGAAGATGAGAGCCTGCAGACAGTCACCAGCCAAGACTACACTGCATCTGTATGGAGAGAGAGAGACAGAGAGAGAGACAGAGGGGAGTAGGAAGAAGGTCAGTATTAGGTATGCATGACAAGAACCTCTACGACTTACATGAAGGGAGGGGGAAGGGATGATGAAGGGATACGAGAAGGCATGGAGTCTCAGCCAGAGATAACAGTTTAAGCAGAGAGATCGTGACCCATCTTCCTTTTCGGTAAAATGGTAAAGAGACAATCATTAATGGCAAAATAAATAAGCCAATCAGCCACTCAGGAGTAGCCTGTCCAGATCCAGTCAACAACTTTCATGAGAATGTGATATGAGGTAGGTAACAGCACTGAAACAAACATCCTGAAGGTGAGGTATTTCAGCATCAATCGATCTATACCATCCCCCCCTCACCCAGCCATCTCCTCCAACACCACCAATGTTGTGGACTGGCATGTTGCTAGTTTTGTCTGAGGACATCGCCTGCCCCTGTGGGGAGTTCCTGACATGAAGAGGAGGAACAGATGACCTAGATTCCAGAAGCAGCCTACTTCATTTCCCCCTTCAACCAAACTAAACGGCAGAAATCAAGACACAGTGGCATAGTGTAACGGCCAGGCTACCCACAACTTTCACTACTGGCTGGTTTTTTCTATTTACTTATTTGCAGTTGAGGTTGTTCACCTAATAATATTGTAAATGCTATACACCAGCAGGTGTGGTAAGACAAACAACACAGGCAGAATGCATTGAGATGACCAAACCATATAATACAGCGGTAAGTACCTGTTAGAAACACCAATGTTCTGTTCTATGAAACCAAACCAGTTGAATAGCCTAGCCTACAATCATAACACAGTCCTGTGGACTGCACTCCTGGTGAGCCTTTTATGTCTACAGGGACCCAAAGAGCTAAATCTCAGACCTCAGACGCACCAGTAAATAAAGCTGCAGCGCGCCAAGTCACTTGAGCTTACCTCCAACAAACAGGACTACTTCTTAAAAAGCTAGCTGGCTAAGAATAGGCAGAGAGATCCCCGAATGAACCAGGAGAAGAGTGGCCATCCGGCCATTAGTGCACTACAGTAACCCTACATGGTCCAGAGGACCAGGAACAGCCTGATCTGAAGCCCCTGCTTTAGGTACAGGAAACACCTCAGATGATGGAACTATGGACGGAAGAATTTAAATATCTATCCTCTTGTTTGTCAACATACATGTGCAACACAGGGGTGATTGATCTCAGTGCCTGAGACTATGAGTACAAACACCCATCCTGACATTCTTATCAGTGATGGACTTTCATGCAGCAGAACTTGTCAACAGCCAATAAAGAGAGTGCAGTGAGTCTCCCTGTGAACAGCATTGACCAATGGGGCGCTCATGACATCAGCATGCTAGCGTTGCCACAGCTGGGGCATAGGCAGCCGTTATCAAAGGTTTATGGAACCCTGTGGAGAAAGGGAAACCATCTGTAGGCTACCAGTTTCAGAACATTGGTCAAGGTCAATGTCAACTGTCCCGTCCATATCCAACCAATTATTGGCAGTTATAAACCGCTAACTTAACATGAAAGTGAAACAGTAAAATATGTCTGATTCTGGACTAGTAGTTTGACTTCTTTGAAATATGTAAATGAACCATGTGCTACATTCCCACTAGGAACAGTGCTGGTACCATCAAGGCAGAGGTGATGCTCTGTACACTAGTGTGTAGACCAGTAATGAGCCTAGGCTATATTTGCCAGGCTAGCACTTCCTTCGTTGTTAACAGCTGGCTTCTCAGTGTGCAGCCACTCATGTGTTAGACATGACATTAAGCAAAACATATTTGTGTTCCATCAGGGCGGGCACTATGTTTCTACAATGCCACAATCAAGGTAATTGGCTCAGCAGAAAATGTGCCCCCCCCCCCCCCCCCCCTGGGAGGAAGTGATTGTGCTGCAGAAGCTTTGCCAGTGCATGAAACATCCATAAATCTGATGTGTGACATCCTTCATCGATTGTCCTGCCATCCACAGTTGGACTAGAGAATCATGAGGGTTGGCATGGTCTCTTGAGGCTGGCAGCCTGGCTCCCTTCAATTGGAGCATCAGTAGTTATGAAAGCACTTTTTTCCACAAGAGATGAATTCATACTTGCTGTCTCTTTTTATGAGATGGTTAAACTGGCAGCAGAAAGCCATGCCAACAAACCTCATGAGAGAAGCCCAAGGAGAGGAGATGTAGGGTGCATATGCCTGCTTTTCTTCTTTTCGTAGTTTATTCATGAACAAGAAAGGAAACAATCTAGAAGTTACTAGATCTTTATGGCTAAATGAATATGGTATTTACGTTCAAATGAAACAATGTAACACAGAAAAAACATGTACAATGAAGTAAAACAGCAGGTTGTCTTGGACTACAGTATACTAGTACCCAATGAGTAAAAATAAATAAAAATGTAATCAAACAATTAAGGCTAATCCATTGTCTTGTCTCATTATTAGCAGATAAGGACATGCTCATCCTAACATCTATCAAGGTCTGGAAGATGGCATATGTTTGATGCTTCTGAGACCACAAACAAAGAAGTGGCAAAACTCTCATCGAGTGCTATTAAAACAATGGAATTGAACAAACATACTGACAGCAGTTAGCACAAGCAATAATTAAATGGGATCAAACAGCCCTGGGCTACTCGACATGACTGCATTCCCACCCACATTCTACAATAGCCTTGGGTTTGCTGGCTACTACAAGTCATCGACCCCAGCTGTATTGAGTGAAAGAGCTTTGAATATAGAGTGCATTCATTTTCTCAGCATTGACTGTACCTCTTGTCACCTGACTGCAAGGAAAATGTGATTGATAATTCTTACCCGCTACATATAGACAATGTGAAACATGAGCCCGACAAGAAACAAAACCTTAGGGAATGGCATAAAGTATGCATATCAATGTCAAAACAAGCTCAAGTATGGTATTCTATACAAATATAGCTTAGGAATTAACAGATTTAATTTAAATTGAAAGGGGTTGAATTGTGAACATTTCAGGACTGTGGTCGTCAGTGCCTACAGCTACCATGATTATGACTTGTGCCTGTTGTACTTCCATTGTGCATTTAATCATAGTAGCTTCTCACACAAAGCAGCAACGGTAGAATCGATGCACACCGAACCGAGCCAATCACGAACATATAAGCCCCCCCCATCTTCTGAGGCAAGGTTAAAGACTGATGAATCTCATCTCTTCATCCATGCATATTCTAGCAGCGCGGTGAAGACAGATGGCAGCAAGACATATTCCACCTCTCCGTGGTGCGTGCAGTGTGTGTGTATAAGATCACCGCCACTGCGAAAAGCCAATAAAAGCGCAGGGCCCGTCATCGTCACCCCTACCAGAGGCCTTCCCTGGATAGGATTGCCGTGATTATCAGATCAGAGTGCACATCCGCTGAGGGAGTGCTGACTGAGTGGCAGAGTGACAGAGATGGGAGAGTCAACAGAGGAGGACAGGGTAACATTTTTCATTGACCTGCCAAACCACTAACAGAAGCCAATCAAATTATTTATCGTGTTCATTTTAAGCCTCTTCATACACCATAAAAATACAAATAAACACGAGATGTCTTTTACAATTTGTTTCCCCCCTGCTTCCCTATTTGGAAGCTATGTAAATTACAAAACACGTCAGTTTCCCAATTCTTGACATTCACGTGTGAAAAGAAAAAAAAACTACGTTGGCATGAAAAGAGGAAGTAGACTACTATGTCACATTAATGAGCAATGGAACTAAGCTGTTAACAGAACGTGACCCAGAGACAAGTCATATGCCAAAGGAGCTGTTGGCAGGTCATTGTTACCATGGCATAGCCAGCTACTGTCATCCTGAAGGTCAGGCATCGTCCTACTGTAACCTTGGGGCTGGGGTTGGGCATGGGGCATCTGCTGCCTGTGTGGCTGGCATTAATAATAAGATGAGGACCTCATAAATCAGAGAGGAAAAAATAAGACTATCACAACAACAAAAACAAGAAATCCTTTTAGGAGAATGGTTTTGTTTCTTTATAAGCTGATAATAATATATGGATCTTATATTTGATACTGAATATAATGCTTAAAGTTATAGAACAAAATATGTTTAAATATATCAAGTAAAAATCACAATACCCAGCATAAGAGTAAATAGTCACTCATGCTTACATTCATATTATTGTAATTCACACAGCAGCCGATAAAGGGTTTGCTGACATGACTGCTAGCAAAAAAAGAAAAAAAAAAACATGGCAAGAAATAAACCTTTGCATCACTACAGGGCTTCGGTACAAGACTGCACTCAGATGACCAGTCAGTTTAGACAAAGTTGAACAACAGTCCCAGAATTATTGCCACGCTCACCAAACAGACAAAAACAAAGCTGGACTACAGACTTTGGGTACACATCGAGTCTCCACTCATAGACACCGTCCCAACATATCCGGAGCTACACATGTAGGAACCAGGCTCTTTCTATCAACTGGCAAGATAATTACAAACAAGAAGCGGAACCCGTCAACAAGGCGGACGAGGGAGAAAGTGACTTGTCAGTTTCAGCGGAAAGCATTTCAGGGCACATAGAGTATTAGACCTATCATAACCATCTTGCATTAGGGGATGGACTGGCAAACTTTTAATTTGTGCCATCTACC
The DNA here is from genome assembly GCF_054491055.1 of Hypomesus nipponensis. Lineage (NCBI taxonomy): Eukaryota > Metazoa > Chordata > Actinopteri > Osmeriformes > Osmeridae > Hypomesus > Hypomesus nipponensis. Next base: position 9,249,142 of record NC_140375.1, read on the forward strand.
AGTCGCTCACCCATGGCAATAGGTTCATTAAACAATGTCGAATAAATATCGACTCGAGGCTGGTAGAATGCTTCAACCCGGCACCGTCATCGTTAGCCAATTAGCTAGAACAAGGCTACCTATATTTTCTCTGGTGTGCTCCACCCTTGTCTGTTGCTGTCACGACATAATACACGCTGGCCATTCATAACACTTAACGTAAGTTATGTTATCCAAGTAAACAAAGTAAATCAAAGCAACTCCATTTCAAGATATCATTGTTGATTCGGACTAAAGTCAAAACAACCCAGCTACAGTACCTAGCTTATGACACAAACGATAAGATTTTTATATATATATATATATATATATATATATATATATATATATATGTATATATATATATATATATATATATATATATATATATATATATATATATATATATATATATATATATACTTCTAGTGCCATGTTCAGAAAGAGAGGTTTCTTTCAGATTTGATCATGACTATGTCCAATTTATAGGGACAACCAAATAATATAAATCTGGTAATGTTAGCTAACTGTCTGATTAACTGGCAGTGGTAGGCTAGCTCTAGCTACGCCCTTTTCCAAAATAGGAGGCTTGCTACTGTAGAGACGTACTGTAGCTGGTCGCGTTAGCGCAGAACTTATGTTCTCACTGACATTGCGTACAGAGTTGATAAACGATGTAATATATAAACCTCTTATATACCGACATGGTAACTGCAAGTTGTTTTAAAACAAAAACGGACAATTTAACTGAGCATGACCTACATAGCATTGAATCGTCAAACATGCAGTTGACTAGTCAGGGCGACACGGGCATGCTAGTAGTAGCTAGCAAGCGTCACGATTCGAAGGAATTCATGAGATCGATTTGAGCATAGGAAATATCAAATTCAACATAGATTGTCAAATTGAAATTATTGTAGTGACGTTAGCTAGCTCTCTGATCTGCTATAACTTGAAAAATCATGCAGCAGTCTAATTAGCTAGATAGCAACTGTGATACTTTGTTTTCGGGATGTGCTTGGTGTAACCTGACTGCAAAATTATGTAAATTGTTAATTGTCGGCTCGTTTCTGAAATAATACCACCCAGTGCTAGTGTCAATCCGATGGTCAAGATGCTTACCGGCGGTAGCCAGCTGGCAGCTGCCAGTGCAAGTTTTGCATTCAGAAAGTTGACATTGGAATCAAATCGGCAACCACATACATTTGTCAAAACAACCCAGTAGAGAACCAAATAATGCTAATTAACTTACAACAATTGCCTAATTATATTGTTGATTAGGAGCAATCTGTAAAGTCAGACAGTTTAGATATTACATTCAACTCTCTTGACCAGCTACCTGCTGCTCCAAGCGGCCTATCCGCCATTTTGAGACATCGAAAGGAGGCGCAAAAATTACAGCCACATCGTCATTTTCCCTACCTAGCTAGATTTCTTCGATACTGACTGCCTTTAGGATGCGAAAACTACTTTAACTTACCCTATTGTTTTTACTGGAGATCTTTAGCCAGTTGGGGCAATCATGCAACCCAAGAGGGTTTCGTAATGATGTTCCAAAATAAAGGACTAATGTTCTCGAGGTGAAGTGTAACGTCTTGTCTCTCTAGCAATCCTTGTTTTTTTCCGTACCGCATTCGCCTTCTGAGTCCGGACTCTGAAAACGGGCATGCGCACGAGCTTGCGTTAGTCAACTGACAGCGGCGCGCACGCCCTTGAGCACAGCCATATTTTTTGTGGAATATATATAAAATATATATATTTAAAAATACATTTTTATGAACTAATAATTCAACCTGCGTCTCTGGAGGTATACAATTATTCTTCATTCGCTACGAAACACTGTACAACAATCCATCAAATAATTGAATTTTGACGGCTTTTAAATTCCATTAAAATATTTTAATTACCTCTGCACTAGGCTACTATTCGTATGTTTGCTAACTATTAAAATGTCCAAAATTTAGAGAAAACCCCTTGTCGCATACGTAGGTTATTTCATACTCGAAATCATGTGCTTGTGCATTGCCAAAAATAGGAAATTAATATAAAAATATTTAATGCTTTTCATCAAGGCTTGCAACATGCAAATTGGCAAAGAGTAGTTAGCTAGACATCCAATTTTCAACCAAATGTTATTTACTAGTTCTTTATTCGTTTTAATACAAAAGCATACTCAGACCAAAAATAATTAGATTGTTATTTTGTAAAGAGCAACAGACAGGTACCACACAGCAAAGAAAGCACACTTAAACACTATGTGCAGGAGGATAACAAAAAAGGAACCGTGTTGGTTCAAGAACATAGCAGAACTAAACCCTCAGACAACCCTCAGTTGAGTTTCACAGACAATGCTAGCTGAACAGTGTGGGTTAGACAAAACCCCTGATGTGAACAGATCATGGGGGGAATTTGCCTGAAAATGTTTTCCTCCAAGAGCCGTAAGGAAGGAGAGGAAAGACATTCATGCTTGCTCAACCTCAGTAAAACTTTAAAAGGCTGCTGATGGTTTCTTGTGGCTACTGAAGGACTGAAATGCAAAGAAAAATAAAGAAGTAACAATTCTAAAGAACACAGAATGAGGACAAACTGGCTAATCTCACATACTCTATGGGTTAATTGTCTGAAAACTATTTTTATGTTAGTATTCAACAGTTCTCAAGATCAACACCTTATCATTTGTTTAATTAGAAATCTAAAAGGTCCAATGCATTAGTTTCCATTTGCTAACATTTCCATCAATAGCATTCACAATTTGTTTAGCTTCTGTGGACATTCATGATAAAACTGGTTTTAGAACCAGAGGCAAAACCAAGTAACACAATTACTGAAACGTTATTGCTTCCACTCTACAGAAACTGAACCAGTCTACAAAAATTCAAATCGGTTTATCATGCATTTACATGAAGATATATGGAAGTATATTGCTAAAGAATAAAACCAACAGTGGAATTTCACCAAAGAATAATTTGTGCCTTTGTTATTGAATAAGAGCACCATAATTCTTTGATCCATAAAAAAAAAAAGTATTTTTCTATGCAGACAAAAGTGTACTGATCACTCTAGCAGAGTTTATTCTATCAGAAGCTGTCAAAGCCACCAACGAGACTGAAGTGATTTGAACAGCATTTGCAATGTAGTGTTTTATAGGTTCAATTGACCACAAACTGTTTACATTTTCATTCATTGTACTCATGAACAAAAGCATATTGAACAGTTAACACCAACACTGTGATATGCTCACATTGTTTCACATTACAAAAGCATTTTTCCTTGCTTTTGGGAAGTACAATCTCTTGTGTACCACCCCATGGCCACTAGTGGTACTGAGACAAACATTCATGGAGAAGGTGGTCAAATTAGAGGGGAGGAAATGCAGATACACAACTCCTGTGTAACCCTATGACAAGAAAAACAAGGATCCATGGAAAGACCACCCCCATTTAACCTTTAACAGGGCAACACACATTTAGTTGCAAAGGAATACTACCCATTTTATGAATAAATAGGCACAAATCACACACCAAGTTTCTTGTTTCTTATTGTCTCAATCTGTTTTTTCCCCCCAGTATAACATAATAATTGGGGGGAGGGGGGCTTTAGCTACAGTTTGTTTCTTATGCTTGGTAGTAGGCTTTTTCTTTACAAAGCTTGCAATGCAAGTACAATGGAACCAGAATAGCAACAGTTCTTGCAAAAAGTGCAGGAAAAAGTTGCACTTTCAAAAACAAATCAGTTTCAGCATTATCTCTATTGCCTTAATCACATACATTTAGCCACAGCAACAATTTAGAAAGATATTTGCAAGGAAGGGACACATCGCATGTATACAAGCACACACAAACACACCAGTCTCTTTTTTGGTTTAATTACAATGAAGCAGCCCTTCTCAAACCACATTAGGTGGTGCAGTGTGTATTTATCCAGACAGCACTCAAAAGTGCACTCAATACAGCTGACAGCATCTGGTAGTAGGTGGTACACCAAAACATAATTTGGCCAAGTTATGTCATTTCAGACCAGTCTAATGGTGGGGAGAAGTTCATAGTATAAATCCCTCAGCAAATTTACAACACAGGTGACCAACAATGTAACAAGAGAATACAAGTTGCATTAGTTGTCCCATGGTTTCTCTATGTGTATAAAAAATAAAGCAGTTGGAAAATCCTGCTTAATAACCCAGTCGTTATAACAACACAGCAGCAGCATTGTACCAAATTCCTGGCTGTCTGGTTCCCTTGGACTACATAAAACACACACACACAAACAAAACAAACAAACATGCACATATTGGAAAAATAGAAGATTGAACACAGCTAATATAGATTATTTACTGTTCAAACCTATGCTGGACGTTTTCAAATCTGCCAAGTTCCATCAAAATTGATCCAGTACATGTCTAAACCCCAGAGACATAGATTTATACATCTTTTCCTCATATATTTTCTATAAAAAGGACATGGCTTAAATTAATGGATAAATCAAGACCTAAATGGCTTCTTCTTCCCCTTCCATTTACAAAAAGATTTTCCTTATTTATATTTTTACTGAAAAACGCAACAATCCATCTTAACGATTGGTTGAGACCTAATGAACGCGACATTTTAACCCATAGACAAAGCAACCAACCACATGGGATAAAACCACTAAATTGCCATGAACCATAGGGCAGTCAAGTTGATAGGTGATTGGTGGAAGGAGAATAACTGAAGAAAGAATATAAACGGTAGTCAATACATTCTCCAGCCCAACATTAGAATCTCTTATTTCAGTTTTTTTCTTTTTTCTAGCTTCTCCTAGTGCACAGTAAAAAGTCCCCTGAGTTTCAGGACAGGGTGCGTGTTGTCATTAGAGGTACCTTATCAGTGCCTTCTCTTATGAGATGCCCTGATGTTTCAGTGGCTTTACTGGGGGAAGTAGAGGGATCCTGTGCTCTGAGTGGAGAGGGGGGGCTGGGATGGGGGAGTGAATAGTGGATAAGGCTCTGGTATACAATGTCATGGTCATCCTTGATCTCCTTCCCTAGAACCATTCACACACTGAATATGCATGCACACACACCTTCAATTTCAGGAGTGCTATCCGGCAATGCACCTTTCTGCCAAGAACTAGGACCAAGTGACTTTCAGATTGCACATGATTTCTTTGATTCTATATATTTTTTATCTTTTTCATTTATTTATTTTTTTATACTCTCCCGCCCCATATGAAACTTTTCCACTTTGCACCTTGTATAATCTACCGACTGTATTCATGTTTTCTGGTTTGCAGTGACCCACTCCCTCCCCCCTTTGTTTCATTTGTTGATTTTAGACAGCTCAGTTCTCAGGTCCGCAGGCTCAAAACAGATGGCCGTTGCATCACAGCCCCCCCCCCTTGCAGAGTAGTAAGTGTTGGGGGGTGGCTGGCATTAATCATCAATGGGAATTTTGTCCTCCAGCTCCAGTGGACTGTTCTCGGCGAGCTCGTCACTCCTCCCTGCTTCCTGGAGCTGCTGTCGCCTCTGCACCTCTGCCTTCAGGTTCTCCAAGTCCTTTTGGCTGCAGAAGGGTATGTAACAACAGGGGTCACCATTCTGTCTAGTCGACAGGTAATGTTTGACTTACCAGACGGCTAATGACTGGAAATGGCAAGAGCCACAGCTTGGTTTACGACTGCTTTTACAATGAACATTGAGAAATCAGCAATTCACACATTCTGTGGCTGATGTGCAAATACAATATGTCAATGTATGGTCATGGGGTATTTTTTTTTTATTTGATTTATGAAGTAATTTTTTCACCTGAGAGGTATGAAAATGATGCCGTTTATGATGTTGAGCTGCTCCAGCACACTGGCCATACTGGGAGCTGTGAACTGGGAAACAACAATGTCAGACACAACCACACTGTCACCTCACTCATCCTTCTTTAAGCAAATAGACTGATCACGATCAGTAACACAAATAAGCAATTTAGGCAAAATAAGTAGGAGGCAATCCAAAATATTTCACTTAATTGTATTTCAAAGTGGCTCTTTAAAGACATGCACAAAGACACTTACCTTGAGGGGCATGATGCTGGCGTTTGAGCCATTTTTGTAAATCTCATTCATTGTTCTCTGCAGAGCCACAGCCTGCTGCGTGAGGTACTTCAGGTACTCAGAGCTCTCCTTCGTCTTCTCATGGGCCTCACCCACCTTCATGGGGAAACAGAGGGAAAGAAAAAATGTAAGAAATGCACGAGAAATTGCGAATATATACATTATAGTCTTTTACCACAAAATGGTTTCAGAATGATCAGAATCAGTTGTATACCTGGTTTTTGTAGATAGTGTAGCCCTCCTTTTCATGCTGTAGTGCAGAGCGAAACTCTGCCTTGCTTTCATAGACCCTTGCAACCAGATGGTGACTGCACGACAAACATGTTGGCTCATAAACATTACCCGTAAACAAAGTAAGATGATGGTGCCTTTTTAATTTGTCTCCCTCAGCAAATAATGCTGTAGTCTCGCCCCCTTACTGTACCTGAGGGCAACTTTAAGGGACCGGGGCCCATGGTATTTGGAGTTGATGGCCAAGGCATTCTCCAGGAACCTCAGAGACAGATCGTACTCCATCACTCCATGCAGCACCAGGCCAATGTTACTCTACAGAAGGTGACCAGGGACAAGATGGAGAACAGGTACCAATTAAAATAATATCAAATAAACTGTAGACGGGTAATAACACATCCCATAATAACCTGAGTGAGCAGGTACATGACAAGCAAGGTTGAAAGAGGGAGGCAGCAATATACACAACACTGTTTTGAATGCGACATTGGACAAAGATTCGTTTAAAACTCACGTCTAGCAGCGCCATCTCAGGGTGGTCCTCCCCACTGACCATTAGCATGAGGTAGCGGGCGCGGTACAGCAGCTTCAGTGCAGTGGACAGTTGGCCGTTGGCGAAACAGTACAGTGCCAAGTGCATCTGCATAGAGAGTGAGGGCAATTTAAAGATGACTGATTAACAAATTCCGTTGTTAATAATTTGTTACACAGAACTTATATTATATTAAATATTAATCAAAACGGATTCACACCTTCACAAAATCCCTACGCCCCACACCCAAAATCCACACATTTAACCCCCCTATACAAAATTCACACCCCATTCAAGTCCTATTGCCAGAAACCAAAGAATAGAAATTAGTTCCCTTGTCCTGAGACCTGCTTTCTTACCGGCCTGTTTCTACATCTGTTTGTCCACCTCACCTCTCTCATAGCAGCATGTTGGGATGCTGTCCTTCTCTCCTAATCTTTCTTCAATGCCTAACGAATCTCTCTCTCTCCCTGACCATGTCTTTCTGCTTGAGCAGCAATGGTTAAAGCCTGAAAATATTGTAAACAATTTCTGCATATATGAAGGTAGCAACGCTAGTGGTAAATAACTATTTAGCTGGTCGGCTCCAAGACACCACGCAAGTAGGGCTCGTGAGACTGCTCACCAAAAGAACAAAGGGGGACCCACTTGTCTAGCAGATAAAGACATGTTCGTAGGTACCTAGCAAAGAGTAGCCTCAGCTTTCCTAGACTTTTAGCTACGGTACTAATGCTGAAGGCTCACTGTTATCGCTGTCTGTCTTACTAGAATGGCGGATCTACGTCGTGACTGTGTGTGTATGTGAGAGAGACGCGTGAGTTACAGAGACGGAGGGAGAGCAGAGAAAGGAAATGCAGGAAATGAACTTACATATTCTTGGATGGTATTAGGGTGCTCAATACCAAGCACTCGTTCACTCATCAATACAGCTTTCTGCTGGTTACTGAGAGCCTAAGTGCAAAAAGATTAATACGTCATAACCATAATATAACACAATCTTCTGCAATCGACAGGCAGCATGTTTTAAGTGTGAGTAGGTGTATTTTTCTACCAATTAGATTGAACTGGAACAGCTATATCTATTTGTACTTATGGACTACAGAAATAGTGAAATGGGAACTTAAAGATCAGTGTATGTGTGATCCTGCTGTCGATCAGATCTGATCTGGATCTTACCTCAGCGTGGTCTCCCATGATGTAGTTGAGGCGCGCCAACAGGCGCAGGCAGGCACAGATCTCCACATGCATTGCCCCGTAGACGTTGTTGAAGAGGTTCAGGGCCTCGTTGATCAGCTCACAACCCTCTTTCAGGAAACCTACAGACAAATCCGTAAAATCATACCCCGAGACTGTGTGTGTGTGTGTGTGTGTGTGTGAGATCCCACTCAGCATGACCAGTATTCTGACCTTGCTGCACTTTGGCCTGGCCACTCTGGAAGAAGTGGAAGGCATCAGAGGCTTTGGGGTTCACGTGCTTCACCACAGGGAAGATGTTCAAGATGTCCTCCTCGGTGAAGGCAGGCTTGTGGCGGCTGTCGAAGTTGTACTCCTTTATTAATATCTACGGGGGGAGGGGGGGGGGGGGAAGAGACGGCAGGCTTGTCAATAAAAGACATGACAGCATCTAGACATCCTCAGTGTGTGGCATTTAGGATTGAGGCATGTTACCTGGATGCCGGCTTTAATGGAGATTTCTCTAAGCAGGGTGATCTTCTGAAGGCCGTATTTCTCCACTGCCAGGTCCACACTATCGCTGCATTACCACATAAACCATTCCATGAATAGCATTGTTTTAGATCAATTTGGTTGGCATAGTAATGTTCAAAGATTATGTTAACATTACCTATAGCTCTATAGGTACCTATAACACTCTTCCAAAGCATTGACTAATGCCAACTAACACAAAACACAAATGTTAAGATATGGCATTCTGAAAACAAGACTGGAAGCAATGATTGCTTTTTTTGCTTCATCTTTACACAGTGGGCATCAAGCTTTTAGCTTATCATGCTTGCATTCTGGCCAGAGCCAACTCACCAGTACAAGGTGAAGTGGTAGTAGCTCTGAGCCTCGGAGACTATGCTCTTCCACAGTTCGCTGGGCGTCAGGCTGGCCCAGGCCGTGTTGTCCCCGCCTCCAGGAACCCTGTTTTTGCGTTTGCGGTTCTTGCGGCGTGAGACCAGCTCGTCAGTGGGCAGGTGTGCTACTGCATCAGCGAAGGAGCTCAGGAAGCAGTTGAGGAAGTGGCTAACTGCAGCAGAGAGTGCGGACAACTCCACACCCTGGGAGAGGAGGAGGAAGGAGTCAGAGATGGATCTGGCTGTTGTAAGGCTGTGGTTTTTTTAATGAATACAGTACTTGGTTCTTGCTGGAACTGAGTGGTACCTGCCAACTACTGGGGAACTCACCTGGAGGTATGTCTTGAAGAAATGTTTTGCACATCTGGTGATCAACTCACTGATTCCTATTCTCTACAATAGAACAGAAAATACCAGGGTTTAGTCAAATGTATGTATGTATGTGTATGCCAACACATAGCTTTTCATTCTAATTCTCCTCCGCTGTCAAGGTGTCACACAGGAGTCAGGTTCAGGCTTACATAGAAGTGCTCCAGCTGTGCCTTGGCAGGGGTCTTGTCAACAAACTCCAGCACATTGCCTAGGTAACGGATGTTGATGCCTCTCTGGTGCAGAGCCTCTGTCAGTGTGGCTCCATCCATGGGCAGAGCGCTGTGGTCCAGGCAGTCCTTCACCTGAACATGATAACACGCAATTCATTCACCAGCTATATCCACAGCCACACCAACACTCTGAAACATATTCCAGTTAAGCTGGTATAAGTTATATATCTGATGTTGTCCTGTGTTGCTGACCAGTGAAGGGATCTGGCAGGACACCAGGAAGGCAGCAGCATCCTTCAGTAGCTGCTTCTGTTTCTGAATGTCCTCCACGCTGTCGTCAGGGAAACGCACGCCTAGAAGACAATCAGGTAGCACCTTCATTATCACAAGTCTCCCATCACACGGATATTTCATACATTTATACAGATGTATCCTTAACCCTTGTGTTCTCTTCAGGTCATTCCAACCCTCAGTCATTTTGACCCACCTTTGTAATGCGACAACTTTACCGCATACAAAAACAAAATGAAGCATTTTCTTTCAACCGTTGGGCTGTCAGACACCCCACTTTGCGAAAGGTTAAGAAAATTATTTGTAGTTGTTTTTGTATTGGGTAAAATTGGGTAATCACAACGATGGTTCATTATGAACCTTTGGGTCATGTGACCCGAAGGCAGCACAAGGGTTAAAGCATTGTAATAATGAAAAATAACTTAAATTGTACAGAGGGAAGAACCATTGCAGCCTTACCTGGCGAGAAGATATCTGGGTTGAAGCGGATGTCGAAGGAAGTGTTGCTGATGGAGCCAACGGCTTTGCAGGCATTGAGGACTACTTCTCTGCTTTTAGGGTCTGGAGGGATGATGTGATTAGAAGAAAGACCAGAAGGGTAGGAGCAAATCATGTTGAATGATTACACACACAAAAAGTAAACAGACAAAATGTATCATGCTGTAATAATGAAGAGAAGACTGCTCTCACTTCAAATTCACAAGAAACTACTAACCACATTCCCATTCTGATCAAGCATGCAGAAGAAGTTTAGACAAAGCTATGTGGCCAGACATGCAAATCGTCTTTTCTCCCTATAGGTATTATTCACACCCACCAATGGGAAACATTGTCAAGAGATCAGGGGTCAAGTTAATAGTGTTTCCACACCATAAGTGATTTTATTTGATAAGGGATAACTGGAGGCGCAGGGGTCCATGCTTTCCCCATACAAGGCGAGGACTGGACAGGGATACCCTGCCCGGTGGAGAGACACAGCTAAGGTAATAGCATTGTAGTGTCTGATTATTAACAAACTAACTTGAGCATACTCTTACTGAGTATGCTCAACTCCCGAGCACAGGTATACTACACACTCTCCCAAGTACCCACGCAAACACACTAAGGTTACTGTTGCCCTTCTCCACCAGGCTCTCCCAGGCTCTTCCTTGCCTTCTCCATGTTTGCTCCCTGACGTGTTCGGTAACGTACCAATACCGGATCCATCTTCCGCCACTAAGGACTCGGCCAGCTCTTTAGCCTGGGCTAACCCCGGGATACTGTCCTCTGGCTCCTTACCCTCCAAGGGGCTCTCACACTCTCCGTTCAGGGTGGCGGTGGCAACAGGTTCCGAAGGCCCGTTGGTGGTGGCCGTGGGTGTAGCGGCCTCCTGTGTGGGTGTGGTATGGGCGCCGTCGGGCTGAGCCGCCTTAGGGGCAGCTTCTGTAGGAGGGGCGGCGGCGGCATCAGCGTTGCTCTCTGTGAGGGTTTCCGTGGAGGTCTCAGAGGAGTCCGTGGAGGATTCGGGGTTGTCTGTCAGGAGCGGAGCCGGCGGTGCCTCGAGGGCAGGGCTGCTGGTCTCTGTAAGGGCCGCTACCTTGTTTTCTTTGTTGGCTTTCTGCTGCATTAGCTGAAGAGCTGCCATCTTCATAAAAAGGAGGTATCTGAAAAAGAACAACATGTGGTGTCAAGTGTACTGAGGAACACTGAACATTCTTGCTTGTCTACTTTTAGGTCTCCCAGCCCCCACCGACACACATTCTGCCTCGCTCCTTTACCTGTGCTCCACAAAGGCCTCGATGAGGTCCTGTCGCAGGCAGGCCAGGCGGTGGCGGTGCTGACGTGGGAAGCCTTGTCTGACGCACTCTGGGGGTACGTCCTCACCCTCCACAGGGAGGAAGTTCAGGTCAGGGGGGAAGGTGCGCAGCAGGTCCAGAATGTAGTGGCGTCCGTCGTTGCCGATGATCCCCTTACACTCGACAGAGGAGCACAGCTCCACAGACTCCTCCTTCTCATTGAGGACACTGTGTTTCTGGACCTGGATGGGGAAACACGTTTGGTTGAGGAGACCATGTGAGACAATCCCAAAGCAAGCCTCTGCATTTCCATTCTTGTTATTAAAGAAAGTAAAAAGGAGTCGTCAAGACCTCATTGTTGTCAAGAGGAAGTCGATTCCTTTAGGCAAAGAATGTGTGGAATCTCCCTCACCTTGAGTGGACGGCTGGTCTTCTCCAGCAGCTCCAGGTACTTGGTGTGTGACACTACAGTCTTTCCAAAGTCGATGGAACCATAGATGACGCTCTGTTCCTGCTCCCGTTCCAGGATACCAGGAATGATGGACTGGGCCGTCACACGGTAACCGCGGTAGTCGACGACGACGGTCCCTAGGGTGTACAAGCCTTCGACGTCCACCGCCCCGTACGCTCGGACGCCGTTGAGGTCGTTGGTGGGGGCAGCGTGTGCGGCGGCATCCCCGCCCAGCTCCCGGTAATGATCGCGCACGTCAAAGCCCAGGCTGAAGAAGATGTTGTTCCAGATGAACATCTGCATGCGGGTCTCCTCTCCGGGGTTGATGGCCATGACGTTGCCATCAATCACCGCCATGGCGCCACGCGTGGCAGCCGCGGCAAAGTCACTGTGTACCTGAGAGGAGACGGAAGAGGACATGGGGAGCTTACAAAATCTGGAAAAAATTACTGAATAGAACAAGTGAAGAACAATGGTTTAGATTATCAACAGTACAGCAAAGAGCAAGATTAGCAGGAGGCCGAGTCATGGTACCTGCAACCTAAAACCAGAGAGCAGCTGAGGAACATACCTTGAAGATAGCCCTCTCTCTCAGTAGGCGTTCTGGAAGGTTCTTACGGGCCAGTTCTCTTGTGGTCTGAAGCTCCTCGTTCCAATCTCTTGTCTGCAAACAAACAGACCCAGAAAGTTAAATAACTTTTACTTCCATTGCTCCAACACTTCACAACTGTTATGATTACCACATACCACTGTTCAGCCAACATTGGCATTTAAGCCCTTCTCACCTGTCCAGGTATGTGTTCCTCATAGCCCAGACGGGAGGTGTAAGCGTCCTCGGCCCTCACACAGTCCATGGCGTGGTCCATCTGTGGCGCTGTCCAGCTATACACCTGGAATGGTGTGGCTATCCTCTCAAAGGGATGTCTCTGCACCCTGCAGCCAACGACATGTATATAAGCAGATGACTCGTGACTTAAGCTCTTTCATGAGACACATCGCTGACATGGACAAGGCTTCCTGGAAGCAGCATTGTCACATGATGACAGGAAGAGGGGCAGTTAGAAGAGTTACCTCTTCTTCTGTAGGGCGGTGAAGTTCTTCTTGAAGGCTGGGCTGATCTGGCTCAACAGCTCCACCAGGGAGTGGCTCAGGAAGCTGGGGTTTGCTGGCTTGGGGTTGAAGGTGTAGGTGGTGGACCTAGGAAACGCACATCCAAGCACATTTGGTCAAAACCAGTGCAGTCCAAAAACAAGTACAGTCAAATAAAACATAATAACACATGCTTACAAAAACCTCTCAAACAAACCCATTGAGCTTGCGCCTAACATTTAGGACTGAAGGCCATATCTTCAGACCTTCTAATGCTATTTCAGATCAACAATGTGACAACAGGTGACCTCCTTCAAATGTAATCACACACTGGTTGCAATCCAGGCGTCAATGCACACACATCCAACCATGTACGTTGGTGGTGTGTCTAACCCTAGCTTCCCCTACAAGGCATGGCTGAGGCGGCCAGTCTTACTGGTTGAGGTAGAATCCCCGGGTGGAGGCGGTGATGCTGATGTGCCGCTCCTCCACCGTCACCATGTACAGGTACATGAGGTCACCGTGCATCTTCCTGTTCCCCGGAGGGGGGTTCCAGCCACTCATGGTCAGGACTTTCAGGCACAGCGTGGGCTGGGAGGGACGACAATCATCACCATCATCATCATATGCGAGTGGAAAAGGGAAAATGAGAAGTAGTGAGTGTAGTAGGTTGTGGTGGTGTCTGTATTATATGTTAACCTGCAGATACTTTTTTAGTTCAAGCATATCGTTTTTATATTTTCCCCCAACAAGCAATAAATGATAAATTTAAAAGAAAAGACTTGAGGAATTAAGTGAGCAGTGTCATTAATATAAGCCAGTGACAACTGTTAAGCCCATTACTATGGCAAGTTTGTGCAATTTCCAGCGTCAATATGTTATTGCTATACTTATCATCTATGGCTTGTTAACATCTTTCAATACATACCTTCCAGTCCTTGTTCTGTGGCTGGAGGGGCACCAGGGGGCGATCTTTGCTGCCGGGCAGGATGTGTTCAGGGGGGGTACAATCAATCTGCTCAAGCTCACTACCTTTCTTCTTCCGCTTTCCGCTATCTGCAGCAAAGGCAACAAGAAGGTCAAGCTTTCCTGCTACAAAGGCTAGGTTACACACAGACATGAATATACATGCGCCAGATGGAGGACTTTCCTGCACGGAATACTAACCATCTCTTTCCAGTCAACTATTTTTGGCCATTACACAAACTCAAATACACAGAGACACATGGATGATTCGTCAACAACACACGCCCGCACCAGCAGGCATTCAGACAGACACAGACGCACCTCCCAGGTCCCCGTCGGTGAACAAGCTGAGGAAGGAGAGAGAGTTGCAGTCCACTCCGTTGTAAGAGTCTGACGGGTCGAGGCTCTTCAGCAGGTCTCTGATGTGGCGCACGTGGATACGAGCCTCACGCACCGTGTACGGCTCTGAGGAGCAGGTGATGGAGAGAGGAACACAGCATTGGTCTTTTGTCTCTGGAGCTTGTGTTTGTTGTGACTTTTTATGAGCAATGAGGGTGGAGCAACAGACGGGGAAGGTCAACTTGAGGTTGCAGGTATTCTCCCTGTCGACCTTTAGTTTGAAATGTATTTACAAGAAAGGAGGCTTGGACAACCGGAAAGTACCTATGGTCACAAAACTATTCAATTGCTGATATAGAAAGATGTGATGAGTTTGAGACCTCCATCCTGCACTTCATAGGATCTCAACAACCTTACATAAGTGTATGGGTGCATAAACATAGTATTAGCTCCACCCTGACTTTTAGCTCCACCTTGACCTTTGGTAAACTCAGGGTAGGTTTTACAGTCATACTAATCACACTGGTAAAATATCTTCAGACCTACGACATGTCTTTGGGTTTTAATCTCGATCTTATCTGTGTGTGTGTGTGTGGGGGGTCAGAAAGCCTGGCTAGGTCTCGATTCCGTCGTACCTTCCACGACTTTGAGCAGGGAGCCCTCCTGCAGGCCCTCAATGGACTTTAACTCTGCAAAGTTGTCCAGAACGTTGCCATCCAGCTGCAGGGAGAAACAGGTGCGGTGGCAGGTGTCCTCCCGGTCCATCAGCACCTGGTGAATCTCCTGCACCATCTCCTGAGGAGACACCTGGTGGTTGGGGAGAGAAGACTTGTTGACTGCTCACCCAACTCATTTCCTGGCCATCACTTTAGCATTAATCTGATTGGATAACACATGTACCTGGAGGTCAAAGGGTTCTGTCCCAGGTGCTTGTATCTTCACAGTGAACCCTGTATCCTGTATCACGATGACTTCTTGTTCATTAGAGTCATCCCCGCCATCTGTGTCACCTCCCCCGTCTTGCTTCGACTCCGCCTCGTCCTCTTGTGCCCCGTTGCCATTCATCACCGCGGTGTCCGCACTGTGTCCTGTGATTGGACAGTTGGGGAGAAGTCACATCAGTTTTATTTGGAGGTCATATGTGACCATGACGAGTAGTCTCACTCTCAACTCAACCTTCAGCGGGCAAATAACTCCAATAAGCCACTCAGATGAAACCATAATCCTATCATTGAATTAATAGGTCTAATCTTTTGCATCTAATATAACTATAAAGTGTGTGTAATCTGTGTGAGCACATCCGTGATTCGATTATCTCAAGAACCAGGCATTGTCTGAAGTTGAAATGCGGCAGTCACAAGCTACATAATAATTTGCAAAAAGGTACCAGAGCATTGAAAATTTGTCCAAAATATGATGTGCATAAGTGACTAAATGATGTAGAGGAAGCACATTTGAGATTTTCAATTGTGATCTGAGAAAGTAGCTACCAAAACCACTGAGAAAACTCACCAGCACACAAGTTGTTTGTGTATCACACCGATATCTTACTCACTCACTGCATCACATGCACTGTGGCGCACCACGCCCAGATCACCATAACACTAGCACAAAACCTAAACACACTCATGAAAGAGGCCTTGACATTAAGCCATAGAAGCTGGCAGCCAAGTAAGGCAGACCATGGCAAGCAGCTAGCTGGGTCACACACACAGATCCTGGATGACCTAACTAGGTACTTCATGAAATATTGATGGATAGCAGCGAGCACACCTCTGCTGGTGGTGGAGGATGCAATGGTGTGTTCCTCTGAGCCTGAGGCCAGTATTCATGTAGCAGTATGAAATGGAAGGACAGAGGAGAAATACTATAATACTATATAATAAGACCATAACAATTAAAACGTTTTGAAGAATTCCAGCCATGCCACCATTCACAATTTAGAGTAAACATCAAAAACAATATGGAGAGCATCCAAACTCAAACTAGGCTGGAAATGTTATCCTAACTTTCCCTCAAATGTATAACAGGACCTGCTAAAGCCAGTGATGTGGCAACTGGGAGGATGTTTGGGGTGATGTTGCAATGCTGAGGGTTTGCACCATACCAAAGGTCTTTAGTCCCACATCACTGGTGGCTTGGCATGAGTGACAAGCACGTTACTGTAGCAGCTTGGCCAAGCAACTGTTCCACCAAACAGATCATTCAAACAGCATTGCTCAGAGAGCTGTATATGTCACTTCAACCTCATTACAACAGTAAGGCCAGGATGCAACAAATGGAACCAGGGTGGTTTCCATGCATGGACGTGAGAGCAGCAGAGTTGGGCCTGTGAGTGGTGTATGATTTGTTTGCTCCTCTAGCCAACAACTGCCGTGCGTCCTTGTTCATAGTCAAGGGTAAAGCTATGTCAGGGTTACCACGACAAAGAAGGGAGGGGGGTCCAACAGCTGGCCCTCCCCTAATTCCACTAAGGGGAAATCTACTAAGAAAAAGTGTGAGAAAGAGAGACGACTAGAGAGGAGAGAGAAAGAGTGCACGCTCTGAATGCCAAACACAAGGCCAAGGCTCAATGGTTGACAATGACGAGTACAGGATAGTAACCAGCGCTTCGGATAGGGCTGCAGTGTCCCTGGGTGGAGGTAGGATGTGAGTCTCAAAAGGAGGGTAATCAACTAGGTTTTAGAAACTAGTGAGGTGACCTCATCATGCTTGTCTCCATGAGCTGAAAACATCCTTTAAAATGTGAGGGAGAAGAGTGATGGCTGGCTACTTTTCATGCCACCTTATTCCGTTACATCTTTCATCTCTCGATCCATGCATGGATTAAATTGGGGAGGGAGCGTTTTGTTTGGGGTAATCCAGCAACCTAATTATTGCTAAACCACCACAATTGGCCACTCGGCAATGGAACCGAGGAGGGGTGTGAAAAGAGGATTGGGGGACGAATCAGAAAGGCCAATATTACACAACCTACTACACAATTAGCCGATCACACACAACAGGCTAGTATGTGGAGCCACACTAACCCTTTTTAGTGCTAATTAAATTGTATTTGGTATAATACTGCGCAAGACTTTGGGCCCTTGGTAACTCAGCAAATTAAGAAGTACAAGAGCACAATCATTTCATTACAAGCGAGCATACTCCACTGTGCGAGTAGCCTCTTCATTTAATTTGGTTTGTTACTTTTCCTTGAAGTTACAGTTATACAAAAGCTCTACCTGACAGTGCAGAGGGTCAACGATGAAATAAGGCAATATATAAGTAGTAAAATCTGAAAATCTATTGTTATGAACATTCCATCATGGACTTTGGCCACTTGCTCTCTCCCTTGAAGAAAATCAAGTTTAGGAGTGAAGTGGCTAATCCAACAGGCTAGCCATCTCTTTCCTGTTACCTTGTTCTAAGCCATTTTATCTCTCAAGGTTTGAGCACACGTCTTGCTTTGACTACAGATGAATTAATTCACCCGTCCACTTTATGGACCTTGACATGGGTCTACCGACCACGGCTGCTGGCATGGCAACAGGACACAGACAAGCATGTCAAAGGAAAAGAACAGAGTGAGGATTTACTTTGCTTGATTCATTATACCACAAGATGGCAACCTGGCAATGGAAAAGCTGTCTGCAGAGTCATGCTTCTGCATTCAAGTTTCAGAATCCAATAGAAATGACATGTATGAAAAAAGCTTGTTGACAGGACTCAACCTCAGATTGTGCTCCAAGGTAGTGGAATGACCCAGGGTGAATGAGAAATAGTACAGAGGTCTCTACTGACAGACAACACAGCGTAACCTGGGCTTAACTAAAAGTCTTATTTTTCTGTTCAGGAAAAAATTCCCAAACTCCATAAAAGATCCAGGCATGCTATGAAGGACAAATGGTGGTTGGTCATTGACCCTAAGGATTAAACAGGTTGTCTCTTTGCCCAACAGGAGCCTTAAGCCTCATAAAACCACTAATGGACCCCCTTACCCCAATCTGTCGAACCAACTTGCGCAGCCTGTCAAAACAAATGCTGGCAGGCCTTAATGCTAGCATTGTCTTGGTGTTGGTCCAGCAGTCCTATAGTCGTTCGTTCAACAGGTTCTGATGAGTTCATTGCATGAACTTTGAGAAAAGTAATTTCGCAGAAAAGGATCTTCCTTTTAGAGAAACTGGTCAAAATACTTGAACGTGTAGGTAAACGTTAACATAATGACCATCTGAAATATGTTGATTTCAGTAACCATTCCAAGAACTCAAGTTCTACATCAGAAACAACATATATTAATGGTTTTGTATACATTTTAGCATGAGATCATAAGGTCAGAACAACATGTGCACACCCCTGTATTTAACAGGCACAAAGGCATTCATAGATAACTGGAACCAATGCTGCACTGTTTAATGAGGATCTGCAATTAACTTCAGACACAAATCAAGCATGTACAACAATAGTGACTGATTCAAAAAGGCCTCTGTTCTACACATGGAAAACAAAGCAATCTCTAAGTAGCCAAACTCAATAAATTATAATTATTTCTAGTGCATGACAGTATGTCATGTAAAAAATGTAATCTTGTAAGAGATTAGCACAAAAAAGTGCACAACAGCCATCAGGTTATGACTGTCTACACTTTTTTAAATGAATTATAACATGAATATCCATGTTAAACTTGAACTGATATCAGTTTAAGGTAGGCTATATGTTGGCTATAGGTAGGCTATATCTAGTGTATGTAGCAAAATCATTCAAATGACAGTCCATGCACATATTAAATCTGATCGTGTTGAATAATTTTCCATGTGGCAAAACAGGGGGCATAATGGCAATACCCAACTCAAGGTCCTATCAAATGTGACATAGAAGAACGAAGGTTTTTAGAGAAGGCTTGCTAGCTTAAGTTGTGTAACTAAAATGGCCTAACAATCAGGAACCCGAATCTACCTGGCTGCAATAATCAACGATCCTTCAATCGATTGATTGTGTGACATAAAACACCTTTGCTATAATTTCACTTACCGGCTATACGACTGTCTTTATGTGTAAAGTATAACCTTCTCTCCCCGTGCATGCACGATGACTTTTTCTCAAAAGCAACCGCTTCCGCTTCCCGGTCGAGGAACAGCCAACCTCTACAATTCTGCAAGGGGGGGGGGTTCCGAGGTAATTTACCAACTGACGAGGGAATTTAGTGCACTAGATAGTTACAGCCACATCACATTGTAATGAAATTAACTCATACGCCACATTTCTTAAACCGCGTTTATCTGATAAGAAAACACTAAGGAGCCGCCCGCATGACAACCAAACCCCCTCCGTTCTTACTTGATGTGTAGTTCCACTGAAGGTGACCTTCAGTTCATTCGTTGGTCTGCTCTTACGGAACATGTGCGTAAGGAGTCAATAAGTGTCTTCTATTTGTCAGTCACTTTTGTTAACTTCCACCTTCGTTCTGATTTCAATTTATTATTTTACCACTGCACCACCAAGTCACTGAAATGTCAAACTAGCCAACATCCTCATTGTGAGGCCAGCAGATATGTAGCTTGCTATAAGCTACATAGTTTGCTATCCGAAAACGGATTCATTCATTGAAATACTAGCCTGGTAAAGGTTCAGCTTTGTAGCGTCGCTTGATTGGGCGGTCGGTTTAACATCACGCTACCTCTTCCGTGTGGTTTAGCTAATGTGAATCATCGACCTCTTAATGCTCCTCGGTTGGCTAGCTAAAATTTAGCTAACAACTAACTCGAGTATTACATTGCAAGCTCATTAGCTAGCTGCTTCCCATCAAGCGCCTCGAAGACAGTTCCTAACTCAGTTCACCGCTACATAGTTAGGACTATGGCCCATTGTATGGGTCACTGTTCTCATTAGTTTAGACCAGAAAAGTAACTCAGATCATAAGACTGTTTGAAGTGCTAATTGCCTGCAGCTATGAATCGTAACTGGTTGGGATATTAGAAGTAATTTAAGACCAATCATACATGCTATCACACAATGACTTTTAGCAAGATAGCTTATCTGAAATGCAATGTGCCGACCCATGCAGGTAGACAGATTGATCTACAGTTGCTAGCAATCACATTGTCTAGCTTTGACATTTACCGCAAGCACAGGGGTCCTTCACTGATGTGGTGGTCTCTTTGCTGTCCGGCGTCTCCCCACCTTCTTCTGCAAGATCAACCGCGTTACAATTGGGTACTGACGCCGGGATGTCATCCGTTTTGCTCACCATTATGTGACAGTGAGAGTGTGACAGCTATCTATCAAAGGTGGCAACAGAATTCCGTTGCTCAAACGTGTGAAGTAAACCCAAAAATGTGCCTCCTACAGCTATTAGGCTAGGTAGCTACATGCAAAGGGTACGATCTTACAAAAACAAGTCTGCCAAGGAAGGACAGTGCTTGACATAGCAATCACACGTGGTTTTCCTCCTCCCCCTGACCCCTTTGCCTTTGCGTCTCGTCCACCTCCAAAACGTCTGTCTACGGAAAGCGTACCATGACATTTGCGCAAAAATATTTGTATCAGGTTCTGGAATCAGTACTTTTGCTCATGTTATAACAACACATTTCTATAAAATGTTCAATAAACGTAGAAACCGTAGACGAACCATTTCATAGATATGGCACACAACCAAATGGCATTGCTTTTGAGAGACTATAAATCTGACATTAACCCATATCGAACATTATTATGTGGTATAAGAGCTGTTAACTAGTATTAAGAAAGACAAGATCCAGATTTGTGCCAAAGTAATATTCCTATTCTACTGGGTAATTGTGTTTTAACAACTGGTATAAACCATTTAGCATTTCTCTTAGGTGACCGTGTGCATCTTGCCCAGATAAGGTTGTATTAACAGTTTATTAGTATTAGTAATAGTATTATTTACTATGAACAAAAGCTAAAAGGCAATATTTCATTATTGCTTAGATCACAGACAAAGCAAGTAAACAGCGGCACACATCAGACTGTAGCCATTGCTCAATTTTATTGGAATAAAATGTACAGCTTTAAGCTCTACTGTCGTAAGATAACACAGTATATGCGGTAAATAAAGACAGACTAATAGAGTTTGTCTAACCAGACAACTAAATGTCCTGTTCTCCCCTATGACAGTGTGTCCCAGTCAGGGCCCCATGCATCCATTATAACGTTCTGTTTATCTGAGATAACTTTTATCTGATAAGTCTATTGGTGGATGACCGTGCATGGGTGCACACATTTTCACCTATCCAATCGTGACAGACAACGTGTGTCCTCAAGGAAGAGTAGAAGTGAGTTTGTGAACTTGAATAGGTTCCTAGAGTGTTGGAGGAAGCAATGCTGTGCCATACTGCATTATTACTAGAAACAACTGAAAAACAGATCAAGTCAAACAAGATGCAATGCAATATGCTGCCAAAGACAAAAGATCTGAGTTGCATCACATCGTGCACAATTACACCCATCTCATTGAGCTCAACCAAGATTGTTTAAGGATACAAAAGGCTAAACTTTGCAGCAAAACAAAATATATGTACTCTTCATGATGATGAAGTAAAACAATGGACCTCCCTGGTTATTTCAATCATGCAGGTAGATCAAGAGAATGTCTTTTGGAAATGTGGAATTGCAAAGCATGTGAGACAGAGAACACTTCTATATATTAATATGCACAGGAAAATCTCATCAATCATCTCTAAGGCATAAAACCATTCAACTCAGTTTGTGGTTAGCCTCTTTGGCTCATTATCTGAAGTCCTCCCTCAGACCAGATCCACACAGACCAACATCTGTTTAAATATAAGTAGATTAACTTCCAGTGAGAAAAGGAAGTTCAAAGAGAATGTCCTTTTTGGATGTGGCAGGTTGTGGCAAAATACGGTACACATCACTACAACCCCAAATACCCAGCAGATACATTATAATGTCTAAAGAAAAAAAAAGATTAACAGTCGCAGGTCCCACCAGCCAGAAGAGTGAATGAGAATCATGTTATCAAAAGCTGAGGAATTATTGGCTTGCTGGGTAAAAGTTAAATGCCACTACAGAGGCTTAGATATTGGCATCACCTCCTTAAATTGACTTGGATACAAGGACATGGTTATAATTAGAAGGTCCTTCCAACTTGATGCTGCTCAAAACATTATGATTACCTTGAAGAAAAAGACATTTTCTGGCATTAAACATAATATATCCAGTTTTCTTAAACAATCCATAAAAATATTATGCTAAGCAGTTGTAAAAAATATTAAAGTTAACAATCCTAAAAAATGTCCTTCAAATATGCTAATTTGAAATGTTTTCAATTAATTGCCCAGATACATTGAGCTATTATACTTTGCAAGTACATTGATATAAGGTTTAATGTATATATTGCTCACCAAAGATATAGGCTACGGTTCAAACAACACAAAAACATAAGAACATCATACTGACTCATTTGGTACTCAAGTTAAGCCAGTTCTTAAAAATAATTTCCAATTCAAGATTGAATGTGAACAATTGTAAAAAATAAATACAAATAAATTACTCAGTGTAATGTGGTGATTATGTTATTAGTATGGACCTGTATGGCCAAACAATGGACATGTGCATTTTGAGTTTTTGATGGTTCTACTAAAGAAGTTTCTTTACTATGAATGGCTCTAAGCAGGCAAAACTTTTAACTGTGTAACAAAAGAAAACTCCTATACTCTGAGAATCAAACGACATCAACACAAAATGCAATCTCAGAGCATACATTGTGGAATGCTAATTGCTATTACCTTCTCTCACCACTAGGGGTCAACATGTGCAAATCAATGCCACGAGATGGCAAATCTGAAACACTGTAAACTTAGCTCCCTACAAACTATCTTCTAGGATACATATTCACAGATTATATGCCCAACAAAACCCACATTCATAAAAAATGTACATTTTGAATTATGATAAGATCAAACCAGGGGATACCTAGGATGATTTTCCTTTCTCTCCCTCCCTATCGCTGTCATTAACTCACTTTAAAAAAACACACTTACAGTCCTTGAAAACCCAAAGAAACGATTTTCCTCTATGTCTCTTTTCCCTGAGGTGAAAAATCCTCAACACACCATCAGTTATTAAAGAATACAAACAAATCTTCTCCTTGTGCAGTCCACAAAGAATGCCTGAGAAACATGTATTCAGCTGGTCTAAATGCAGTACCATGTAGACATATACTTTGACGACAAAACCTTGAACCCAGAATGGATAGCCGGTTTGTGTCTGAAAACATTTTCTGTGGCGCAGATATGAGATACTAATTGTGGCTCATCAAAAGAGAAGTTAAGTTTGGTTATCAAAGGATATATAAAATACTACAGCACAGAGGCACATTACATAAATACCCATAAGTACTTACATGTGAGGCCATATTTAAAACCATTGTAAGAGAGTGCTTGTAGTGGGATACTTGTACTGTGACAAAGTAAACAACATAGGATTCATGATGGGTTGTGAGGGCATGACTGAACTTCAAGGGCATTTACAGTCATACATTTACAGTTAGCAGACGCTCTTATCCAGAGCGACCTACAGTAAGTACAGGGACATTCCCCCCGAGGCAAGTAGGGTGAAGTGCCTTGCCCAAGGACACAACATCATTTTGCACGGCAGGGAATCGATCCGGCAACCTTCTGATTACTAGCCCGACTCCCTCACCACTCAGCCATCTGACATCTGACACAAGAGAAGGGGAGAGAGATTTTAGAAATCTCTACTGATCACAACGAGTATACACAAAGTGTTTCTCAGCCGCTGGTCATCAAACTAGAAATCACATAACAAAAAAACATACAAACATAACTAACAGAGGTGATTTATAGTTGTTCCTAAAAATACATGGTCAGGAGCCATGCAGGAAGTCCATCACTGCTATACAGGTCAGAGGTCAAAACAACCTCAAAAATAGTATATAGAGTAATGTTAGTGTCATCAGATTATGTTCAGCAATGACAAGTGGTTATATTTAATTTAGTCATAAAGGTACTTCTTTGACTGGATTAATTCAAAATTGAGAAGTCTTGACAAATGTCCAACATAGCAATATGTAGTGCCGCAAAAGGATTATAATCAAGGATTTAATTACCCATCTCAGTATTAATTCAATCAATGTGCAAGACAATCGTTAATAGCATTAAACTAAATAAAATAATTTGTTTCAAGATTATAATGTTGCATTTTAAAGGCCAGGTCACAGTGGGGCTATTTAGCCTTGGTCTCAGCAGCAGGGGGCGCTGTGGCTACCAGTATCTGTGCGTCTTCCTGTGGCTCAATGCGCCCTTCCCCACTCCCTTTCCCTTCCTCTTCCTCCATCCCTATGTCCAGTAAGGGCTGTCTATGAGCCACTGAGTGGTGGCGTGCCTTGGCTCTATGCTTGCGAGGATGGAGGAATAGGGCTGGGTCAGGCATAGCTGTAGGCTCCGCAGGGCCCATCACCCGCTCTTGAGGGACGCACTCCCTAGAGCGTTCCACGCAAACGTGGCCCGACAAGGACCGTGCACTCCGGCGCTTGGGCTTCACCACCGGGGAGCCAGCGGGGGCTGCAGAGGGCAACTGAGGGGTCAAGGTGTTCCGCTCAGGTGTGTGGTGCGACCCCTGAATGTTGGCGCGGATGAGGTTCTGCCTCTGCTGCAGCCTCTGGTGGTGTAACTTCTGCCTGGCGGCATGGAGCTGGAAGGACAGATAGGCCGCCGCCTCCGTCTGCTTCCGGAGGTCTGTGTTGAGGACCGTTGATTGGTGGCTGCGGCGTTTGAGCTCCTCCAGGAAGTGGCGCTCCTTGTCTTTGAGGTTAGAGCGCAGCGCGCCCACCAGCCCGGCTTTGTGGCTCAGCTCCTTCCGCAACTCTCCTAGAGTGCATTGGCGCTCGGCCAGACGACCCTCCACCTCCTTACAGCGGGCCTCCAGGAGCTCCTCCTCCTCCTGCAGCTCTGAAACCCCAGAGGAAGAACAACATCACACACACACACGCACAGACACGCGTAGACATAGGCAGAGACATGCTTACACTCCAACACTCCCAACAGTATCAAACTACAAATGTATAGCACGCAATTGAATGTTGGATTGTAAAGATAACACACACACAATCCTTAGGTATTAGATGCATTGTGCCCCTGTCATCCAATCTATGCCCCAACACAGTGAGTGACCTGTGTGCAGCACTCATGAACCCAATCCCCCCAAGGACATATGGGCACACATCCAGAGGAGGAAGCACATCCATATGATATCTTGGGGATTGATTCCAGCCTGTCCAACAGATATGGACTTAGGTAATGTGACCAACTACTGGCAGCTCTTAAATCACACATTTCCCCTCACAAAGCCTATTGGAGATAATCTCCAGGATAGGAAATGGTATGATGGGGGGCAGGGGGATCAGGTTTTGTCCAGACAAAGGCAAAGAACTGAGCACATATGGGGATGGGGGAGGTGGGGGATTAGCCGGCATGGAGCAAATTCATGCCACCCCCAATCTCTGCATCAGTGACTGGCAGGACCTGCCATCTGCTGCCAGTCACCCGCTGGGCTACCGGAGAAATGGAGAGCTGGTTGGTAGACTGCTCACATTCTGCATTGATACACTGCGGGATGAGGGGAGAAAGGTGATGTGTTTTTTCTCAGTGTGTGAATAATTCATCCAGGTTCCTGGTCTGAAGGTGGAACATTAAATTAGTACAACAAGAGGAAAGAAGCCCAGTCATCCAAAGAGCTTGAAACATCCACTCAGTATTCAGACTGCATG
The DNA here is from genome assembly GCF_054491055.1 of Hypomesus nipponensis. Classification (NCBI taxonomy): domain Eukaryota; kingdom Metazoa; phylum Chordata; class Actinopteri; order Osmeriformes; family Osmeridae; genus Hypomesus; species Hypomesus nipponensis. Next base: position 9,275,281 of record NC_140375.1, read on the forward strand.
GAAGTACATGATGCCAGTCTGTCCGTCTTAGTCAATCCGGGTACAGTGGAGTAGAAATGGCCATAGGGATTGAAGGATAAAAAACTCTTCGTCAGTGTAGTGCCCCTTGGCTGACTAGACAGAGCTGGCAAGAGAAGGATTACATTGAGCCTCGGCCTCGGGTACGTTGACCTGAGAACTAGGTCAATGAAGCACGACAGGAGAATCCCTCAAGGAGGAGTTGAAATTGCTTTGAAGTAAAAATCGGACTGGCATTGAAGCATCAAGTTTAAATAGTTGGTTTCCAGTAAGTCCGCTACTGTTCAGCAAATGATCTGTCTGAATTCTGTGAAACCGTGTCCATATCCAACCCCCTGTTCTCTCTCTCTCCCTTTCTCTCAGGGTAACCCCTTCACCTCAGGGTCTCATTCTCTCCTGTCTCAGTCTACATGTCACCCCTCGACCAGACTCAGGGTGAAGTCATACACTATATATAGAAAACAGTGCAGTGTAATCTGATCATATTCTCTCCTCTCCCTTTCTTTTCACTCTCCATTCCCTCCTCTCCTCTCCCTCTCTTGATTACTCATACCCTTTGATGCCCACCTTTCTTACTGTACCATCCCCCCTCCTCCCTCCCTCCTTCTGTCTCAGCATACACTGTAATTGGATCTCCCCACTGGGGCTGTAAGGAAAAAAGAGAGAGGAAGGTAAAGGAATGGATCAATTTGCCAGGGTGGACAAGAAACAGCTGTGGAAAACCAATAGGCCAAAAGAATACCCTGATAGAAGGAGGGGGTCATGGCTTCTAATGAGACACAGGTAGAAAGACCCCCCAGCTGCTTTCCTGATGCAGTAATGCGTAAGTCCCCATCTTTCATTTTTTCCTAATCTCCAATCCTTCTTTCCCTCCCACTTTCTCTGTATTCTGTCGAGCAAGTACAATGGTGTTCGTCTTGTACCTAAAGAACACACATTCATGTGTTTCTGCTGTCTATTTAAAATGTAGACATTGTCCCATCTGAACCATCCACCTCAATTCCTAACCCTAACCCTTATGCATACCATGAATTTATTTATCTGACGAAAAATTCTCAGAATTAGGTGAACAAAATAAATAAGTAACAACAACATGGACAATAAAGTCCTCTTTGTGTGATTTAAGAGAGGGATGTTTCAGGAAGAAGAAAGGGGGAGAGAGGAAGGGCTATATAGGGACCCTTGCCTGAGGGATGGGTGGACTGAGGGATAAATACTTAGGACAAAGTGGACAGGGTGTTGAGGTTGACTGCCACAAAGGGTAGGCAAGCATACACAGCCCTCCTCTCAATCCACAAACTCTGTGTGTCTGTGAGTGAATGTGCATGTGTGTGTGTGTGAACCTGCATGCTAAGTCTATGGAGGGGAGAGAAATTGAAAAAGACAGACAAACAGGAGAGGGTTGACTCAGGAAAGGAACTCACCCACTTGAGACCTGCCTGGAGGCTTCACATTCACCTCGCATGTCAGCTCTGCAGAGACAAGAAACCCATGAGAGAGAGGACCACAGAACACCCAGACACCCGGGGCGAGCAGAGAGACACAAAGAAGCAAGAACAGAGACTGAAAATGGATGAGGTAAGGAGGTGACAGATGATCTGAGCTTCGGTCAGGGCTTTAAAGACTCTATTTGCAACATAGCCCAAGTAGTTTGTGTCTCTTCTGTCAATTATCTGGATTGCAATTCAGATGGTGGTGAATGTAGATTTGTGTAGACATGATCAAGTTGACTTAAACTACCGACACACATCTACTTTGTTGGCAGATATTTAGCCAGCAGACAAATATATGTTTGGTATGTAGACATGTTGACTTTATGAAGAACGGTTAAATGTTTGACACTTCCCATACAACTGCTGACACTTCCCCTAGTCACGAGACAGAATCCATCCTGAAAAGAAAAACACACGACAAACCTATATCCATATAGCATTGGCTCTTTCCCCTATCTATTCTCCATCTCTTTGACCGTCAACCCCCTTCTCTTTCTCTCTAGCTCAGCACATCCAATCCACCCCCACAGATGGCAGAGTGGGGAGGGAGTGAGAGAAGAGGTGGAAAAAGAGAAGAGAAGGGGAGGGGAGAAGAGCGACAGAGGAAAAGAAAGGCAGAGGAAACTGTGTCTGTCCGCACAGCACCAAATCTGTGTCTGTATATACGCATCTGTGTGTGCCTTTGTGCATCTGAATATGTCTGTTTGCATGGTCTTATTAACTTCATCTTGATATAGAGTAGCAGGCTCTGCTTGTTGGTAGAGTAGAGAGGTCACAGTCTACAGCTCTACCAGCCTAATTTGATTTGACCATCCCCCATAACTGGACTGCTGCGGTTGATCTCTCTCCCTCAATCTCTTTCTGTTTCAGTATCTCTCTCTTGTTCTCTCTTTCCCCCTTTCTCAACCGGACATTCATTTGAAGAGTAAAATGTGTGTGTTTGAGCCAACACCACTGCATCAGGCCTGTACTTGTGTTCACTTTGTATCATAACAGACTCCATCATATGCCACAAGCCTGATCACATGGATCCTACTGTAAACACGCTGGTCACTCACCAGTACATCGTTTCTGCAGGGACAGGATCTCCAGGTGTAGTCCATGCAGCAAGGTCATGTGTTCTTGTCTCAGGAAGACGATGCTCCTCTCCACCCTCTCCACTTGCATGGGCAGGGAGTCTGTATCCATGACAACCCACGCGCCTGCTCACAAAATGGGGTCACACAGCATGTTAATACATCATGGGTTCTATGCTTAAAAATGTGTGAAGAACTTCCTGCTTCCTGTTTCCAATAGCCATGTAATAACATACCAGGTACTCTGAGTATTTAAGCTAATAAAGGATAACTGATAACTGTCAAGTACAAATGAATAAAAACTGACGGCAGCATCAAAGCTACATATAACCCTTATGCTTTCAATGCTACCATTGCCATACCTATTTGTACAACATTGTACGTTTGTATAACATACAATTTTTTATTGATCCATTGTTGAGTGCGATAGACATTCAAAGGTTTCAAAGATACCCAAGGCAGCTGGGTGTGGAATGCGTGTGCACGTTTGTATGTGTGTACTCTATAGAATGGAAGAGCATGAGAACATTTTTCAAAACGGATACGTTACTGCATTAATTATATTAAGAATTTGAGTACATTGATTCTGAACGATACCCCAGTAACAATGTTCATTTAGAACAAGAAACCCAGACAACAATAACGTTGTTTTAGATTAAAAAAGGCTCAATTTAAAAAACATTTCAAATTGTGAGATACTCGTTAGGGTCATGCAGTATTGATCATCCAATAGAGAGAGACCAGCTGAGATGGAAGCAAAGCAATAGACTTCCTGATGTTGATAACACTGTAGCATCACTTTACTTAGTATTTCGGCTTCCATTACAATAAAATATCATTCAATTGAGACACCACTGTTGTGAAAACACTTTACTCTTACCGTGCTGTAAAGATGATCGTGCTACGGAGTCAACCAAAAATTAAGATTTATGATTCACAAGCTTTAAAAACAAGCCCCTCGACCCATGCATTGTCAATAATTGGTTGCGATTCTCATTTAGGCATATCGGTCGCTCCAATAATCTGCAAAGGATTACGTTACTGAGAACTAAATTAAACCAAATGAATTGTATCTTCTTATGTTTTAAGAGAGATTAAATCAGCGACGTAATATTTTTCACTTCAGTTTTTCAAGGGAGAAGGAAACCTTTCTTTTTTTTCATCCGTGCCACTTCGCTGCGTCAATCAGTATCATAACCCAGAGAGCCTGCATTTAGAGGAAGGTCAATAAAAAAAATGATGGTTCTCTCATAGAGCTGATAGAAACAGAGCGTATCTCGACAGGCGCAGCCATGGACGCATCCCCTATGTCCCTCGCGACTGAGCTGATACAGAAGGTTACTGTGGTCTGATGAAAACAAGACATTGTGACCGGAACACGTGAGATGATGGTATGACAAGACTCGGCAATGCAGCTAAAGAATTGGCCAAACCGTAAATTGACTCACCTTCTATGGGCAGGATCAATAGCGATTCAGTCAGAAGAGATGGAGACCTAAAGTCTACTGCTGGCAAATCTGAATACAGGCCGATTAGGAACAATCAAAATCCGTATTGATTTGTAATACGCCATAAACATAACATGAGCATCTTCATTTAGAGCTGCACTTGCCATGGCAAGTGCATCTATCTGATATTCGAGTTAGTCAAAAGAATAGATGAGTTAATGTTCGAACTAAGCGTCCTAATTTTGTATCCTGTATGCTATCCTATTATGTTCTTCTATTAATCGCCCAGGCCAAGGAATACGTGTTAGGCTATTAATTCACTTTAAAAGCAACAATTAGCATACTTTATGCACTATTTGGCGCTTTGGATAAGAGCTCCTACTAAATGAATAAAACGTACAATGTAATACATTTACAGATTTATTCAGCACCATGGATAACTCACGACAATGCACGCCCCATTTTCATAGGCCAAGAGCTGCCACTCCAAGTAGCCTATATAATTTTGTGTGGTGTCGTTGAATTGTGGTGGGTTTTGGGATTATATTTATCAGCGAATGTCATTCGTTGCCTGATAACAGCTCGTCAAACCTAACGTAAAAGGAATCTACTACTATTTACTGTTATTTATTTGTACATTAATCAATAGTTACAGATACAGTAAACAAACAGATTGGAATCTTATTAATTTACAAAACCATATTTATTTCCCCCGAAATAAAATTGTCATCCAATGTAGGCCCACATGTAGAAACAATTGTAGAACCAGTGGTGGTAGGTGAAAATACATTATCAAAATGTTAGTCTCGTACTTTTCTACTTTAGTGTCGGAAATACTTTGCAAGGCTGACTTACTTTTCCTGTAAATATTATTTTTCAAATTATTTTCAATTTCTCAACAAGGACTGTCATTGACGTATAACAACACATTAATCGAAGCTTATTAAACAGGTTCAGCTATAGCGTTTGTCGCGCATGCCCTCCTCTCTTCGTCCTGACCGTTGATGATTGACCATAGGGGTTGTGCATTGGGGAAACATGATGGACAGGTATACCTATCTGTACAAACAAACGGAACGAGACGAGGAAATAAGGCAAGGAGCTAGAGCAATACAAGCACTTCAAGACACAGCCATGGATTTAACATAGCAACAGTTATCAGGATAGCAGCATCCTCCATAAACCGAGGCCCTCGTGTGGTTGGAAAAGAGTACTACATCAATAAACGAGGCTTCACAACTAGGCCACGTTGGTTCTTTTTTCTTTCTCTTTTTACAATTATGATGGCACACAGCACCCAACAACCACACAAGCGAAGCTGCCTTAGAAGTTAACTTGAAAAGAAATACATGTACATACAGTACGTAGCCTACATTTGGCGAATTTCAACATCATTCAAACACTAGTTTCATCACACAAAAAAATTACAACCAGACTAGATAATCGTCGGCTTCATTCTGTGCAGTCAACTCAAAATTAACAAATAGCAGAGACCATCTTTCTCGCTGTAATAGCATAGTAAGCTGGCTTATCAAATTCAAATTGGCTTCATTGTAAATGTATTGAGAGTTTCATGTTACCAAGCTACAATAGGGTATGGATTTAATAGGTAAAATGATCTTTAATTGTTGAAGGTTGGAGTCCTAATTTCTCTATTCTATGGGGTCAACTGCAATGCAACTCCAAGACTTCACCCCAGTTCCCCCAAGATTTGCATGCACCATCCAAAAAGGGTTTTTAATGGATAAATAAATAGGCATGGTTCTTCTCACACTGTTGGATATAATGGCTGCATTTGGTCAGGTAGCTGAAAAAGTAAAGCGTCCAAAATTAAATGAAACTCCCTTTTAAGTAAGAACTCTTAATGGTCATACAACCACAACACCACCACAGTATAGAATAACTCCACCATCAATCAGAACCACCACATACCAACAATTCTTCAAATAGGGGATAGAAGGGTACAATTTTTCTAAAGGGATAAACAATGTGGTTGCCAACGGTTCATCATTGACAATCAATACAAATAAATTACAAATATACAAAATATGCAAACATAGAACACAATCTAGAACAAAACATTGCAAAAGAAAATCACATTATAAATGTTCAGGGCATTAGACAAAAATCCTATGATGGCTCTGTTTTAGCAAGCTTGGCAGGTTTCTAAGGCCACCCCAACTTGCCTGTAATAACAGATCATCGGATACATTGCCATTTCTCCAATTCTATCCTTTGAATTGTGAAGGAATTATAAAAGAATCTTACCTAGAATCAGATCTTACACACAACCCTTTAACTTACCCATTAGAAAGGTGGAAGTCACTGTACCATGTTGCTGTGTGAACTTGCTGACCTGTACAAGGACAGTAAGGACAGCTAAAAGGCCACTGTACAGCCCTGGACTAGCTCATTGGGCTTTCAGGTTGAATGAGGCTGAATGCTAACAGTTAGTGGCTAAGGGAGGCACAAGTAATTACAAAGCTTCGGGCTGTACAGGTGTCAAGAATGTGTGTGTGTACAAAACCATCTGTATTCTGTTGAGGCAAGCTTGTCTTTGTTGTGCTGCCTGACCTCAGTTAGACCTCAACCTTGCTAGTGTAGTTGGCAGCATCGACATCACCTTTACAAGAGAAGGTTCTGAGCAGACTTATCTATTTTCATCGGTTGGTTTGTTTATCCAGATGGGTTTCTTTTAGCCTTTACACAAAAATAAGTGATACTTTGCAAGTTGCAAAAAACAAACAAAAAACACAACAAAACAAGGAAGAAGATTAAACCATTTAACAACATTGATCAAGTTAGAAACAGATAAAACTGCTACAGGTTTTTCTTGAGGTAGCAGGTGTTTAGTTTTTTACAAAAGGCTTAGTGAAGCAACATCATCACTTCTTTAGTACTACTGTTACTGAACATGTTCACATATTAAACAAGACAGGTTTTGGATTCCAATGACTTCCTATAGTATATACTAGTCAGTGCAACAGGACTTTGCACCACAATCTGTGACATTTTTTTTTTTACTGTGTATATGTTTTACTCTTGCAATATATTAAATGGCAAAACAAATTATCTTAGCATTGTACTGGACTCTTGGTGTAATTCAAATCTAGTTGCTCCAATTGGTGCCAGAAAAGTCTTTTTGTTAGTCTAGAGGAATGCTAGCTTCCTTTGTACATTTAATGGCTTCCTCTGTACTTTTACATGTTTAAAATCACGTGTAAAACTAATACCATGGAAATAAGGTGTTTAAATGGCATAAGGCAGCACATTTGGTTAGTCTTTACAGGGTACATGGGTCTCAGGTGATGGGTGAACAAAATAGTGTTTGTGTATGTTTGTTTGCGTGTGCGTGTGTATCTAACCATGCATCACCACATTTAAGTATGCATGTGCCCCTATCCCTTCCCATCTTCCTACGTCTCCTTCTCCTTCTTGGCGTCACGGGTGCTGCCCTTCAGGAAGTCGCTCCGCAGCAGGCGATAGAACAGCACTATGTTCATGGCCGTCATAATTGCCATGCCCACGCTGCCCATCGTGTAGGCGAAGAGCGGCACGTTGTCACGGTTCAGGACCAGCCAGCGGGTCATCCATGCCAGGGTGTTGATGCGGAACACCACGTAAGTGCCCAGGTTGATCATGCTGTTGACGCGGTACAGGGTGCCTGCTGCCATGTTGGCCATGAGCAGGACCTGGCGCAGGTGCAGGAACACGGAATTGATCTCCACCAACAGCGCCACCACGGCAAAGCCCACGTAGCGGCAGGTGATGACGGAGATGCCGAAACAGGTGATGACCTGGAAGAGAGGATGGGAGGAAGAGGTGGAGAAGATTGAGGAAAACGTTTTTGTGAGGATGCAGCTCAGAATACTACTGGTGTTATTTTATACATTAAGTCATTAGGCTTCAGTTCTCACATCTATGTGTCACTGTATATATATAGTGTATGTACTCCACTTAATGTTCTGCACTTGTTCCGGGAGTACAACGGTACTTAGGAATGGTTTGCTGAACCCAATGCTAGTTTCCTCAAGGATCACAAATATTCTATTTTAGTTAATCTTATTTTAATTTTTACTGTTGCTGCTTTTTCTACAGGTACACTTGCACCTAGAGATTCATGTTGTTTAATTGTAACTTGCTTAACTACATGCTCTTATGGTTCTTCCCTTTGGCACTTATTGTTTGGTTGTTCACAATGTGTGCTTCTTGTTTTGGCTACGCGCAATTCTTTCGGGCTATCTTGTTGTTATTATCACTGACCTATGCACTTTGTAAAGTTCTCTCTTGGAAGTCACTTTGGATAACAGCGTCTGCTAAATGAATAAATGTAAATGTAATGTAATTCTATATTACCAAAGAAGCAGCTTAGACTGTCATGGTCTAATCAAGACAATGCAATGGATCACAATCTAACCAGACAGTAGGATCCCATGACTCCAGTCATGTCCAGGAAATTAACTATGGTGCTCAGTAAAGGTCAGAGTCCCTGAGATCTTGTGTAACCTTGTCACGCTCAAAGTTTTCTTCCTGCAGCTGTTTTCATAACACTCTTCATAGCTTTAACAGCCACAGCACCAATGAATGATGATCACATAACTATATGGTAGGGAAGGTCATTGTAGTTTGTGGTCCTTTGTTTAATCATATATGCAAGTTCATGCTTATGAAAGTATGTGAGATAACATGTAGTAGCATACTATAAACTTTAGAGGGCAGCAGCTACCTACGGTATATAGCTTTCTACAATGAAGGCATGGCGTTGAACCACAGCCAAACTGATAGTCAAACTGAAACCATATTTCAACTCTCAGAATCTTTCTTTTAAGTGTGTGTGTGTGTGTGTGTGTGTATTGTATATATGTGTGTTAATTTTTTTATGTCACACAAATTCCTGTTGGTCCCAAAACAGTCCACAGCAACCCTCTCCACAATCATCTGTCAACAATCTCCATTGAACTGTCCAATAACAGCAGGACTATATAATATTCCTCTATAGCACACACACACACTAAATCAATGGAATATTGTTGAATAGCCAAAACTTGATAATACAACCCTTGAAAGTAGCAAAAGAGCATGTTTTTCATATTAAATGACTTCATTTCACAGAGCAGACCTGCTCATTGATGTGTTTGTCACTTCTAATGGTGGGAAAGGATTGCAAGAAAAGGCGAGCAAATAGTGTCACATGCCAATTGTGGCTGATTATGGAGTGAGAACTGTACAGCATTTTAAAGGCATCCTGTTTCCAGTTTAGGACTCTTTTAGAGTTTCCATGGTTCTGCTGTTGGAGTGTGAATGAGCTTAACAGCTGAAACACATATTTAGGAAGACCTTTTGCATGAGCGTATGGTCATAACCAGGGTCATTAAACAGGATTTTCTGATCTCTCACATACCTTCACATTAACAAGTGAGAAAAAAACAGGTACCCCCTCGATAAGAAACGCAAAACTAAAGTTCCACTGTTTAAATATGAGAAAACAATGCCAAAAACAAGTCTGAAATATTCCACAACAGAAGAGGTAGCTATCGGTTTTAGCCACAATACAAAACCTAATTACCCACAATCCCACTTTGGCGTGACATTCTGCATTGAAAGAAAAGGTATTTGTGTTCCACTGGTGACAGCATACGCTCACAACTGACCTACACTGACACACACTCGGGTAAACACTGGCCTGGTCTAAAGGTCGCAAGCTACTCCTCATGAGAATACTAATTAGAGATTGTCACCTCCTCTACAGACCAGTCACACCGTCCACCACACACACACAATTTGAGACTACAATCAAATCTCATGCCCAGGCGTGCCCAAAAATAATAACACTTAATGCAGACTACACACCACAGCTAGTCAGCCAGACTCTACCATACATTATCCCTACTGTGACTGACATTATGGCCAAGAGTGGCAAATCCATTACCTGGGCTCAAACCCAATTGAAACAAGGAGGTAAAATGTGTTCAAGGCTCAATCAGGTATTTAATACATCTTGAGAGAAACAGCGTACATATAACTGTTCTCCCCCTTTTAACTCTTCGACCTTTCCCTTGACAACTTCTCCAAATGTGTATTGTTTTCTATGTTATCAAGGCTGAACGTGTGTGTGTGTGTGTGTGTGTTTGTGAGAACAGGGGTCAGGGGGCCTAATCTCTTGCTGCTGTAACTAATGAGCCGTGTAGGGCCTGGGGTTGTTACCCCTGTGAGGGACTTCCCACCAGAGAAAAGCCTCAGGTAAACAACCACAGTCTGGGTCACCAAAGCTCCTTACTCCAGCTTCCTGTGTGCCTATCACCTGCACTGTGCACTCTCTATCCCCCTTTCACACACACACACACACACACCTAGATAAGAGTAGGACTTCCATAACAATCACTGCTTATCTTCTACCTGGCTTTTTGTTCCACAAAGTTACACATCTTCATGAAGGAAAAAAGAACACAAAACACAACCAAGCAATGGACAAAAAGTCATAAAACATCTTATGAGATAAGTACAATCCCGTTGACCCAGACTTGTCCTACAGTGTAATTGTGTGAGTTGTTCTTCATGCTGATAACAGGCACCAGTTCAACTTTTCACACCCCCAAAAATACATAATGGCATACAGTCCCATCCGTGCACTGGATTTACCTTAAGGTTTGAGCTGTTAAATACACACACGCACACGCACACGCACACGCACACAACCCCGAGAGTCTACTTTTATGGCACTAACTTCTCTTTGATGATGTATGAAGAGCATCGCTGGTAAACGTTGTGTCAATAAAGTTGTCACAGGGACAGCAATTTCCTGGACTGACCTTTACTCAGAGAGATAGGGGTGGGTAAGAATACCCTTTAATAACAGCTTTTACAACCTACACACCAACACATGAGATATCTGAGACCAGGTCTTGGTTGCTTAACTCACTGAATTATTTACCAAAAAACCTGAATTCTAAAATCTGGTGAACTTGCCGATCCACGACAGTCATTCATAACTGCAAAGTTTATGATAACAGTAAATTATTGTGTTACCTTGCTCATCCTCACACACAGAGAAACCTTTGAGCAAGTTGAGCCTTTTATCTTAAACTGAAAACGCAACCAATTGAAACTCAGCAATGCAAGTGTGTGGCTGATTAACCAAATTGACAGCAGCTAAAATAAACGAATTGGAGGTTTAACCAAATCATCAGGACCTATATAACTTCTGGGGAGCTGAGCCATCACTGTGATGCACAATTTCTCCATGGACTTGTAGACCTGAAGCCCACATCAACCAACCATGATGGGGGAATGAATCCTCACCCCATTCCAAACAGTGAGCTGTCCTGGCTGGGGCTGAAGCCTCTGTAATCCCCCTCCTAGCCCCCGGACCCACCAGAGAGCCCCCGTGGACCATTAGAATGATTCAGCATTAGTAGGCTTTACCTTGCTAAGCCGAGGGTAAGGCTTAGCTTTCAGATGTCACAGGAGCTGATATAATCCTGTTAAAAGTGGCCAGGATAGGACATATCCAGACACGCATGCACAGGGGATGAAGCTTCAGAGTTGACATGGGGTTGAGAAAAGGGCACGGCAGGTGTGGCAAGAGCTCTGAACAGGAAGTTCTGTGGCTCACGCTTGACCCTGATTCAATTTCACTGGTTAACTCTTCAAAGTTGTTCCTTAACTCAAATCTTCTCTGCTCACTACCATTGGAGGGCAAACATCTACCATTTAAACTGCCAGGCAAATGTGGATGCCATGAGAAACAAAAAATGGCTTTGTCAAGAGAGGGAACAAACACCGGTTCTACAGAGTTAAGACTCACACCTGAAACTGGTTGTGCCGCTTGTACCGGCATGGCAGTCGGTACAGCCTGTTCAGCAACAAACACAGAGCGATGCAACAAGAATAGTAGCAAACAAAGATGAGGTCAATGGAGTTATTAACTCTTGAGGTACCAGGCAGCTTGCCCTGACAGCTACTGACAGGTAAACGTACCCCCTCTCCCCAACAGTCTTGCCACACACACACACCCATCTTCCTTCTCGAGACACCCCTCTGTCATCCCTCAACCCTGTACTCTCTTTCATCCCTCAATTACTCACGAGAAATGCAAGGGTCAGGAAAGTAGCCTTTGTAGCTTACCTAACCAGTGATTCAGGTTGGATGTTTTGTTAATACCTTCGACAGTAACAAAGTGAAGAGAAGATGATCCCATATCTGGGGTCAGGGCAATCGTGTACACTTGGCAGTAGAATGTGCCTGACCACTGCTGGTCAAAGGTAATCAAAAAGCATATTTTGAGACACTCCAACGTTAATGTAAACACAGGGCCGCAGTCAGAAAGAGGAATGAGGCTGGCCATCTCCTGCATTCCACAGGACCTAAATATAACCAGGAACACGTAAACAGCACCCAGTCACCCCGCTCCCTTTGCTCATCATCACCGCTGCAATACTGCATGGATCTGATATACAAACGGACACACACATCAAGACATGCCAATGCAAGGTGGCAGAGGGAGTTCTCTTTTGTGTGTGTGTGTGTGAGTCAGGCTAATGATCAGGTCTTGATAGGGATTCACTCACTCGAGGTCAGGCTTTGATTGCAAATACCATAGCAACAACATAAATTCCATTGCAACAAGGCATAGCTTAAACCAACAGAAAAAATCCAGCGTGATTGCCAATCCTGCATTTGAAAGTAATTATTGCTCCATGCATTGTGGTTTAAAGACAGGGTTGGTAATGTTGTAGAGATACACTTTTTGTCATATTCACTGAAATAAACGTTATAAACGTTATAAACGTATAAATGGTTTAACAGTCAAATTAAATCCGATATCAGTGGGTGTCACAGGACTGTAAAAAACATGAACAATCGTTAGGTTAAGACCAACCTTAATGATTGGTCGCTATTTGGATCAAGTGCGATGATTGGACGGGCTATTTGCATGTGCGTCTACCTCCCTCACGGCATTAGTCAGGCAGCGCGTTCAAGTGTTTCAGGGTATTGACTATGAAGGGAGGGATATTTGGAATTGAATCTTTTCAAACTCAAGCTAAAATTGCAAGGTTCGCAAACCTTACTGGATCCTGCCTTAAACTTTGACATCGCAAATATTGAGTGTCGATTCTCATCATATACAGTATATGTTCTTTAGTGTCTATTCTCATCATATACAGTTTAGGTTCTTTAAAAAACCATAGGCAGACTTCTTCTCAACCTACACACCCCCAGCTCTGATCACCCTGTACCGTAAGACAGTTATTGATAAATAACTGAAAATTACTTAATCTAAACCAACAAATTAAATACAATTTAAAAACTATTTACCAGGAAGCACTATTGTGGAGTTCTTGATTGCAATTGGTCAATACTTGGTCCCTGTACATAAATACATAGAGGGTTATGGCAAAAGGAAATGGGCTGGGGGAAGCTAATGATTGATGATGATGATGATAATGGGGGAGCCTATGGGCAACTTCCTGTATTGAATAAGGATCGGAGGTGGCTGTAGCCATGAACACTGGGATATGCGAGGGGGTCAAAGTCTACATGTGAATGAAATAACACATGAACATGCTTCATCAATGATTCATGTGGGCGCAGAGACAAGCAAACACACATGAAATGTTTACCGCACATACAAATATACGTGTGTCAACTAACAAGAGATTTGATTTTCTAATAAGACATAACAGAAGTGTCTGCTAAATGATTACATTATTAAAATGGGACATAAAATAAGTTAGGCTGGTTAGAATTGGTATTGTATTAAGCTACAGATAAGAAATGTCTTCTCTGTTGGACTCAAAAGTCGTTTAGGAGTGTCTCGTCTTCGAGAGTGAACTAGGAGTGTCTCGTTGTTTGACAGCCCATCCCCATTACAAACAGTACACACGACTGTACATAAACAGACTGTTACTGTTGGAACCATACACATACCTTTGGAATCCACTGAGGTATTCAGCTGTCTTTCAGACAAGTTTCACATTTCCTCCCCCCGCCCTGCCTGCTCTCACTCATCTCGCCCTGATGTTCTGGGTGGAACCATCCCCTTACGAAACACAAAAACAAACATGGTTTGGTCTACAATAGTTACCGTCTGAAATTTTCAAAACTCAATTAGCTTCCTGGAAGAACTACATTCCTGTTTTCAAAGTAATGTCTTCAATGCCACCTTCTTGAAACACATTCCTGCTTATATTATTGGGCAGGAAACACATGAAAATATTGTATATAATATTATATCATACAATTTTTCTACATGGAAGAGCACAGTAACATTTGCGGTAAAAGAGAACTGTCTTTCCTTTTTATTTAAATACTGGGTTCCTAAACATGTTTTTGTCTTTAAATGTGTTTTTTCAGCTTTTAATAATCTTCCAAGTCTCAAACAGGCAGCTTCCACATCTAGAACTTCCCCGCAGATGTCCAAAATGTTTGTGGTTGCGCTAGATTCAGGTTTAAAATGCTGACTTAATAATGTGAGGATCTTGGAGGACTTCCAAGGAGCATATTAAGACTCAAGGTTTATGTGGGTAGTCTCTTTAGAACCATGAATTGTATTTATACATTTTTTTCTCAATTACACAAAATATATTGTAAGTAGTAATATATTGTATCTTATATGTAAACAGCACTCAGGGTTTTGGAGCTTTATTACAAAACAACATGCAACAAAAGGTCCCCCTCATGGAGTGTTGTCATGTGAGGGGGCGGAGGCTGTTCTGAGTGGGTTGATTCAGGGGGGGATGGTGGAGATGTTTTGATTGTGTGGGCAGGGATATGGGGGTGGAGTAGATTTGAATGTGTGTGAATGGCGGAGAAGGTATGTGAAAAGGGACATGATGTCTGTTGTCTAAGAGGTACCACTATCCCTCTGAGAAAGAGAGATAATGTGCGTGTGTGTGTGTGTGGATGTGTGGGGCTTTGGTTCATGTGGAGACCAGATGTCCTTGCTTCTGTCTGGAAAAAAACACTGAGACGGGTCTCTCCCTCTAAAGAGATTCCCACAGACGCTTCACTCTTCTCCCACCAAATACATTCCCTCTCTCCCGCTCTTCTTCCCTTACTAACACACCAGCTCTCTTCAAATCTTATTGTAATTTGACTAATGTAATTCACAGTAGGCGGGAGAAAACTTGTCAGTCTAATAAAAAGTTCTTACTTTTGTTGCATTGGTTTCAATAACATTCATGTTCGCACAATGGGTGCTAAAGCAAGAAAGCTCTTGCTTGAGGAAACAACAAAAAAAGCAGTTATTTTTCTGGTCCCTCAACCCACAGCAGCATGACTCTGGCCAAAAGGGGAGTCTCACTATGGAAAGCCTGACGATCTCTGGAATCCTTCTTTAGCACACTGTGTACTATGCCAGCTCAATTCCTGGTATGGCTAGTTATCGGGAATGCCATAGCACACTGGGACTTGGTTTAAAACAATGTGGGTAAAATTTACAAAATTTAAGAAAAACCTGTCAATGGATGTAAAGGAGGCCTAAAGATGTACAGTAGGTTCCATCTCAAATATTTTTGACATCCTTTTTTTTAGGCTTCATTCCAAAGAGAACTCCACATTAAACATAGTCTATATTACACATTAAGTTGGAGCAGGAAGGATGTGAATGCAAAGGGGAGAACAGTTAAAAATAAGGTATGGCAGGCACTCAGCCTTGGTGGATGAACTGAACCCATATTAAGCTGTGGAAAAAGGCACCCAGGAAAGGAAACTGACTGAAAATTACCAATATATTGAAACACAGGTTTAAACAAAACAAGATCAAGTTCTACAGGGGGGAATGGGGGAGGAGAGGAATGGAGAGGTGGGGAAACTGGAGGCATCCAGTAGCATGGAGAGCAACCACACCTCGGTGACACCACCTGTGACACCCAAATATGGTCACATCCTCCTAATGTAGTGGTGAGAGCCTTGGTGTCAGGTTCTGAGACGTTCTTTGGGGGAGCATGCTGCTTCCCACTCCAATAACGCTGTTTATAAACAGGGAATTGTTGGAGTCGCAGTAATCCTGCTTTTTGGATCTTCTTACTACTGTGTGAATGGAAAAAGCAAGGCATAATATACCATTAGCCTTGTGAAAAGCACTCCATCACTTGTTTAAGTTGCCCCAGATGAGCGAAGCCCAGTTCAGGCATGGCACTCGGGCAGCGTGCCTCATTACGCTCATTAACTACACCTGTGTTAGCCTGCTTCAAGCCCATTGGACCATGTCCGATAAGGCGGCATTATAAATGGATACTCCTACACTCACTCCCGGTTGGATATTGTGAAGCTGCCACCCTCCCCTATCCCCATCTCTCTTGTGTTGTCTGTATGTTACATCAGGTGGGATTATTTCTCAATTTGCTCCCTGCTTCACATTCTAGAGGCATTGGGTTACTTGAATCGACTTTTCAAAATGCATTTCTCCCAATGCAAGCACAGCTATCTGAGATGTTTTTGAAAACTTCCACCGTGGGTTTGCTGTTTCCCCAACACCAATTGCTCTCATCCCTTTCTTGTTAAGCAGAAATGGAGTCTGTCATTAAAAAGGCCCATGTGCCTGTCTGAAGGAGAATGCTGTGGTCACAAGCTACACTGTAATGGACAGACGCATTCCTACACATCAGCTGACCTATTTCACCATGTTATTCACAACCTTAGACCACAAGACTCACTATCTAATCTAGGGTCTGCCATGAGGTTTACTACTACATCTAGTAGGATAATATAGTCTGCTTCAGCAGTTGTTTCTCATGACTACATAGGCCCTATTCTTTGTCATTCCCTTAAAAGGTTTTCTGGATACTTTTGCTTCACACTCAATCTTGTTTCACCTGATGGACCAGTTTTTGAACTTAAGTTCATGATTGTCTCATGCCTCCCTTCTCAGGCCCCCCACCCTAGCAGCAAACAGCCATGCTACTACCATGCTGCTTTCCAAACTCTAACAAATTGGATGTTTGCATCTGTGTTCCCAGACCTTTTAGGCCCTTATGCAAGAGTTATAGTAGAACATAAAGGTTATATACACTATGGGCTGGTTTTGCAGACAGACGCCTAGTCTAGGACAAGGGGTCCTAGAATAAACATAATATGTCTGCAAAACCGCCCCTATATGTTTAATCTCCTCCCATCTAAGACTGACTCAGTGATGTAAACACTGGTGTACCATTTTGGCACAAGCATAAGGACTTCCTTTTTCCCAAAGGAAGGGGAAGGGTCAAAGGTTAGGGGGGGATACAGGTTTCTGTGTACTGCTGTCTCACAGCCCATGCCTTAGTAGAGGAGTGTCCTCCTCTACTTTGCCATAACTACATGTCCATTCTGCTCAAGAGCACACTCACACAAAAAGATTTGCATGGAACAGTTGACTGCTTAGTTTAACTTCCTTCGTTCACTAGAACTGGGATCAACACAGCTTGCCTTGTTATGCTAACTTTTAGCATCACCCCACATACCAGATAAAGGATTACAAAATGAGTAAATGTAACAAAAAGGACTTCTTGTATTTGTTAGGTGAATACATGGCCACCAAAGTATAAGCAACAAAAGGAATGTCCTTGTCACTTGGGAAAGTGAGAGTAAACAAAGAGATCTACGTTTCCTCTAAATCACACAACATCCATAATTCTCCTTCATCATTTACGCCAGGACTAAAAAGCAGAAACGGAAAGAAAGAAAAAGACAGTGATAGAAACAGAGAGAGTCCAGAAAGTAATGCAAGTGAATGAAGAAAAAAAAGTCCCCCGTTTTCTCTCAAAGCCATTGACAATCTGTTTGGGCAGCTTTCCAGATAAGACCTCATCCTGAATGAGGTTCACCATCCCAGTAAAGTAAGAAGTGAGAAAAAGTAAAGAAAACAAAGCCTACTAATGTGGTCTGGCTAGCTGGCTATTTTCCCCGGGACGGGCCGATCTCAAAGGGTGATGTAACTCATAAGGACTATGCCAAAGCACTGTCACTTTAATTCTAATATGTGACCATAGGGTGTAGAGCTGGCGAACTGGGTTGGTGGGTTTAGATACACACAGCACTGTTGCTACAGATAGTAGACAGTGAATCACTGAATGGGGAAGGCCCATATGGTGAGTCATACACCCACAGGGATGTGTGTTGTACTTGTCATCAGCACACAGAAATATGGACACATTTAAAAGACACACCCTAACAAAGTACTCGTACACCAGCTCCCCAAATAGTTGTCTGTGAAGAAAGCACATGGAGTCATGGGTCAACACTCAGATAAGTGGTCAAATCTTCCTGGAGAAACCTTTGACCTGATGCTGCTGACAAAAACCTGATAAAAGGAAGTCAGATGGCCTCAGACTCACCACTCCTACCTCAGCCTCTCCACCCTACCGGTTTGAACACCTGTTCATAATCGAGAATGGCGGAGGGAGAGATGACCCTTGACTTCCACCTAGACATATTTTACCTTACCGTGTATATCACACTTGTATTACCACAAGACACCTACTGTTATATACAAGACAAAGGCTAACCCATTGTCCTTAAAAAACAATAAACAATTTCTGACATGAATGACAGTGTCAATCTTCAGACCAGGTGGCTTAGTTCTGACGGGAATGGTGAAGATACTTATGAGCAATTGTGAGTTTCCTGAGGGGGTTTGATAAACTCTTGGGAGGTTTAGACAAGGTAGGGTGGCTTGACAAGAAAAACCACTCCAGTACACTGGGAGGATGCTGTCTGCTGTTTATCAGGACCTATGAGGTGGATAGTATTGAATGGTATGAATGTTGGCTAAATTGTGCTTAGAAATACACACCTCTGAGTGTGTAAACCAGCTGCTAGGCTTAGAGAAAGTTCAAAGAAAGACTCCCTCAACCTCTACAAGGGTTAAATATTTTATGGGTCAAATCCATATGATATAACAAATGACAGCAGATGAATGTAGAAAGATGGAAAGAAGGTCTACCTCAGACTTGTAGAGGTGCAGCTGAAACCACTTACCACCACGTGATGGAACAGAAGCTCCCATGATTGGCCTATTTTCTGGTTCAGAACCATGTCCAAGAAGTCATATATGAAGTAACCTGTCAACATAAGAGAATCACACTCAGAAAAACTACAAATTGATCAGGCTTTTTTCTAAAAATGGAACCTTGGGCATATAAAATGTTGGTGGTACCCCGCTTCCATGACAACACCAAGTATGGCAACCAAGATGTCGGTTGGAGAGAGCTATTTATATCTGTTTCCCCGCTAAGAGTGTCTCCATGGAGACAGGTTTTCAGAATGGCGGAAAGATAATAAAGCATTAAGATGAAGGGTAGTGGGAGGCAGGGGACCCCGGATATACTCAACTTAACCCCTAATACATGCTCCCATGTTCTGAATTTTACAGACATTTTGCCACTGGTCAATGTGAAGTACTAACATTGAGGTACTTGTAACATTCAGGTGTCACAAGGAATTTTACCCAATTCATTTAGCATGTTCAGGAAAAGTGCTTGATTTATGCCATTGTTTTTCAAATCACTTGTTGTGAAATAAACTTTCTGTAACGTGACTAGTAGTGCCTGTTGCCTGGACTTGAATAAAGGCCTCTTATCTCATGGCTGGGTCTCATTACATTCATTAACTGCTCTCTTTTCACCTTTGTGTATCTGTACTGAGTTTGGAGAGAGTGTGTGTTGTAACAAGCACTATTTAAATACACCAGCATTGACCTTGATGATGTCTTTGATGTCATGTGAACCCTGAGCACTTAAAAGGTGATCCATCCATGGCACACCCATAAAACAAAGCTTGCCTTTCTCTATATACTTATGTTGGGATGGTAACAGAAAATGTAGAGCATTAAAACAAAAGAAAAAATTTGATATACACCCTTACACGGATACCAAAGCCAATTTAATTCCATGATTTATTGTGGTAAATAATTTGCTTATAACAATTCTGTGACTGAGATGGTCAAAAACAAATGTTACATGTAATTTTTTAATCCAATTTGAAAAGTATACATCAGTCAGTTTACAAAATATGGAATCAATGATTGGGAATGAAACATTTAATTGTCCCACAAAACATACATTTCCAAGATGGCCACCAAACACACTGTGGCCTCTGTATCACGCCACATTGTTGGTGGGAGGGCCAAAGACACTACACTTGTTGTGACTCTTCTCTCTGGACAACCCACATAAATGTACTGGCTTTTTTTTGCTGTTACAGCTAATATCTGAAGTCACATGGCCTATAGGGGTAGGTTTAGTGCCTGGGACGAATCATAATGCCCCCCATTGATTCTTACTGGGAGAGTGGCTTCCCACTCTCCCAGCTTCTGGGGGAGAGATTCTTCTAATGTCATTTAAAAATCCCAGAAATTCCAGGACTTCCAATGTTGTACTGCATGCCATCACTTACAGTAACTAAGATTGTGACAAACTGAAAGTAAGAACTGTGAATGTATTTCAAGTCCTATAGAGAAATATTAGGTTTTCATTGAACTACGTCTAGTTATCTGTTTACCATGTTGCCAAATACAATTTGATGTTGTTGGCAAATTAATGTCAATTTTCCAGAATTTGGAAGTGCTCAATGACATATGTAGCATTATATGTAGCATTACATATGTCACTTACATATATAAGCAAACTCACACACACAAACATTGTTACTATCCAAAGTCACCTCACTATGGAAACCTACACAAACTTAGTTACCCTGAACTTACTTTATGAATACATCACCAACAAACAACAGGCCTACTGTCTAAGTGTAAAGGTGTGGACATTTCACATCCCTATCCTCATGTCCCCCCTGACTTAACATCTCGAACCAGCTGGCAATAATGATGAGTAAAATAGTCTTGGCTATTTATCCTTGATTATTTTTTTTTCACATTTCCCTTCAACCAGTGTGTTACATTACACCGAGCATAGACTAGTCTCCATGGCCTTCCCGCCTCAGTACTCCAAGTATCAAACACACTGCTCACCCCACCTGTCACCCTTCTCTTACAATCCACGCGGACTTACCTATTGATACCGTTACTAGCGCGTGCGAAAACGCAGAATGGGTCCCTATCAAATCCTCTGCCATCTGTGGGTGAAGTACAAAGCTATAAAGAAAAAGAAAACAAACGTAAACAATTCATATAACTTACAGAGAGTGGGCGTGTTCAAAACAAAATACAGCACTTTTGAAATGTAGTCCAAATTGTTGAAGCGTACCAAATACGTAATTGTACTGATGACAGTAGTCCAGATGCGGCTAATCAATTCGACCAGCCAATTATCACAGGCTACTGATTTCCCCAAAATATAAATATACAATGTTTATTGAAATGAAAATATAATCTAATAAACCGATAATCTCCCCCCCAAGGGTTCAAACGTGCCCGCTTTGTTATCCAGTACTGTTGAATGCTTTGACAAGACTCACCATAGCACAGACCATATCCCAGTTATTAGACTGTGAACGAAAGATGTCGATATATTCCTCCATTTCCATGCGTTTCTGCAAGCAGAATCTGGCATGGGGAGTTTGCCAAATCCTGAGTTGACGATTTTAAAAAAACATACAGAGCCTCCCGCCGTCAAAATAACTGAATTCAACTCCATGCCTGACCCAAGCCCTTGTTTTCAGCTTTTTTGAAAGACTTGTCTGATGTCTGTAAACTCGCGCGCTCCACTGGAATGATACCTTCAGCAACAATTTGCGCTCGATTTAGATGATCACAACGTCAAACGGTACATAATGACCTTTCACATAAAGTGGTGATATACAGATTCAAAACAATGTCATGTGTTCATGGCAGACCGACAATAATTCGAAAAAAAAATATTTTTCAATGTTTTTTTCCCGAAGATTAATGCGTGTCCACAAGAGCTAATTGCGTTCGCCAGATACAAATGCAGTTCCACAGCAGACGACAGAATTTATTTGGAGGATACAAGCGTAATGAAGCACAGGAGTTGTGAAACGCTTGTATTATAAAATCCTGACAGCGCTTGTGTAACTTTTCGTCCTCAACGCAAGGGAACAACAGTCTCCGCCCTACTACAAGGGGGCGCGGTTAAGAAAAGCTGTCGTTTTATACGTGCCCATCCTCGTTCATTCAAATAATTACTAAAGATTTATGGGAAGATTAGTTTTACGCAGGTATAAAACTATGGTATAGTTCTACATCTGAAAGGGAAATTGCTGTAAGGATGAATCAGACAGCAATTTATATTTTTTCAAAGAACTAAGTTTAGAGACAATATACAGCCAATATAGCAGGCTAAATAAATTAACCACATATTTCTTATTGCATGCATCATGGAACATTTCATTTTAAAAGCTGCTGGCTCAAACTAGTAATGGGGTAAACGAAGCTTTTCAAAGCAACGAGCTATTTGAAACAAAGTATCGCTTTTTCGAAGCGTCTGATAAATCTTTTCCATAGGGACATCTGCTGGTCAGTTCAAGTATGACAGATCACAATCTGCAGGATGCTACAGTACCCCCTAGTGACCGAATGCATGTTAGCCTACTACAAACAAATTATATAGTGGGATTTTAGGGCAACGATTGTTTAGCTATTAGCTCGAGAACCGGGCAACGTGTAAAGTTGTAATTTTCCAGATGTCCGTTTCATGACTCAATGACGTGCCGGGTCGTTTGACATCGTTTGGATAAGTGCTCGAGATGCCGAAAAGAAAATCGCTGTAATAGGCGATTGATTCCTGTCAGCCCAGAGGCACTAGCGTTGAGCTCGATCCTCTGTAAGGGGAAGTGTTTTCAAAGGCTGGCTGGCTAGCTAGTACTGTACACTTTTTCTGCTTAGTCACTGTTACACATGTTGCTTGCACACAATGATGAGAGTGTGCAATGACTGTGGATCCTTTCTAGGTAGTCGACCTTGCAGCCTGAACCGCTGACTTCAGTTCAACATCACTGATTGAGGCTATGCTATAGTGTAACATGCAAACGCGAACAATTATTTGGTTGAAAAATACGGCGACAAGCTTCGTTTTTACCCAGAAATACATACAGCGATTATTTCTATCAAAGACGTCTTTGCTGTCAGGTAGGTTTTCTTTTAGGCTATGCCGCAATGCAAATTGGGCTACAGGCTATATATTCATTCATAAAAAGATTTATAAAATGTTTCCTGTGTTAAATAATGTGTAAAACAGTGTTGTAGATGGTGTATTAGGTGTGTATATGTTCGATAACGTAATGCGTGCAATGTAGTCTAAAGTGTATATTCCGTGTTGCTTGTAGGGTATCTGCAAATGTGGTGATCCCTGTTGAAGCTTGGATTGTTGTTAAGCAATCTACTGCATTCCTCCTGTACGTAGCCTATGTCCAAGTTCATTTGTAACCTTCACCAGTCGATTAAATTTGTCTTTTTGTAAACAGATATGAGTCTGCGCCAGGGTCATTCTTCAGGTCAGGACATGGATGAGGATGTTGTCACAGGGATTGTGTGCCAAGAGTTAGACCTACAGGATGGACAGTAAGATTACTTGTGCACGTTTCTAAACCAGTATTTTCTAATTATCATCCAGTACAAATATGATAAAGTTGCACTCGATCCCATAATGATTACTTTCTTATATATTTGATAGAATGAAGGAGGTGGAGGTGGAGGGCCAGAAGGTTTTGTTAGTCCGAACCCAGGGCCAGTACAGTGCTGTTGGGACCAAGTGTTCTCACTATGGTGCTCCTCTCATCAAAGGTAAGCAACGCAACTCAACTGGTACACACACCAAGATGTCATCATTGTTTATTGTATTGAATTCATAAACTACAATTGCTTGTACAAAAGGTAGATGTTGTATTCAAATATGTTTATTGGAAAGTGTTCATTCAAATATTTAGTTGCCTGTTAGGTCAAACAGTCTCGAGTTACAGTCCGATGTGTGAAAACTGCAAGTCATTGTTGTCATCATTTGTCATATTTAGGAGAGGTGTGGTTAATATGTGTGTAAATGTTGCTTAGTAGTGAATAATGCGAATGTCATGCTATCTGACAGGGGCACTGATTGGGGACAGAGTAAGATGCCCCTTTCATGGTGCTTGCTTTAATGTCAAGACTGGAGATATCGAGGATTATCCAGGCCTGGACTGTTTGCCCAATTATAAGGTGACCTTTGTGACTTCTCATAGTGCAGGAGCACAGTCTAGTCTATAATGTACAGGGTAATCTTGCTTGTTTTAAAAGGAAATTCGTATTAGTAAAATATTTGTATTTTGACAGGTCAAGGTTGAAGATGGCAAGGTTTATGTAACTATTAACAAAAAGGTATTTTTTTTTTTTCATTTTTAATGGTGAATTCTTTAGAATGTTTTCTTTGTTTTTAATTATACAAAATGTATGTTTTAAATGTTTTGCTTTTGGTCAAACATACAATTTCTACATGTTAAGTCTATGTCGCTGACCAAGAGGGTGAGGGAGATGAGCGGCAGGATTCCAGGGGTTAGCCACACCACTCTTCTGATTGGAGGAGGTAAGAACTGGGCCTGAAACACCAGAACATTTGGAGGCTTCATTCAAGAGAGGTGACCAAACCCCTCCACAAAGACATGTTGCTCCTGACAACAATGACGCCATCTTCCATCATGATGTATTTCAGTTGTATGCACATTTTGAGTTATGTTCTGTCTACATAGGGCCTGCTTCTCTTGTGTGTGCTGAGACTCTGAGACAAAACCATTATGAAGGAAGAGTCATAATGGCAACCAAGGACACTCTGCCTCCATACGATAAGCCTAAAATCAGCAAGGTACTGCAGGTTCTGGTTGTCATTATAGGCCCTCTGCTGGGCCCCTTCTAATCTCACATCAGACATGGCTGATTTGGTAAAGCTATGCGTAGCCCTATCTTTCCTTCTTTTCTTGTAAAAAGAAGGAAAGATTGTATTAAAGTACCCGATAGAAAAGGATGTTTTATTGAGTATTTGATCAAAGCCCTCTTTTTGTGTTACATGTGATTTATATGCCACCATTCTTTTCGACTCCTGATGTTCTTAGGCCATGAATTTAGAGAGCAATGACATTCTCCTTCGTCAGACAGAGTTCTTCCAACAGCATGACATAGAACTTTGGACGCAAAAGGAGGTACGTTTTGAAGGAATAACTACACTTTCATGAATAAATATAATCTGAATGTATTTCAGGAAGTAGATTACAGTGATTTTTATTTTAGGACCCGATTATGTCAAACAAAGCATCTGAAGTGTGTGTGTTTCAGGCAGTTTTTGTTAACACTGAGGAAAATACAGTGAAGTTCAGTGATGGCACATTGCAACATTATGACAAGCTTCTCATATCAACTGGATGCAGGTTAGTCACAACTACCGCTGATGAAGTTCCATATTATCTACAAACCTCCATTTAGGTCTGTGTTTAAAGATGATCTTGTCAAGTCAATGATGATCATGGATTCATATATGTGTAGGACTTTTGAAAACAGGCGTTCTTATTTTTTTAATTTGCCACCTGTAGGGCAAGGCCACTGAGCTGCACAGGTTCTCATCTGGATGGTGTTAAAGTACTGCAGAGCTATGAGGACGCCAAGGAGATCCACCAGTCCTGTGTGGGCCACAAAGCTGTAATCAGTGGAGCCTCCTTTATAGGTTGAGTTCTACATCTTCAAAAATTTGTCTTGAAAAAAACATGAATGCACGGCTTCCAATTATCGTTAATTCGAATATTGTTCACTTCAGTCTTTGAATACTCTCATCATGTTTTTTGTTGTTTTTCTGTTTCTTCACAGGTATGGAGGTGGCAGCATACTTGTCTGACAAAGCTACCAGTGTTGCCTTGGTTGGCAACACAGCATACCCTTTTCAGAGGTCCCTGGGCCCGGAAATTGGGAAAATGACGATGCAGGTCTTGGATTGATGTGTAAATGTTGGCACCTTTTAATGGTGTAACTGTTATTGTTGTGGTCCTTGAAAGGAGTCCATGTCATATCACATGCAATGTGAAAACTTGCTCTCTGAATTGTATTTTTCTTCTACTGAAGATGATGAAGGAAAGCAATATCAAGTTCTACATGAATGACGAAATTGAAGAAATCAGAGGAGAGAACGGCAAGGTAGATTTACAGTCAAACATGTCAAATTGATCTTACTCAAATCTCTTTGTAATTAATAGCTGTAGACATTTTCTATGTTGGATGTTAGTCCTTTGAAATGCATGAATAGGAAAAAAAACGTTTTCTTATGAAGGTGAAAGAGGTGGTGCTGAAGAGTGGTGCTGTCCTAGAAGCTGATGTTGTTGTGGCTGGAATTGGTAAGTATTACACTTAGAATCAAGTGGTTTGATACCTTAAAACATATTCAATCTATATAGTCAATATTATCAAATTATTTGTTTAATTATATAATGTTATTACAATAATCAGTGCTATGCAGAATATGAATTGTTGCCCTCATTTCTCCCAAGGGGTCATCCCCAACACTGAGTTCTTAAAGGGTAGCCAGGTGGATGTGAATTCCAGAAATGCTGTCGTCATTGACAAGGTAAAAGACCAGTGCACTGGACAGTGTATATATATTGTCGGACCTGCCTGTATGTAATTTAAAAGCATTATAAGGGAATCATGACATTGTATATACCTAATATGTTAATAGTTAGTAATTTAACTAAGACCATCCAATATGCGTTGCTTCTCCTACTCAGTTCATGAGAACCAACATTCCAGATGTGTTCGGAGCAGGGGATGTAACTGCCTTTCCTCTGACCATACGAGGAGACCAGAGGGTTAACATCGGCCACTGGCAGCTGGCACATGCCCATGGTAAACACCTAAAGCACTTCAGTTCTTAAACCTGTTGGTCGAACACTGGGATCAAGTCAGCATACACACATTGGATCTCCAGGAATAACTGGCACCCACACTTGGTTTCTCCTCTGTGTTCTCCCCAGGAAGAGTAGCAGCCTTGAATATGTTACAGAACCAGACGATGATCGACTCAGTTCCATTCTTCTGGACAATGTTACTTGGGAAGAGTGTTCGCTACGCAGGTGATCATCTGCAACAAAAATATATTCAGTATGAAGTTAAATCACGTCTTTGTTTAATCGACTTACAATATAACTTCTCATAAACCAAGGTTACGGGGAGGGATACACAGAAATCATATTCAAAGGCAAAGTGGAGGATAGGAAGTTCCTAGCGTTCTATATCAAGTAAGTGGTTTCTCTTTGAGGATAAAGTCCATCCATCTGCCCAGTGTGGTACATCTACTGTACCCTGTACATCCATGCCTCTTGTTCTCAAAACATTTCAGTCAATCCCAAGACTACTTCACCTTTTCATTGTGTTTGGTCATCAGAGATGACATGGTGGTGGCAGCAGCCAGCATGACCTTTGACCCAGCTGTGGCTCGAATTGCAGAAATGATGTCCCGCGGACAGATCATCACCAAGGCACATGCTCAGTGAGTTTCAGCATGATTACATGATAAATTAAATGAAGTTAACCGTAACATTTACCTGGATGTTAACAGTGTGCATTAAATACATGTCTTACTCCTGTGGCAAATAATTGTATATACTTTGACACAATATAGTTGTCTGTTTCAGATCTGACAACCTGGGTTGGTTACAAATGTAACATGTCCAGCATGGATCAATTCCAAATCTTTATGACCAAGAGGATGTCCTGACACTTCCTTTTCTCACTCTTTTTTCACCAGTGCCTACGTGTATTTATATCTTCTGCCAATTTTATCTTGTGAAAACCAAAGGTTGTAGGGATTTGTTTTTTTCTTTCTGGAACGGTAACCATGTTAACTGACATTTTATTTGATTATCTGCTTTCTCTGCCCTGTGGCATGAGAAATTGGAAGTCAGTTGTCTTCTGCAGACACTGAGGAAAAAATGTGTTATTAGATTAACCTAAATGTCAATTTAGCCTTGACTAAATGATGATGGATGGTGACTACATGTATGGTCATTACTCTGTTTCAAAAGGTGGACTTGTTTCATTTATATTACTTTTTGGCTACTCTAAATTCGTTTTGTGTTTACTCTATATTATGTCTCTATGGTTCCACCTTCCATGAAGACAATGCTATTTCACTGTCAATGTTTGAACCATTTGGATTCATACCCACACCTCCAGCAGGAAAAAAAGTTCAAAATAATAGTCTTGGCTATTAACAGTATACTGCTGTTCTTTAAACATGGTGGTATGGTACATTGTATTTCTCAAAGGGTATTTTAAAGCGATACGTCCATTTTCTCTTTTATACTCTTCTTTATTTCATGCATTACAACTTTCTACTTATTTATATACTGTTAATGTCATTGCACTCAGTTAAATAACCAGCCTACTTGAATCTTTGTGCTCAGGTTGTATTCGTAAAATAGATTAAATGTCAGATACGCTGTGTATTTTTTCCCTCTGATACAATTTACCATGTCAAATTATCAAACTGTATTTTTCAATGGCTGATTGCAATCAAAACGGTTAATTTGCACGCCTGAATCTGTACAAAATAAAGTTATTTCGTGACGTGGCTTTTGAATTAAAAATGGCTACAACATTGCAATATTTTGGTTAAGGATCATTTACCATGCCAACCAGGTGCAGCGTGTGTCCTCCAGAACAGTAGAGGCATATCATGCACTGTATCTTTTGAGAATCTGACAGTCTTGTTTAGTAACGTGACAGTGTCTATGGACAGTGTGCGTGGCGTCGGCATTGGCAATAGATATCCCAGAAGCCCGTCAACCAGGAAGTGGTCTTCAGTTTAAGGCAAAAAGGTTGGGTAGGGTTTTTCTAAAATGATGGAGGAGGAAGAATTGGAATTTGCTGAGGATTTGGATGCTATTTTGCACCTCACACCAGAGGTGCAATTGGCTATTGAACAGGTAAATAAGAATGTTAATGCACTTTAAGGGACACTTATTTGTGTAGGTAGCTGAAGTCATTGTCGATATAGCTGGTCTATTCTAACGCGTTAGTCAGCCATCGTTAGCGAGCTGGCTAGCTAGTACAGTAGTAGCTGTGATCTGAGTTGTTAGGCTGCTAGAAGACAACATGCGAACCAAAATGCAGATCAGTTTGCTATCTACTTTAGTGTTGTATGTCGTCTTGGGATTGACAGAAATCGGTGACAGGCGCTTATTTGTTTGAAGACAACATAGACTAGGGCTAGCTAGCTACAGACAGTAAACACGCTACAGAGTAGTCTAGTTTAGTATTGTACAGTAACGTTAGCCTTGCTACTCTCCACACAGTCTGACTACCTAATAGGCTACATAATACTATTCTTCCTACCGGTTTGCTTATTTACTTTGGAGTATTTTCCTGCTGTTTCTGAAGGTGTTTCCCAGTCAAGATCCACTGGACAGGGCAGATTTCAATGCTGTGGAGTACATCAACACATTGTTCCCCACTGAACAGGTACGATTACTTTCTTGCAATATTTCTGAAACGCACCTCGTTTTTGTTTTCAATTTCTTTACAATAGTAAAGTTAGTATTTGGAGACCAATTGTTGTAACGTAGACATATGTCCACTAGAGAACGCTGTCTGCCCATGCTGTCTAGCACAAGGAATTTTGTACCGTAGTTCAACGGTTGAGGGAGTGACTATTTAGATACGATAGGGTTTATTTTATCACAAAATGGCAATGTTATTCATTTTGATTTATGATTTCTTGTTCCTTCATAGTCGCTCGCTAATATTGACGATGTGGTGAACAAGATCCGCCTGAAGATTCGGTAAGTAGATACTATATTGATCACGACCAAGTGTTCAGGGCAGATTAGTGACATTTGTTAAGGTGTATGTCTATTTCTGCTGTGTATTCTATGTTCTCAGGCGTCTGGATGATAGCATTAGGACTGTGGTGAGAGGCCAGACCAATGTGGGACAAGATGGCAGACACGTAAGGACGTTTTTTCTATATGTGACTGCTGCTTGCAGTTTTTGAGCACATGTTGCTTGCTTGTTAGTTATGTCTTTCTTTATCTGAGTGTGTTCTTGGTATCACTCTTGGGTCTGGACAGAGGGGGCTTTGATAGTTGAATAGCAGTGAGCAACTGACTCTGAGAGTCAGGCCTCATTGGATGAGGCCCCACAGAGGGTGGTAACTGGGGTTAGGTGGGCCTCTCCTGCTAGTGATGGATGTGGTGCTTTTAGCCACCAGCAAGATGAAGGATGTCTATGGCATATTACTGCTGCCTCTGTCACACACTCGCAGGTGCATACCTGCCAGTTCTCCGCTTGCAATCATTCAAAGACCGGCACACACTCTCACACAAACATGCTGCCCCTCTCTCGCATATCACCACAGTGAGTTTATGACATGAGCTGGGTCTGTCTAACTAGAGCATTCTGCTTTGGCATCTTCTTCTCATTACCGGTGAGACTGTCCCTCCTCTTGACCAAGACGTCCTTGCCCTTCTCATTCTTTCCCTGCGTTCTCTTCTTTCTTTCTCCATCCACACAAATGGTATGGAAAAGGACTGGATGAGTCAGACCCAACCCCACTGTCTAAATTGGCATCTATTCGGAAAAAAGGGGGGAAAGATTCCCCTCCATAACGCTGGGATTCCATTTTGACCTGTGGTTTTGTGTCCCGCTGTTTTTGCCGGAACGTGTCGGAAAAAGCCGTGATTTATGCGGAACTCAACTCTAACAGGGAATGGTGGTTTTAAGAGAAGGGGACACCTGATGTTGAAGGTGTGTGTGTGTGTGTGTGTGTGTGTGTGTGTGTGTGTGTGTGTGTGTGTGTGTGTGTGTGTGTGTGTGTGTGTGTGTGTGTGTGTGTGTGTGTGTGTGTGTGTGTGTGTGTAGTGAACAAATCTCAGAGATTAGGTGTGTGTGTTCTCTTGGTCTAGTCCCACTTGGCTACCACTGGAACATCCTAAGCATTCCGTACTGATTTCTGCCAACCTACGAGGTCGACACTGCATCGTTTGGTTTCTGGTCTCATCACTGAGGCTCACTCAGCCATTCCTGTCACACAGAAGGAAAATCTTTTCTGCAGACGAAAAGGTGCTTATTATGGAACGATAGAAGGATGGATGGAGGAATGGAGAGGGAGAGGGAGAGGGAGAGGGAGAGAGCTAGGTGAAAGGAAGGAAGAAAAGAGTTGAATAAACTTCTCTGGCCTGATTAAAAGGTTTCAACAGCAGGCTTATGTGTAGACAAAGAAAAGACAAGTGATGTGATGGATCGGTGAAGAGAGCCTGGAAAGGAAAGCAAGTAGGAGAGGAAGTGTAGGAGGGCTGGAAAAGTCTGGCCCAGTGGGTGTTTAGTCTGAAGGGAGGCAGCTATCAGCTGGACTGGGTGGAGATGAGATGTCTGCCTCAGATGCCCAGACCTCTGGGAGCAGAATTCCAAATGCCAAGTGATATTTACTGTGTGTTTTTCCAAAATAGATGTATATTATCGTCAGTAAAAGACATTAAAAGATCAATCTCTAGCAGGCATTCATAATATTTTTTTAGGCCCACAAGGTATTCTTCCAAGCCTTGGAGGAAAGCTTTGCTATAGGAAGCATCAGGTGACCTTAGAAGATGTAGAGTGAGGTGGTGGGAAGGAGGGTCGGGTGGGCAGTCAGTGTTATTAGGAGAGAGGCTCATTAACTAACCAAACATTTCCGATCAATTACACTCAGCCGGTCATTCCAGGTCATTTTCTTTGCGTTATACTGGTTCACGTAGTTCAACCACTGCCAAATTGCACAGTACACTAATATACACATACACATTCTCACACAGCTGGGTGTACTCATTTGGCAATACAGTGTCCCAACATTGTGAGGTCAGTGTGTGTGTGTGTGTGTGGCAGACGGGGTCTTCTGGCTCTTCATGCTGATTGGTTTTGGATAGATGTCTCATTGTTACATTTGGCATATGGATCTACTTATTGTACAGACTAAGATAGTAACTTCCTTAGGAAGTCAGCGTAAACATTTCATACGAAATCTGGAAGGGCAATTTATTGTGCCCCCCCCCCCTGTCCTTTCATGAACTACTACATGTCTTTTCCCTCTCATTTTCACCCTCTTTCTCCCATTTTCTTGCACCTTGGCTGTTCTGGTACTCAGTTTGCAGTCCAGCTTCTCTGCTGATTGTGTTTGTCCTTTCAATATAAGTAGGAGAGCACAGCCGTATGAAACATAAAAAAAATAATAGAGAAATGCTTGGTCAAAATGGTTATTTCTTGTAAGACACTCATAAAAAGTTAGTCCACAAAGCCTATAGTAATATTGGACAACAGTTCAAGTATCTGGTCTTCAAATAATTGCTTGTCATCATTCTCATCATCTGTGATTAGTGTGTGACATAGAGGGATGAGGGATACAGAGGAGCACCTTGAACTGCCCTCAGCACTGTCCATTTTGTGTCATGACCAGATGGGATCTTTCACCTTCGGACAGAAGAAAGACAACCACGCTGTCATCATGGGCGCCATCCCAGCTTTTGCATGTTGGTCCCTTAATGGAACCGCCGTCCCCGAGACGTCCTTCCAAAACTCCCCAAATAGAGTCCACATGTGCAGCGCTGCTCTATTTCTGCTGGGGAGACGTTCATCCTCCCCCTCGTCTGGCTCTGGGAACAGGAGATGGGGGTGGGGGGGGTCATGTACGCAGTGTGTGTGTATGTATTGTTTTGTGTGTCTACAGAGAGAGATAGCCATCTCAGTTGTGTCCTCTGTTCCTGGACGCTCAGACGCTAGCAGGCTAAATGCAGGAAACGAGGGCTAGCAGAGGGGCCAGAGTCAGCCAACTGTACAAGTTCATTCAGGATCCTCAGGGGTCTAATGTTGGTTCAGCCCAGAGGGACTTAGTGATTACTCTCGAAAGTAGTTTAGTGAACTTAGCAATTTGGTTGTTCTGAAGTTTAGTGGACTTAGTAATTAGTCCTAAAAGGAATTTGTCAGCAGCGTGTTTTTCTATTGGGACCCTGTGAGTGCTTGGAAAGTGAATCCTTCCTTTCTCCCGCCTCTGACAATGATGAAAGGGTTAGTGGAAGCAGCAGGGGCTAAGTATAATTAAAGCCGTAGCTTTGATTAGCCTACTTGTTCACCTACCATCAAGTGATTCCACCAATGAAGCTAGAAAAGGATAGCCTACGCATCTTATTCAGACAGGGCAGGAGTGCTGGGCATTTGGCTTCATCCTGGACACCCTCAACTGGTTCTGACAAACATGGTTCCAAGGTTTCCCTTCCCCCAAGTCAGCCACTTAAATGCAATGCAGCTAACTCTGTGGGGGGTGAAGACTTTAAAGCAGTAGAGGGTTTACCAAGCCTGTGGTCTCAGTTCCCTAATAAGCCTCGAGGGCTGCATGAAACAATGCACTGAAAAAATAGAGGAACAACACCAAGCCCTGTCTCTTTCTCTTCTCTTAGTCATCTTGACCTCTCTGGATTTGGCCAGTGTTTGTTACAGAGTAAAAAAGACCGCTCTTTTTGACTGGGTAGTTGACTAGTCCACCTTTTTCCCCATAGAGGTCTTCTTTTGACCTTGAGGAGTGGTATATGACCCCATCGCCTTGTGAGGCCTCTCAAGATGCAAGTCTTTCTGAGAGGAAAAAGGAATCCACTGCTGTCAACATGGTGTGTGTTCGCTAGGCTAATCTTTAACTGAGGAATTGGGATGTGTGTGTGGATGTGTGTGTGTGTGTGTGTGTGTGTTTGCCAGGCCCGTCCACTTGTGTCTCTGAAGAGGCTTGTAAAAGTGGTAAATTCCTTGGGCAGCTGGTGCCGGCTGTTAGCATTCCATGTGTGTGTGTGTGTGTGAAGGAGAGCGAGAGGGTAGCCAACGTTGTCTCTGCACTGCAGCAGCATTCAAGCCCGTCCCAAAACCTCTCCCCCAATTACGACTGGCATCAGATGGCAGCGGCAAAGCCCAGCTCAGACCATCAAAGCCCAGCTGCCCGGCACTAAAGGGAAACATTAGATAGCAATTAAACAATACTACAAAATGTAAAGCACCACACTTCACTCCTGACATGTTGAAAATACTTTGTTGAAGTTTGTAATATGGCCCTTCCTGCTGTTCTAGCTGTGGTGGTTGACTGCTATAAAGCAGATACACAGGACACAATACCAAACTTGAGATACATGTCTTTATGATGCGTTAGAAGTATTCACACTACTGTTCTGGTCCATCTGTCAGGTGCTGATATTTCCGGTGATGATTGTCAGTTGTCTTCCAGGAGCATGATGCTGAGTGAATGTCAGCAGTATGAAAGTGTCACTATCGCCTGCTCTTCGACCACCAGTTAGTTTGTCAATCCATGAGTGTTTTTGTGTTTGTTCAGGCTGCAGCCCACTCTCAGCCTCCCCTGGCACAGACTGAGACATGGCTAGAATAGGTCCTCCTGGGTGGAATGTGAGAACAAACTGTGGGAGACGGTTTTCGTTCTTTTGCACCTTTCCGTTTTCTTTTTTTATCACGCCATTCAGTTTGGTTTTCCATTTCCCAGCGGAGGCACATAGAAAGACCGTTTATACGATTTGAAAATGGTTTCATTTGTTTATGAAATAGCCTTAATGGATGACAACAGGAATGTTACAGGCCGCGTTTTAATCCGCATCTTCATTTGAGAAATATTCGGAATATGTTGAAATTCAAACCAATAGGAACACTGCTCTAACTATCATCCTGTTTTGTTTTTCTTTCTGCCTCTCATCCTGCTCTCTGCCTCTCTTCCTGCTCTCTGCCTCTCCTCCTGCTCTCTGCCTCTCCTCCTGCTCTCTGCCTCTCTTCCTGCTCTCTGCCTCTCCTCCTGTTCTCTGCCTCTCCTACTGCTCTCTGCCTCTCCTCCTGCTCTCTGCCTCTCTTCCTGCTCTCTGCCTCTCCTCCTGCTCTCTGCCTCTCCTCCTGCTCTCTGCCTCTCCTCCTGCTCTCTGCCTCTCCTCCTGCTCTCTGCCTCTCCTCCTGCTCTCTGCCTCTCCTCCTGCTCTCTGCCTCTCCTCCTGCTCTCTGCCTTCCTTCCAGGCACTGGAGGAAGCCCAGGTTGCCATACAACAGTTATTTGGTAAAATCAAAGACATCAAGGACAAGGCGGAGAAGTCTGAGCAAATGGTGAGTAAACAATCTGCCCAACCAGCCACCCAATGCTGTTGTCTGTAACTTCCCTACCATGGGGCACAATGATGGTTAGGTTTCCTATCAGGTTAGGTCAAGATTCGGGTTCTGGTAAGGTTTCTAAGTCGGAGTTATCCCAACAAACTCCATAAGAGAAGCAGCATGGAAAGAAGAGTAACTATCTTGTCTGCTGAGTCAAAATGACTGAACGGTCCTGCTAGCACCTTCTGCAACACAACCATGTGAGGACTCACATATCCTGTAGGTAGGGAGTGTTATTTTAAGTTAAGGTAATGCTCCTGCCATATGGTGTATGTGTGGAAGGGGGTTACAGGAAGGCCAGTGGGCTGGGTGGGTACAGCAAAGAGGGAGAGGGTAACAATAGAGCGGGGGACCCCTCCCTCAGCGGGTATGTTTGAGCTTCAGACCGACGGGTGTGTCTCTCTCTCTCTCTCTCTCTCTGTCTCTCTCTGTCTCTCTATGTCTCTCTATGTCTCTCTATGTCTCTCTATGTCTCTCTGTCTCTCTCTCTATGTCTCTGTCTCTGTGTCTCTGGCTCTCTCTCACGCACTCTGTGTCTGTCTGTCTTTTTTTTAATTCCCCGTTCATCCATCCCCCCTCCTCCCCCTCCTCATTTCTCCACCTCAGGTGAAGGAGATAACGAGGGACATCAAGCAGCTGGACCATGCGAAGCGTCACCTGACCACCTCCATTACCACACTCAACCACTTACACATGCTAGCCGGAGGCGTGGACTCTCTAGAGTGGGTATCCTGTCTCTAGAGCCAATCCCTGGCCAAGACCTATACTTACATTACCTTGTCATTAAGATTAGACAGGGCCCCACAGTTTTGCAGATAAATGATTTCCTGTTCACATACGATGCTTTTGTGTGGTACTCATTACTGACTGTGTGCGTCAGGGCCATGACGAGGAAGAGGCAGTATGGAGAGGTTGCTAACCTGCTACAAGGAGTGGTCAATGTTTTAGAACACTTCCAGAAATACATGGGAATTCCACAGATCAGACAGCTCTCGGAGAGGTAAAGTGCACATACACATTTTGTAACTTGTATATCTTAGTGCATGCCATTCAAATGTTGCTAACTGGACATCTGTTAAGTTTGTCGGATTGATTGAGGGTGTTGGCCAAGCCAGGTCAGAAATATTCTGCAGATCAGATTATTTTTATAATTATGGTGGAGGCAGTGCATACACACACACAATACACCCACCCCCCCCCCCCCCACACACACACACACACACACACACACATACAGAGGAAGGAAACACTGAATAGAGGTTCTTTATCCCTGCATATTTCCACTGAAGGAGCCCTGAGAATGTGCATTCCTCCTCCAACATTGTGTTTGTTTGTGTGTGCACATGTTAGATAAAGAGAATTTTGTGTGTTTGTCTTTGTACATGTGTTTTTCCTAGCCTGTGGACGTGTGATGCTGAGTGTGTAAAGGTGTGTGTTTCTGCCTGTGCATGTGTGATTGAGAGAGCAGGTCTTTTGTCCTTTCTGTATTTCTCTACAACAGAAACAGTTGTGTGTGTGTGTGTGTGTGTGCGTGCATGCGTGCGTGCGCGTGTGTGTGTGCACATTAAGCACTATGCCAGACCCCATAGTGGGCCACAGAGCAAGGCCTCAGTTTCAGCCCACACACTCCCTGTCTCAACCTCTTCGTACAGCTGTGTTTGCGTGGATATCTGTTTTGCTTGGATTATTTGATAAAGACCTGGGATGAGGAGGGCGTGTCAAGGAAATTGAGGGTGGTTTCATGATTTGTTCCCTAGTGTTTATCTTGGGATTGTGTGTGTGTGTGTGTGTGTGTGTATACGTGTGCATAATGCTTCCCAAGTGACAGGAAAAGCAATCTTGTAGATGATTCTGGTGAAACAGAAAAGTAGTTAAACTGGAACGATGAGTCCAAACACACGCACTCACTTGTTACATATCTGAAAACCTCGTTTGGGTTGGCCATCTTGTGTATTCCTCTGTGACAGCTAATACTGTATGATGGTTGACACTGGTCGATACCATACAGGCTGGCTCCATGTATTGATTCAAACTATCCTTTTGATGGTATGTGGACTATGATTTTTTGTATAGGTGTAACAGCTGTATGGAAAGACTGAGTGTTCTGGAGAGACAAACAGAAAGGTAGAGAGGGATGGATGGAAGGAGGGATAGACATTGGAGAGAACAATGAGAGTAGATTGACCAGCAGATGCCCTGGCATGACTGTCTGTCTGTGTATCTGTGTGTCTCTCCACCCTCATTTGTTTGTTCTGGGGTTGGGCTCAGAATAGTCTACCTTCCATCACGACACAAGGGTCTAGCAAAACTCGCATACTGCAGTTCCCACCTTGGCCTCGGCAGTGAGTTTTTCAATGTCATATTAGACAGTCGGTAAAAGAAGAATTCATCCTACACATTTTATCCAACACTGGGCCCTATTGTCCACAGGTCAAATTTCAAATTGTCCACGGTGACATTTTCAAAATGTTTACTGTTTATTTTGTGCATTTTTATTCTGCGTTTCCTTAACAATCGATGAACATTCCATTGTCTTCCTCAGAGTGAAGGCAGCCCAGAGTGAACTGGGGACTCAGATCCTGGCAGATTTTGAAGAGGCCTTCCCCGTTCAGGGGTCCAAGGTAACACACCCACGTCATGATCCGCTTGTGAAATGTTTCGTTTGTTCGTCCTTTGTTTTGTTTGTTATTCAGCTGTCAACACCTTACCGTTTCATTGTGTGTTAGTGAGAGCACGTGTGAACAGGGCATACATTACGTCAAGTCATTGTGTGTTAGTGAGAGCACGTGTGAACAGGGCATACATTACGTCAAGTCATTGTGTGTTAGTGAGAGCACGTGTGAACAGGGCATACATTACGTCAAGTCATTGTGTGTTAGTGAGAGCACGTGTGAACAGGGCATACATTACGTCAAGTCATTGTGTGTTAGTGAGAGCACGTGTGAACAGGGCATACATTACGTCAAGTCATTGTGTGTTAGTGAGAGCACGTGTGAACAGGGCATACATTACGTCAAGTCATTGTGTGTTAGTGAGAGCACGTGTGAACAGGGCATACATTACGTCAAGTCATTGTGTGTTAGTGAGAGCACGTGTGAACAGGGCATACATTACGTCAAGTCATTGTGTGTTAGTGAGAGCACGTGTGAACAGGGCATACATTACGTCAAGTCATTGTGTGTTAGTGAGAGCACGTGTGAACAGGGCATACATTACGTCAAGTCATTGTGTGTTAGTGAGAGCACGTGTGAACAGGGCATACATTACGTCAAGTCATTGTGTGTTAGTGAGAGCACGTGTGAACAGGGCATACATTACGTCAAGTCATTGTGTGTTAGTGAGAGCACGTGTGAACAGGGCATACATTACGTCAAGTCATTGTGTGTTAGTGAGAGCACGTGTGAACAGGGCATACATTACGTCAAGTCATTGTGTGTTAGTGAGAGCACGTGTGAACAGGGCATACATTACGTCAAGTCATTGTGTGTTAGTGAGAGCACGTGTGAACAGGGCATACATTACGTCAAGTCATTGTGTGTTAGTGAGAGCACGTGTGAACAGGGCATACATTACGTCAAGTCATTGTGCAAATGTCAATCCAGCACTGTGTGTCTGTTAACCTGTGTGTGTGTGTGTGTGTGTTGTGTCTGTTA
Organism: Hypomesus nipponensis; assembly: GCF_054491055.1. Lineage (NCBI taxonomy): Eukaryota > Metazoa > Chordata > Actinopteri > Osmeriformes > Osmeridae > Hypomesus > Hypomesus nipponensis. The sequence continues at coordinate 9,314,017 of NC_140375.1, forward strand.
ACCTGTGTGTGTGTGTGTGTTGTGTCTGTTAACCTGTGTGTGTGTGTGTGTTGTGTCTGTTAACCTGTGTGTGTGTGTGTGTTGTGTCTGTTAACCTGTGTGTGTGTGTGTGTGTTGTGTCTGTTAACCTGTGTGTGTGTGTGTGTTGTGTCTGTTAACCTGTGTGTGTGTGTGTGTTGTGTCTGTTAACCTGTGTGTGTGTGTGTGTTGTGTCTGTTAACCTGTGTGTGTGTGTGTGTGTTGTGTCTGTTAACCTGTGTGTGTGTGTGTGTGTTGTGTCTGTTAACCTGTGTGTGTGTGTGTGTGTTGTGTCTGTTAACCTGTGTGTGTGTGTGTGTGTTGTGTCTGTTAACCTGTGTGTGTGTGTGTGTTGTGTCTGTTAACCTGTGTGTGTGTGTGTGTGTTGTGTCTGTTAACCTGTGTGTGTGTGTGTGTTGTGTCTGTTAACCTGTGTGTGTGTGTGTGTGTTGTGTCTGTTAACCTGTGTGTGTGTGTGTGTGTTGTGTCTGTCCTCCCACAGAGGGCGGGGGGGCCTAGTAATGTCCTCAGGGATGCCTGCCTGGTGGCCAACGTCCTAGACCCTCGAATTAAACAGGAGATCATCAAGAAGTTCATCAGACAGCACCTCTCTGAGTACCTGGTGCTGTTCCAGGAGAACCAGGACGTGAGTGCTGACCAGAGGACAAATCCACAGCCATCTATGTCATGGAGGACAAAACTGTCAAAGAAGATGTTGTCAATAGAGTGTGTCTCAACGTTTCCTTTCCCTTCTCTCCCTGTCCTCTCTCCCTGTCTCTCCGTCAGGTGGCATGGCTGGATAAGATAGACCGGCGCTACGCCTGGATCAAGCGTCAGCTGGTGGACTACGAGGAGAAGTACGGACGCATGTTCCCAGAGGAGTGGTATATGACAGAGCGGATCGCTGTGGAGTTCTGCCACATCACAAGGTACACACACACACACACACCACATTTGCACTCACTAGCTCCGAACAACAGATACACACACAAGTACCTCAACAAAGCCTGACACAACTGACAGACACGCACAGAATTGTGGGAGGGAGTGGGATGATCTGAAGCTTTAACTTGCCGACTCAACTAAACCGCCACGGCCAAATTTCAGTTTGGTCCTCGTTAGCCCACATGAGCAGTGACCTTGTATTAACACATTACAGATGACATTGTGATGATTCTGTGCCTCCCTGCTTGTGTGTCGTCCAGGATAGAGCTGGCCAAAGTGATGCGAACGCGGGCCAAGGAGATTGAGGTCAAGCTGCTTTTGTTTGCCATCCAGAGGACAACAAACTTTGAGGGCCTGCTAGCCAAACGCTTCCCCGGCTGTACGCTGACAGATGGACCTGGGGTAAGACACACACACACACACACACACACACATGCTCTTAGTGTGGTCCGACTGTGTGGTTCGGTCCCGAGGTCATGTGGTCTTTGTTTACTTGGGCATAAGAGGCTGGTCGACTCCCTGGTTCACACACTGTGCTGGTTTCCTGCTCTCCTTGAGTTAATCATTGCTACAGAGTGGTCTGACATGGTAGGGACCCTAGCAAGGACGCAAGCAGCCCAGAGAAGATTACCCAATTTAGTGTGTTTGTGGGCACGTGCGTGTTTCTTCAGCAGAAGAAGCCGGAGACCCCTCTGGAGTCAACCAACCCCTTCCTGGAGGACGAGGCGGGAGAGGATGGGGGCTTGGAGAAGGAGGACGATCTGGACAGGGTGAGACTTTTTACCTTTGGAACACAGCTCCCTATGGTCATTTCCTGTCCCTTATTAACAGGCTTTGACTGTGTTGATGAAGGTAAGCCTTTCATTTAGTGTCAGTGAGTAGATCTCAGCCCCACATGTGATCCCTCTTGTTCTCGCTCTAGCCTAAGAAGCCCAAAGCACCAGAGAACCCTTTCCATGGCATCGTGTCGAAGTGCTTCGAACCTCATCTCTACGTCTACATCGAATCTCAAGACAAGTAAGTCACAACCCCACACACTAGTCAAGTCACGTGGTGGCATGTAGACCCCAAAGTGGGTGTGTCAACATGTGGGAAGTTGGCTCAAACATCAAATGCTTTTTTTTAATTGCCTTTTCATCAAACTTCCTCCCTTTCTCTATCTGTCTTGTTTCTGTCTCCCTGTGTCTCTCTCTACTGTGGCAGAAATGTTTCCCATTAGCTGCATGACCACAGACGCTGAGAGAGGGGGATCGAAAAATGCCGCCACAGCAGATCTCTCTTTCTCTCACACACACTCACACCCTCACACTTTCCGAGCTTGTCCTCGTCTACTCATTTACCTCCTAGTCTGTTACGTTCCACTTCTTTTGTCACTTTTTCCACTTTTTACTCCTCTCACCTTTCCATCATTTGTTCTAATCGTCCCTGTCTCAGACAGTGGTCTCTTCCCAGAAACAGAGCACCATTCTGGGCTTGGCCTCTCTCCCTGTGACCCTCTTAGATCTTGGATCTCTGGAGCGTTGAGCATTAGTCTGGCGGGGTAGAGCAACGTGACCTATAGTGTCCGGCAGTGGCCTCCTTTCAGCACCAGCCCAGACGACAACAGGCTTTAGACAGGCTTTTCAACGTTCATCCCCATTGGACTAGAACTGGACTGAATAGTTTGATTGTTATCAGAAAGTGTGTTGTTCCTTGGCATCGTTTCATAGGAACATTGTGCTGACAGGGGAAGCGAGACAGGAAAAGTGAGCCTTTTAAAGCATTAAAGAACAGACAGGCTCCACAAGAGGCCTGGCACCTGGAGTTGTCTGGAGGATGCTGGAAAATCGTCCTTCTTGAATGCCTTTGGTGGGAATGTGGGACAATCAATTCACTTTTTTATGATTGTTGACACTATTTGTATTTGTGTGCGTGCATTTGTCCCCACCCTCAGGAACTTGGGTGAGCTGATTGACCGCTTCGTGTCAGACTTCCGGGCGCAGGGTCCCCCCAAGGCGGGCACAGAGGAGGGCGGGGCAGTGCTGCCCAGCTGTGCCGACCTCTTTGTCTACTACAAGAAGTGCATGGTGCAGTGTTCCCAGCTCAGCACCGGGGAGCCCATGATCGCCCTCACCACCATCTTCCAGAAGTACCTCCGGGAATATGCCTGGAAGATCCTCTCTGGCAACCTGCCCAAGTGAGCATTCAACTGGGTCTGATAATCCACACTGCCCCTCACTTTGAGCTAAAGGTTTTGGACCACAATGTCAAAACCGTGATGTATTGCATGTCTCACTAGGCCTGGTTTAGGAAGACCATGATGTACTAAATCCTGATCTCTCGTTCAGGGTAAAACCAATAATTTTCCACGAATGGACCCGCATTAAAAAATGTTTAATACCAGAACCCAAGGACCAATGTGAAAAAAATCTAAGCTTTCTTTCCGTGTTCTGCATCTGTCTAAAACGTTCTTACGTCTTAGAAAATGCCATGCAGTACAGAGTACAAGTCATTTTGATGAACGAGCCTGTCAGGTTTGGATTTCTTCATCCCCTCAGAAGCGTGATTGGTCTTTTTGAAGGGGGAGTTTGATAGTTAATGTCTTCAGTTGTTGCAGTGTTTGATCTGTGGGCTCAGCATGTCATGTGGTTCTGGAGTTGTTTACGCTGCGGTGCTGCCTAATACACCATGAGCCAAAGCAGCTTTTTGACTCACTGGCCACATTAAAAGCCTCTATTCACTGTGGCGCACACACACAAACAGACAGACCGCACTCCTCTTGTGTGGCATGATATGTCGTTTAAAGGGGGACCTTCTGGGTTTAGATGTTGCGGTTTTCCCAAAAGTCTCGGCTGTTGTGATTTATTAAATAGAGGGCCATCGTTTTCGGGCCACGTTGCCCTGGCAATCTTGCCCCCTGTCGGTCTGTGGTTGCTTCGATAACATCTAAAATAATTCTCCATTTTGTTGTTTTCCTCCTGTCATCAGAACTGTCTTGAAACTGCTTCGGTTTCGAACCAGTGCTTTTTCTCTGACATGCTCTCTCTCTCTGCTCTCCACGTTCCACCACAGGACTAACAGTAGCAGTGTGGGGCTGACCATCAGCAGCCTGCTGAAGGAGAAGGAGGGTTCAGAAGCTGCAAAGTTCACTGTGGAGGAGCTGTGTCTCATCTGCAGCATCCTCAGCACTGCTGAGTACTGCCTGGCAACCACGCAACAGGTCTCAGCACACACACACACACACACACACACTGCTGAGTACTGCCTGGCAACCACGCAACAGGTCTCAGCACACACACACACACACACACACACATGCACACACACTGCTGAGTACTGCCTGGCAACCATGCAACAGGTCTCAGCACACACACACACACGCACACACATGCACACACACTGCTGAGTACTGCCTGGCAACCATGCAACAGCTCTCAGCACACACACAAACACATGCACACACGCAAACAAACAGATGCATAATACATAGGCATTCATATCAATCCCTCATATCTTCATGAATAAACAGTTGCTCACCCTGAATCAGGAAACAGTTGATCTTGATCCAAAGCTCCAAACACATGCTGTGTTATATCCTGTTGTGTAACTTGCTTTGACAATCATTTGATTGCTACACTTGAGTACTGGAATAGATTTACCAATAGGTCTGGTTTTAGAGAAGAAAAAAAAAGGTAGCCAAGATTTACGTAAATAAACATGCTTCCTTGTAACTAAAGATGGAATTGTAAAGTTGAAGTGTGTGTGTGTGTGCGTGTGTGTGTGTGCGTGTGTGTGCGTGTAAGTTGGAGGAGAAGCTCAAGGAGAAGGTGGATAAAACCCTGGTGGAGAGGATCAACCTGACTGGAGAGATGGATACCTTCAGCACGTATGTACCACACACACACACAAACACAAATAACTTTTCCAGCAATGAAGAGAATTTGAATATATATTTCCAATTGTATTTTCTTTGTCTTCCAGTGTGATATCCAACAGTATCCAGTTGCTGGTTCAGGACCTGGATGCAGCGTGTGACCCTGCTCTCACCGCCATGAGTAAGGTGGGTCAGATAGGAACATCCTGTTCCAGCCAGCCAGTCAGTGTGCTAACTCACTGACAAACTTTAGAATAATTGTTCACTTCAGTCCAAGCTAATTCTACACATGCTGCTCATCTCCGACCGCCTCTTTCTGTTCCATCACGCTGTTCTTCACCTTCAACCTCACTATCGCTTCCTTCATTCTCGTTCTTTTTTCCTTCTTTTTACTTAACATCCTCTCCCCTCCCAGATGCCGTGGCAGAGTGTCGAGCACGTGGGCGACCAGAGCCCTTACGTGACCTCGGTCATCATGCACATCAAGCAGAACGTGCCCATTGTTAGGGACAACCTAGCCTCAACGCGAAAATACTTCACCCAGTTCTGCATCAAATTCACCAAGTGAGAAAACAATTCAACTTAATCATGAGTGGTGTTCTATGAACTAGTAAGTCTTTGAAGTCAGTAAGTCCACATTTGATCTCTCTTTTAGTTCATTCATCCCCAAATTCATCAACCACCTGTTCCGGTGCAAGCCTATAAGCATGGTGGGGGCTGAACAGGTATGTTAACTGTCAAAAACAAGTGCGAAAACTATTATTAAAAGTATTATTAATTGGCATAGATGTGTCTTTTACATATACAGTATGTGTGGAGTAGTGATTACATTTTTGAAGAATTCAAATGCATTATTGTGCTTTTCTTCTGACTTTTTGCAGCTCCTGTTAGACACCCACTCTCTGAAGACAGTTCTGTTGGACCTGCCATCCATCGGCTCACAGGTGCTCCGCAAAGCTCCCGCCAGCTACACCAAGATCGTGGTGAAGGGGATGACCCGGGCCGAGATGATCCTCAAGGTCAGAGCAGCAACGCTGACACAACCTGCTGACAACCTCTCCTCCACGCACCAGTGTGGAGCAGTGTGTGTCTTCACAACCTTCAGCACACGCACAGAAATGAAACATCCTCAAATAATGTGTTTTATGTATTCACTCAATCGCAGCAAATGCTTAAACATGGGTCCTAGACTTAACCTTAGCTACTTATCCTCTGATCACACATACATACAAACAGTTTCTCATGACTTAAGACGGAAACTTATCCTTGATGCCACATTATACACAACTTGTGTAGCTGTTAAACTTTTACCACATCCATTAACCTAAAAAAACGAATCCAAACACCAACATCCTATTCTAAATTTCACATATGTTTATCATAACTATAAAGTCAGTAACCTGAACCATTAAACGGGCTAAAATAGGATTAGTTGAACATTATCATAAGTACTTTCACTTTCCACTGATTTGTACGTTACTAGCAAACAATAGGTTTACTAAATAATTAGTGCTTTGACCACAGAGACATTCTCGAAAATGTGTCTGACTCAAGTGAGCAGATTATCAATTTAAATTTAATTTTAGTCTGCCTAGCTTGAGTAACCTTTTAATTGTGTCTTCAGCTCTTACTCAGGAAAACATTTTTATGACCGTGTTCCTATAAACTAGCCCACCTCATGTTAGGTATGGGAATATGAGCCAAGCTGTGCTCCCTCTGACTTCATGAGTGAGACAGAGGAAGGCAGGATTTACGCAAACACACCCCACACTACACAACACACACAACTAGCTTTTGGCCAAGCTAGAGTCAGGGGGAAACAGACACATCTTTTGTCTGGACCCCCTTGTCTTATAGGATACCTTTTAAACCCCGCCCATCCTATCTCATCTGCACTCGGTTGGGGAAGTGTTTCCTGTTGTCCTCGGGCAGGAATGCATCCTTGATCTGCCTAACGGCCAGTCTGGGACCTGCTCTAAATACACAACATCCTACAGTCTCTGTCATCCGGACTAAAATACAGCTCTTCTCTGCTGTTCCTGTGTGTCTCTCTGGCAGGCATTTAGCAAGGAAAACCAAATATCGCTCTGACTTTTATGTAACGCTCAACACTTCTTGTGTGTGTAAATACTCTGACAGTTTAAGTCTCAGATACAGTAAGCATTAGAGTAAGCCATATTCGTACAAAAACTAAAATGTAAATGCTGGGACATTTAACAAAGGCTCCGACATTTCTAGATCCTTACAGCAAGTTATGAAAGTTATCACTGAATTTCTTACACTACATAACCTTGTGCAACATCTTCCTTGACATGCTTGTAATACGCCACTTCGCTGCTTTGAAACCGCTTCATGCATTGTTTAGCCGACTCTCTCCATGTCATCACCTCCAGGCTGCCAACACCCTGGTTGTGTATGGATGGCTCCACATGTGGACCACAAAGCCTTTAGTCCTTGGGGGGAATGCCTTGAATGTGTTTACATACATTCCCCCTGGTCTGCTCACTGTAGCCCTAAGACTCAGCCTTGAAGTTTGAAAAGCCGTACAAGTGCAGAGAGGCTTGCCCTAATCTGTCCAATGTTTCTGTCTGACTGGTACCCATAGGTACCCCCCCCCCCCCATGACACACACACACACAAGTAATTGATCCCACATTGACATACAGGCACTAAAACAGAAACGCGTAGAAATAAAGCTAAGGCATGATTTCCCTCTTCAACCCTATTCGCGAGACTCAGAACAAAAGCATACACAATCACATTTACAGGTGCAAAGTTTAAGTGAAGTTTGATACAGGTTACAGAATGATTGTGAGTTTCAGATACAGTATGTTCTTTCACACAGGTTTTTAAAGAGAGTTGGTAAGATCTGAATTTGAGTTGCTTTGAAGTATTGGACTAGATCATGAGAAATTCCTAAAGATATTTGGAGGGATTTTCTCTACATCACCCAGCCTTTTGTCAGATCATACAGAGCCCTTATCCTAGAATCTATGTAGATTTGTTTCTGTCTCTCTGAGGCAGCTTTGGCCAGCATGAGGCCCGTGAGACGTGGCTGTTTTCCACACTTCCAGCCCACCCCACCCCAGCCCTCTCCCTACCACCAATGCTCTTTTCAGGGGTGGGAGTGGAAAGGCTACCCCCTCCTCCTCCACACACACCACCATCTCCTTTCAGCCTGAATGTTTTTTCCTCTTCTTTCCTCCCCCTTTCTTCTCTTTCTTTTTTTACGGGGCGAGCTAACTACAACAAGGTCCCTCAAGGCTTTCCCTTGGCCCCGCTCCAGGACAGTTGCTTAGTAAATCACTCAGTCCACAGGGGAAGGAAGCCAGAGAATTCCAGACAATCCACAGCTTTGAATGTCCCCCTCACTCTCTCGCTCTACGGCCCTCTCGTTCACTCTATCTCTGTCTTCTTCTATAACACACACTTTCTGTCCCTACAGCTGCCTCCTACTCTGTCTCTATCTTTCTCCAGGGAAACTTTGGAACAGGAGCAGGGCTCGGTTGGGTGTTGGTATTGGGCTAAGGTGAAATGTTTTGGGGAGTGGATGGAAGGAGAAGGGAAGGGTGCAATTTCAACTACCTTTTTTTTTTTCTTTCTCCATCAGTATCTGTCAACCATGTGTTCGTCTGTAGCGGCTAAGAACACTATCTGATCCACGTTTTTTTTTTATCACTACCCTTAAGAATGAAAAATAGAGAGTCTGGTACACAGACTTGGCTAAAGCCCTTAAAGTTAACCTTTTTCTCGTCTGTCTACTAATAACCATTTTTGCCAAAAATCCCTCATTATACCTCAAAAGATAATTACCGTGACCATTAGGGAGGCTAATTCACGTCCGCTCATGCATGGAGTAATTGGTCTGTAAAAAGACGAAAACGGAGGGGGCGGCCCTAAATATAGCTCTGCCGTGTGGGCTCATTGTTTTCAGCTTCAACCACTTGCATACTGTCTTAATGTACTCCGCCCCACCCCCCAATCTCAGTTTGCTGTATGGTACAGTACCATGTGCCCATGTGGAATCACTTAAAGATCTTGTCTGTTGTCCCGTGATCGGTGTCCATGTGAAAGCTCATGTTAAACTAGATTATGAAGATGTGTGAATGTATCAGTCATATTGATGCTGTCTCCCCCCCCCATCTTTTCAGGTGGTAATGGCGCCACATGAACCCCCAGTGGTGTTTGTGGATAACTACATCAAGCTGTTGGCTGATGGCAACCCTGAAACCTTCCAGAAAATCCTGGACATGAAGGTGGGTTTAGTTCCCCTTTTTTTGCCAAAGACACTGTCTTTCACTTGTTTATCCTCTTCCTGCTCATTCAGCCTTGTTGTCTTGCTGTCCAGTGGCTTTTTTATGGTGTTGTGAAATGATTTTCTTGCATCTTGTTGCTTCCTGTTTGTTACAGTTTTCACCCCCATCTCCTCTTGTTCATCGCATCATTTCTCTAACGCTTAGTTTTTTGGAGGAGGACAGGCAATATGAATAATGGATAGATGTACAAGGGCAGATTATAGTAGATTATTGTTTGTGGTGAGACAGTTCTGTACTGCATTTCCCAATATCTTCCTTTCGTTGTGTGTCATGCAGGGTCTGAAACGCAGTGAGCAGAGCAGCATGCTGGAGCTGTTCAGACAGAGGCTGCCAACCCCTCCATCTGGAGCTGATGGGGGTCCCTCTCTTTCCTTCAGCGCCCCTACCCCTGAGCAGGAGTCCTCCCGCATCCGCAGGCTGGAGAAGCTCATCAAGAAGAGACTGTGAAACACACACATACACACGCAGTCAATCTCAAAAGGAGAAGAACTGGGCTTCTCACTTTCTTCTACAAATCCTCTGATCACACATACATACAAACAGTTTCTCATGACATAGGCTCCTGCCCTGTTTAGTGATTATGGAACATTGTGGGTAAAGCAGAGACTAATATATACCTTTTTTTATTAGCATGAATATGACCTGTACAATTTCAAAGTCTGTCAGATTATGAAGACATTTCCTCAACTGCAATATGCTGTTGGCACATATAAGAAATGTACTTTTGGTTAAGTTTTTTGGTTTGTTGTTTTCTCCTTTAACGACACTAATACCTAAGCTTTGTGTTGTCATTAAATGTACAGTATATCATACACTATACAAAGCTGAAAATGTGTTTGCACTTAGACTAAATCAGGAGCTACCAACTAACTCAAAATGCTTGAGGCAACATGCTGCCACTTTGGCAACTATCTATACCAGACTGAAAACCGAAAAAAGTTGAAATCTTTGAATGTTGAAGCGTATTGTCTGTGTAGATTGATACATTGCTATCAGTTTGCTCTATGAAGTAATGGGGGCAGTTTTGAGGGTGAGTCTATTTCAGATGTTTAGTGCTTCAGTTTGGGTAGAGACATTTATTGGGTTTTGGTGTTACAATGGTGTCCCATCATGCATCGCTGCCTGGTCTCCAGGTTTAGTGATTAAGCCCTCAGTTCTGGAACTGGGAGGATCTTGAGATTTCCTGTCTCTTCAATCAGACACCGGCCAGTTTCTTTGGGGCTTTTAAACTCCCCCAATGTTGGGAAATTAAAACCAGTCCATGCCTTAAAAAGCAGCCCTTGGCCAAGAGAGTTGTGTATGCGTGTGCATGATGTGAAGTGTTTTCATTTCTTTAACCTTTCCCTGAAGTACCTCCCAGACACTGAGCCCTATGTGTGTTGTCATGTCAGCTGATTTAGCAAAATTGAAAGAGAAAACGAAGGTGGTGAATGATTTCTGGCCAGACTTAGATTATCAATGGCTGGTGACAGTAAGCTCTTGTAAATTGAGTTTGAATGGAACATCATAGAGCCACCCTCAAACCAACATTTTAACTGGATTGTTAAAGTTGAAAAGTTGTTATCCTCTGCTGGCAATGTAGTGACTTATTTACCCATTCTGCTCAGTCCATCTGTATATTGTTTTTGTCCTGCAAGATAATTGAAATGATTTATTTTATTTTAAATTAAGGTCAAGCATCATAGTGTAGAGGTTGGGGTTTGAATGGTTTTGATTGTGTAAGATGTGGTTCGTAGTGTGGACCTCTGTCCCCTTGAAAAGTAAGGATTAATATATAAATGCTATGATGTTCTTGATGTAGGCCTACATTTCTGCCTTCGGTTGATTATCAATAATGTGTATTTTCAGAGTAATACTAGCTATCTGGAAACTACTGGAGTAAAAGTTTGCCATAACCTATGTCTTGTTTTACTGTTTCGTATTAGGCAACTGCCTTTGCAAACAACTGTAGCTCCTTGTATCATAAGAAGAAACAAAACATTCAGCAATATTACAACTTAATCGGGGTTGATGGATAGACAAAGTTCTGTCTTGCCAGTGTTTGCCAAGGGGAGGGGATGAAAGAGTTCCCATGTTTCGTTTTGTCGCCTCTAATCTTTCCTCTCCAACCAGCAGCAAGAGACCGTTTTGAAAGGCGTTTCCATCCCTGTATTTACTTGAAAAACAATGAACCCTTTTGATAGAAGAGAAATTTGAAGACATGCAGGCGGGACAACTGAATGCCCACTCATAAAAAATAGCATCATTTAACGCTGTCAAAATGTATTTATTTTTCTTTGTTGTTATGACGAAAAATTGCACGTAACTCATTTGGAAGGAATGTAGCTGCACGTGCAATACAAAAATCGGAAAGGTAATTTTTTTCTTTTTCGTAAAGGTTAATATATATTTTTGGGAAACACTGGATTACCGACAGTCGTAAACTGTATTGCCAAGCAGCGGAGGTTGATGCGAGTAATTGCCGTCAGGCATTTGTAGTTGCGTGGTCACTAGGAGTCCTATAATATACGCAGGCTAGTTAGATCGATTGAGCACTAGTCTGCTTACAGGGGCTACTCTCACTCTCGCTACTCAATCGGTTTCGACACACTTGATACCTGGTTTGAATTGATCGTTGTTATAGCTCATGTTAAGCTGACCTACCTGAAAAGTGCGACCATTTGTCTGTTGAACTGAAAGAAATGGTGGGCAGACTAAATTTGCCGAATGTGTGTGACGACGATCCACTGGATATGAGCTGCAAAGCTGAACGGGCACTTGACAGCCCGGACTCCGGACTACCTCCAAGCCCCAGTCCTAGCGCTTGGCTATTGTCCCCGTGTGGCGATAAAGGAGCAATAAGTCCCGTTTCTGAAGACGAGGGCAAAGGTTCAGGGTTGGTACGTATAACTTTTAACAACTGTATACAAATGTCGTATTATTCCTAACTTGTTACCAAACAAATGGATAGGCTACATTTCGATCAAACTTGCTAAACGTTTTTCGGACTTTTGCAAGTTGCATTTGCAATTGTTTAATGTAGTTATACATGCCAGAGCCATTCATGTCAATGAAAAATATCGATAATAGTTTTTAGCATCTCTGTTTGGTTATCTTGGGCTTGGGAAACTGGGTCACGTAAATACTAAATTGGGTCAGTAACGTTACCACCTCCACTAAATCCTTTCTCCTTATGTGTGTTGACGGTCGGCTGACTTTGCTTTGCAGGTTCCAGTTTTACCAATTGGATCTGTTCCCCAGCTGCACCCGTTGTCTTACGGAGAGGGAATAGAACTGGATCCACTACCGCCCAAGGAAATACGGTAAATGTTCTGAATAACTGCATGAAAAATAAGCTTTTGACGAAGGCGTTTTTATTTGTGGTTAAATAGGCTGTCTGCAAATCCAAAAATGTAAGCTACTTACATCTTCGACTAAAAAACTGTTGTAGATAGGCCTAATGGGATACATTTTGGAGTAAGATAGTATTGGGTCGCTGTATCTGTTATGGACACAGGGGTATGTAGAATGGTTTCACAATATGGTTGTACAAAAAGAAGGCCTACACTCTGCAACCAAATTCAGAATGTGTTTAGGAAAGTAAATGCCCTGATCTTTGACATTCCCAGATACACCTCATCTGTGCGCTACGACTCTGAGCGCCACTTCATCCATGATATAGCCCTCCAGCCACGAGGCCTGGGTCTGGAGCACTGCAGCCAGACTGTTGTCACCCTGCCCCACAGCACCTGGAGACACTACAAGACCCAACTGGAGTTCCAGCCTCGCCAACGAGCCCAGCGCTTTCAGAGCACCACTATTGTGTACCCCAAACATGCCCGTGCAGTCTACACCACAGAGCTAAGCTTCGACAGCCGCCGGCTATCCAAACGCTTCCTCTCCAGTGTGGAGCTAAAGGCTGTTGATCGCAGCAGGATACCCCAGTGAGAGTAGAAGGAAGCTGGGTAACAACCTGTTGGAGGGCTCCTTTATTTGTTGCAATGGACTAGTGTGAACGATTTGTTTTTAAACTAGACATCGAACTTGGGACTATGAACTTAATAGATGATGTCAACAAAAGCATTTTTATCAAAAAGTAGAAGGCTGTTTGGAAAGTGTCATCTTTAACATAGTTGTTTGAGACCAGTCCAAAACCTGCAGTTGGGGCTGATGAAAATACTATTTTCCAATTCAAGACTCAAATATAACAGCTGCGTTTCCATGCAGGATTTGCAGTTTTTAAGGATAGTGACTTTGGATTTGTAGAAGCAAAGGGTGTTGTAAAGTTACTGTACACAATTGGGCCACAACATGGCTTTCAGGTCACAGGGTATGTGGATGGGAATTTTGCACAGAGTTGGCTCAATGGATTCTCTAGGCATGGATAGAAAAAGATAAGTATTCATGTTATCCTAACACTTCACTGTACATATTGTTCTTAATTTAGAAAATGTTCATTATAGATAATGTAATGCAGCTAGTTTCCTTTTAATCTGTATTCTTGGAGAGTGGGAAGTGCTTTTAAATTAAGTTTTTAATGGAGTGAAGCCATAATGGATCATAATTACTCAGATGGTTATTTGAAGGTTTAATATCTGCTGAGATTGACTGGCTTTTTACTAACATGTTATCACACACTATTCAATTAGTGAATTATACTCTCCTGTTTGGCCAAGAAGTCTGATATGTCTCAATTTTATGTATCACCTCAATATTTGTAGTGATTCAAGGGTATCCACGCTCCTTGTCCTACAGGGACATACTTTGAAGACTTAACAGTGTTTGTGACACCCGTTTGCCTCATCAAAGTTAAATGATGTACCTGGATTTAAAGCTGTATGTTTTTAAATGTGTTTAAAATAAAATATAAGTGTTGTCATATTATTTCATAATGAATGTAGTGCCATGAAAAAATAATAATAATAATTGGGTGCATTATGACAAGACATTTGGAAAACGATTGAATCAAGTAAAAAGGCTATTGGAATGGACAATGAACTGATCTTTTCTCATTGTTTCAACATCTATGCCCTCTACAGGGTAAGACTGCTCAAGATGTTTCTTAAAAATTACAGCCTACATCATTCTTGATTTTTAAACTTTTTCATCCATAGGGCTTAGCGTGCAGGGGTCTGTTCAAACCTGATGAATGACAGATGCTGCATTCTTGACAATCTTTAAGATGAAATTCAGTTTATTCATAAGGATTTTTTTCTTCAGCTAAATTGCCGCACATATTCTTGTGACAAGTCTGACACCTGTAGGCGATGCTGAGTAGTGACACCATTGCTTTCCCGGTTGAGGAAACTTGCTTTCATGTTTCCAAGCACCCCATGTGACGAATCCAAGTCTTTGGTTGGCTATGTACACCTCTATCCTCTCTGCCTCAGCCACAGGATCTCCCAAGATACTGTCCCACCTCAGGGTCTCCCTGGCTGGGTTGCAGGGCACAAGCTGGTCCCCTGCAAGGTGTTCCTTGGTGGACTTGCACTCTCCCGGACACTTGTGTACTTCCTTGTGCCTCCCTCTCGCTTCTCTCTGTCCTTTCTCAATTTGAATGATGGTTTGACTCTTAGCCTTGGTCTTTTTGTTCAATGTTGTTTTAGACAAAAAGGAGGAACTTTTGACGGACTGCTCAGCAGGAGCTTATCTGCTGCAAAGTGACGTTGGAATTACAGTGTCAGTCAGGGTTTAACCAATTATTTGAAACCTCAAAACAGTCAACCATTGTATTATCCCATTCCAAAACATAGCCTTGCCTAAACTTAATCTATTTTCCTCAAATCTGTCTTTTTTCAAGTTGCTTGAGGTTAGGCATACCTCATGAGTTTAGGCGTAGGCAACCCCATTGTTTGTGTCTAGGAGGTCCAAGCCTTGGTATAGATAGATTTGTTCAAAAAATGTGGTTTCACTATAAGCCTACTCCCAGTTTTACAGGGTTTGATGCGTTGAATTCATAACTTGCCCTTGTTATGCTATCCTTAATTTTAGGCAAGCTCTCTTAACATCTAGTAACTGTAAAGGAAAATAACACACTTAAAGGTTGGCCTACATATCTCAACATTTCTGAACCTGGCAGGATGTCCTTGTTTTCCATAAAAACATGATTTGAGTGTGAAATAAAATATAGCAAGATCTTCCGGATATTGTCAATACTCACATGGAATAGACTTGATTTCTCAAAACAAGAATTTTCGGTCAAAAGGAAGTTATTTGTTTTTGGTCATTTTGAGCCTGTTGCACTCTAAAAATTTGGGTTTACGATGGCACAATGATGCCATCTATTGGTAAATGTTAAATCAAATGGATCTGACGTCAACAAGGGGGAGTTATTTGAGTCGAACATGTCCGGGCATTACAATCCTATTATGTTCTGTCGATCATTTGTGAACTTGATGTGGTACCGAATTGCGTTCGCCGGACACAATTTGTCCACAAAGAGTAGGCCTACATTTATTTTTCACAATGAGTCTAAATAATACCAAACTGCCGGAGGAACATCCAGACGATTGGGGAGACATAAGTGATGCCGAGTTACTGAATTTACAGTCAGAGCACCTCGGTGAGTTATATTTAATTTAATAAAATGTTACTGTCACTGTGTTACTACCATAATGTGCAGGTACTATTTGCTACGAAAGGAGGGTTCATGTAGGGTACTGTGTACATAAACACAGGAGGCGTATCCACTGAGCTAGACACAATATAGTGAATATGTAAGTAATAAAATAAACTATTGTAACATGACAGGAGTGCCAGTTATGCAGTGCAGCCATGGCTAGGAGGGGGCAGAGGGTAGAGATCAGGGTGTGAGTGTTTGTAGGTGAAAGAACATGGAGAGTGTATGCGTGTAGGGGCTCAGGGGGCTCAGCTAGGGGTGTGAGGGGGTGAGTGACTGAGTTCAGATGGCCAGGTTCAGATGGGTGACAACCTGGGGGAAGAAGTTTCTGTGTGTGGTGTAGGCTTGGTGGCTCCCATGGCGGCTCCCAGAGGGAGAACAGACAGTGGAGTGTTTATGACTGTTTCATGTTTACCCTTTATAGTTGGGTGCAACTATAACTAAATGAGTACAGACCTTGTATGCAAAGTTTGTTTTCATGGTCTACTTATCAGAAGTCTATAGTATAATGTGTATTTCATTCTGTTGTCCTTATCGATTGATAAGTGTCTCAAGTGTACATTACTAAAATGTGTTTTTGACTCCCTTTAGCTCCCTCTGTGCGATGTAGTGCCACGAGTGAAGCAGACGCAGAGACCCATTTCAACCAGAAACATAAGATCCCCAAACTGAAGTAAGTCAACCCGTCTGCATGCATAATCCGACTGTTTGATATCCATAGGGATGACAGTTTGCGATTCCATACATTTTGTTGGTGCTTGCTCCTCTTGATTGTATGTCTTTGTGTCTCTGTCAGAGCTGACTTCTTTTTGAAGGTTAAAGCAAGATGGAATCAAGATGTATCTATCCCCAACGTTAGACCAATGGATAGATTCAACAAATCTCACTTCTCTGTGACTCAGTTGTGTGCCCATTCGTGGTGTGAGATACATATGATTTATGGCCTCTTGAAGCCTCAGGTGAGACGGAAAGAGATGCAGAGAAAAGAAGTGACAACTGGGGCTAGCATTCATCTATCTAGGGGTAAGCATATGTATATGGAAAACACATGATTTTTTATGTTAGAAAATAAATAAATGTAGATTTTGAGAATGTATTGACAGTATATTATTTAAAAAGCACTGTTTTTTTTTCTTTTTACTGAAAATGTATGTGGTTTCTCCTTAATGAATGTTGCTACAGACATGAATGTTTAGCTATAGGTGTAGGAGTTCACATGATAACCCTGTACCCTACTGTGATTAGAACGGGAGGCACACCCTAATGTTGTGAAAGTGCCGGTCATCACCAGAGAAGACAAAGAGGCTGTACTTTACCTCAGCATGCTGCAGAAAATAAAAGCAATTCATGCAGGTATGGTTCTAATTAAGACTAACGTTGAAATAATAATGGAATGAAAAGAATGTTTGAAGTGTCGTTTTTTTTGTGTTTCCCAGGACAGCATGTGAGAGAGTTCCCAGTCTTTGGAGTGTTGGAAGGGATGTTTCTTTCAGGCATCGTTGATGACCTGCGGCGTAGTGACTCCGGTGAGCTGGCTTTAAGTGACCTGAAGACACGGAGGCACAACTCTTTCCCCTGCCCCTCACAGGCCAGGGGTCATTTCTTACAGGTAGCTTATATGTCACAGAATAAGCTCATACTGAGTTGTTTTATTTAAATATCACAGTTATAAATATCATATTTTTTTTGTTATTTGTAATTTTTTCATAGTCCCTCTCTTGTTCTTTATTTTAGGTTGGGCTGTACAAGCTTCTGTTTGACTCCATGGTTAGTGGTCAGTTAGATAGGGGCCGCATAATCCTGTACCTCCAGGCTCGATGGCTAAAGCTCCAACAGGCCCTGGGTGACAGAGTCCAGGAGCAGGTCAAGACCATGGGCTACTCTGCAGCCACACTGGAGGAGCTCCTGGATGTACTTCTGGCTGTCCTAGCCTCCAGCAACATACAAGAAGTCAACAAGCTACATGTTGAATATCATCACCAGAGCACTGGAAGCCACATTGGGACCAGGAAGGTAGAGTTTCAGGAAACCCAACTCAAAACTGAGCTCAGGGGGTACTTGGCCTACTGGAGAGGGGAGAGGGAGCCACAAGGGGTGGACATTGAGGATGCCTGGAAGTGTAGAATATGCCCTCATGAGGAGATTTGTGATTGGAGGAAGGGTCGGACTACAGACTACAGCAACAAAAGAGCCAAGTTAGATAATCCGAATAGCTCTCTCTCTGTTACGTAAATCCCTGCTAGTAATGCCATTTATAGTCCCAAACTGGAGGGTTCTAGATTGGATCCTGTGTTAGATACTTTTACTTTATGGTGGATACTGATGTGTTGGATGGTCCCAAGTTGGGTTTTTCCCGGGACGGAAGTACTACATTGGAGAACTCCGTTGAGTACCCAATAAACAAAAAAGGAAATCATAATTCTTTCTCTTATCAAGTATCAGTAACACAACTCTGATGGTTCAAAAGCATATATGTAATCAAAACAAGTTGTAAAATGAGCATTCCTGTTGTAGGCTTGGACTACTCTGGCCATCTTTTCATGTTCTAAACATTTAAGTTGCAGG
The DNA here is from genome assembly GCF_054491055.1 of Hypomesus nipponensis. Lineage (NCBI taxonomy): Eukaryota > Metazoa > Chordata > Actinopteri > Osmeriformes > Osmeridae > Hypomesus > Hypomesus nipponensis. Next base: position 9,332,312 of record NC_140375.1, read on the forward strand.
GGGGGTTTAGTACATCTCTCTTTGTAGTTAATGTCATTTAATGTGTCAGTGTTTTTACATACCATGGGTTTACCTCTTGTATTAGTTGTCCTGTATGCTTGTGTGCTAATAAATATGGGATAAGATCATGTTAACCATTGTTCTTTCTCTTCTTTTATGTTTGGTCTAAAAGTAACAAAACACACATTCATTTTGTACTCTTACCTTTTTTGCTGTGTCAGGTAGAACCCCTAGATGGGGCTAGACATCTAAACATAACTGATTTTCCTAGATGTCCTTTCCCTCCAGGCAGAATTCTCCCTAGACTGAATGCTTGATTCTATTATCCTGTACTTTTGAATATTCACCATATTGTCTACCAGTCCTTGCTCTGTTGCTCTCGTTTCTGAATTCTCTTTATTTTGGCAAACCAGTGAGCAGAGTTGGATGTTATCTGAATTATTCCATAGCTCATTGAATCAGTGTTTGAAGCATACAGTTGACAGGGATATTATGTTTAGTAAGGGAGACTTTGTTGTTGTAAGGACACGACCATCTGGTTTGTGTCCTCATTATCACCTATAACACACTGTTAGCGTTCTGAAAGCACACATCTGGCCACTGGACCAGCCAAAGCAGAGACTCACTACATTGTGCCCTCAAATGGTTTACAGTAGAGCTGAAGGGGAGCAAGGACATGCAAAAGTGCGTTTTAGAAAACATCACTGTTAGTAACAATTTGAAGTGTTTTACAGTTTTTTTGAGTGAATTCTGCCATGATCTGACTGAGAAAGGCCAAAATGGCTTCTTATCGTAGTATACTTTTAACTGCAGTGTAACAACATTGTACTACTCACCTTGTGCTATACTGAGGAACATCATGACTCAGTATTTAGACCTAAACCTTGGTACAGAGTTTACACTGAGCCCCTACGAGACACAGTAAAATAAAGTGTGCATTCAGTTAAAAGCTGTAAAAGGTGTTGCTCTACTATTATTTTATATATATATATATATATATATATATATATTTATATTCTAACTATTTTGCTCAAAGGGGGTATTGAATGTTTCACAAGTGGTGTGGTTGCAACTCCTGTGACTTATTAAGGTCTCTGGGAAATTTGAGTTGCAAAATGTATTTTTACCAAGGTAATCATTGTCGAAACAATCAGACAAGGCGTGCTTATTCTTCAGATGGACCCCAGTTCACATGTGCAGATCAATAGTTATGTAAAGATCTTCCAGCTAAACTGAGTGAGCATTTTAAAGCGTGTGGCACTTATAGATTTTTTTAAAGAAAAGGAACAATGCACATGCACACAAGACACACACCTTTTACACAAATTATCAGCCATCTGAATGAATGTGATGCCATCTCAGCTAACCCCCCACACACACACACACACACATATACAAATTGATTAGCAATGCATTCAACTGTAAGGCAGACTGACGAATCAGAGCCTGCTATCAACTGGACTATAACCTGGTATGGGGAATGATGTCTGCAGAGAGTGTTTGTTCTGTTCTGCTATAAATAGGATGATTCAACTCCCCCTATGTACCCATACCCTCCTCCATCTGCTCTCCCAGACACTAATGAAGTTACTCCAGCCCTAAAACGACACTCATTCAGGCCCTTAAAAGCCCTGTGCTGCTGTTCCTGCTGGAGTAAAGTGCTTCCTATTCAGTTCATCCTTAACCTCCCTCGTTTCACAAACACCTGCAGAGACCCTTTTGACTAATGTGCTCTAACAGATCCTGGTAGTCTCTGTGTACATCTAGTCTCTATATGTCTCCGCTGTCTCTTAATGTCTCTTTCTTTCTACCTGCTCCCCTCTCTGTCTCTTTGGCCTTTCACCATCTCCAAGTGCTTTTCAGCTCCCTTTTTGTCCACTTGCTTTAGCAGGTTTTTCATTTCAGTCTCTTGCTGGCCTTTCCAATGAATTTGGGTGAAGGAATTTGAGAAACTCAGCAGTTAAGAATACAATAGGAATTGCTCTCGGATGACTCAAAGAATGTTTGCTTTTAGGCGTATTTTTTTTTTCTTGGCCGGTCTGCTGACTGAATACAGAAAGTGAGTCATTCAAGTAACAAGATATTTGTTTTGTAAGGCACAATACTTTATTTTTCTTTTCTCATTTTTCACTAACACAACACTTAAAGAATCATGAGCTACTTACACTCCACCTCAAAAATTGATATCCATCAACTCTGCGTCGCAAAGCTTTTATAAACTTCACTCATCCTTTCATGTCCCTGTTGCCCTAATTACATTTTACAAGGCAAAGCCCTTAACTGGAACCTAAGGGGTAATATGGTACAATTAACAATGCAAGCACTGTATCATTTCAAGGAAGTGGGTATATCCATACCAGACTGATTAAAAAAATGTATACCCAACTTGATAATTCTCATGCAAGAAAATTAGATATCTTACTCTGCAAGGTATTGCTTTCCACTCAAGGCATGGAATCATAGTTTTACTTCAGCGTAGTGTTAAATAGAATTTGTAAGGCGTTGCCTGAAACATTATACCTCTGACTACATGCCCCGACATAAATCCATACTTGTCTCTTAGTTGGCTCACTAGCTGTTGGTGCAACCTGAAGACTAAAGTTATATGAATGTTCTTCTGATTGTTGTTGTGATTCTTATGAGGCGGTTGGCCTCACTTGTAGTATATATTTTCTTTTAAATTCCCAGACGGCTCAAAACAAAGCAGATATTTTGCAACATTGGTAGAAATCTTTTAAGCTCATCTTTATGGTCATGGGGGTAAGGGGTACGTGGGGCTACATCATACTGTAAAAAAATCTAATCGTCAGTCCTACTCCCATGAAATCCATTGAGAACATCCCCTGTGTGTCTATTCATTTTGCTAATGAGGATGCACTTATCACATTTTACTGGGAATACAGATAGGACTTCTGGACCAATGCCCATAACTAATCGAGGCTTTTACAGTGCTACATTGGCATTAAAATAAGCTTAGGTCTCTCTGGTGCACAACTTTTACTAAAAGAAATGGGCTTTGAATTACCTGGAAAAGAACCACTAAAGGTAAAAACAACATGAATCTAATCTTGACATTAATAAAAATATATTTTAGCCAATGAGAATGATGTGGACCATCATGTACATCCATCAGGTAGGTGTGAATCCATAACACACACCTTCTCCCTACCGAAAAAAAAGTAGTGAGAGCTTGTTGTAAAAACGAAATGAGACCTTTTCATTGTTTACATAGCAAGCACGTCCACGGCCGTCTGGTCCATGTTGTTTTGTTGCACTTAGTCTTTTTCCATGCCTGAGTACCACAAAGGTTTTGACCTCAGATCAGCTCTGTTATTCAGTAAGAGGCAGTGGTCACACTGCATGGTCACACGGCATGCAGGCCTGGTGACTGACGAGGGGTTCTGACGTAGGGATGGACATTCTATGGACACTGAGCCTGGTGCTGCTGGTCGGTCTGAAGAGGAGGGGCTGAACAAAACCATAAAAGACAGGATGCAAGGAGAGTGCACGTGTGTGTGGTGTATATTTATGTGTGTGTGGTGTATATTATGTGTGTGTGTTTGACAAAGAAAAGTAGATAAAGAGAGCACAACTGTACATGCTTGAAAAACTATGGAGTGTTGTCTTTGTAATGTGTGAAAGTGTAAGTAAGTATGGTAACTGGTGTGTGTGCCTTTGAGGGTTAGGGGGGGATAAAGCATGTGTATATACAGCATGCATGTGTGATATGTAAGGGACTGAAAAGAAGACTATGGAAGTGTGCATATTTTAGTGATTTAATGTATTGGATCACAGTAGGTAGACATGCGTATTCTGTCATGCATGACAAGGCAGGATTTGTGGCTGACTGGCTAGTTGATGTCCATATGGGGGCTAATAGAAGGGCTGTTGTCAATAGCAAAGCGTTTGGAATATTTGTCAGCCAGTGATCTGCCAACTGACACACATCAACAACACCATGACCCTCTGGAAACATGTCTGTACAGCACAGATCATTTGGTTTCATCAGCAGCTCTATGTGTTTCTGAGCTAGAAAATAAACAGTAAATCGAAAGATATTGCTTTGAAATTAACTGCATTACTTGTGCCTCTTTCAATTAGCACAATACCTTTTTGCACAATTGATGGTACACATAATCATTGATGGTACATGTATGGACGTTGTAAAAAGAGTGTTTTGTGCTTTATTATTCAAACCATTTGTGTCACTTAAATGTAATGCCTAATGTACCCTCAAACACACAATCCTGTAGCTCTGCATTTTAGTACAATTTGAGAAACTGGAGGCTAAATGTAGTTGCTGTTTTTGAAAAGCCTAGTCCTCCAGCCCACTCTCTGTCCTAGACCTAGACATTAGAGCACCAAGTTGTGGTAAGAGCCCAGACGTGACACTGGGTGATGAATGGAAAGCTCTTCTATGAGAAAGCAGTCCCTTCTAGCCCTTTCCTTTTATTAGTCGCTTTTCTCATTTGTCATAAAATCTTTATGCCACTTGTCCTTCTGTCTTTTTTGTGCCTTTTCTATTAACCCCCCCCCCTCCTCCTCCTCCTTTGTTTGATTCAGGTAATCTATTGTAGCTTGTCCCCTACCTTCTAAAAAAATAACTGGGCTCAGATGAACAATTACGTTCCTTTTCATCCAGAATTTTAACTTCCACAATTGCAACATTAAAACCATTAAAACACAAGGCCATACACCACATATTTAACTCCTATCTTATCACAGTGCCGCATGTTTTCATAAGAAGTGAAACACTGTCAAGACTATCTCTGGACTCCAGAATTACAGTATGTCTGACATGCAGACAACCAAAAGAATAGCATGCAATCTTTTACTAGCTGACAAATTGTTTTGGATGTATTCATTTATGTTGCCATTTTGACTTGGCATGTGTTGAGTGATGTCTCTGGTAGGGGTTATTGTGAATTCTAGTCCATTTTCATTAAACATTGTGACAAAAATGTGACACTTGTAGCATGTCTGCACAGTGTCATTTTTCACAGACTTGACTGGCTTCACTGGATGTAAACAGGACAAGAGATGGGAACATTTTTGGGTCTGATATTATTAACAATGACTCCCAGACACATTTGTATCTCAAGTGTTTCTGTCCCTCTCTTTAACTCTGTTGATCTTGTCTATCTTTTTATATATTCCATATACAGTATGAAAATATATATACATATATATTCCATATTATGCCTTTGCTTTTTCTTCATTCTCATTTTCACATTCCTACATCTCCTGAAAAGATGTTCTCTCCCACTGTGGTCTCTCAATGTTCCTATCACATCCTGTTCTGCCACAGGTCCCCTCTGCTCTGAGTCAGGTACAAAGGTGAGTCCCTCATCTTCGTGTAATTTCTCAAAAAATATGTTGGCTGGTACACACACCACACCAATTAATCTCAATGTTCTCTCCTAAAACCACAACCCTTTTGTTCCCTTTGAAACTCTCTATGTACCCGTGCATCAGATTTAAGCTGTTTATGTAAAGAGTGTGTGCTACAGGTGAGATTACCAGCTGTTTGTCAGCCTGTGGTGCCCATGCCAACCTCACACCTACCAGCAAAGTTTATCCCTGACACCAGGGAGAAGCAGTAGATGTCTGCCGACATTTACACATGTATACAAACGTGTGGGGGAGGAGCATGGCATGGAAGGGGGGAAGGGGGCGCAGATGGCGGATGCAGGAGTGCTGCTCTGGCATACCTGATAGTTGAGGTGACAGGGGACATGTGGTAGGTAGGGGGGAGGTTGGTCACCTACGGGGCAGTATCAGTGCTAGGAGTATGGCGCAACGATGCATACAGTCCAGTTTCTCTTGAATCTCTTGTATTGACCTATCTTTATATAGCCCTTCTTCCTTTGGTCAGGTGATAGGGGGTCTCCATGTGTGTTTTTGTGTGTATGGAGTGGGGGTGGTAGGGCTCCAGCAAAAAGGTCAGGCAATGGTTGAGATTAGGTTTCCAGTTGGAAGCCATGAGCTCTTTCCAAGAAGGGTTGCTGAAGAGTTCTTTTTTTACCATGCTGTATAAATTAGGTCAAACTAAAATGCCTTTAGAAGTATCTGATCATGTGTGAATACAGGAACTTCTGGTGGTCACCCTTACTGCTGCAGTAAAACAAACCCAAATTCCTGGATTTATGTATCGGTATTAATATTGTCCACCATAGTGAGAATTTACAACAATCTGGTGCCATATAATTTAAACAGAACATCAGTATTTATTGAAGGACAGGAGCACTGTATATGTGAAGTGAACCCATCAGTAAACGTCCCTGGAACTGGTGTTTACAGAGGCACATTGCCTAATAAGGGTCAGCTTGAGCCACCAACGAATCATGCACTTCAGCGGTCAAAGCCTACATTTAGGTTTTAGATCAACAGACGGAAGGGAAATAACCGACTTGACCAATGGCAAAGTCCCCAAAACAAATGCAATCATGATTGAATTACCTTTGTTTTCAGTTATGTAGATCCTGAATGCATACATTGGTGTTTATCAGATATCGATTAGAGTGCCGGTACATTGAGGACGTCTAAGCCAGTCTGTTACTTCATTCAGCCACTGCGTATTCCTGGACGTCTGACATAAAGGTCAAGCATAAAGGTCAATCACATTACACCAGGGGTCCCCAAACTATGGCCCGCGGGCCGACTATGGCCTACCAACGCATTTGGACTGGCTCTCTGAACAATGCCAGATACTTTTTTTTTTGTCAAGGTTTTTCTCATAGAAGGAGTTAAGTTCAAAAAGGATTTCTGGAATGAAGAAACTAAAGTTAGCCCAATCATTCTCTTTCATTGTACTGCACTGTATGTGAATATGTTATCCATTGAATGTGCGTCAGCCTATTCTTTTGGAAGTAGAAGGCTCTCTTGATGACCATTCATCCCTTCAGTGCAACAGCTTCCTTCCTGTCATTCACTCATGTTGCCTTACGTTTTATTTTGAGAAGCTGGATGAAAACTCATGACGATTTGTCATTATTGTGGGACTGGGTGAGGCTGGGTGGAGATACCAACACAGAGACAGTGACGGAGGTTGAGGGAGGAAAGAGGGAGTGTTTGTTTATGTTAAAATGATGGTGGAAAACAGAGGCCACATTCATATAACCTTAGGTCTTAAAGCTGCAAATTACACCACAACTGTTTTCATATGTAGCCTGCATTTGGCATCTTTAGATGTACTTGTGGAATGTTAAAACATTGTGGTTGAAAACACATTTGTCTTCTGCTTTCACAGCTTCCAATGAATCTTCTTTAATACTGAATTTTTTTGTCAGACTTTATGCCCTTCAAGAGCTGCTGCTGTTTAGAATGCTGAAGCTATGATGACAGTAATACATGTATTTCATGATGCTCTGTTTTATACCTGAAAAGATTTCAGTAAACTACTAAAGAGGATTCAAGGGTGTTTTGTGTTTGGGTGGACTGCGCAGTCTTAGAATGCCCTGCCTGTGAAGCCAGACACCAGTGCACCAGTCAAGGGAGTCAAGGGTGCTGCAAATATCTGTCATATGTGAAATGTATGTATTGTTCAACAGATTGTCACATAAAATGTATTTGTGGTTACCGGGGACTACTGTAGATATTGTTGTTCAGGATGCTCTTCTCTCAGGATCTTTGTATACTCAAACATCTTTGCTGAAATTGTATGTAGCTGTGTCTGTTGTAAAGTAGCAGGGTGTATGAACAGTACCAGCTCGTTTTAACAAGCCCCTTTTATGCACTGACAGGAGGAACAGCTTGACTTCCAATCAGAGGACTGGATTCCAAGCTTTCTATGAAGGAACCTTACTGTGAAAATGCTCTGTGTTTGATTAGAGGGCAGAAAAAAAGATAGTTAAAAAACAGCGTTATTTAGCCTGTGACCCCAAAAAAACTGAGTAGGGATGGAGAGAAGGAGTTTGGGGTCTTCCTGTTTGTATGTATGTGACTCCTGGAATTTCAAACTTTCCTGCTAATACACTATTTCACACAGACGCTATGCACAATTACTCACTCCCCTGCAACGTCCTACGATGATACACAGTGCACAACATGGCTCTATAAATCTATGTTGAAGAAGGAAAGTGGAAGGCTCTATAATTGACTGTCAGCCTTTGACGTGTGTGTGTGCTAGCATGTGAGCTTGCCAAGAATCAGAGACCATTGTGGGAATGGGGACCACAATGAACAGCTCTTGAACCTTTTGTCTCCTGTACAACCCTCCTCATTCCCTTGTAGCATCAGAACTTAAAGATGTTCATTATCAGATGTGATCTCCCTTATTAAGATAAAAAAACATCAAGTGTTTGCCAGCCAAGATGCTTTGACGAAATTGTTCCATTGTCTAAAATCCTAATTTACTTCTATGAGGCAATTTGAAGGAAAAATCAGTGATAAATAAGCGGATAAGTCATAACAGTCTCCTGCAGTTTCTTACATCCAGGTTTGTTTGTCATTCTCAATCATAACCCGGCAGCAATTTTGCCCCATAAACAGCATGATCGCCACTAACCTCAGGTATAGATCAGACTATGTTGTAAATTCACATTGGCCGGGAGGTCCCGTTCTGTTTACCCTGCATCCATCCGCACAGCACCCCAGCAGGTTCGGTACACACATCAATGTAAACAGAACATTGTGCCCTCAATGGCTACTCACTTAGCATCATACAGCTCAAAGAGAGTGGCCAACCGAAAGAGAAAGACAAACAATGCGTGTGCTTGTGAGTTTCTGCGTAATTGGACAAGGTCCAGTCTAAACAGACTCGCTTTCTTCTTGTGTAGGCCCTGTTTTTTTTTATATAGCGGAAAGAGATTTAACTAACGTCACAAGCTATCTGCTGACATGGGTCTCCGTTGATGCGGGGTAAGGCTGTCTTTGATCTTTGAATGACAGTGTTGTAGGCTAAATGTCACAACAGCGAAGGCTGCAGGTAACTATATTGCACTTTCTTTATATTAGCCTATTTGTTAGGCTTGTTACAGCAAGGCATACATGTTTGCATTAAGGCCTGCTGATTTAAACACTTTTAAACGTTTGCATAAACAAATTCATCCAAACTCTGAAAACTTTGTTTGACAGTTGTCTTACATAAAGTTGTTTTATAGTTTACAGTTTATGACAATGTAATGCCCTGTCATTGTAACCAGTTCATCTTATTGAACTGATATCACAGTTGACTTTAAAGGAATGCAGTATAATCTGGAGATCCCAAGAGTGGGATTAAGTGTGGGAATATGACGGAAGGCCTGTCTTGTGAGACTCGCTTAATCATCGGCCAAGATCCCTTAATCTCTATCTAATTTAGTTCATAGGGACACTCTTAATCTCTATTCAGAGCATCCAGGAGCAGAGCGGGGGTTTGGCATCTTGAACATCTGCACTACCACCCCCCACCCTCCTTTCTATATTACACCCATCTAACCCATTATTCAGGATTTCACATGTTCTTCCTTCCCTCTATTATAAACCTTTCATTCTCTCTCTTACAATCGAATTCTTTTCAACCATCATATTTATCTTTCTTCTTCTGATCCTTCTCTCGTTTGATGTCACATCCCAACCCTCCCAGGACCAAGTGATATTGTGCCCTCAGATTAGATTTCACTCTCCTGAGGGGGATAAGGATTCTGGGCCTGGTTGTCAGTCCTTTTATTGCAGAATGGCAAACATTTGTATAAAGATACTTCGGATAACAAGGAAAGTGCGTGAGAAACCAAGATTGTGGCTAAGATTATGTCCCTTTAAGTTAATTAGTTTGTTATTTCTTTTATAGACGCTATTACTCTGTATCCACCACAAATACTGTATATATATTTCTTCAGGTTATTATTGAATGTAAAAAAAGGCTGAAGACTCCCCATCAAACGTTTAGATAAAGTACCACAACAAAAGTGTATTGCATTCTGTCATTTCCCCTGTTCAGCCTGATCTATGTCATTGAATAAAGAACTACAGTTAGTGTATTCTGACAGACAGCTCAGTCTCTATATAGAAAGTAATAACCGAATAGCAATAGCACTCATCGTCACTCAGGTCATTGCCATTGAGCTACTGTAGCTACAGTAGGCAAAGACAAATCTTGGTGCTACATGTTCAGGAAGGGACATAAAGGGGAAGTACAGTGAAATTTGTTAAAACTAATGGTGGTTGTTTTGAATATCATTGGAGTTTGATGTTACACCCATCACACACACACACACACACACACACACACACACACACACTCACACACACACACCCTAACCTCTAAACACGAAGTATAAAGAGGAAATAAATAAGCCAGCGCGGATGTGGTTGCATGTACTGACGCATGACAGCAAACTGACAGCCAGCGTCACACCACCAAGTCAGTCTCAGACAGGCATAAACTGCTGTAGCCTCTCACTGTTGACCTAGATTGTTGTATCATTGTTTGTCCCAACAGACAGACACTGTGAGAAGAGGACATAGTTCATGATGCATGTAGGCTTGATTACAAAATACATAATTGAATTTATTGATATCATAAAAACAAGAGTGTCAAAGTATCTACACTTTTTTGGGCATATTTTATTTCTTTGAGGACAGTATTGAAGACTCAAGTGTGTTTTCCAGAAACAAAAGTCACTCAGCCTCGACGAGGATGGCGTCATAGACAGCATGGGTCAACTGCAGGTGACGCATGAGGTGTCACAAGAGGAAAGATGTTGGGAATAAGCTAAATGTAAAACTGTAAATTTAATTGGTCTCGAGAGGATTCCCCAACCCTAAGACAAGTTGTACAGCGTGTTAGCTCTCTCACAGCCTCAGCGGTGTGTGTTGGTGATGGGGGGGGGGGTAGATCTGTGTTGACATGAGTGGACATGACCTCACTCTGAAAGCAGAGCTTCCATTGGAGAGTTGTCTTAGTTTGAGGTATTGTTTTGGAACACAGATCTATAGAGACAGAATTGTCTTCACCCTGTAAATATAAATCTTTAGAAAAGCCAAAACAATTCTGCCCCAGAATCAATCTTTTGAAATTAAATTGATACTGCCCCAGATGTTCCTTGAGTTTGTTGAGTTAGTAGCATTTGGTTTGTTTTGAAGCTCTGGGCTGTGGTTCAGTGGATGTGCTTCTCACCACACTTGCATGCACAGAACTGCAAACACACATGCACATAAATGTCAAATCTGAATTTGGTTTGTTTGTTTGAGAAATCATGCAAGTGTTTGAAAGCAATTGGGGTCAATTTGATTTGAAGTGCCCAAATTGCATTAAATTGTTTTTACACCTCAATGTGGTAGGCAAAACACATTCATGCATACACACTTACACACATGCGCACGCACACTGTTAAGTGGGAGCAGTGCCAAGATGTTGGTGGGTGGTTGAGGATAAGGGTGTGGCTGGGCTGAAGGGGGGGGGGGGGGGGGTTGGCTACATGCGGGCAGCATTACGTTAGCATTAGATAGAACCCAGATGCGGGAGGGGGGGGGATACTCAGGCCTGTGCTGGAAACCAACTGGCAATCATGGCAGCCCTCTTCCACAGCTGGTTTCCATTTCCATCAGGGAGGCAATGAGATTTAGAGTGAGGGAGAGAGAGAAAGACACTGTTAATCCTGGGCTCACAAATTGGTTCTGTACATATGAGATATGAAGCCTCCCTGAGTTTTCCCTCTCCTCTCCTGCTGCTTTCACTATTACATCCTCATCCCGTAATTACTTTATTTATGTATTTATTTATCTATCTAATCTTGGAGATAGATACCAATTATTCCGATTTGAGATGTCTACTGGGAACATTATCTGGTATTTTTGTTTTCAGTTTGACTAACTCTGCTGGTCTATCAACACTGCAGCTATGAGATATAGTCTTATAATACATAGCGATCCATGTTCCAAAATTAAACTATCCCGCAGCAGTCTGAGTTTTAAGCCACAGTTGTTTTATTTTATTTACTCAGCACTCCTGGGAAATGATTCCAGATTTAGCTCAATCCTGGTACACTGTTTAATAATGGATGAGGTGTGTGTATGTGTCTGTCTCTATGTGGGATGTTTTAAGTCTTATTTCTTAAGTTGATTGTATGGCAAACTATGGCTGATATGTGTTTTTTTAAGGTGAGCTCTAGTTGTATGAATTCATAATCTGCTGCATCTACAGAAACATACAGCATGCTTTTTCTTTTGTCAGGAAAGGTTTCTTGTATAAAGAACATCCCGTTCTGCAATCTCTGTAACCAAGCACCCCATGGTGAACAAATAAATAATTTGTTCGTTTTATGGAAAAAGACCACCAACACTAAAACCTTTCTGTGGGAGCAAAGTACATGATGTACTGTTGATCCTCTATCTGCAGTGCATTCAAAACACTCAGTATGCAGGTTTACTCCAACCCGCTTCATTCAGTGACCAAAGAGAAATAACCCCCAGAGTAGTGAGATAGGAGTGAGGGATGTAGACTAGGGACTACTACTAGGGAATACTTTTGAAAGATGCCTTGAAACTATGACAAGTTTAACCATTTATGTTAAACACTGTTTAACATATTGTTTTGAAAGTGTAAAGGCACTGTAAATAGTTTTTGCAACAAGGCATGTCCCTACAGTACTTTTCCCTTAAGAATGTATTGAGATATTTATGTTGGCACTGGCCAAAATCTCTCAAGGATCTCATGGGCTTCTGTGAAAGCCCAAGTTACATAGATCCAATGTATTTATTTCTTTGGTTGACTGACGACTTCACCCTTGCACCTAATAATATACGGGAATATACTAAATAAATCACTTTTGATTCCCTATTACATTCAGAAAATAAAACATTGAGAAACATTACTTGTACCCCAAGGGACTATAGAATAAACAAAATCAAGGTTTGTTTGCAAGCATCGATTAATAAACTGTTAAGCTATGCTTATCAAGAATATGTGAAGGTACACATGTCCATTCCTTAGTTGGTAGATAATAAACAGTAGGACATAGTCTGTTCACATCTTGTTAATAATACTCATAGAACAATAGCCACAATCCTGTCATATGATCTCAACTGAAGGTCTACACGCATGGAAAAGCACACACACACACATGCATATACACACTATTTTGGATTCAAGTCATGTACTGATGTTATTATCTAACACAAACAACACTTTGAGCACCCTAGAGAAACATCAGGGGACTTGGTGGGACAAGGTGGAGGAGTTCTATAGACGTCAATGACTATAGTTCTTAAGGGAGTCGCAGAAACTGTTGCGCACTGTTACCACCCACAAACAAACAGCTTTCTTTTCAAAGAGTCGATGCTGAATATGTCCATTCTCTTACCCAGCTCTCAAACACACTCATAAAGTATCCTGTTGTGTGCATGACATCAGAGATGTCAAGGCATGATTGATCCAGCCAATCTGTCTTTTTTATTCCCTTCTAATCATCAAGGCATTTAGAATTGTGACATTTATCTTCCTCTCGCTTACCCACAGGAAGGGGCGGGTTCCTGTGAAGGGGACAAACACAATGTTCTGCTCCTCTTGTCTGTTTCCATTTGGGCTTGGTTTTCAATGACTCACCCAGCACTGGTCCCTCACTACCATTATTTCAGGGTTGGATCCTACTTGAGAAAACTAATTATTATTATTTTTTGTCTCAATGTAAAAATGCTTGGATGAACTGATGAGTCCAAAGGGGTAGTCTTGCACAGTGACAATATCTGTTGCCTTTCCACTAGTGTACAGTTGTGGTCAAAAGTATTGGCAGTGACAAACATTTTGTGTTTGCAAAGTTTGCTGCTTCAGCTGTTGTGGCGTTGATTCCCATTGTTACTCAATTATTGTGCAGAGTGATCAGAGGGATTTTAAATAAAAGCTTCAATGAAATCACAATCATTCTGATTGGATTTTAAGAGCAGATTGATTGCTGTAAAAAGAGGGAACTATTTGCATATATTGAAGGATTTTGAATATAAAAGCTTTCAAAACCTATTAAATGTGTATTTTTGTTTTCCAGTATTCCATAGAAACACGTGAAACAATAAACCACAAATACTGAACCAGCTAACTTTGCAAAACACAAAATGTGTCACTGCCAATACTTTTGGCCACAGCTGTACATTAGGACAACATCATAGATATAGGTCTGCTATATTTGCCATGTTACTGTGATGGCAGAAATGCAGCTGGTTTTCTTTTCTGTGCAAGATTGACCACTTTATTATACCTTTCTTCCTAATGTCCAATTTTATGGCCCACAGCAATTTACTTGCAATCATATATTTAAAGGATATCAATCAGAGACTGCCTTCAGGGCAATTTAGAACACTTATGAATACAATTACACCACAAAGTATTGCTCTTATGCCCCTGGTTGACTTCAGAAAATTAACAATACATTGCCTCAAATACTGTATTGGTAAGTTTTTAGTAGTTGTATCTCATCTGCATGTAAGTGTTGGGCTACAATCAGGATCACTAGCTGCTGCGTCCTTTCACTGGTTTCTAAATAGGCCTATATTGGAATATTTTGGAATCAGCGTTGTACAATTAGGCGTCGTTATATTTTACTGCTAGTCTGAACTGTATATTGCTCAAGAATGTAGGGACAAGCTAGCTATCGCATTTCACAAAGAAACAAAAATACATTCTTGATGTAAGACGATAAGGGAGGAGACGACATCGCGGGTATAACGCATTGACTCTTAGGTGTTGGGGGTATGGGAGGCGCCCGTGTTCCTTGCGCTTTGGAAGACAAATAGAAGAACGCAATCTGACCTCCCTCAAGCCCACAACTGTTGGGATTCAGCACGGACAGAGCTGCACAGGATCAATTACTAATTGACGTTGACGAATATTGTTTGTAAAATCAAAGGCGTGCAACTAGCAGGATACCCTGCTTGTATCCGGATTCTGGTCGATTTGACGACTTGTCTCGCTGTCTCACATTAATCAACGATGTAACTCTGGTGAGGGCATTCTTTTTCTTACCGGTTAAAAATATATATGACAAGCACAGTTGGCTCAATTTTTTGTAATCAATAAGGTGTCCGTAAATCTTATGGGGATTATCTCGGATCAGTAGAAGCTCGATGTAGCCTTTTGTCACCAAAACTTGAGAAAGGGGTGCGTATTCCCGTTACCTACGGAAATCAAGCATATGGTTACGCGCAAGCTATTTTGAGTGGACTGTCGCCGAAGATGTTTCTCAGTTACCTTTGTATGGAGACTTTCTTTTAGACCTTTTTTAAGGAATTGTGTAAGGTATTTGTGGATAAAGGATTTGGTGGTCCACTTTCACAGTTTCTTGTCCTTCAAGGCGTGCAAATGCTGGAATGGCTTGTGGCTCTTTGCATCGTGGTCCTGGTTGCCACTATTTGGCCAGGCTTGAAATACTTTGGAACCGAAAGCCAACCTGATGCACTACTTCGAGGGCTCGGAATTTCACGGCGGCAAACAAAGGACAAGGTGTCGGAGAGACTTGTCTCCGATCGTGTGAACGACGGTGCCCAATGTGACGCTGCCGGGGCAGGTGAGAAAGTCCCCACAGTCGCGCTCATTTGCAAGCCCTCCGCGCTCGCCAACTATCTCCTCAAACATTGCAGGACTTTCAGCAATTTCACGCCATGCACAGGATGGACTTGGCAAGCAAATGCATTTCTCCAGAGCATTTATGGCGCGTGCTGGCCTTATGCAAACCTAGTCCACTTCGTGCGGGACCACTTGCAGCTCAGCGACGATGGACTGGTAGCGTTGGACTGGGCAGTGTCGGTGGCCGGTGCGTCGTACCACAAACGAAGGAGAACCTCCACCAATTCCACGAGTCCTATTCTGCTCATCATCCCCAATTCATTTGGAAAAATCACTCTAAATGTTTTAAAGGTAAATAATTGAAAACACGTTTGACTTGGAGCACGTTATGACAAACATCAACAGCTTTTTTGATTGCATCTCCACCACAAGCCTTTTTCACTTTCTCAAAACATCTCAGTTTTGAGAAACTTCTGCAAGATGTGGGGTACAAACATGGGTTTGTAGACTTGGGTTTATGCGCTTAGTTTGCTACTTGGAAGTTAAGAAAATGCAATTAATGTTTTTTTTTGTGATGATATGCTGACTGGACGTGTAGATTCAACAACCTATATGACTTGACAAGACTCTTGCTAAAATAATGACAGGTAAGGTACAGTAACAGTAGGCTACCTAACATTTATTTTCAGACATGACTTGTGTTCAGATCTGACTTGTCTGTATGCAAGGAGAAATGAGACCAAGGAAGATGGCTGGATATTCTGTCAGATGTGTCTTGTTGTGGTTTCTCAGTCACATCCAAGAGTGTATGCATGCGTGATGATTGTTTGTTTGCTGTGCTTCTGTGTGCTTGGTACTATGAGGTGGTTCAACAATTGAGAGTCTGTTACTGTGAAGTTATACTCACCAGCTGTGCCAGTGTGAGTCTTTTTGTCCTTTGTGGATGTAAATGAGAGACGGTGAGAGAGCAAAAAGACTCCATTCATGTCTTTTCAAAGTGAGGAAGCAGTCAGTAAGCACCCCCTCTTCATGATCCTTGCCTGCTCCTCCTCCTCCTCCTCCTTCTTTTGCTCCTAGTCAGTATCTCAGAAATTATGGATGTGCACACAGTGCAAAAAAAATCAAGCATACCAGAAGGTATTTTTCTAGAAGCGTTGCTCTATCAAGCATAAAAACAGATTTTCCTGGTGCAAAAGGCAGACTTTGCAACACTTGTAAATGTTGCCTTATCATATGTTGTGAATGGAGGTTTTTACTTCACCTTATATTTAGACTTCCTTCATTTGACACATTGGTTTGTAATGTTAAAACACTTTTGAACCCTTGTCTTTAAGGAGCTTTTGGAGTCAATAACTGCTTCACTGATATGAACCAACATTTTTCCAGTATTGCATCATAATTACCATACATGTCAAACATTTTGCCATTATATACACATACAAAACCATTAGATCTAAGAACAATGTGTGCAGTAAAAGGAAATGGAACATATTCATATCACACTGGCAGTACAGCCTTATCCAGTCATTAATTAACATAATGCATTACCAAGTAAACTATTGTGATTATCCGCTTTAGGTGGGAATGTGACCGAGCTTGTACCCGAACATTACAAATACAGGTCAGACAAAATGTCACCAAACCTAATGGATCGCACTTACAGGTGACCGACCTCCAGTATATTCTGCTGTAAATTCTATTATCCCCCCACACACACACATTAAACTAGTGGACGGTACTATGTATAGCCCTGGTAGGTAATATCACAGTCTACGACATTGTAATATGTCATCCCCCTTAGAACATAGTGTATGAAGGACAGTAACGGCCATAAAAGTGTCTGGAAACTTGAATAGTAGTTTTGTGCTGACGTCCGGTCTTATCTATCCCTGTGTGATGGATGTGGTGCTGTGTTTTTTTAACCCCCGTGTAATTTCCATGGTTTGGCATTTTTCTTGGTAGCTAGTGGTAAGTCTCTGACCTAACTGGTCTGACCTGACTCAGACTTTAGGCTGCATTTCATAAAGAAATTACCTTTCACTTGTATCCCTCTTTTACATGATGTATCTCTAAAACTGTATTAAACCAGACAACAGTTTTTATTTTCATTAAAAAAGATTAATACAACGACTGAGGGCAGATGCAAGGACACAGGAAACATTTTAAAATGAGATGCAGTCGAAAACCATGTAGTCTCTTCAGGGTAATCCACGGTGGCAAAGGTGATCTGTGAGTGTGAATTTTACAGTATGATGATGTCCGGCCACCAGCATTACAACTATTAAACAGTGCAAGTCTTTTGTGGAAAAAAAAAACCCTGACAGTAGGAACAGTTTTGTATTGGACTAGGTATTCTGAACAAACGTCTTCACTTCAGATAAAGCAAATTGTCTTCACAAAATGTGAAGAAATGTATTTGGAAAAATAACCTGGGCTACAGTTTGTGTTGCAGAATACATATTTACCATTGTCAGCTATAATATGCTGCTCAAATAAAGAAGTGACCGTTGTTGCCAAAAATATAAACTGCTAAAACCCCAAGCTAACACTCTAGCTTGGTCTTATCCTTGTCAGATACTAGTGATAAGCAATATCCCAGAGGGTAGTTTATTAATAATAAACAGTATTCCACACCAATGTGGCTCATCTTGTGTGATGATGCACAATGACAATACAAAGTAATATAAATGTGATGAGGCATGTACTTGTTACATTTCTATGATGTATCGATGTCTGTTCAGGCTCAGATTTCTGGCTATGGTCACAGTCTTTGTGTATGGTGGCTGGGGAAGATTTGTTGGGGTCTGACGTGCGTGTGTGTGCGGAATGTGACTGTGTGTGTGTCAATGTGTTCTTCCGCATCTCTCCTCCCAGTGAAAGGAATTCCTCATAGCCTCGACACAACCTCAGGGAAAACTACGGGAGTGTTCTAATCAGCCCCTTCCAATATTCAGTACCCAAATAACACACCGTCCCTGTTGAGCTGCATGTTTATAAACACAAACAATTATTATTACACAAAAATTGAGTGAATAAATGATAAAAAAAAAAAATGAATATAAAACTATCAAAGCACCTTATAGTACAGCATTTCCCTGGCCTTTCTTAAAACTTCCAGGAGATTATTTTTACATAGCACTGGTTCTCTTGTCTGCATCTTTCAGTCCAACTGCAGATTTCTCATCCTTGTAAATTTTTAATGCTGTGAAACACCGTCCTCCCTGGGATTCAACAGCAGATTGCGCCTTTCAGGAGAGCTTGGGCAGAACAAGGCACTGTTTACCTCAGTGCCAACCAAAAGTGATAAGTTATTAAGTGTAATCAGACTCAGCAGGGCACTTTTGATGCCCTTGGAAAGACTTGGGATTAGTGACTAAATGTACTGTGTACAGTATATATTGGCAGGCCATGTCTATGCCCTACTGTGCCAACTCAGATGGGTACCACTTGCTCTCACAAATGCACCTGACTGGAAAACACATTTCCTAAAAAAAATGTCTGCTGGAACAGGTCAGAAGCTTGATTGTTTGTTGTTGACCTTACCTGACGTGATTCTTTTGCTTTTACATTTACATTGAGTCATTTTAGTCACTTTTGTGCTCCATCCCTCTGTAGTTGTGTGAGGCGGCTCTTTCCCATGGCTACCTCCCTGTAGTCTTCAACCGCCGAAGCCACAACAGCACTCCGCTCACCACCCTCAAGCTGCAGCAATTTGGTGACCCCGCTGACCTCCGTGAGGCGGTGCGTTACATCCGCCACCGCCAGCCAGCCGGGCGTCTGTATGCTGTGAGTGAGAGCACTGGGTCTGGCCTGCTGCTGTCTTATTTAGGAGAGTGTGGTTCATCGAGCTACGTGACGGCTGCTGCCTGCCTCTCTCCTGTGTTCCGGTGCCAGGCCTGGTTTGAGAACGGGCCGTGGTGGCCACTGCAGTGGGCCGTCGTGCTATACCAGAAGATGTGTCTCAGCAGGTGAGGGAAATTGAAGAAATATTGTGACAGAACAAATAAAGCAAGCTGGGGTTAATATAAGCCGATTTAGAGTGTGATTGAAAAAATAACGAGATAAAGAAATGACATGTCTACCGCTGTCACATTTTAAGAGTACAAACCGATTAAAATACAATCATGTATCCATGGCTACCGGTGGTCTGTACACAGTAGTCATATTGATCATTGGGTCCATCGTGACCTGAAACAGGTTTTTCAAATCAATACTAACAAAGAATATGAGAGCCATGTAACTCTTGAGTAACTGATTTTTGTTTTTCTTATGATTCCTCTGATTACATACCTAGGTACCGGACAATACTGGGTGAGACCATACACACAGATACCCTATTCTCCAGCTGTTCTCTACGTGTTCTTGAAGAGGTTCTCTTCTGCCAGTCTAGTCCCAAAGTTGCACCAGCATCTGCAGTATCATCCTCCACACCTACAGGTGGCAGCACCAATAACACTAACACAGTGTGGGAGGTATACTGGGAGCACAACGAACCATTAAGGGATGTAGACGAAGTAGCCATCCCAGTTCTGAGTATCTGTGCCCAGGATGATCCCATCAGGGGAGACCCTCAGTCCACCATACCTGTGGAACTTTTCGAGAGCAACCCTCACTTCTTCCTGCTCCTGACTGGCCAAGGGGGCCACTGCGGCTTCTCTACCCAGCAAGGAAGTGGAGCCTGTGGACTGGGTGGTGGGATTGGGACCCCTGGGACCAGCTGGAGCCACCGGGGTCTCCTAGAGTTTTTCCGAGCGACCACAGACTTCTTCGCGGCAGAGGAGCGGGCCAAACAGCAAGCGGCAAGGAGGAGAGGCCTGGGGGGTGTGGGTGCTGGGAGGGCCTTCCGTCATCGCAGCGTCAGCACCTGTAAACGACTTCCTGCCTGCTCACATAACATCCATGCCATCTATAACTGGCAGAGGTCCTACACACGGTGAGCACCGCTTTGGGGTGACAAGTGGACGACAAACTAATAAAAACAAACAATTAAAAGAACAAGAACGTTGTGATTATAGACTGTGTACGTGTACTGCTTTTAAAGTGTTTTGTATTGTGAAGGGATACTCGATTCAAAAGTGTAACAATTCACCAAGGCAGCGGCTAGGCTATTTTTGATGGGTAATGGCTGCAGTAAAGACATGGGTGAAAAGGACACCTGGCAACAGCCGGGGTGATGAAAGGGACTTTGCGTAAACCTGTCTCCTAGAATAACTAGCTCTTCAATGGTGAGCCATGTTTCTGGATAGCTTGGCAGTAGACGCAAGTGATGCTCAGTGATCCAGAACATTCTCCTGCACCTTCCTTTATTGTAGGAAGCAGGCTCAGAGACCAACACAAAGCCTTCTTGAATCTTTACCTTTACCTACAAACCAGTCACTTTCATCTACAATACACATGACCGAATGCTGAGCAGAACTGAATTTCTGAAACATGAAGTAAAGGAGCTGGAAGCTGGATTCTTATTTGAGAAGCATGTTTAATTTGATTCTTAATATCCCAATTCCTTAACATCAAGCCTGTATGGTTGAAAACCTTGAAGAATTCAAAACGTCAAGTCTGGTTGAAAAGTAAATGTAGTGTTGCAGTGGTACAGTGTTAATACTTAATGAACATCCCTAATGAGAAATTCAGCATGTCTACAATGTGATGTTGGAATATTGTACCACAAGTGAGCAATCATCATCATCATAAGACAATGTGTGTAAAAATGTACAATGTCCCACTAAACTGTCTTCAACTTTCCCTATCTTGTAATTGAAACTGGAGCAGGGAGTGGGAAAAGGGTGTTTCACTAGGGACCATTTTGAAAAGGTTATTTCATAATATTTTCTTGACATATGCTTCTTAAATGTGTTGATGTATGTAATTGGTTCATGTATCAATGCATTAAAAAGGATAAATCATTACTTGTTTACAAGGAATAACTTATCACTCTTGAAATTATGAAGAATATAAATATGAATTTTGTCTACCACAGTGATGTTACACTGTAGTAAAAGACAGGGTGACTGTTTCCAAAGACCCTAAAATAGCTCTTGGCCCAGGGCAATGACATACTGCGTCTGTGTGCGTTTGTATGTGTCTATACGTGTGTCGCATGTGAGTTTTTGTATGTTTGTGTGTGTATGTGTGTATGTGGGTGTATGGTGACGTAACGAAGCATCCACCATAAATCCCCACAGATTCTAATCCATTCAGACAACTCTGTACTGCAGTAAGAATTACTTCTTGCTTCTCCATTTTGAATACTTGTTTAGTCACATTTTACTCCACAGAAACATTTTGATACAGCGACTGCAACATACAGTAATAATTTGGGGACTGTCAAAGCTATGCTAAGTAATTTATTAATGAAAATAATATTTTGGATTCGAGCATATACGTTTCTAAATTAAACTTGAAGGAGAGGACACAAGAAGAGATCAGTAGACTTTTTGGGGGTAATATTTCAAGTGGCCAAAACTCACCTATCAACATTTTTGTCAAATGTGGAACCTGTAGTGGAGAAAAACTAATATTCAGGGTGAATACGGCTCTTAGACTTCATGCCAGACCTCTTAGTGGTGTGGGGCCAGTTTCAGTTGAAACCTAAAACCACTAAATTCATCCATGGCCTTTAGCTTGGAAACAAGGATTCAGTAGAACCTTACTTTACTGTGCTGTAGTACCATGTTATTGTTATATTTGAAAGATTTCAGTCACTAGAAATGCCCTTACTTTGCAATACATTTGCAAGAAATTATTATTTAGAGAATTCATATGGAGTCTCAGACTCGGCAGGCCCTCAACACGTCACATGGTTGTTCCCTCAGCAGCCTAATGTATGTCAGACCCTTAGGCACAGAGATCACGGAAGGAAATATTAATAGTTAGCACTCCCATCGGCAATGCTGACATCAGATACCAGTCTATCATGACTACCTTCAATGTGTACAATCTTATGACAAATCTCTATAGAATAATATTTGACCACTTTATTTTAGCAGCCACTTAAAATTATGGAAATACAGGAAGCAACTAATCATGGTTAGATTTTGGGGATAGTAGGTATTTGGGTGCCAATGTCTCATTGCATTGTCTGAAGGGGTAGGGCTTAACTGAACCCTCATGCTCACAATGTTGAGCTATGTAGCTGAACATTTTAGGCAGGAATCTTTATCAGGCAGTGATCAGAAGCCTTATTGAAAGCATTCAAAGCATAAACATAAATTATTACCCATTTGACATTCAGAGCTAAAGAAAACAGACTTTAACATTCATTAACTCAATAATAATATCTCCCCATTATATCAAGACCATTTTAAACAGTACATGGCTCATTATAGTCGATACATTCAGTATGTACACAGATACCCATAATACACATAAGATTAAAGCTATAGAAAAAATGAATGCCCCTGTCAACAGTATGTTGGAGTTAGGGGATGGTTTGTCCCCTCTGGACCATATATGGACAATGTAAATATTCAGCTACTGTCTAATACTGTAGGTTACTGGCCATAACCTTTGTTGGCTACAATTCTTGCCTCAAAGTGGCATTATACAATGCTGAGGCCATATGCAGCCTGGCTATTGGGTTTTGGTTTGGTTTAAATAAATGTCATTTACAAGAAGAGGCAGAGCTTCCACACAATAAATGTCTAACCTTTGAAAGCTCCAGCCCAATTAAGTTGTTAAGATTGGATTTGACCTTTTACGCATACTTGTTTAATTCAAGATTCAATGTCTTCTCTCAGCAATCGTTGTCCAATTTAATTTGAACTTGATTGATATTTAATTAACTTGTGCTCATAACCTCATAATCTCTAATTAAAATGCATTTATAGATCACCTGGTACCTAAATTAAATTTAAAAGCCACACAGAATTTGTGGAGCTGTGTTGAAGTAAAAGAGACATTGAATTGTATATCTAATTTGTTTGAAATTAGTTTGTAGATCTTGTTCAAGCTGACCAGACAGATTAGGGAAATACTGTTTTCATATTGATGTTTGTACAGACTGTGGAAGATTTTATCCCACCACAGGACCTGAGGCAATATTGCTAAATGAATAATCACCAAAGGAATGAAGCTCCAACATGTGCCCTTACAAGGTACAAAATCGTTGGTATGATTATCAGGTAATGGGCACCATCTGGTGGATGCTGTATGCAAGGGAACCTTGAAGTAGAAAAATCTTGAAAATGAATCCCCCCCAAGCCCACATAGACTGTCTATGGACTACCAGAGTTCTGCAGTTAAAGACATCATGTATGGATGAGGATAAGAATAAGCAGTCCTCCATGCTACA
Organism: Hypomesus nipponensis; assembly: GCF_054491055.1. Lineage (NCBI taxonomy): Eukaryota > Metazoa > Chordata > Actinopteri > Osmeriformes > Osmeridae > Hypomesus > Hypomesus nipponensis. The sequence goes on from NC_140375.1 coordinate 9,356,077, forward strand.
AGTAATCGAGCAAAACACTTTTGTATTCATCCTAAATGGTTTGTGTGTGAGACCGTGGCTCAGGTGTTTGGATCACCATAGTTAGACTGAGAACCCTGTCTCTGCTGACTAATGTTTTTAACATCTGTCTCTACTCTCTGAAATTCTACACACCTGCTTATGCTGACTAGTTTTAATCCCAGCATGGTCATTTCTGTGCTGTTGTCTTACCCCTAGCCTCCCCAGCCAACCAAACAAAATATGTTTTAAGAGCACAAACCTTAACATTCAGAAAAGAGGTAAAATCAATTGAATAAAACTATAATTTACATGCACCCTACTCTGTGGTGTTGCGGGACATTAAACATATTTGCTACTAATCTGGGCATGTGCACCTACGTACATAGTGATGTCAGCTGTAGTACATTAGTCCCAGCCTATGGAATGTTCCTTCTACCTTTGTGACCCACTTGTATAATGATGCGTGTATCTTGGTCATATCACTGAATCTATTTGATTCTATCACGTCATTGGAGGTTGCCACAGAAACCACGTCTTTTGGTTCCCATCAACCAGTAGATGGCAGCACTGACACAATGTCTGTCTGTACTGCTGTGACATCAGTGTGACACCTCCACAGTAGACTGACTGATACAGTGATGCAGCTATGTCTGCTTCTGGCTTGGAAAGTACCCTTATATTTAGCAGGCAGCTCATTTGAAGTTAGAGCACAGCCAAGGAGCCCAAATTTAGCTCCAGTTTAAATAGATTTATTTTTCTTGATGAGTCACAGGGAAACATATTCTTCTAAAGAGGACAGGCAAAATATAACTGCAAGCCATGTCAAATGTAACATTTCAATTAAAGAGTATAGCGCATCGGATAATTGATTTAAATCTAGTAAGGGATTGGATTACCCTCACAACATGTTGGTTATATATTTGACATGATTCTATGAACTTGACACCCTGGGGAGGGGGGGGGGGCTCTTACTCAGCACATTTTCTAAGTATCCCATTAAGCGTCAGTGTCAAAGAGATCGTTTTAGATGACATTTGGTTGACACACTCCATGGACTTAAGGGTATGAGTTTATTTAACCCTCATGCTCATAATGTTCGGGCTATGTAGCTGCTTTTTTAGGCATTACAAGAATCATTATCAATTAGCCTTCTTGGAAGCATTCAGATAGTGTCAATAGGAAGTGTCACCCCTTTGACGGCTATTATAAAGAAAAACATGATTTTAACATGATTTATTCAAGCTAAACCAAAGGGATGCCCCTGTCAACAATACAATAGCAATGTAACAACAAATGCAAACACAGAAAAACTGTGGTGTCTCAACAATTTTTCTCAAAGTAGTTTCACCTACCCAAGGCAGCCCGCTCTCCTTACCCCATCCCTGATGCATGCCCCCAACCCCCATTGGGCAGGGGGTTGTGTTAGTATCTCTGTGTCAAGCTGCAAATATTTGAGGTAGCCTTCAGCAAATTCCTCAGCAGACACATGATGTTGTGCCCACTGATGTGCCTATCTGCACTAGTGCAAGAAGTTTGCAAAGCGCCTGTTTGTGAAAGACTAAAGAAATCTCAAAACATTTTTGAGACAAGCACAGGACTGTGTGTGTGTGTGTGTGAATGACATTTACATCCACTAACATTTAATAACACATTTAATTTACATTCACATTTCCCTTAACATCGACCTCTTGTTTGTGCTGTACATGTGTGTATCCCAAAGAATGTGTGTGTGTGTGTGTGTCTGAGATTTGGTTTTAAATACTCACCTCTCCACTAAGCTAAAAGAGAGGACAGGAGACAAGGAGATCTAATACCATGTGACAGTAGCTTTGCCCATACCACTGTCTGGACAAGGCTGAACAGTGTTTGACGCTTCAGCCAAGCAAATCTGTCCTTAGGATGACGACATCAGGGCCTAGCAAGCTGGCGTCTTCTGGCCTGTTTATGGAATGTTAGTGATTTGTCCAATTATTGTTAAAGAATGTACCTCGTGGAGAGCAAATGAAACTATATTTCATTGAAATAACTCAATTATTCAAGTGAGAGGGGAGAAGGTTTTGAGATAAAGAGAGAGAGAAAGAAAGAAAGGAAGAGCTTGTTACACAATAGCACTTTTCCAGTTAGTGGCAGCTGTCACATTATAGTTTTTCTGTGGGTCTCTCTCTTTCTAGTTGTGCGATTCACCAGGTCTTGTGCAATAATGATTTGTGAGTCCTTGGCTGCTGACTGAGGATACTTCAGAGGTGTCGAGGTGGTTGGCCCCTGGGAGAACAAGGCCCCCCCATTTCCACCAAACTGGAGCAGTCCTGTCAAGTTAGCACCCTCTCAACAGGAATGACACCAACCACCAGGTGTATACTGTTGCTCTAAGTGTATGATCACATTAAACACACTTATACAGTACATATATTATACTATTTCATTATTCTTCATTCTCCATTAATAACATAAATCTTTTACGAAAGAGTTACCAAACACACACATTCACACATATCCTAACCTCAAAGACGTCACATGGCTTGGGAGCTGTAAGGGTTGTGCCTTGTTTGTTCTTGTGCTGGTGTTTCACTGAGTTACATAAGAAAAAAACAGCACATGACCAGCTGGTTTCAAAATGTATTGCAGCACACATTCTCTTACGAGTACAGCTCTCTCTTTCTCTGTCTCTTTCTCTCTCTCTCTCTCTCTCTCTCTCTCTCTCTCTCTCTCTCTCTCTTCCTCTTCTTCCTTTCTTTTTCAAACACACACATTCACACATTTTATAATATAACATATTACCAAACAGACAGACAGACAGACACACACACACAGTGTTTGACTGCCATATCAGTGGGATCCTGGTGTATCTACAGAGGGTACAGTGTCATGCCCTTGGTGTCTGTCTGGAATCTGACTGCAGCCCCAGCTGGAGTCTGTGAGAGGGAAGGGGGAGGGGGTATTAAGAGACAGAGGGGGGAGGAAGAGGCAAGAGAGAAGGATGCCTTGAACCTAGACAGACATATACTGCCTCTTTATTTGTCCTTGGGCCTTCACATTTCTGTTCGTCTTCCCCCAAATAAAGCCTTGGAAAAAGCAGAGCTGGATGGACAGATGCCATGCGTATGTGTGTATGGGTGTGTGTGTATGGGTGTGTGTGTCAACATGGCATATCTCTGTCCCATACCAAAGTACCATGTTTATCTCCCTGGCAGAAAGATGTTGTGTCTCATTGCCATCCAATTGGACCGCTTGTCCACATCTCTCCTTCTTGTCTTCCTCTCTCTCTCCATCTCCCATTCAGTGGTACTCTACCCTCCTCCCCTGCTCCCCTCTCACTTGTTATCCTCGCCTCATCCTGATTTTGTCCTCTCCTCCAGGCTACAGATGCCAGCTGTGGGCATTAAAGACAATAAAGACAATGATGGAGACCATAAAGCCTTAACGTGCTAGCAACAGGCATGAGTCAACCAAACTCAAAGAAACACCTTTATTGAAGAAGATTGTTCATTTTCAATTAGTTTTCTTTGCTCTTGGTTCAGATTTGATAAAGGTGCAGGTACACAGACAGCAACAGAGATTGCAAAAACTGGGATTCAAAATCAAATCTCTTATCGGCCCCTTAATCGTATCAAAGCCTTACGCAGTCAGCATAATGTGTCATTCTCCTGGTGGTCACAGTTTGTCTTATGATGTAGTTGTCAGAGGGGGCTTTGACATGCATGGTCAGGGTTCTGGTTCACTGTCCATCCCTAGAACAACAGTTCTTGGTTCATATCCCTGAGTTTGCCTATGCCAACACTCACATGCAACACACACACACACTTATCTCATCTGCAGAATGAACAAAGCATCAGGTTTCAGAAGAGAAGTGATACAGCCAGATTGGATATACAGTCAGCTGACTAGTACCCTATGTTCCTGAGTGAATGGTTGGCTATTTATAGCTGCAGGAAACAAGCTTCTGATGAGTCATCAGTACTTCATATGCTATAGACGCCATGTGACGCAGACTGAATGCTCTGCCTCACCCTTAAACTGTCAGGAACAGGAGAGTGGACAGTGTGTGTGTGTGTTCTGTGTGTATGTGCGACAAATAGCAATATTTTTGTGGCAAAGTCAAATTGGAAAAAAAATATACCACTAAATATACCACTAAACACCACCAACATAAAAAATACAAAAAATTCACATTTTAAAGCTATTCTTGTCTACGTTTTCTGCGAATCACACAAAGACAGGATTTTTCTCAAGTTGAGTCATAATTACTCAACAACTCATTCAGTCTGGATTGTTTAGTTACTTTTCGGGTTTGGCATGATCTTGGCTGTAGAAAAATGTTCTTTGAAAAGAAAAAAGCTGTCCATAAAGTCTGCTGGCTGGCTGGTGTTCCTTGATAGGCTGTTCTTAACCTAAGTTCAATGATGGCTTCAACGAGGCACCTTGGTTCTTAGGCTATTAGTGGCACTAACTAAAATCAGCTTAAAGTAATTGGGAGTCAGACAATTAAAACTGGCAGAAACCCAACATCTAAGCTTCACCTTACGGAACCTACCCATGTGCATTGCATACATGTTTGAATCTGGAATGGTTGTGGTATTAGTTTTTTATTCAGTTAGCAGATACTCTTATTCAAAGTCAATTCAATTTTTTTTACCATGGTAAAGTAGTTGCGATGAGCTGAATCAACACCTTTTACTATTAATTTGACTGATGTCAAAGTTTGCTCTATGTAGGGGTGTTCAATGTTGTCCAAACAACTTATCTCCCTCTCAAACAACACTAAAACGTGTTAACACACAGGATAATGTTGATAAAAACAAAACTTAACTTAGCAACATTAGCATACATACTGTTTTGCCATAACCATCACAGCTGGCTGATACCTTCCAAATATCACACTTTTTTATAAGCAGATAATAGGTACAGGCATGTTGTTGTTTTTTATATACCATTATTTATATACATTTTATATACCTAACAGTTAGCAACCAAATACAATTTTACCTTTTGACTTTTTGTGTACTTTAGTTGTATTTCATAGATCGGTAAAATAGTAAAACCATCACAGTATTTAATTCATTGCTGGAGCGTATCTGTGCGTATCTGAGCGTATCTGGTTAAGTCCAGCAAAAGACACAGCCAGACACTTTCTATGAAACTCCCTGGTTGTTATGACGTGTAAGAGAGTTAAATAATGCTACACAGCTAAAGCTAGCTCTCTGCATGAGCAGGCATGTCAGTCGTGTAGGGGCCTGACCTACTCAGCTGCCTGGAGGGAGGGAGAGGATGGGAATGTGGGTCGCCCACACCCAAAGCCTTGTCATACGTCCCAGTCAGCTGGATTCACACCTCCAGGCAGAACTGGCACATTATGCAACGGGTTATTGATCCACGTGTGGACCATCACGGAAATGTTTTAAACAAGGGCATAGGTTCACTGATTTGGCTGTTGAGCCAGTGTCACAATGTGCAACTTGACAACCAGAATACAAAACGTGTACTGTGCGAGCAGAGTACAATAGTTGAGTTTGTAATTTTGATTATAGAAAATGCCATTTTTATAAAAAGCTTTACGGAAATACTGCTGAACACAAATGTACTCTTTCGAGTTAGCAGCTATAATTTAAGGAAGGATCAACCGATATTTTTTGGAGGATCAATCAATAGATTAGACTTCAACTGAACTCAGTGTAAAAGTGGAGACTGCCTTGACATTAAGTTACTCTGATTTCCTGAGAGTAATCTGTCAAGTCAAATAGCTTAATACGTGTCACCGACACCTCTACTCTCCAAGTCTCCTACAATGTATGATGTCATCGTTTACAACAACCTCATTTCTGTTGGCCTGCCTCCATTGATTACCATCAACTGTCTCTTTTTTTTCAAGACTAGGGAGAGAGTTCAGTTTGGTTTGTCCTGTTGTTGCAAGCTACGAGAGACAAATAAGGGCATTTTGAAAGCAGGGAAGTCAGATCAGACTGTCCAAGGGTAGTGTGTTCCCTTACATGAGCAAGGCTAATCATATCTGTAAGTAGGCCGTGGCCCTGTATGTGGCAACCTAGATAAACACCTCAGTAACTTTCATCTCTGGTCCCGGCCAGTGCATTGAGGCCTTCTGTTGTTCACATGCACAGGGTCAGAGTCCTCTGCACACAGTGCAAAGTGAGGAAACATGAAGTAGGGTAACAGTGATTGTAAGTAGAAGATTTAACATAGCTATACGTAGATATCCTACCAATAAGTAAATAAAAAGTAGCATATGAATGTTTGCGATTCCATTTATTTTTGTCTGTCTGACTGAAAAAGAACAGCACAAGCCAACACAATTATAAACCTATTTAATATTTATACTCTTAATTGAATTAAAAGGATAACGTTTAATGGTCTTAAACATTAAATGTTTCAAAAACCAACAAAACCAACATAAAACCAATTACCTCAGTTTCAAACTTCAATGTCAACTTGTTGATGGGCATGGGGTCTGTTCATTCGACCCTTCAGTGTCTTTATTCAAGTATTGCTAGTTATGAGAATAACACTTTTTTGTTCTGACCCATTTTGTTTTATTCTGTCTGATCTGTCTGAGAACACGTGGCCTGTTTTATGATCTCTCTGGTGGCCGTGGGCCACACACATATGGTTACAGCTAATTTGCTCAGCCAAGGGGCATAGCGCACAGTGAGATGTGAGGTGAGAGAGATTTAGTCAAATTACTAAAACCAAAGTTCCCCTCAGCATCACCAGAACCAAAGACTTCGGGACTTGTTGGTTGGTGAGGATAACGTGGCATGATGACGCATTATCTCCTGCCATCCCATGACATGATTGTACAATATAATACACTTAAATCTGACTTCTTAGTACATTGCAATTACTGTTCGGTTGAGCCACATGGCCATTTGACAGTAGGTTATTATCACCTACCTCTCCTCTCTCTGAGCATTGATTTTGAGCTTCTAAAATCCCTTTTGAAATCAACTGTACCACAGAAAAGTGACTATGACTCAAGTAGATAACATTTTAAAGTGACTGATCCCAGATATTATATTTAAACTTAGTTTATTGCCGTGTCCATGGGTTGGTTGGCACGTCTGTTCAAAGTCCTACAAAATTATTGCTCATATTTCCACAGTCCAATTGTTTGACAAGTTTGTGGTAACAAACAGGAGGGGGCATTGACGCCATCTTAAAATGTCTCCTCAAAACATCCTCCTGAAGTGCACTGAATGGTCTTAAAGTAGACATGTATGTCCATCTCAAGTCTATTATTACTTATTAAACCTGTCCACTTAAGAAGTCGTTTCTTCAGAGCATAGTGAGAACCCTGAAGATGGCACACTGCAGCTGGCCACTGTAAACTGCATACATATAGCTATAGTTGCCGCCCTGCCCAAGTCTCATTTGAGTGTTCACTGTTGGTCACAGGTTGTATTTAAGAAATAATACAGTTGTACTACAGGATGAGCATCAAATCCAATGAAACAGAATGTCAGTGCAGTATGGGACATCTGTTAATACAAATGCAGTAATCTTGTGTGTCTAATGGAGCATAGCAAAGTCTGTCCTTTGACCCTATGGCAAACATGATTAACAAAACACGCTGTCAGACGGTCACATGTCCATGCCAGAATGCTGTAATGAAACATAGAACTTGTTTGTAGTTGTGCTGATAGTATTAAGTTGTCAGTGAATGCGGCAAAAAAAGTATTTAACAAATAAGGCAGCTCGAGTGCCATTGAGGCAGTTATACAATTTGCATTAGCTGTACAGGTTGCCAGTGGGATGAATAGTTAACCAGACGTGTGTGGCTGTGCTGATTCATGGTACTTCCCTTGAGGATGAAAGCGAGGTGTGCCCCCCCCCCCCCCCCCCCAGTAAAAATGTAATGGACCCGGCACCGCCCTTACCTAAAACCCTGTCTAGTACAGCATTCAAGCCATGAACCAACGCAGCAAAGGTAAGGTGGAGTGTATTTAGGGGGGCCAGTTGGCCGGATTTTTAAAGTGCATTTTTCTGCTTCCTTAAGAGTCTGCCAGCCGGCGTGCGCTGGCCCTTTAAATTGCTGTTAAGTGTCATCTCGCACGCACCCAACTCTGCTGAGTCATTGGGTTCAGGCTGCTTTTGTAACCTCCGCCCAGCAGGGCCCCTCATTGGCTCAGATCTCCACGCAGGGATCTGCGTGGTTGGCTGCCAGCACTACTAATCAGTTCCTTTTTGCCAGAGGCAGCTCTTAAAGCGACAGTAGTGCACCAACTTCCTGCTAACTCCCTGTGTGACAGTCTGACAGGCTACAGGGTTGTACTAGGGCCCTGTAGAATGCAGGGGTGGAGTCACACTACCGTCTGACAAATGAAAAAGAGAACAGTGAGAGAGAGTGCTTTGAATGAAATTAAAAGAAAGAGGAAATTAGAATGAACAGAGTACAGGAGAAAAAAGGGTATGGCAGGGTGGTGGGTTGTATAAGACTTTAAGACAGGGACTGACGATAAGAGAAGACGTTTGGAGATTTGAGTTCATCTGCAATATGGAGGGATCCCCAATCAAGGAGACACACTCTCCCAACCTCACCATTGTGGTATGTCCTGTACCCTCTCACTATAATACAGATCAAGAGAGATCAGGGATAGGAATATGGAAAATAACCAGGCCTGAAGAACTTGTGCAATGAGATTGAGCGTAATACCTTCCTCATGACTTGCCTCCAATAACCTACCCTGTAATAGTCACCTGCCAGTACAAGGTTTGCATGCAAATGGAAGGTTATGGTAGCAAATATAATGAAAATGTATGCATACAAATACACTCAAAATGCCCTTCAGGTGCTATCCTAGTAAAGTTACCACTGAAGGAAACAGCATTCAATGGTAATGTTGCTCAAGTTAACAGTTTCCACAACTGCCTCATCCACACCAATCTCTACACTACAAGTGACCACAATGACATTACTGTCTCTGATGTCTGTCAGTTCTGCAACCCATCCCCCAAACACACGGCTTTAGTTCTGAACTTCACCCAAATATCTTCCTGTCACTAACCAATAGACAGAAGTAAACTATAGATCTCTCTGGTTGCTGTAGAAATTTAGTTACCACAATAACATTGCCCTCATTCATGGATATAGAACGGCCCCACAGGTCTGTCCTCCAACTGTTTATCACTTGAGTCATTGTGATAAGGCCGCAATGTACCAGTTTTTTTTGAATGCTGTTGTTGGACATAGTCCTAATGTGAATCTTCCATCTACTCAATAACTTCTTACATCATTACATGGCCCAAAAAAATGCATTATGCACCTAATATAATCTCTGAACTATGAGAGGGTTAGGAACTTTTAGTTATTTTGTCAATATGATGACTCATCCAGGTAGGAAATACTTTGATTGAATAACTAGTAGTTATGAACTTTACAGATCATACAGTCTAGTCAAAACATATCCAACAGAATAGATCAAGCAAGATTTGGAGTAGAGCAGATATCATTGAACAGGACATTTCATACACTATGACAATATACAGTACAACAGTGTTCTTTTTAACAATGACAGGCTTCCAGTAGAACCTGAAGTGTTTGAAACTACATCTGTTGTCTCAAGGGCTTGTCATTGAAGCACGTATCCGGCATGCCTGTGGTTAAAACAGGAGATTTTAATAAAAGAACAAGAAAATGACAGCTTTGCATTTTGCACTCGGGCACTGTTGAATTTCATTGTAGGCCGAGTCTGCAACAACTAGCTCTGGCGGTTAGCTTCCAGGATATTCCTAGACGGTATGGATTCCAGAAGCCGGCTTTATCCGCTTTGGCAAAAGAAAATGGGCGTGGGAGTGCAAGATGCTGGGGAAAGGAATGGGATTGGACACCCTGCCCTGCCCTGCCAGTGTTGGTTGAGAGAGGAAAACGAATGAATTTCACAGCACGCAAATGCAACACCAAGAGGAAACACTGTGCCTGTGCTTTGCATCAGGGCCATCGGGGACCACAGTGTGAAGGAAGGATTTGTTTCCTGAAGGATATGTGCCTGTAGCACATTCCTGCCCTGCTTTGCAAATGCTTCGAGAGAACTGAGGAGAAGAATAAAAGCTGTGTCACTGTGCTGAGTGCATCTCGCATTACTGCGTGTCTGAAACAACAAAGGCTGAGATTTGCGAGGCAGCTCTGTGTCTTAGTCAATGACAGTGGGACGATATAACATTTTATATAACATTGTTAAACTGACTTCATCTAATCCTCATTCAACACACACTGACATTCACATGTAGGCCTATGCACATGCGCTCTCCCACAAGGTGCACACAATCACGCACACATAGGCGTATGCAGCATTAAAAACCATGACAGAATGTGATTGCTTCAGTATCTTTTGGTCAAAGAGTAATACCACAATTTTGACCAGGGCATTAAATTGTGTCATATTTTTGGATGTTTTCATTATTCTCTACTTAATTATAAGAGTGGTGAGGATGATAAGTAGTTTTACCAATGTTATTCAAGCATTTTTTCTGTATTTCTGAGTTTGTGCCTCTTAAATAGTTTCCACCAAGTTATTGGCATGTGAATGCAATGTTTTTTTTCTGCAAAGGAAAAGGTTCAGATTTGGACATCCCTCGAGTCTTCATCCAAAAGCAAAATTCCAGTGACTTCAGCAAGCCACCAATTGAGGTTTCCGTCCACAAGACAGGCAAATACTTCAATCCAAACCTCAGGAATGCGTTGTTTGCTCAATTGAAAACAATTTAAATGCAGATTTTGGTAATTGGCTTTAGAGGTTCCTTTTCTCTGACTGTAAACATGTGTTAGTTGTTCGGGATAGGATTCAATTAAATTAATTTGATTAATTCTGAAGGAATTCAAAGATTTGAAGATTTGAAGTAAGTGAGTGTACATTTTACACAAAATGTTTTGTTTGTGTGTTGTTTTACAACTGTTGTCTTTTTAATGATGGATCTGTGTTAATCTAATTCAGTGACACTTCCTTAACGTTCCTTCGTTCTGTCAGCATTAGTTTTACATTAAGATTTGAACAAAAGACAACTATTCTTATCGTCACAGTAAGAAGTATTTAAATAGGACTGCAATATACGGTGTGGATTGTTAATTGTTGTGGATTGTGGTGCTCTCACCTGCCCTATTTCTCAGACTGTGTAGCTTACAGTCGGTCACGAAATAGAGGTGACAAAAGAATCCTGGTTTAGAGTATTTAAACTACTTAATAAAACCTGTTATACAGTAGGCTATCTTGCACGCTTAGTGGTCTAAAAAAGTTATCATTTGTCTGGAATAAAACGCCTCTCATTTGTGGGTACTGTCATAGGTTAATCTTTGTTGTTCCCGCCTTACGTTCAGCAACAATGAAGAACGTCATTGGTGAGCACATTTGACACTCAAAGTGCATAAATGGTGGGCGTCATTGGGGAGTGTTTCAGTTAGAGTTTGATTGGCCAGCTGTTGCTGCTGACGTCATTGCTCTGCCAGCTGATCGGAGTGAGAAGCCGGTTTGAAGGGAGTTGGACAAGACTAGGCAATTGAGAACCAGAGAGGACGCGAGAGACTGGGAAACTAGGAAACTGGAAAGTGAAACTGGGGCGGCGTCATATTTTTATTCGAGAAGTTACATTCTAGTGCGTAATAGGTTATAAAGGAGAGATAGTTCACTGTTTAAGTAGCGCATATTCCTGCATAGAATAGCCTAATATAGACTCGTTTCGTCGCGAGGCATCGGAACTGTCATACTTGAAGGATAGTTAAGGTGTGGCTGTCTTTGAAATGTTTTTTTTATTACTATCCTTTCGCTTTGTCAACATTGTAAGGATCTTAAAACCTTACGAAATTCTCGATTTCAAAGGGGCGTGTGATAATGCATGTCGTTTTTTAACCTGACCTTTTCGTTAAGATGACATAAATCATAGTCTGTCAATACCACTTCGAAATGCGTAGTGCCCACTTAATTATAAACACCCAAACGTTTGTTTTGACAATTATTTCATTTAAAACGTATGTTAGCGTAGGGTATTTCATGAAATGGTGGTTGCAACTTTATAGTAGGAAAACCAGATGAATAGAAAGTCAACGGGGCCATGGGCGTGGAGACGGAGGCTGGTCGGTAATGTTCGGTACCGTTGAGACGATAGTGCTATAGTCGAGCATTTATCGCTTGATCAATAAGCAAACAAAATTATGACTAATTGATCAACCTGATGATACATTCTAAGTTAAAACGAGGAAGAAGATTGTCTTTACAACAAAGTAAGTTCATAGGCATATAGACTAATTTAGAAAACGAAGCATTACTCAATTTAAGGACAAACTTCACTGATATCAAAATCTACATAATTAGGCTACCTCATTCAACAGTGGATGTAGGGATGGGACTTTCGACCGACTGGTTACTTTATTGAAATGAAATATTCTTAGTCTAGGCAATTAAATAGTTAAATTAGAGTGTCGGGCTTTCGCTGACTATTTTAGACTTTTAAGCTTGTCCATAGTTTAGGGCCAATCTTGTCTGTAAGTTTTTCATTCTTAGGTTGTTCATTTAGATTTGTTTTAGGAACTATTCCTCGTGAAACCGTTGCCACCTTGTCGACGTTAACTATGATTTCACATGTAGCCTAGCTAACAATCATCTGAACAATCGAGGTTTTGTGTAGTCCTATCGCCAATGTTAAACATTAGGCTTGTAGCCTAAATCTAAAGGCAATGTAGGCCTAATATAAACGTCTATTAAAAGCGAAGGCGAAACATTAGGCTTTTATCATTTCTAGCTTAGGACTCGCTATATCTTACTCATTTTGCAACACTAAAATTGTTGCAAACTCTTGTTTATATATCCTAGTTTGACCAAATGTTTGTCAAAAATGAAAGAACTTAACGCAAATTCCATGAAGCCGCACCCATAAATCGCAACATGGATGCATGGTTTTCCTGTAGGGCCTAAATGCTTCCAGTCTTTTCGCGTCTTGAAGTTTACATGTTTAAAGTCGGCCTAAACAATTGCACAACCAAGGTGTCAAGTTGGCAACAGGTCATTAGCAAGATCGAAGCAAGCTCCAATGTTTCATCGATGTCGCCTCTGATAAAGGTAAGATTTAATCTAGTTTCCTTTGTCTTGAGTGTTTTATCTGGTAGAGTTGTCCTCCTTAACCTGTAGAATCCAAGTGCATGAGCAAAAATCAAGGGATTGTTTTTTCATACAGGGAAAAGTTTAAGGATGTCTGGAAGGGGGTGGTTTGGGTGGACTGTTTGCATGAGTTTTTGATCCCTTTTTCTCAACTGTTGAACAAGTGTTTGAGACTTTTAACCCTGTTTGTCTAATCTCAGCAAGATATTTCAACACCCAAGAAAGAATGAGTTAAAAAATGTCAGATCATGAAAGATCCTCTGAACTATGAAACTTAGTTATTACTCAACCCTGCATGTGTTCACTTGTGTAAGTTATAACAGCGATACAGATAATCATGGTCCAAACCTGATATTCCTCAAATCAATTCAGCATTGATGCTGCCTACTTAGCATCCACGGCAGTATTCCACCACCAGCAATCAATTTAGTCTAAATTACAGCAACTTCCCTGACCCCCACTAGGCAAACAGCTCCAAAACGTTGACTTGTCTTTGTGCAAACAATGGCCATTTCTTTTCTCCAATGACTTGTCTTTTTTCCCAGAGGGTGACATTGATGCTTCATCCCTATTCACGGGGGAGGAAATTCAAAAGGTTGCCTAGTTGGTTGGCTTCCTGCTTCCTACTGTGTTCACACAAGCTAACTTGGATGTGTGGCCATGGCAGACAAGGCACCTTATTTAAATATATATATGTATATGTATATATATATATATATATATATATATATATGTATATATGTTTGATACCTCTGGATGAAGCTATGACTCAAGCGATGCAGGCTATCCTACAAGTTCTTGCCACAGTCTCAATTCTGTTCTTTTCTACCCAAATAATTCGAGAACAGCTATCTCTGTTGGAATTGTGATATGTAATTACTGAATACCACATGTTACAATCATATTCAAATGATCAAGGTGGCACTATTGAATGCTCGGTCCCTTCCTACCCTCTTGTTGGACAATTACTTTTAGAATGATGTCAGGAGAGAACCTCCCTACTCATCCCTTAGTGGAAATTGGGGTGAAATTTAAGACCGGTTTTCTCACAAGGCTACGTGTTCGTTCGTTGTATTTAAAGGAATCCATTGTCTGTGGATACAATGACATATTGTTAGTGTAGCCTACATTTACAGTGAGAAGAGTATATATGAAAAGACTGTCTCTTCTGGAAAAAAGATGGTGAACTTTGATTTTGAATGTTACAAATGACTGACAGTTTTTGACGGCTTACATTTCTTAGTCTCGCGCTAATCAAACCTAGTACCTTGGTGTTGCAACAAAATGAATAAGGTCAATTCAAGAAATTACTTAAACTGTAGTAAAGGCTATTTGAAGTAAACACCAAATTGACCTCAACCCCACCATCTGATTATTTTCCAAAACAACTTTTGAGAAGTCACTTATTCACGCAGTGTGCTGTCTGTGTTTGACCTAATTAACTATTACAGAGAAACATATTCTCACTCTTCTGTGTTAACCCCCCTCAGTATCCTGATTGTCTGGTCATAATGTGGTAAATATTGTGGTGATTGTCCGTTCGTGTGTGTGTTGTAGCAATCTCTGTCTGCATCTCCTCATAGCTGGATGAGATTCATTGAAATGTCCAAATGACATTTGTGATGTCCATAGCACCACTCCCCAGACACGCACACACTGACTAGCATTTCCTACCATGGGAGAAGCAGGGAGCATGTTTGCAATGTAAGATCTTCCTAGGTGTTACTGCCCTCCCTCTTTCCTGCTCTAATGTTTGTGGTCATAGCAGAAGTTGTGTGTGTGCACGTGTGTTTGCAGGTATGCTGGGCCATTTACAAGTAAGTGCAAGAGGGGGCAAGAGCTAAAAGATGCTAACCTGCTATTTCCATTTTCCAAAAATCATCCTCAACCTTGCATGAAAGATGTAAAACTCTACAATGGACAGCTCACTCTGATCCTATTTTGTATTAAACGCACCACAAGTTATTATGTTAGCATTAACATTAGCATTGTAATGAATTTCCTATTGAGCTGCATACAGTGATTGTGTGAGGCTGGTCCATTGACAGTTATTGATGGGCTATAAGAGAATTCCCCTTTGGGGTGAGGAACTGCAGTGGAGGTGCGGAAGAACGAGGTTGCGTGTCTGGAAGTGGCCACACCCTGGGCCTCTGCTGTGTAGGCACTGCATGCTTGCATCAGTGTAAAATATAAGATGGATGCCCGTCTCACTATGGTGGTTGAGATAAACCACAGCTTGAAGAAAATGAGTTTTACTATAAAATATACTAGCCAACTTAGATGAGTGGGCTGTGGAAACTGAGTGGGCTGAGCGGCCGGACTTGCTAGAAAATGTGTGAACTTGGCGTGGTAAAATGTGTGCATGTGTGAGTTTGGGTAGTCTTAGTGTATGCCTGTGATGTTGATTCATTCAGACATGCAGAGTCATTTCTATGTCACGTGTGTATGAGCACACCCGCCCTCCTTTGAAAGTGTGGTGGTCGTCTGCATCAACCAGTTGTGTTGTATAAGGGACACAGCTCTGTGAGGCTGTCTGCTGTCTCAAGGATAGGCAGGCTCACTCCCTGTCTGTGCATGCTCTCTCTCTCACGCACACACACTTTTAAGCATCCATGGCCAACTGTGTGTGTGTGTATTCAGACTGAGTGGCCTTCTGTACTGTGCGGTTTGACTCCCCATAGATGGAGGTCTCACAGTATGCACAACCCTGTAGAACATATGGTAGAAAAAAGGAACTAGGCCTAGCGGGGAAGTGGGTTTTATCCTCCATACTGTGGTCTGGTTGTGGGAAGAACTCTACGTCCGCATGAAAGCGGAAGAGCTACGCCTTGGGCTTCCGTTCCGTCCTTGTGCCTCCATGTTCCTCCTCACCTTGACTGTGTCAGCCTGACATTTGGACTTGTCTGCTACGTGAACGCTGTGCTCTGGTGAGCTGCCGAGGGACAGTGTGTCAGTGTGTGGGATCCCTCCTGTGATTGAATGGCCGTCAGGTTTCCTTTTTTCACATAGCTGTGTGAGTGACCTAGTTAAAGCACCGGTACCTATTGTGCCTTGCGGTGGTTGGATCGACGCTCCTGGCTCTCTCAGGCTCGCATACACACCCAATAACAAGAGAAAGTGCAGGTACAGACACGTATCGGTGGTACTTTGCATGTACATACACGTAGGAAACGTTTGCGTGTGTGGCGTGGGGTAGGGGGGTGGGACTCGGAACCCTTTTCATGGTGAAAAGCATCCCACTCTGGCCCAGTAGCATAATACCGTTTATAAACCCGGCCTGTCCTAGATCGTTCTGGGTTTGTTAAAGGAGCCGTGTATCAAGTTTAAAGTTGAGAATCTGGGGTGGGGCAGGGTAACAGAGCAGGCTGCAGAGAGGAAGAGAGAGGTGGGGGGGAGGTGAAAATAAAGGGAAATGAATCTTAAGAAGGATGGCTAAGGTTGGTTGAGGTGGAGGTTGAGGAAGTGACAATTCTTAGATGGAGGTGCAGAATGTTGGAGGTTGAGAACTAGAAGTAGTACAGGGAGATAGAGAGTAGGGATACATTGAGGGACAGAGTGAGTGCTCGGGCCAGGGCTCGTGTGAGGCTGGGGTGCTGTAGAAGCTGCCGCGCTCAGACAGCGTGGAGGTCCAGGGGCCTCTGCAGACGGGAGAGGAATTTCAACCATATGTACTAGGCATCCCAGGAATGCACCCAGGCCTAGCAGAGCTGACCAACGGAAAGACACAGAGAGAAGTGTGTGTGTGTGTGTGTGTGTGTGTGTGTGTGTGTGTGTGTGTGTGTGTGTGTGTGTGTGTGTGTGTGTGTGTGTGTGTGTGTGTGTGTGTGTGTGTGTGTGTGTGTGTGTGTGTGTGTGTGTGTGTGTGTGTGTGTGTGTGTGTGTGTGTGTGTGTGTGTGTGTGTGTGTGTGTGTGTGTGTGTGTGTGTGTGTGTGTGTGTGTGTGGAAAGACATGGAAGGAGATGGGGATGGTTGGGGTAAAGGTTAAGAAAAAGAAAAGTGTAGGGAGAGAAGGGTGGAGAAGGATGAAAAATGTGGAAGGCAAGACAGGATGGAGGGACAGGGGAGGACGAAGGTGAACGGAGGGAGGGAGGAGATGGAATGGTATGAGAGATAATAGAAGGGCAATTGAAGGAAACTAAACTTGAAGCAAGACAAAAGAAGCATGGAGAAATTGTGCAAAGAGGACAGTAGCTAAGGAAGACTAAAAGATGGAGATGGGGGGGGGGGCGGGGGAAAATGACTTTTCTGCCGGGAGAAACCTGTTGAGTGCAGTTCTTTGCATCAGAGGAATATGTATTTCTGGAAAAGGGCTACTCTTGCCACATCTGAAAAACATAACATAAATGATCTTAAATCAGTCCTTTTTGTATGGAGTTTGCCGACAGTATAGGGCATTTTCATAACATTTGGTGGAGTATCTTTGAGCAAACTGTGTGTTATTAGTGTGATGATGATTACTAAATTTCTGGAAATTGTAACTTTTTTTCTTGTTCTTTCTTTCAGATATTAGCCAAGGTGGTCATGTCACATGGAGACTGGAGGCCTGGTGTTGTGGTAAGTTTAGTTCAGCAGTCAGTCATCACTACATTGACTGCACAACTTACTCAACTCTATAATGTGTGATGATATAGCATCAATACATGTGTGAAAGGATGGAGTCACATGTCAGTGGATGTTTGCACAGCTTAGTTTGGATTTAAAGTATGTAATGAGCAAATACGGAATTGATTCACTTAATGCATTCATGTGGCAACCAGTGCTATTTAAAGATAGCTTCACTTAGTAACTAAGGAGTTCTGATCATATTGTATCATACAAATTATGAAGAATTTAATCACACAGTCTGACTGTGATCAGACTAACTTCCTTACTTGCGAGAGAAGGAAAGCTTTGTCATCACGATGACTTCAATTGCCAGGGTAGTAATGTCAAAGTGATGTGAGGTTG
This sequence comes from Hypomesus nipponensis, assembly GCF_054491055.1. Lineage (NCBI taxonomy): Eukaryota > Metazoa > Chordata > Actinopteri > Osmeriformes > Osmeridae > Hypomesus > Hypomesus nipponensis. The sequence goes on from NC_140375.1 coordinate 9,374,119, forward strand.
GACATTGTGTGTATGTGTGTGTAGGTATTCATTACATTCTTAGCTGGTTTGCACATGGTGTTATCTTTCTGTCTTGTGAGTCTGTGTTCTTCTAGAATGTTCCTTCAGTGGAATGTGCTTGCAGGCCATCTGTGTACATCTGTGAGTGTGGAAGCAGCCTGTGCTGTAGCACACAAAATGGTGGACACGCGCGCTCACACAACATTTTTCACTCTTGCCCCCTAATTTGGTTTTCTTCAGATTCATAGACATTGCATTGCACACACAACTTCTCTCTTACTGTCACATGCAAACAAACTGTCTTGCGCGTTCTTGCTCTCTCAAACAAGCCACACAAGTGGCCCCCTTCCCCCCGATCACGTAGTGTACGGTGTGCCTGAAGATGTGGTCAACATTTTAAGTCAACACCTCTCATTAGTTCTGAACCTCTGTGTACCCAAAATACACAGTTTAAAGATGCATCTCTACTCGTACATTGCTGAAAAAAAAAAAAAAAAAAAAGAATTTAGCTATTTTTAAATGTTCATTCTCATCATGACTCACTTGACAAGATTGCAAACAGAGACTACACCAGTCTAACCCTAAAGGCAGTCAGCAATTTCTTCCAACTATTTTCAGTTTGTAGTCTTATAAACCATAGTGCACATGCATATGGTTCAGTCCTTGACTCGTAGTGACGTACAGATTGAAAGTTACAATAGACAGACGTGGATATCTGAACTCCACTCATACAGTATCCAGTGTGTCTGTGCCTGTCGTACCAAGTAAGGAGGTTGTCTAATGTGGGCCAGATGTGTCCCAGTCCCCTGCAGCAAGAACAGTGTGTGGATACATATGATATAGATGGTTGGATAGGAAAAAGATGGTTAGATGGACGTGTGTGTATTAGTGCTGTCAAACGATTAAAATATTTAATCGCGATTAATCGCATTAATGTCATAGTTAACTCGCGATTAATCACAATTAATCGCACATTTTTATCTATTCTTAATGTCCCTGATCTTTTTTTCAAATTTTAATGCTCTTATCAACATAGAAAAGTGGTTCGGATTGCTTTGTGCAAATATTTTTTTTATTGAAAACAACATTGCAATCGCCTGGCTTTGACGAGGGGGCAGAGAATTCGCATCAGCTGTGTGCTTGGCCATCAAGTGGTATTTCAGACTGGACGTGCTGCGATGATAGCTCAGTTTACAAGGACAAAACACACAGATCACTGGTCTTGTCAATAGAACCATTTGGCAACTTTTTAAAAGCAAACTTTCCATTCAGAATCTTATTGGCATCCATTTCGGCATCTCGCGCTCGTCATCCACTCAAAACCTAACGTTAGCCTACTACCAGAGAATGTCTAATATCCGTAAACGGGCTCTGCTACTACTCTTTAGCCAGCTCGCAAGCCAAACGAGTGTTTGGCGTGCCTGTTTTGTTTCCGGTCTAGCTAGATCCGGTGTGGTGTTGTAGTTTTTCTAACGTCGGTAGTTGTTGCAACAGCATGTGAAAAAAACTACAAAGTTTGCTAGGCCAAAAAGAGCGTTAATCGCGCGATAAAATAATTGACGCCGTTAATTTGGGTTTGCGTTAACGCCGTTAATAACGCGTTAAACTGACAGCACTAGTGTATATATGCATTTTCTGATTCATCGGTCTGTGCCTTGAATTGAGCCGTTGCACAGTTTGAGTAATGTAGAGCAGTGAGTGACCAGCGTCCTCCCTCGGCCCTATACCGGAGGACTGGGTGTGTCCTCATGCATCATGCATTGAAGAAGCACAGCTCGCCCCTGCCTCATCTCCACCATCTGCCTCCATTTCCCTCTCCTCCCTTTCCATTAACACACACCTCTTTTCCCTCCCTCCCTTTTTCTTCACTCTTTTCCGTCCTCTCCCCCCTCTTCTACTTCCTCTTCCCCATGAACCCCCTCCCTTCCGTCTCTTCTCATCCCTCACTTCATACAACTGTTCTCCCAGGGTATGGCGCGCCAGAAGGCAGACATTAGAGCTGAGACAGTTTAGGGGTATTCCGATGGTTCTTTAGCAGCTTCAGTGTTGCCCCACAGTGTTTCTGTCTATTTCTCTCTCTCCATAACTGTCTAGCTGTTCAGTTTGCTTACTGTTGTGTTTGCAGGTGAGATGGCAACCAGATTAATCTGTTTTCTTGAATCAAAGTCAAAGTTCACATGGATGGCGCTGCAAGGAAGTGCTCGGAGCTGGGCAGTCAGACATAGACACTTACACACGCATCCAGACACACGTACAGCACACAAACCCACACTCTGGAACAATGTATGTATTCACACACAGTCCCAGTCCTAGGAAAGGGGGATGGTGGTGTTTGGCAAATGTAAATGAAAGTAATTAAACTGAATTATTCATTTGCTTCTTACCCAAGTTCACCCTTCTCACACCCCGTCTCATCTCCAAAACTATCCAATGCTGCCTGTTGTCTCTTTTCAAAATCTATCTCATTCTATTCTTCATTAAGTTTGGCTTTATTTCTCTGAGGACAATAGACTATTAGTGTATTATTATTATCAGTATTATTATTAGGATTCCTCCGTAAGGAGGAAACCTATTGTTATTGGTGGTTTTATTATTTGTAATTCTTGTACCATGGGAGTCAATGGCAGCCCCTAGACCCCATCGACAACTTTTTGTGAAATTTGGCACACTCATTAAGGACAGTTTCTTCTATACCTACACCAAGTTTCATGTCTCCCATTAGACCACTCTAGCGCCACCAATGGGTCAAAGTTGGACTTGTGTTTACACACGCAACTTTTGAACCGTATGACTCATTTTCAAAAATGAGGTACCATTGGATTCCCTGGATCAAGCCGAGTTCAACGCACACCATGGCGTTAATTTCCGGTTATATAGATTTCCCGCCATTTCCGGTTTTATCAAAAACCTTTGAAAGCCTACTCCTCCTACAATTTTTGTCATATCTTCTTCAAAATCACCAGAGATGATCTTCAGACCAAGCCTCACAAAAGTTATCAAAGGAATTTTGATCCTCATAACCGTCTGTCCGGTACAGCCAATCAAATTCATCAGAAAAGCCGCCAAACAGGATGTGAAGTCATGTCTCAGCAAATCTTTGAGATATCAACACTAAACTTGGTAGATCGGAGGAAGACACTACAACATGTTACCATGTGCAAAGGCAAATTCATATCTCAAAAAATGATTGATATAAAGCAAATTGAACTTATCGCTAACGCTAAAATTATGCTTTACACATCAGCCATTCAAAAACTGATACTCTGATTCAATCACAAGTTCATATGAAAACTCTTGAGAATGTTCATAACACAAATCTGTGAAAAAGTTGACTGTAAGATGAAAGGTCGATTTTTGGTGAATATTTGAAACATGCTTGCTTGGCTAATTTCTAGGCAAATTTCCAATGAATGTCTCCCTTGCTCCTCCCCGCGCGTGCTCCAAAATCTCACACACACTCAGCCTTCCCTTGACACACGCGCGGCCAAGACGCACACGCAACATTTCAGGAGAGTGTGGGCTGACCAAGCCCCCACTCATTCCTTGGTCTTTAGCAAAGGCCCATGTGGCTCTTGATGGTATTGCATTTCCGATTTTGTATGCAATGGTAAAAAGGTCTCAAATCCTGAAACATTGATAGTGTAGGCCGAGAAACACTTTAACAAAAGCCCATGTGGATCTTGTTGGTATTGCATTTCCGATTTTGTATGCAATGGTAAAAAGTTATAAAAATCCTGAAACATTGATAGTATAGACCAAGAGTAACTACCACACCACAAATGGCCCACCATTACCCATAGGTGGCGCTACAGGCCACGCCCAAAAGCACAAAGATACAAGGCTTTCTGGAATGGATAGGCTCAACAAGCCCCCTCCCTTCACTTATTGGCTTGAAAAAAAGGCCCATGTGGATCTTGATGGTATTGCATTTCCGATTTTGTATGCAATGGTAAAAAGGTCTCAAAATCCTGAAACATAGATAGTATAGGCAAAGAAACACTTTAACAAAAAGCCCATGTGGATCTTGTTGGTATTGCTTTTCCGATTTTGTATACAATGGTAAAAAGTTATAACAATCCTGAAACATTGATAGTATAGACCAAGAGTTAGGCCGAATCCCAATACTCCCCCTTACCCCTTCCCCTTCGTTTTGCGCGTTCCCGTGAGAGCTAGTGGTGTCCCAATACTCTTTTTGAGCTAGGGGAAGGGCTAAGACTAAGGGGTATACACCCCTTAAAACCAAGTGAGGTCGGGAGCTTACTTGAAACCGAGGGCTATGTAAAAACTGCGCGACCGGCAACAAAGGCGGCCAGATCATCCAGAGAGTCCGCTAAATATAATATTTTCGGCTTAATTAATTGATAAAAAAATTATGACAGTCATGTTTTGTGTTATTTACAGTCATGAACATTTATATTTGCAACCATTTTCCTAATTGAAACGTTTCTAAAAATCGCTAGTTTGGTACGCTAATATTACAGTGCTGAATTGCACAACAGTCCCGCATTTCTTTGACTAGCATGTCTACAGTTTAAAGTAAACTCCATTAGCAGCGAATTTTGTTTAAATCAGTGCATAACACTACTTGCTTTGGAGGTATCGATACGTGCTAGATGACGTACCTGTAACCAAGTGCTGTCCCATTTCTTAGGGCTATGTAGCCCTTACCCCTTAGTTTCGAGGGCCAAGGGCTAGGGGTAAATTAAGGGTAAGGGGTAAGGGGAAGGGGTAAGGGGGAGTATTGGGATTCGGCCTAACTACCACACCACAAATGGCCCACTATTACCCATAGGTCTTCCCTTGACACACGCGCGGGCTTGGCAAGACGCACACGCAACATTTCAGGACAGTGTGGGCTTACCAAGCCCCCACTCATTCCTTGGTCTTTTGCAAAGGCCTTGTGGATCTTGATGGTATTGCATTTCAGATTTTGTTTGCCATGGTAAAAAGTTCTCCAAATCCTGAAACATTGATAGTAAAGGCCAACAGTAACAACAACACTTTAACAAAAGCCCATGTGGATCTTGTTGGTATTGCATTTCCGATTTTGTATGCAATGGTAAAAAGTTAAAAACATCCTGAAACATTGATAGTATAGGCCAAGAGTAACTACCAAACCACAAATGGCCCACCATTACCAATAGGTGTCGCTACAGGCCACGCCCTAAAGCACAAAGCACTTCACTTCTTGTGAAGATTAAAGCACTTCAGTTCTTGGCTTGAAATAAAGGCCCTTGTGGATCTTGATGTTATTGCATTTCAGATTTGGTATCCCATTGGAAATTCTGCAGCATTGATTTTTCTATACAGTTACAATTTGTCAAGAATATACATTTTTCAATGGTTCGCAATGCTTTACATGTAAGCCAGTCAAACAAGTTCATATGAAGACTCTTGAGAATGTTTAGTACACAAATCTGAGAAAAAGTTGACTCTAAGATGAAAGGTCGATTTTTGGTGAATCTTTGAAACATGCATGCTTGGCTAATTTCTAGGGAAATTTATAATAAAATGTGTCCCCTGCTCCTCCCCGCGCATGCTCCAATTTCTCACACACGCATTCTTCCCTTGACACGCGCGGGCTTGGCAAGACATACACGCAACATATCAGGACTGTGTGGGCTGACCAAGCCCCCACTCATTCCTTGAATATCAGCATAGGCCCTTGAGGACCTTGGTGTCATTGCATTTCCTACTTTGTATGCAATAGTAAAAAGGTCTCAAAATCCTGACACATTGACAGTACAGGCCAAGAGTAACTACCACACTTTACCCAAAGCCCATGTGGATCCTGTTGGTATTGCATTTTCGATTTTATATGCCATGGTAAAAAGTTTTTAAAATCCTGAAACATTAATAGTATAGGCCAAGAGTAACTACCACACCACAAATGGCCCACCATTAGCCATAGGTGGCGCTACAGGCCACGCCTTAATGCATAAAGATACAAGGCTTTCTGGAATGGATAAGCTCACCAAGCCCCCTTCCTTCACTTACTGGCTTGAAATAAAGGCCCTTGTGGAACTTGATGGTATTGCATTTCAGATTTGGTATGCCATTGGTAATTCTGCAGCATACATTTTTCTATACAGTTACAATTTGTCAAGAATAAACATTTTTCAATGGTTCGCAGTGTTTGGAGGAATCCGCCATTACTGCTTGCAGTTATATTTATTATTATTATTATGCTCACACACACACACACATATAGCCAGTGTTTGGTTGTGTCTGTTGTGGGAACCTTTTCTGCAGGATGTCTCTACTGTCTAAAAAACAGGATGACCCTTGATATATATACGTCCTGTTTACACACTTGATACAACACATACAAGCCTACATACATGCGTAACTATCCTCAAATACTCTACCTAGCAGCCACCGCACAATAGCAAACTTCCAGTATTTATGCCACAGGTGGCTTGTTGTTAACAGTAATTATGATGACATGCCATTTCCTGTTTCCTTCTCCATCCTATAACGTCGACATAACTTCATTTGCAGTTAAGACTGTCTGTTCCATATGAAATCTATTATTCAACAACCACACAGCCCGGATCAAAGCATGCTTTGAGCTTACTTGTGTATGTGGCAACCAGTAACCTGTGCAGGTTGTCGTATGTGTGTAGGAGATTACTCGCTATGGTGTAAATGCCACCAGATTGCTGTTGTCTTAGGTGGTTTGGTAGGATGGTTAGGCTTGGTTGTTTTCCGATGCTAACACTCTTCCTTTAGCCTTGAGTGGACGCAGACCCTGAAACCATGCATATGCATGACTGAGTGCACTGAATAATTCACTGTGGTCCTGTGTGACAGTGCAGTCAATGGGTAATGTGTGTGTTTGCCGTGCATGCGTGTGTGCATGCGTACTTGGTAGCTGTCTCCAACACCTTACAAAGCCAGATGAACACAACCCCTTATAACTATCAGGAAGCTGAGCAAATTTCACTTATCTTTTTTTCTTGCCTCACTCTCTTTTGGTTCTTCCATCTTATTTGGAAACCTGACCTGTTTCTTTATCCATCCGTCTCTCCTTGTTGCTCCCCCTCGCTCTTTCTTGCTCCTTTTCACTTTTCCCCCTCTGAATCTGTCACTTATTTCAGGCATTCTGCCTCATTAGTTGGAAACCTCTTGTTGCTACAGTACACCATTGTTGTTATGGAACAAATATTTATCTTGAGTCTCTAATAAGCCATACCACCCTTATCTACCTTTTGTTTTGCCAAATGTACATAAACATTAACATGAAAAATCTATCTATGATATTGAAATGCATTGACAAAAAAATACTTGGACATAGGTAAAACGCTATATGGAAATCATCCAGTCCATCCGGTAGCTGTGACAAACAGAATACAGAATATTTCCGCCATGTCATGATTCATAGATCTGCACCACCCCTCCTTCCTTGTCCAATGTCGGTAGTGTCAGTTGGCATTTCATAACAGGAATGCATTGTGGGTCTATTCCCATAAGCCTGTTGTACTTCAGTCAGCTGGTTTATGATTTTTTTTGGTTCATGATTCAAACAACACTGACTGTAATTCACAAATGGGAGGGGAGAGAAGATGAAAAGAGAAGGAAAATAAGAGGAAAGGAGAGAGCAGCAGATGCCTTCATATTACTGGGTGGGGCTGCCTTTCTACCCATTTAACGCATGCATACTCATTCTCCTGCTTATGCATGCATACTGGCTTTCTCCTTCTCACGCCAGCATGCTCACGCTTCTACACACCACTACATCTTTGCCTACACACACTTTACGGTCTGGATCTCAGTCTCACATACTGTACACCATCTTCTTTTTCTTTCACACACTTGCGCACACATACATGCACTGACACCACTCGCAGACACGTACACAAGCACACCCACACACAGACACACATGCTGATTCACACACGTCTCTCCCTGCATCGGCCCCTCAGTAACATTCATTCTGACTGGTACCCAGCATCTCTTTCATAGACACACAGCAACGGTTATAAACCTATTATGACAGGGCCACCAGTGGGCTTAGGTCTCTTAGTTAGATTTAAGAGTTCATCTTCAGTCAGACACACACGGCTCAGTGCAAACAGCCCCTCTCCTCCGCCTGGTAATATCATTCTACTGTTGGCTGGGGGAAGGGAGTGACTTGTGTATCGATCTGCTGTTGAAAGAAAGTTATGGCGGAGGGGCAGGGCTATTATTTATGGTGGGATGGCAGATTGGGTGTATTCCACTGCTGTGATTGTAATTTGAATGTGGCACACCACAGGAGTTGCGTGTACTTCCGCCTCCACGCTCTCGCTTTCTCTTACTCTCTTATACACACACACACACACACACACACACACACAAACCTTCTGACGGCTTGGCCTTTTCGGCCGGTGGTCAAAGCGTTTCTAAGTGCCAGAGTTTGACGTCAAGGGGCCGTTGTTCTGATGAGTGGTCACTGAGTCGCTGGGTCTCCTAAGCAACGGCTTTTGCGACCCAGGGAAAGCTGCAGGGGTTGAAATATGAGTGTGTACGTAGTGTGTGTGTGTGTGTGTGTTTTCCCCTCCTACACAGCGTAAGTGAGTAATGACTTCATTTGGAGACCAAAGACTGTGCTCTGTAATGCACACATACTTACATATATACATACGGACAGAGCGAGAGTGGGAGATAGACATTTCCAGCCTGTTGCTTTGGCTGACTATTTGTCCGGGAAAGCCACTGCATTGTGCAATAAATCAGTCTTTGGGTACACAGTGTTCCATGCTCTGGGAGGTTGAGCCAGTGAGCACGGTACTGTACGAGTGTAAACGTGGCACAGGTGACAATCTGATCCTGGAGGGGCGTCTCTGTGTTGATCTTTAGACTTGAGCTGTACGCCATGACGTTTGTCCATTGTTGAGGCAACACTGTGGTAGAATGGAGAAGACCTACCTCTGCCTGTTTGTTTACATTTGGAATAAAGGATGCAGGGTTGGGTGGGGGTGTAAGGGAAAGTAAATATCACCATGTCTTTCTGTTACTTGCCTGCTGACCCCTTTCCACCGCAACCTCCAACCCTCAACTCCTCTCTGTCTCCCTCTCTCGTTGTCTGTCTCTCGCTCGTATCTTGTATCAAATACCTTAGACATACAAATGCTGGGAGCTGGGCTGTGGGCCGCAGGGGCAGGTGTGTGGTGACCAGACTTGTCCTCTGGTCTGTCAGGAGCCGGTAAGAAAGGCTGCAGGTGCAGAGCATGCTGCACTTACATACACCACTGTAGGTTAGCCAGCTGTGCTTCCACACCTCTCCGTTAGAACTGGTGCATCTGACAACAACCACACATCCAGGTTATAAATGAAGACGCTGAAAGGAAACACATCAGCTAAACTAGCCCCATGCATTTTATTATATTATTTGGAGATGGACTCGTAACTCCCCTTTAGACAAATCCATGGTATTAATTTCAACAACCTACCACCCTTACTGCAATTCTGCAGCTCTATAGCTCGCTCGTGGGTTGGTCAGTTGGTCCACAAAAATGACAAGTGCATACGTAGTCCCAGTTATTGCAAATTTGTGCTTGAATTCTTTCACTTGGAATATTTTATCCTACTCTCTGTCTCTCTTTCTGGATACACAACTGCTAAATCCACTACTACAACATCCAGTCCTAGATCCACTACTACTACATCCACTTCGTTCAGGAATCTGCTTTTCTGAACCAGCCCCAGGAGGATGAGTAAAGATTGGTTCCATTGAAAAGGGCCTTGGCAGGCTTGCGTGCGTGTGTACACAGACCTTGTCTGGCTCTGCGGAGGACTGCGGACTGGGGCTTTCCACTGGAGCTCAGAGCTGCCCGGGGTTCACTGAGTTGGTGGGGTCATTGAGTTGACTGGGCTGCTGAAAGCTGGCTTACCAAAGTCCGCACTGTCCTTGAACAATGTGGAACCCGTTTCTGTGTAAATTCTGTTCTTCTGAAAATATGCTTTCAAACTTATTTACTTGTTCACAAACTAAACTAGACAATACCAAGTCAAGATGTACTTTTTGATAGGCTTGGCAAAGCCCCTTTGACAATAGTTCATTTTAGCATGGACTCTGTTTATTTCAGTCCTTTCTCATTTGTCCTTATTGGACTTCAAGAGGATGCAAAATTACATTATTATTTAAAGGAACCTGTGTTATTTATACCTTTTTTATAGGCTTCTATAATGTGTTTGGAAACCTCCAAGAGCAAAACTTTCTAACTAAAGAGCAAGACTGTGCTGTATCAACACTCGTACCCAGCTAGCTACAGTATCTGTATTCAATTATAGAAGGAACGTAGAGAATGTGAAAGCAGTAGCTGGCATGGCTGGTGTTAGGCAGCTCAAGTGAGGAAAGACATGACCCCAGACATGCGTTTACTGTATTGCAACATCTGAAACTGCACACTCAAAAATGGAGGTACGAGACAACAATTCTGTACCGGTAGAAAAATGTCCACTCAAAGATCCAGTCATGGTCTTTGCCAGAAAACCACCTTTTGATTAACAAAAAGGAAACAAAGTAATTTAAACCAAAAGAAAGAACACATTTGTTTGTTCCTGTTTCATCCAGTTAGGATCCAGCACACCTCTGTCATTTTTGGCATACTGCAAGATCCAATGTGTCATGCAGTTGGACTGAAGTATTTTTCTATCCCTCCTTTATCTCTCCATCTATAGATCCTGCCTCTGACCAAAGAAGAAGAGGGCTTGTGTGCGTGCGCCCACGCTGTGCTCACTGGCTGACCCGCAGGAGTTCTTCACTGGCAAGCTTTATGTCCTTGTGTACCAACTAAAGCTGCCAGCTGAAGAACTGTTGTGGTTGGCTCTTTCCTGCTCTTGCACCCTACACTGAAGAACTCTCCTCCCACCGAAAGGAGGCATGCATGTTGGCATCTGTGGTCCTGTGCTTATGTGATGGAGTCCATACCAAGGGGACGGTCACTTCCCTATGCAGGTGCCTTCCTGTTCGCGTTGAACATGTGAAATAGAACCACAACCAACTGGAGCTGAAATGTAATGTCGGTACATACCTGCTCACACAGGTGCCTGAGAGCTGTGGCTGCATAAGGGCTGACACGTTTTGATTTGGTCTGAATTGTGTTGCATAAAAGTTTACTATATTTTATTTTGTTCTGTATTGCACGGAATGTGTGCAAGCAGCACATGATAGGCATTGGCCAGACACTACATTTGGATTGTCCTCTCGTCTGGTAGTGAGGTACCTGAGATCTGTGGCTGTGTAAGGGCTGATACATTGTGTATTCTGGGTCTCTTTGCATAATAAAAAATAAATCACTAAGCAAACCTTTCAGTTGTGGCAGTGTCATTTAAAAAATGCAACACAGAACACAACACGCTATGCACCTAGCAACATTACATTTACTATAAATTAAGCTCTAATGAATAAAGCCCGTATTTGAGTAGACGTTTTGGCATCATGTCAATGGTGTTTATCTGTAAAACAAATATCTCTACATGGGAGATGTGGTACACTGTTCTAGACAGGCCTGTGTTCTCTGGAGTGGGGCCCGGCACTTCTGACATGTGTTTCTGTTTATTGATGAGCCTAGGAGGCACTGCCAGATAATGAGTGATGAGGGCATCCAGACACCTCGCAGCCCTGTTTCACTCAATCGCTCTGGTTTAACATTTTGTAATTTTACATGAGTACTACTGTAAACTTTCGCTCGCCCACTTTGATGGAGAGATAACGCTAGACAGATCACCGCAGATCCACCAATGGCTAACCCTTAGCTCACCATAAATCTCACTTCAAGGGTGGGGGCGGCGCCTAGAACAGGATATGAGAGCGCTTCCCTCTAAAACCTCCCGGCCAGATGAGAACAAAGGTAGAGAATGTTCTTGCCGGTTAGCAGAACCAGATGCCCCCACACACACGGCTTGTGTAACCAAGGGCTAGGCAGTAAGCCCTAAAATCTTTTCTTTTTTTTCTTCTTGTCTATCTCCCTTGTCTAACCTGCCCATCTTTCCTTTTAGGTGTCTTCTGATCTGTCTGATTGGTCTGATCCTGTCATTTCTATTTGTGACCGTCTTTGCCTCAGTCTCCTCGTCACTCAGTCAGAACTTTCTTACCCCCTTCTTGACACACTTGTACATGCACACACTCACACACACACAGACACACACACACACACACACACACAGTGACCCCTTCATATTGGATTATGTCACTTTCTTAAAAAGATCCACTTTGGCAAGCACTGCCGTTTACCCTGTGATATTGTAATCCAGCAGTGATCTCAGAGGTGTGTGTGTCTGCCTCTGTTTTATCAGGTCATTGGCCAAGGTTGCCTCTGTGATCCGTTCTGAGGCGATCTGCCTGCAAGTGCATTAAGAGATTGCAGGGCAGCGTCGCGCCTCGACTTAAAGACATACACTTAAGCCTCCACGTACTTTACCTGACTGGACTATGTACAGCATGTGTCTGCTGGAGTCTTCAGGTGGCTCATTCAATCTTCATTCAATGTAACTGCCAATAACCTGACCATGACAATAGGCCTATGTTAAAGGCTATTGTTATTTGATGTAACCACTCCAAATTCACAGTTACAGTAACCTTTATGGTGGGAAATAAAGTGATTTAACTCGAGGCTTAACACTTGCGAAAGTAAAGTACTTCAATTGCACAGACATGTATATGTCATTGGTGATTTACACCAACTATTCACCACTATCACGCAGTAGGCTAGGATGCTAAATCACAAATGGACATTGAACCTTTACCTAAATGAAAAGTACAAAAAAATAAACAAAATAGTATCCAGATTTTGAGCATGTCTACGCCAGCAGAGAAGGCATTGTATCCCTGGGTTCACTCAACCATAATGCAGACGCGCGGTCTGGCAGATGAATAATGAGAAGGAGACAGAGGTGGACAAAGAGATGGAGCGGGGGGGGGTAATGCGTTAGGCGGCCCAAGGTGGGCAGCCTGGAGAAAGAGAGAATGCAAACCTTCTCCCACCTGCAAACCATCCTTATGCCACTGTCAGGTGAGTGTTATTTCACTATAGTGTGAGAAGCTCTAGCACCATAGTGCTTCAAAAGAAAAAGAAAAAAGATACAATACAAGACTTGTCATTTTATTTATGCTAAATAAATGAAGTTGCACTAAAATAATACATGTTCTTGTGTATTTTTTCCCCTTAATGCTTTCAGATGAGTAGAGTTGATAAGCTGACATTGTCTCCTACTGTAAATAGGCTTTGGAATTGTAAGAGTGGTCATCCATAGAATGAGCTAATGGGTTTCTTCCTGTTTCAGCCAAACCTCAAATACACAAGTAGCTTATCATAGGTCATGATAGGAGCTTATGTAGGTTGAGCTGTTCTGTGAACAGCAATAACCCAAAAGGTCAAGCTTATTGTAGGTAGAGGGTGATCGTATCCTGTTTTCCCCGACATTATATATATATACCCTTTGGCTTATGTAGTGTGCAATTAGCAATGTCCATGAACAACCTTATGCGAGGAGGGTGACTCCAGATCATGTTCAGAAGATGATGTCATAGGTCCCATTGCACTAGCCAAAGGCCATGACCCACTCAAGTGTCAACACTCTTTGCTAGCTATCCTGACGAACAGTCTCAACTCAATTTCTCTGGTTAAATGGCCGTACTGTTATGATGACATTATTTAGTTATAGGGGAAAAGCGTTTCTATGCATTAATTTATCACCTCATACCTGTCATTCGGAGATTAACGCTGATCAGAGAACCGTCAATCAATTGGGGCAGGGCCAGCCCCAAAGAGGTTTTCAAACCTTTCCTAAATTCCTGGCTGGGTAAAATCGTTTGAAAGCAGCTTAGGCAGATTACCCCCGCCCTGATGACAGCTGATGGAGGGATCATTGGGAGTTCACCTGATGAAATGTCCAACAACCCCAGCAGTGAGTTTCCACAATCCCACACAGGACCTTTACCCTGGGAGCCTAGCTGCAACCTGTGAACCTCAACAGGATCGGTCAATGTACTGGCCAGGGGAGAGGACAGATATTATGATTTGAACAAATATATGACTACAACTATGACTACACCTCTGTTTGTGTAGTGCCCCCCCCCCCCCCCCGGCACACACACTTACACATTGACTCCTTTCTTCTGAGCTAGTTTTGCAACCTGAAATATTCATTACTATTAAAGGGCTTCATGTTGAGTACCTTCAATACCAGCTCTACTCAAAACATGCTCCCAGACCACTGTGTTCTGTGCTGTCTCACTGAATGATAAGCGCAGACTTATCAGGCTGTTTACACATCTGTGATTTAAGAGAAAGTGGACCTAGAATGGTATAGATCGGTCTCTGTTGCCATGTTTGGACAGCCCCGGCCACTGTTGCTGAGAGGTCCGATGACCTCATCAGGTGCTCCCTGGAAAAAAGGTTGTGTGTGGTTAAAAGGGAGGTGGGTTGTGGGGGTGATACTTTATAAAAAGGAAACTAATTTGTGCTATATACAGGTGAAGACAGCCTGGTTGAACTTTAAAAAGAAGTGGGGCAACACGGACAGAGGGCAACCCTCTGTAGGACGTCTTACAGAGTGCACACACATACTGGAGACAGTGACAGTTGCCACCCTCCAGACCCAGTTATCCCCAAACCCCACTTCCCCAATTTGTTTCACATCACACCCAAGCCTGTAGCTAGTACTGGTTTACAAAGACACTTTCCGAGACAGATTGTCGGAGGAGGGAGAGGATGTTTGAGTAATTGAGCTGGAAAAGGTTAGGGAGAAAGAGAGAGTGGAATAGAGCCAGAGAACAAGGTGGTTAGAGGAAACCAATGGAGAAAGGGAGGTATTGTATTTCACGGATCTAATGCTTGCTTACTCAATCCAGAGGCGCATGACATCAGAATAGGTGCCCCCATCACGCAGACTCATTCCTTTTCCTTTCCACTAAGGGCTCGTTACATAATTCTTTGGAAAGTCTGACCAAGAGCGACACACATGTACAGACCAGACAATCTTGTTAAAGGGGGAGTGAGTGTTGGCTAGACACACACACACAAGCAAACCCACACGAATAGTCAGACATAATACATCTTTTCACACAAATGCAAAAACATTATTATATATATACACTGTATGGACATAGTACATACTGGACTTATATTCATATTTGTTATAAATATTTCATTTTTATCCCCCCCCAAATTATACTGCCTATGTTACACATACATTATATATATATATATTGACAAAAAGGCAATCACACCCACAAACTACTGACAATGGTCAGTTTTCAAACAATAGATTTACATCTAGTATTTGGCAGTCATTTAATAGATATACTGTAATGTAGTCCTTTCAGAAATGTATTGTGTACCCTATAGCGATTGTCAGACAGACACCAAACAATTACGACTACAATACCAACAAAAAAATGTCAACAACAGCATCAACAAACAATGGAGAACCTCAATACACAGCATCAGGATACAGTCCACACATACTGGAGACTGACCACCCCTCATGTACAGCATCAGGATACAGTCCACACATACTGGAGACTGACCACCCTTCATGTACAGCATCAGGATACAGTCCACACATACTGGAGACTGACCACCCCTCATGTACAGCATCAGGATACAGTCCACACATACTGGAGACTGACCACCCCTCATGTACAGCATCAGGATACAGTCCACACATACTGGAGACTGACCACCCTTCATGTACAGCATCAGGATACAGTCCACACATACTGGAGACTGACCACCCTCATGTACAGCATCAGGATACAGTCCACACATACTGGAGACTGACCACCCCTCATGTACAGCATCAGGATACAGTCCACACATACTGGAGACTGACCACCCCTCATGTACAGCATCAGGATACAGTCCACACATACTGGAGACTGACCACCCTTCATGTACAGCATCAGGATACAGTCCACACATACTGGAGACTGACCACCCCTCATGTACAGCATCAGGATACAGTCCACACATACTGGAGACTGACC
Organism: Hypomesus nipponensis; assembly: GCF_054491055.1. Taxonomy (NCBI): domain Eukaryota; kingdom Metazoa; phylum Chordata; class Actinopteri; order Osmeriformes; family Osmeridae; genus Hypomesus; species Hypomesus nipponensis. Next base: position 9,390,095 of record NC_140375.1, read on the forward strand.
ACCCTTCATGTACAGCATCAGGATACAGTCCACACATACTGGAGACTGACCACCCTCATGTACAGCATCAGGATACAGTCCACACATACTGGAGACTGACCACCCCTCATGTACAGCATCAGGATACAGTCCACACATACTGGAGACTGACCACCCCTCATGTACAGCATCAGGATACAGTCCACACATACTGGAGACTGACCACCCTCATGTACAGCATCAGGATACAGTCCACACATACTGGAGACTGACCACCCTCATGTACAGCATCAGGATACAGTCCACACATACTGGAGACTGACCACCCCTCATGTACAGCATCAGGATACAGTCCACACATACTGGAGACTGACCACCCCTCATGTACAGCATCAGGATACAGTCCACACATACTGGAGACTGACCACCCTTCATGTACAGCATCAGGATACAGTCCACACATACTGGAGACTGACCACCCCTCATGTACACATGTGTCTTCTCTCCCCAGTTCTGCCCATGCCCATGTAACCATCCATGACTGACAGGAACAACCCACGCATGTACCTTATGGGGGTGAATCGTCCAGTAGAAAAAGGCTGTGCTGCAGATTACTCAACAGTTATAAATAACTCTCACTGTACCTTAAGATGCTTTTGTCTTGTGGAAGGGTGCTCAGAGTTCAATGTAACCTGACAACTTAATCTCTTGTAAGAGAGAGGTGAAGGCCGGCGAGCGAGACACAGCGTCTAGGATGACTTTGCTACTGTTTCCTATTAAGACTTGGGGGGGGGAAAAGCGTAAGACTGTCACGCTGCCAAAACACACACATACACACACACACACACATATGTAAGAAGACATTTCCTGTACCATAGGAGTAAAGGCAAACTAAAATAGTTTGCTGGCCAAAAGCAACTTAAAACCCCCAAACCCACATAGACAAACGGAAATATAAGGACAGACACACACACACATACAGACACGCAATGAAATATATCCTGTATGGGGATGATATAATGTGCTGTCTGCAGCCCAATGACTGATTGTACAGCATGAAATGAGGTGGCTTACAGCAAAACTGAGATTCAGAACGTAAAATAGAATGATTTAGAGAATCTTCAGTCAGCTTTGATTTCCTGTAGCATATGGTCAGTTATTGTACTTGTGATACCATGGATGTGTGACATCTGTTATGTCCGAAGTTAGATTCAAAGATCAGAGATCACAAGGAATGGACCCAGGCTTTCCCATGATGCAAGACTTCCTGGTGTCGCGCACATGCTTGTGCACTTGTGTGTTATGCATGGTTGTGTTTGTGGATGTCTATTGTACATTTCAGTGTGAGTGTGTGTTTGTGAGTATGTGCACATGCCACATGCAGTATCAAAGTGAGAACAGGCTGTTTTTGATTCAAGTCGGCTGCTAGGACCTCATTGCCATGGAGAGCAGGGTGTGTGTGTGCGCGCGTGTGTGTGTGCGTGTGTGTGTGCGTGTGTGTGTCTCATGCATACTTGAGGAAATTGTCAATAGCTGCTTGCCTAGAAAACGCATGGCGAGGTCAGCAACCTCATTGGTTCCCTGGAGGCCAGATGGTTGACATTAGAACATGCCTCCAGGTTGTCGATTCTTACACACAAATTATGTGTTTAAAATCTTACCATTTCAGGCAGTGTAAAAACAATTGTTCCGCTACAATTTTAAGTTTGGTGAATTTTATTGAAAAGATGTGAGAGGATAAATCCTGCTAAACTAAACCATAGGAAATACAGATGGCGATCATAAGACATGACATGATATGAATGGTGTCCAGATTAAAGCATCCACCTGCCTATCCTGGGCACAAACAAAAGACTTTTTCAACTGGAGCAAGAGGAGGAGCCATACCAAAACCTAACCAATTATAAAACTCAGGTCTGTTTCCTGTTTCAAAAATGTTACGACCTATCGGTTCCTAGAACGGCTAAGGTAAATGGTGTCTGGCTTTACGAGGCCTTTTGGTTTAAAAGTGTATTGAGGTCAGACGAGTAAGGCAGACCCCTCCACCCCCTCCCCCAACCCACCAACACCACCACCCCTCTGGTCTAATCCTACGGCCTGATACGACCCATAGATTAGGCTAGCACATAGGGGAATGATCAGTTCGATTTTGTTTCTTTCTGTTGACTGCACTTCAGTTGCACTCAATATTCCAATTCCCCCCCTTTCCTCCTCAACTCCTACTGGCTCTGCTGTGAAGGTCAATATTGCATCTATACTCGGTTTGACAGTGTTAAAGCGTTGGAATCTGTAAAAAAAAAATGTTTTTGAATTATTGTTGGGAAATACCAACTTGATTCGTTTATTGATGAACAATGATGCAAACATTCACAACTGTTTTTGTGTGTGTGTGTTTTATATGAGCATCATTTTAGTTTGATTGGGTTTCATGTCGCTATTTGTAAAGCATGTTGTATAAGTGCACTGGGGGCTTTTGTAGTCCAAGCTGTTGTTTAAAGTCAACACTAGGATTAGCTCTATTAGCTCCTCGCATGGACACAGTGGGAGTTACACAAGTATTAACTGACACCATGTCTAACAGAACTCAAGCTTCCGATGCTAATGCTAAAGCTACCATTTGCAGTACCCAGAGGGTGAAGGAGTAAAATGTATAGAAAACTGTGCCTTCCAACCACCATCCCAGGATATCACAAGCTCAGGTCATCTGACCTCCATTAGTATTTAAATGTATAGAATAGCCCCTGACCTGTGTGTTCCTGAGGCCAACAGTGTGAGCAACCGTGTGTGTGTGTGTGTGTGTGTGTGTGTGTATCTCCCAGTTTGTGTATGTGTGTGGCCTTTGTACTTGCTGCTATGTACAGAGGTATGCAGCTAAAGGTCGGGGACAGGCAGGCAGGCAGGGAGAGAGGAAAGGAGGGAGGGATGGGGCCCTGTCAGGGAGAGCTGTGGCCTGGACTGTCATAGGGGCAAGGAGCCAGAGAGGCCAGCCTTGCAGAAGGACAGGGTAGGAGCTGGGGCATAGTTCTAGATTACACCAGTTTCCCTGTTGTGATAGTTCATTAGATGTCTGTACCAGGGCAGACTATTACAAAGAGGTGTGTTTGCAGGCCCAAACAGCTACATCTGCCCTGCCCTGCAGCTCATACACACACACATACATGCACACACACACATACATGCACATCCACAGACACACACACACACACACACACACACACACATTCCTGTCTTTCAGTCCTCCCACTGGATAGCAGAGGTACTGCAGATCTAATCCAAACTTCCAAACATTTTAACAATGAGAGAGAAAGTGAGAAGGGACAAAAAAATGTCTGACCAGGTCGCTGTGTTCGATGTTACATCATATTCCTAACTGTGTTACATAGCTTTACAATTTGTTCTAACTGACTACAGCCATAGGGTTTATGGTACCATCAAAATGTATAGGGTTTATGGTGCCATAGAGAAGCATGTCAGAGTGATGACAAAAAACGCAGATATGTGGATGGCAACTCCAAGTCAGAAGGTCAAGGCCACGCTGGCATATCTCGAGCTGGTGATTCACTCATTTGGCCTTTAAACATATCCAGCTTGGGATAATGTGCCTGCTCACGTTTCTCACAGCACCTGGCTTGCAGCGTGACGAGCAGGTATACTCGGCCTCGTCATTGTCATCTTCATCCTCTTCATCCTCATTCTCCTCATCATTGGCATCACTGGCATCACTGTCATCATTATCAGTCATCATCATTTTACAAATTCTCTAGCATTCCATCTAGTCGCGTGCTGTGTGTGATACGAATGGAGGGTTATAGGACTGGAGTGGAGAGATAATACATAAAGCATACTTTCTTTAAAAGCCAAAACAGATTATGCCTCTGGCCCAAATATTTATCCAAAGTGGGATGCTGTTGTCATTGTGTATTTGAGTGTGTGCTTTGTACGATATTAACCACACTTCCAAGTAGTTCATATAAACTGTGTGTGCTTTGTAGCATTTGTGTAAATGAGAGTACAGGCCCTGGGCAGTGAAATATTCGTATGCATGAAAGAGATCGTTATTAAATGCAAAGACAGCAAGTTCTTGTCTTGGTGGTAAGAAGGAGGGACTTGTGTGTGTGTGTCCATTTCTGTTACACGTAGTATAGAGATAATAATAGATGACTGGCCAGGGTGCCTGTGATTCACTAGGGCCTTACACCGTTCTGTCATATCTGCTGAACCTCAGTGACATATCTGCACCCCTTCCGACCTCAACACACACACTGGGAGGCTGGAGGGCATGGGGCAGGATGTTCTAATGTCTGAGTGTGTGTGTGTGTGGCACTGCACCCCACAGTGCTTCCCTTATACCTCCCACTGAATGTGTCCTTTCCGGTCTATTATGTTATTTTGCTGGGTCACACACACATACACACACATATATACTTACAAATACCACACACACACCTTCTTTCTCTCTGTGTTCCCAGAGTAATTCAACAGAACAAAACTTCACACTTTAACCTGTGTTCATTTCTGTCAGGCAGTAGACATCCCCTGCGGAATACATATATGCATGTCCTTTTCATATGTCTCTGACTTCCAAAAGGGAACTTATGCATCAGCACCATGTTTCCATGCAGGCTAATTACGACTACGCACAGGGTTTACTCCATGCATGTTTAAACAAGACATTTTCCACTTGCACACACATATACTGTATATCTATGTATATTAAATAAATGTTTATATATACAGCATATACAAACACATACAGTATTACATAGACACAAGGTGTACAGAGACACAAATACAGGCTAACATACAGTACACAAATACACACACACACACACACACAATGAGACAGAAAGGTGTGGGTGGTGTGACGCAGGCTCCATGAGTCACTGTGATACACAGACTGAGTTACAGCAAACCCTGATTACTCCTGTCTCCAACAGGTGTGGAAGAATACTGGTCTCTGTCTCCCTCCTTTTACTGGTCTCTCTTCTCCCTAACTCTCTTTTTTCCCTTTTCATTCTCCATCCACAAATACTTAAAAAAAGAATGTTAAGTTAAAAACCTATCATATTAAAGGATACTAAACTGGCATACAGTACATATCAAGTCATGAGATTTACTGTATAATGTACTGTTTAGTTATAAAGTTTGATTTAAGATTATGTTCGATTTAATTTAGATTATTTTTATAATGACCTAAAGCATTATCCAATTTCCTTTTATCAGATGGAATTCATGAGATCACTGAGTTACAATGTACGAGGACTTTGCCCCACACAAAGCATCTGCTCCTGCAAATAACTAGTAGAGATCTGTACTATAGCTCTGATTGAATATTCTTCAACACTCAGTTTTTCTCCTGCTTCCTTTGAGGTAATCTCTGCTCTGACATGACTAATGAAAAGAGACCACATCTGTTATTCATCCATTCCACAGATGTTTGCCTGTTTGTTATTTCTCCACAAGAGGGCAGAAAACAACCGCAGAGCTGGACGCTTCAAAGCACATACCAAACTGATTAGAGCATGATTCGATGAGTAACGCATGTCACCATTGTGACATAATTCTGAAATAATGCACCAACATAGTTACTGAAAGTAATAAAATCATCAGATTAAGGTTTCCATTCGCAATAAACATTTGATGAGTTGCACTGCTCACGAAGTAATCCAACATTTTCTGAAGAAACATATACTGACTCAACTGATATTTGAGTACTTCTACAGAAGCCTGAAATTAATTACACACAAACACGGAGATGGGTATCAGATGTGTGTTTTTAGCCAGGGTCAACAAGTCCAGAGAAATTGGTTGCTGACGCTGTTGTTCCCCAGTACTCAGCTACAGCTATCATACAGTAGTATAATGGTACACCATCCAGCTTTATTCTAGACTTTTCTGGCAAGCAAAATTCATCAGAGAAAGTGCTGACAGGTGCTGGCCTGGGAGGGGTGGATGGGTTATGAGGATGATGATGAAAGGAGGAGGGGGAGGCAAGTTCCTAATCTCCTTATCCCAGTCCTAATCTATTCTATTCGAGCAGCAACATTTATACATGCATTACCTCCACACACCTCCCAACTTCTCCACCACTAGACAACAAACCCAGCAGTCCATATACACACAAGATCGCACATCTCTGGCTGGCTGGCCGCCATAGACACACATAAACAAACCCATAGTAGAGGAAGATGGCTACAGATGTAGGGGAAACCTTGATGCTAGGGGTGGAGGGGATCAAGAAGACCATCTTACATGGAGGAAGAGGAGATCAGCTACCCAGATTCATCACGGGAACTAAGGTAGGCTGCAATCTCTCCATCGCCCTCCAAACATGAGTCCTGTGTTACCTAGCCAAACTTGTTTTCAGTCAGAACGTCTTTCTGCAATATTCTGTTAGGTGGTTTTGTTATGCAGATGTGGCTACCTCTTCTCTTCACTGGGGACATATCTTAAATGCTGCCTCCATTGAAATTGAACGATAGTCTCTATGTAATGGGTAATGGCTGTACTTGTAGTTTAAAGTACAATTTAAAAGCTGCATCTCTCTTATCAGGGACACATGACACTAGTCATTTAATTTGCTTTGACATTGAAAAATTGCATTTCAATTCCACACACTATGCTAATAGAGAACAAGTCATGTTATAGTCCATTTTACATGACAACAGACAGTTATAACTTTAACTCTAAAACTGACAGATTCATTTATTTTAAATAGAAAAAGGGTTGACAAGTACTTTATCTCTTTGGTTAATTTCTAGAGAGATCTTCTGCATCTTTTCCCCTTCTTTTTCCTCTCCTCTTAGGTGGTCTTTCACTTCCGCACCCAGCTGTGCAACGATGAGCGCACGGTATTGGATGACAGCAAGAAGGTTGGCGTGCCCATGGAGGTGGTGATTGGGAACATGTTCAAGTTGGAAATCTGGGAGACACTGCTCACCTCCATGAGACTTGGAGAGGTGGCTGAATTCTGGTGCGATAGCACGGTGAGTAGACTTAATCCCCCACAATGCATCACCAAGTATGAGACATGCTTCCTGAGCATGTGAGTTGTTTGCTTTTGCCCTATACTATAGGAAAAAATACATTGTATTGGGCAATTTGGGGAGGTCATATTAAAGGCAGAGTAGTTCAGTTAGCTCGCTAATGTTACCTGCTGATAGCCTGACTATATTGAAGCTAGCTAACACTATGTGGTGATGCATTTAAAGCTTATCCACACTTTTACCTCTTGATGGCCTCTTCATACAGCAGAAGACCTGTCCTTGACTCCATCTTTGTCCTAGATGTTGCCCTCATTTCATGGCAATCTTAATTGACGAAGTGGAGTCTGTGCCAGTTTCTTTCTGTGAAGTCCGTTCTGTATGCAGTAGCTGCTTTCCGGGTCATTTTGCTGTCTTTTAAACAAACACTAAAGCTGTGCCTGTGGACTGAACATTTAGGCTGCAAACTGGTTTACACTTTTATATTTATTTCTCACAAATCATACACCTGCCGCATTTCAACTTCATACAACACCTGTTTGTCAAAATCATGAAGGCACAGACACACACACACAGAGATTCCTGGCATTATAGATAAATGATTACTTGGCTGGCAAACAATTGTGATTGTATTATAAACAAATGTCTCATAATATATTGATTCTTCCAACTGAAATACACATTGTGTTTTGTGTGTGTCTCATGGCAACCGATCAGTCTATTGCTTATTCCCAGCTTTCAGCGAATACAACGTTCTTCTGTTCCACACATGGCGCAATGCCGGGAAAACAACATTCCCTAGTAAAGGCTGAATGTGTTAGGCCTCCTGGACACGCAACACCACATGCTAATAATGTTATTATCCAAAGACACAGAAGCTGTTCTTACTAAACACTTCAATCCCCCCATGAATTTGATTGCTATGGACACAAGACACGCATGTACACCCAGAACCACTCGTTTCACTTGATGTTGCTTTACATGTGTATTCTGGACAATGGCAATCCTGTGTGTTGTCATTGAACACGTCAGTTCACATGTCATCTAATACACGTGAACTTGTATTAGAATCAGAATCAGAAGGGATTTTATTCGCCATGAATGTTTGCACAAACAAGGAATTTACTTTGGCAGGGAGGTGCATACATTAAACATATAGGAATATATATAGGAATATAAACTTAAATATGTGAACTAACTATACAAAAGGAGCAAAGTCTAGCTAATACTAAGGGGGGTCTAGCTAATACTAAGGGGAATAAAATAAAATATAAAATATAAGTAGTCATAATATATAGTCTAACCTAAAAAAACAGAGAACGATACAGTGCAAGAGAACGATACAATAGTGCAAATTGCATTGTGCAGGGTGTCATTGTATAAAATGGATTAGCCTTTTTGTACTGCTAATGCTTAATTAGTATCCATTTAGCCTCACAAAGCTACTGTCTGTCACTGTCTTTATAAACACAAGACAAAATGTTAATTTACCTTTCCCTTATTGTAGGTTTAATGTAGATTTCAAAACAATAGGGTTGTCTTAACCCTTAATTTGCACAGTGTTTTGTCTAGTCGCTTTGTGTACGTCCATATCTCTGTGTGTGCATGGGTGTGTATGTGTTACGTTTGCATCTAATCTTAGTGTTATAACAGGAACAGATGGAGTGTTTGCAGTAGGTTCATTAATCTGCAACTGCCTCACCTTTCCCTAATCGAATGGGATTACTGCTGACTCATCATGATGACTGCCAAAGGCCCCACACAGATTAGTTCAGAAGGAGCTTTAAACTGGGGCCCACACATCCACTCAGTCATTCATTACCTAACACACAAAGCCAGGTGTCCTCCGTACTATTGAATAAGCCCCGCAAGGTTCTGTGCGACACTTGTGTTTACCATTTTGAACCAGAAGAGGGTACTGTTGTAATGTTTGACTCATACTGTGTCAATGTGGAACATTGGAGAACAGTGCAGATATTGGGATACTTTACTCTGTGTAGGTAGGTTGTCCCTCCTCAAATTCAATAAACACACTATCTTGTATGAAACAATGTATTTTCTCATATTATTTAGTATGGTGGGCTACTTTAACATGTACATTTTTGGTCCCCTTTTCTACCTTATTTTACTGGAGAAGTGTGATTCATTGACTGTATACTTAATGTAGGCAATCTTCTTCTTATTCTGCAGTTCAGCTAACTGGAACTTGTAATACTTAAATGAAATGACTTAGCAGGTTGTTTGACAAAAGACTTTACTAACACACCACCACCACAACCACCACCATCAGCACACTGGCCTCTATCCCATTGTGGCCAAGAGTCTGCGGCGCATTGCGGAGGGCAAGGACCCCGTGGACTGGCACATCCACACCTGTGGCATGGCCAACATGTTTGCCTACCACAGCCTGGGCTATGATGACCTGGACGAGCTGCAGAAGGAGCCGCAGCCTCTGTTCTTTGTCTTGGAGCTGGTCAAGGTGAGAGGCACGAAACCAGTCTATGATGAGTTAAGTAACACAACATTGTGGTGTATCATACTGTATCTTATAGTTCATATGTTAGGATTTGGCAACCGTTATACTGTTTTGTTTCAACAAATAGTCTTACAAGATCAGATATTTTTTACAACATATTTTGTTTCTCTTCTTGGGGTTGTCCTCCCGTGTGTGTGTGTGTGTGTGTGTGTGTGTGTGTGTGTGTGTGTGGTTGTTTGTTTGTTCATGGACTGTTAGGTAGAGCAGCCCAGTGAGTACAACAGGGAGTCATGGGCCTTGAACGACGAGGAGAGGCTGAAATGTGTGCCAGTGCTGCATGGTCAGGGCAACAAGCTGTATAAACAGGGACGCTACGAGGATGCCACACAAAAATACAAAGAAGCCATTGTCTGCCTCAAGAACATACAAATGAAGGTATCACCTTGACTTTGATCTTCTGATCTGCAACTAAAACGTTGTGTGACTGTTTGTGTGCATATGGTTTTGTATAACAGCATGTGTCCCCAGGAGAAGGCATGGGAGGCTCCATGGTTGAAGTTGGAAAAGATGGGCAACACTCTGACCCTCAACTACTGCCAGTGTCTGCTGCGCATGGAAGAATATTATGAGGTCATCGAGCACACCACTGACATCGTCAACCAGCACCCAGGCATGTCTGCAGCCCCAAGTGCCCTTGCATTAACACAAAATCATAAAAAGAAGAAAAAAAGAACACTCTTTAAAGCCACTCTAACCTTTTATGTGCATGTCCTAGGAGTGAAGAAGGCTTTCTACCTGCGTGGTAAAGCCCACATGGAGGTATGGAACGAGGCTGAGGCCAGGGAGGACTTCAGCAGGGTCCTGGACCTGGACCCTGGCATGGAGAGGGCAGTGAAGAGGGAGCTGGCGCTGCTCAACATGCGCCTAGAGGAGAAGAACGAAGAGGACAAGCTGAAGTACAAGGGCATGTTCTGACCATGGAACACAAACAATGGTTGAATGGAGAGGCAACGACCAGAGAGGGTTGATGTCGACTACACCGTATACGTTCTCACATATGGGTGGAGGATGGAGTGTGAGTGTGTGTGAGAGGGCAGAGGAAAACAGAGCAACTAAGGTACTGTACTTGTGACTGTTAGCCATTTCTGCTCAGTAAACTTTGCCTGTGTGGTACCTGTATCGTTGTAAAACTGTCAGAGGGAGCAATGGTATCTATTGACATGATTGAGACACTAAAGTCCAAACAGAAAATCTGCTTAGCAACCACTGGGAACTTAGACTGGAACCACCATGGAAGTGAGGCTGTTGCTGACTGTTTTGCATAAACAAGTCTGACGTTTTATCTTATGGGTACATTAAATGTCCTTTAGGTGGCGCTCTTTCTGTAAAATAAACCACTGTACAATAAACTGCACTTAAGTTCATTTATGAAGCCTATCTACACAAATAGAAACGAAATAATGACACAATTGTAGAATATTAGTAATGGTGAATGTGTGTCATAGCTGAATTTAGATTGACTCTTCTAAATGTGTATGCAATGTTGCAACTTGTGTGTCTGAGATAAAGAGAGAGCAGAATGAGTAATGCCTCTGTGTTTTAGGATGAAGCTGACAATGGTAGCAAACTATCTCAATCTGTGTGCGTGTGTGTGTGTGTGTGTGTGTGTAGTGTATCAGGTCGATTGCATTACATCATATAAGTAGCTCACCTTCATTCAGGGAATTCCTTCTCATCACCATCTAGTCCTACACACAAACTTATAAGAAACGAAACATACAGTTTACAGGCTCTAGTGTTATTAACAGCTAAATTAACAGCTAAATGCACAGATTATTCTAAATCTGAAAATGTTATTCAACTCAGGGATACACCACTAAAGATATGTACTTTTCACAAAATATTATAACGTGAGTTATCTTGGATTCTTTGGTTAGATGTGGTGCATACATTTTGGGATTAATAGTTTATACCATTGACCCGATGAGCCAAAACGTTGTTTTCAATAAAGCATCGTAAATCCCAAAGAAGTCTGATATTATGTCGACTGCGAATTTTCTTTGCTTATTAATATTATTGACCTCGGTCAAGTCTTGCTACTCCGTGTACAGGATGCAGCGTTTGGAAATCCGCCTTGCATATCCCGCTGCTGGCTCAGTTCCATTGGTGCTGATGTTGGGAAGAGTAGAAGGAGGGAGGGGGGGAGGGAGGGAGGCATGAAGAGATGGGGAGGGGGAGCCGCACTGCTCTGCTACAAGTTCTGCCCAGTTGCTTTGTTGCTGCAGCGTCAGAAAGAGCCTTGAGACACGGCCTAGTGCGGATCAAACAAACGGAAGGGGTTTAAAGTCATTAGGTCATATTTATGTGAAATCGCAAGTGTTTCATCGTTTTTGGTTATTTAACGCAAAACAACGCGTTAACCTGCTTGCTATAACAGAACCTGTGGATAATGGTGCAACGTGGTGGGAGAGGCAGGCGACAGGCGGTTCATTGAGTGATTTGTTCCTCCTTTGCGCTCTAGATGGAGAGAGCGCGTGCACAATTCTAAGGAAATCGCTTTCTGCTAGCGCGTGTGGATTGAATGAAACTGCGGATTTGAGGCGAAGGCGTTCTTTTTGGTCCTAGGCGAAGAATGATGCGCAAATATTACCGGGAAATTGTTTTATTGCCCAAATATCTTTAGATTGTTGGGATTTTTTTCCCTTGTGTTCATTTGTTAGCCTAAATAAAAAATTGTGAGAGCCAGGCAAGGTGAGCTTCGTAAACTACAGTCTAACATACCTTATAAAGCCTAATTATGTCCGTTTAGGGGATCTTAGGGCATAAAAGAATAATACAGCTAAATAAAATTATTTTTGAATCCTGGACTTTGGAATTGAAGAATGGCTGTCAACACTGACACAGCATTTGAAAAATCTACACTTGGTGAAAGTGTTGCAGCGCAACCCAACGAGTCCCAAGAGACAGAAAAACTTCTCAGCGCCGTGACTACAGAGCCCGGTGGCAACGGAATGAAAATGTCCAGCTCCTTCACAGTCAACGTTGGGGGCGAAAAGAACCTCGATCCAGATCAGAATGGCCACAGTGTACCCCTCAGGTCGGGTTCGGCGGGACACCTGGGCGCTCCCCCGCTCTCCCCGTCCCGGGTCAGTTTGAGCCGCACCTCGTCCACCGGTAATGCTGGCGTTCAAGAGGCACAAAACCCCAAAGACTATCTCATACTCGTGATCATCTCCTGCTTCTGTCCTGTCTGGCCCGTCAGCATCGTAGCATTGGTATATTCAATTATGGTAAGTAGATACAGTCTGTAGCCCACAGTGGAATAAGCACTTGTACATTTCAAATGTCAACGGTCATTTTTCCCATTCAGTTTTTTCCTGAAATGCTTGTTCTGCTTACACAAGCCTTGTGGGGTTATCGGTTACCCCTCATTAATATGACAAACCAGACCAAGTGCAGTTTGATGTGTAAAAATGTAGCACCAGGGCAGTCATCAAAATCTGAAAAGCAACTTTCTCATGTCCTGTTATTACAATGTCGGTCTAATTATTGTCATTTTGGACCTGCCATTCACAAGGTCTAGCTGCTTCATTGATAGAAAAAGATCTGCATCACACCTGCACTTCCTCTAGCGCCTGCATAGGACATGCGACGCTCTTTTCCCTAAAACAAATTATTGGTAATTTCCCTGGTAATTTATTCAATCTGATGGTTTGGATTTTATCGTGCAATTTAAACAAGCGACAACAATAAGTTACCAGAAGCTGTGAGCAAGTGGCATCGATTTCAAACCCTTATACTGCAAATGTGACAAATAGGCTAATAGAGCGATGGAAACGGCCACATTGCTTACAAATAACATTAATTAACATAACTAACATCATAGTCGAAGCTAATTTTTGGTTTCGTATTGTAACATTTAGGTTTATGTAATTATAGAACATATAATATATAACATTTTCATTTTAGAGTTTGGCGTATTTCACCCACAAATTAAGATTGATCCACTGCTGTTTAGGGCACAAACATAACCTCGTGACGCTTCCACACTTCCATAACATGTTTGCTGCAATTTTCCTCATTCATTATTAATTGTTGTTCAAATTATTCTATCAAAAACTGGAGAGTGCTTCTTTCTGTTTGGATGTGGTGATTTAACGTAATTTCTGTCTGTCTAAATTAGTTTAGTTTGTGGTGTACTATTGGCTAACTTCATAGCACTTCAAATTTATATCGATTTTGTTGACATGAGGTTTGAGAACGGAAATGGGCGCGCTGAATCTAAATTTGGTTTTCTTTGAGAGAACCTATATTAGGCTTATAGGTTGATTCTACAGTTGTTCTGGAGGGTAGAAAAACTGACATTTTGGCTTTCAGTTTTGGCTTCATTAATCTTTCCTACTTGATGCCATACCAGCAGAGTATCAATAACCAAGAGACCGAAAATGTGGTTCTGTAATTTACACATTTACATTTCATTTAAATTCTATTCATTTAGTAGATGTTTTTTTCCAAGGAAACATATTGCGACAGAACAGCAATAACTCAAATAGTTAGAAACTGAAAATCTGTCTGTACAAACAAATCTGCGTTTGTGTGTATGTGTGCGTTGTAGGTGGGTCAGGCCACACACATTTGTAATGGCATGTGACCACAGGAAACAGCAGCAACATGTATACTTTAATCATTGTTACAAGACCATGTTCAGAGTTTTGAATACAAAGGGTTGCAGTGTGTCTACAATCATTCATGGTAGCAGCAGCGGTATGCCATCCTGAGCTGAGCAAAATGCAATCCAATAAATACTTAACCTGGATCATCAAGCAATCCTGAGATCTCTACAACTGATTAAAGAAGCAGTGTAGGCATAAAGTAGCAATCATTAGGAACTGTATTTATTTGTGCTTCTCCTCTCTACTGAACTGCATCAGACAAGCCTGCATTCCAAGTTATGGTCTGGTCTTTGTACATTTCTGAGGTTAATACTGTCCAAGAACATACACATATGTAGCAATGAATCACTGGGAGTCTTTTTTAAAGGGCTTTACTGAATCTTTTTTCCATTACAGGTGGGTAATGATAAAGCCTGTAGGCTCTCTGTTTCCCTCTGCCTCCCTCCCTCCCTCTGCCTCCCTCCCTCTGCCTCACTCCCTCTGCCTCCCTCCTTCCATCCATCCATCCATCCATCCGTCCCTCACACACACACACACACAAACACACGCACGCACGCACGCACACACACACACACACACACACACACACACACACACACACACACACACACACACACACACACACACACACACACACACACATACTCTCTCTCTCTCCTGCAGTGAGCCCACAGCTCAGTGGTTTGCAGTCTCCACAGCTGTATCTGGCTTGAAGGGATTTTTATTCAGGTGTTGTCACTCAACAAAACTTGAGTGACAACTTGAGTGAGAACTTAACCAATCAATGTCAAAGCTGCCCTGTTCCAATAGTGGCACTCATGTCTCAAAACCTCTTGGAAAGTGTTACAGTGCTTCAGGCCTCAAGCAGTTCAGCATTATCTAGATTGAAGCACAGGATATTAACTGAGTTGCTTATCCAAGCAGAAATGTATACTTAAGCAATTGTGATGTTTCAATTAAATCCAGACCCCATGCCACTTATTACAAGACCAAGATAATTCATCCTTACATCACATCATGCTGACTCTCACCAATGAGAGAGAAAGAGAGGAGCAGAGAATAACAAAGGTGACAAGAGAAGGAGACAGGTGTGGAAGAGGAAGAGCAAAGGAAAGGAAACCAGAGCTGCACACTAACTCAATAGAAAGCGAGAAAAGTCAATTTAGCTTTCCTACAGAGGGCAAGCTGAAGCTGTTAGCCAGCTCCGCTACCCAGATAAACACAAGATCTGTCCTATAAGGTTGTATGGGAGACATAGATGGCTAGTAGAGACAGGATGGACATCCGCTCATTTCCTTCCATGAAGTACCTGGATAAGAATGAACACTCAAATCGACGCAGGAAACACAGCTAATGCATTGTATCTCTATATGCCTGATATCTTGAGTCCTAACAAATACCCCACACTCTCTAACAGCCTTAAAACCCAACCTACATTGATATTAGTAGAGAAGAGCAATCAGACTATAGTTAGTGTTGTTTGAGTGGAGAACAGTAGGCCTACTGATACCTCCACAACCTCACATTCAGCCTCACATCCAGTCCAGTAAGTGACACCTTCCCAGTACTGCAGCCCATGCATCCAGTGTGGCTGTGTGTGAGGTGAGGCAACAGCTCTGAGACCAATGCTACTTCTGAGGTTTTTGCGGCATGGAAATGCAGAAGAGAAGTCAACACAGAAGGGGAGTCAATTACCGGGAGTGGGGAGGCTGGGGGTAATAGGCTTTTATTGGCCAGCGCGGCCTCTCTGGGTAATAGGGAGGCCAAAACTGCAGGGCCGTTACTGCTCGCTTGGCAGATTTGCCTGTGAAATATGGCCTAGTGGCTTGTAGCCGAATGGATGGCTTTTTGCTTTCTGTGGATGTTTGTGTGAGATGAGGGGTGGTAAATGGTTTCTTATTAGCAATCTAAGCAATTTGTGTTGCAATATGGCATGTTTGATATATTTCACAGCTCTGAAAGCTTGAATTTGGCCTAAATGTACAAATGTGCTAGCTGGCTACATTACGGTACAGTATAGTTTGGTATGGATGCTATACAATTGTACATTTCAAATGGTAAAGTACTGTTGTTTGCATGGTTCTATGTAAGTCTGTGAGTTATAAATATGGCCCGTTTGACAATTGACATCTTAGTGTTTCAATCACAATGCCATCTCTAACCTTAGTTAGCATTGTCAAGAAATTGAATTAGCAAGTATTGCAGTTAAGTTGACATACAGTTCCTCATAATAAGCACCCATCTGCTCTCAAAATAGAAGATAGTAGAGTAGAATTTATATTAAAGGAACAGATCTGACAACACAGTGGCAAAACACATTGACAAATGTCATCTCGATAATTATGGAAAGCTCAATCTAGAGAAGATGAATTGAGTCATTAATACAAGAAGTCTTCGTGTGCATAGCATTTTATGATACATACTACTTCTTGGTGTTTCCAAAGACAACCAAAGTCATTTTCACAACCTTAAAACCATCAGTCTTTATATCAAGACATCTATTGCCTCATGTTTACTAAAATTCCAAACTAGTGTTCTCAAACCTCACCATCTGTGTACCGTGTTGTACTGTAGTATACACCCAGACCTGGTTCACCCAATACTGTAGATTAACCCCACAAACCCACATATCTTCTAATATACTTTCCACAACCCCTGTGATGTCTCACTGTATTGCAGTGCATTGAAATACCTGCATTATGTGATCAGCAAAGGCAAGCACACCCAATTATTAAATGTGACTGGACAAAGCTTGAACGTTATCTGACTGGTCAGAACTAGGGCCCTCCTAAGCCTGTTGTAGCCTAAGACACACTCACACCCATACAGTAGGCACACATGAGCTAGTACAGACACCTGCACACAGTCTCTCGCCATGCAGTGCCTTCCCCCCAGGCTGCTTCAACCACCCGGGCCATGTTGTCCATTATTAATGACTGGAGGCTGGAGAAGGGAGAACACTTAGAGACTTAGAGTCTCCCCCTCTCCTTCTTCAACTGCAGAGCAACCACAGGGAGGGGGGTGGGGGAGGCAGGCTAGAGAGAGTGTGTGTGGGTGTGTGTTTGGATTGGTGCACGTGAGGGTTTTTTGGGGCGGAATTAACAGTGACAGGCACAATGTGAGTCTACAGGATTTTGCCGCACCAGTGAAATTTTACAGTCATAAGAAAATACCAACCAGGCCTTCCTCTTCTAGCACATCAATACGACCATTTATCACCCAGAGGGAAGGCTCCCTCCCACCGCAAGTCACCAAGCCTCAGGTCCACACACACACACACACACACACACACAAGCTATGGTAATCTGATAACCCTCACTGCAACACAAGCTCAATTGCTATAAGAAATACACACCATGAAACCTTTCAATGGCAGGCGAAGATATTTTATTTTTTTACAAATATGTACTTGTGTACTGTATACTCCAAGTATGGTACAGTGTTAGGAAGGCCAGTTTGGTGACAAAGCAAAAGAGATGCAAATGCCATCTAACCAGGCTGTGTTTCCGAGGGGCTCCTATTGATTAAAAGTGCTGATGCGGTGCTTTTACTCTGTGATTGGAGTTCTGATCAATATAAACTCTGATGCCCAGGCCCACTAAGATATCACTCTCTCCCTGCTGTACTGGAAATGAGCACATGGGGTGGTGGAGTGCGTGTGTGCGAGAGAGAGGAAGAGAGGGAGTCACAGAAATTTGATCTCACGTGTTCCACTCTACACTTCATGATGAAACATGTTTAAAAACAACACTTGTACAGTGTATGGTTCAATCAGTCTGACCCTGGCTGTCCTAGAGGACCTCAGAGGACAGGAGAATAGAGAAAAGGACAAACATAGGGATGGATGGTAGAAGTATAAACTGAGCGCAAAGGAAAGAAGAAAAGTGATGGTGAGCAGAGGACGGAGTGTTTCTTTACCTGCAGTACAAAGAGTGTAATACAATCCCTTGGTGAGGCTAACCCAGCCCTGAGGCAGACAAACCCGCACATGAGTCAAATACAATCACACACTCACTGTTGTCACCTATTCAAGAGCCTAGATATTAGAGCACGCGTAGGTCAGGTAATGAGATTATATAAAGTCTGTGATTTTGTAACATGAGTTTTCTGCCAAGTTATTTGTAAACGTAACCATCCCATCCCAGTATTTTACTGTTAATGAGACAGACAAGCGCTTATTATATCATACATAACACATATCTGTAAGTCCAACTTCTGAGTCACAATCAAATGTCCCTCCCTTGCAACTGCAGATTTGTTTCCTCAAGAAAAACTACAGAAATCAGTGCAGTAGAAAATAGCAACTTGATGTATCAACTGAGGTTTTTCTATTATGTTATGGTGCTAGTGCTATAGTGCTGATCAAGCAACTTAATGTAATAAAGGTAAATTGCACTGTAATATATTGTATGATCAAATAATGTTTTTAGATGACCTCCTTCCTTTTTCTTGTTCACTAATTGGATTTGATTTAATTGGTATGAGCAATGTGATGGAGCACTTTTTTTTCACCATCCCAGTCATTGAGATCTATGTTTTATTGTTAGGGTAGTGTTCTACTGTGGCCTGCATATTACAAGGAAAAGTTCAGCACCATGGACAGCACTTTCCTGCTCAACACCATGGACAGCACCCGCTGGGCATAAGATTCAGTAAATTTAACAATCTATAAAAGCTTTCAGGTCTTTCTAACAGTTTGGTCAGTGAGACCCTTTTTTTATGGAGAGCTACGATCAAAACAGATAAAAAGCTGAGAAAGCAGACTTTAGGAACCTGAGGTTGGCCACAGAGTAAGGGAGTGTGTGGCTCGGTCACATGTCATCTAGAGAGATGTTTGTTGACTGTTGAGATCGGATGCTGCTATTGATCTTTTTAATGTAATGTGTGTGAGTGAGTATGGGTGTGTGTGTCACCCTGGGGAACACTAGGGGGGGTTGGGGGTTAATGGGAAAATGTGGCATGCCGGGGAACCCTGGATAATAGGAAGAGAATGACATCATTCTGGCGTGATCCGGTTGCTCTCTCAGACTAGAGAGCAACCGGAGGTCTCCCCATGAGATCTTCTGTGATCACTGCCCACTTCCCCACAACGCTCACGTGCACGCATACACATGCACACATAGCCCTCCTTTTGGTCCATCAACCTGTCTGTATGTCGGAAGCAGATACAGTGTACTGTGTCATTGCAGCATTCGTCAATAGGCCAATAGGCTTTAGCATACTGCATCCATCCATCATGTGGCAACTGACAGCTCCTGAAAACAGCAACATGCTATTGTTGAGAATAACCAATATTTTGTGTAAAAAAAATACAAGAATCTTTTCTGCTATGGCTGATTAATGGAATTCCCCCTAATAAATATTTCACAGTAAAACACTCAGCCTGGCAGATTGAATGAGACTCATGTGTACTTCAGTGTTCCAGGAGGTAATCTGTGGTTGAACTATGTTTGTCGAGACTGCCGGCGTCTCTAGAAGCGCTGGTTTGGTTTTATGCTGTATCACACTTTCCTCTATCTTTGTGTTCAGGTTTGAAGTTGAACTGTTGTAATGGTTGAAGATAAACTGGAACATAATCACATCTCACCATGACTAGGGTGATGTGTGCTCTCTGTCGTTTGTCTTATCAAACTGTGTGTGTGTGTTGTCTCCAGTCCAGAAACAGTCTCCAGTCAGGTGACATGGACGGGGCCAAGAGACTGGGTCGTCTGGCTCGCCTGCTTAGCATCGTGTCCATCATCCTGGGTCTGCTCATCATCGTGGTCTACGTGGTGATCGCTGGTACGGACTCCCTCTCTCTCTCCCCCTCTCTCTCTCTCTCCCTCTCTCTCTCTCTCTCTCTCACACACACACACAGACCACAACTATGTGAAACATTTAAGATATGAATATATTGTAAAATAATTGTTATATATATATTTTTTTCTTTCTCTCACATTCAGATATGATTTATGACACCAACACACACACTCATACATGTGCCAGGTTGTGCGTGTGTGTTTTTACTAAGTGATATGATATCTGAGCTGTGTGCATGGTCTGATTAGCATTGCAGCTATTAAAGCTGGCAGTCACAGGACACCCTGGTTTCCTGGCAATTTTGCACAGTTTGTTTGTCATCATTCTGTTGAAATGACCACCTCTCTCTCCACCTTTGTTCACTTCCTTTCTTTTGTTCCCCTCTTCCTCTTGTTTCCAAAATTCTCTTTCTATTCTCCTTTCCTATCCTGTACCTAACAGTGACCAGTAAATAGCTCTGAGGACACCATGCATGCTGCAGACCAATCCCAAGATGCATCATGTGAAAATCTACCGATTCTGACCATTCCAAAAATCAAAAAAGAAGCTATCTTCATCAATGCCTCCCTGTAATTAGGCCTTCTGAGAAACACAGCAAAAAATAAACAAGTTCTATGAAGAGTAGGTGCCGTAGCAAAGCAAACCAATAAGCAAAAACATAAAAGATCTAAGAAATGCATGCTTTAGACTTCTGTAACTTTAGCTTGATAACGAAAAAAAATACTTGATATAATGTTTAAAGAATGAAAGTGATGGTTTACACTCAGGTTGGAAAGACTCACTGCACCTCTCTCTGGACTAATGGAGTCTGAAAACGACAGGGAGATGATGACTAAAGGAAAGAGGGATGGAGCAAAAAAATTATGTATTCTGTATGAAGAATGGTGGGAACTCTTCAAACAGGCACTTCAAAGCTTTGGGACCACAAACCTCAGATGGTTATATGGTGACCTTAATATATTCCTGGTTTACCTTGTTGCATTAAAACATACACAGTCTGTATAACTATACTGCTAAAGTTTGCAATTGTAGTTTACAAATTGATCTAAATGTGCATTTTATAAAAGGTTTGTATGTGGAGTTGAGCGTGGTTGATTGAGACTGTTACGCATGAGTGGTTGTTGCCTTGAATGGCAAAATGTTGGGGAAAGAAACACAATTTGGCAGATTTTTACATTTGTTTTTCATTATTTTGTAGACCTTTTGACAAAACAGAGATCACCTGCATGCCTTGTCTTGAAGGTAGTATGTATATCTGTGTTCAATTGGGATGTAAACACTCTTTACCTGTCTGTGTTGTTTTGACTGGAAATATAAAGAAACTAGCTGAAAGAATACAGAAAGTTGTACATTCATGTAAACCATACTTACATCCTACTGCTACAATCACTTCCAACCTCCCCTCTTGCCCCTCCCATTGTGTGCCCCCCACAACCCCTTGCCTTGCTCTGGGAGGAGCCTGATTATATTGACACGCATGCCAACCCTCCCTACCCCCAGCCACACCCCCCCCCCCTCCCAAACCATAAGTCATTCAATTGGCCAGCTTATCACTTCCGATTTCCACTTCCTCCTTCGAACCTCTTTGACCATCTCTGCACATTACCTGTAATACCTTGACTGTTAATGTAAATTGTTTCACTGAATGTCTTTTATACTATACACAAACACCGCCACTATCTCCTCTACAGTCATCCCTACCTACTCTTTACCCTCTGTAACCATATTATGATACTGTATGAATTCATATGAGAATATATATGCAATATATAGGCATGCTGTGGGACAAACAGTACACCATTTTTTTGGTAATGTTTCTGTGTTAGCCTTCCTGTGCTAAAGGTACATTGCTTTAATTGATAGCAGTTGTAGTATGTCTGTGTTCTGTAGCACGCCAGTCTGTCTGCATTTCCCCCATCTGGTAGAAGTCCCATTGTACAGGTTTACAGTAACTATGGTAACACACAACAGAACTTTATTGTAGGGCAGTAATATCACTGAGTCATAAAGCCTTATAGCTTATGTATAGGTAATACATTTACCGTTTTACCTTGTTACCTTGCTTATTTAACACACTTGGTTGCACAAGTCCGACCATTTTCATATCACTGTTTAAAATTGTCTATCATTTAACTAACTTGTTAAGGGCTTAGAGACGAGATAACTAGACATGATTAAGAATTTGATTGGGTATTCAAGAATAATACTTCCAACTTTAGTCAAAGTTAGTCTGTTTTTTTGCCCATAAAAGTATCTATGGTAGTTGAAAACAGCCTTTGGGGTATATTGACAAAAACCTTCTCGAAATAAGCAACAAAAGCTGTAATCCAAAGAATCCTCTCCCACTGTCTGCATTTGTAAAGCTCCCATTTGACCGTTGTCTTACACATAATCGAATAAACTCTAGATTGTTCTCAATATCTCTTCCCACTCTTTACCTTATGGAGTAAAAAGCAGATGTGTTTACCTGTCTGGATAGAGCTACAGATGTTTACTACACTGGGCATATGCCTTTAAAACCTTTACTCATCATTCGCTGTCTGAAAGTACAGTACTTCACTGTCTCTCTGGGCATGTGTCAATTCCAGACTATACAGTAGTTCTAAGATTAATTTGAAGGGATGACTTATGCTATTTCAAAGCAGGTTATTGCAAGAGGTTAGCTGAAAAGCATGATAAGTTGGGGCGATCCTAAAACAATGTCTTGCGTGAGACACATACATTCTACTGTCACAAAATTCTCCAAATTAGTCTTTTTTTTTTACTTGTACATTCATTTTCCTTTTTATGTCTACACAACAGGTTTACATCTCTTTCTTGTGTACATTTTGCATGTCTGGAATAAACGTTACCATGCATGGTCAACGCAACCTTGTTGAGAGATTGATATATATGTGCATTTGTGGAGGACTGTTACTAATGGCTAGTGTGGCAGAGGGGAGTGTTTCAGGGGTTAACTGCTGAGTGGAGTGCTGGGAGGTTGGACGACCTTCCTCTTAGTGTAACATCTGTTAGGAGACAGTAACACTGAGCCTCTAACACAGACAACGCCTCTCTGAAACTATGGAATAAGGGCAATAGTGCTCACACACACACACCTTGACAAATACTCCTCTCTCACAATTTATTTTAATCCTGAAAAACACGCTTGTCAACCAATCTCATACTAGCCCGCAAATGCTGTTTTTGCACACACGCCACCATTTTTCAGGCTGCTGGCAGCCAGTGTGGTAAATAATGCATCTACCAGGAAATGGCGCTACTGGAAGGTCTGCTGATTTTGGCCTTCAGACCAGAGACCCCTGGCCACGACGGCAAAGCAATGGCCCTGTATCCAGTCCAACAAATAGAAAAAAATAACATTCCAGGGAGTGAGTATGAATTCTGGTCTTTACCTGAGAGGGCACAGTCTTTCTAAACCCAGACTGGAGCGGCCACTGAGGGAGAATGAGTCACAGAAAGAAAGAGTTAGTTCCACATGGGTGGTCCTACCTCCAGACAAAAAGGTCTGAAATATTCAGGAGCTCTGGACTACATCACCTCCATAGTTGTGCCTACTGTGTAATATGTGCACTTTAGATGTTCTGTTTTCCACCCAAAACTTAAACCAAGACAGTTAAGTAATTTAACAGTGTGTGATAAAAACAACAGAGTGGCCCTGTTTGTACTTAGTCATTTGGCTACACAGGTCAACATGTCCGTATTCTGTATCAAAGCAGACAAAGTGACCTGCACTCTGGTTCTATGCAAAGAGACTGCTGACAGCTTCCTGTGTGGTCCTGAGGGGTTTCCTGCTGATTCATCTCTCACTCCCAATGCTTTCACACACAGGCTCCTTCTCACAGAGAAATCTATCCCTGCAGTCAATTTCCTCTCTCACACACACCTTATCCAGAGGTTTTCACACAACAGGGACCCTAAAAGACTCACTGTCTGTGTAGCGGTGTAGCGGTGTAGCGATGTAGCGATGTAGCGGTGTCACTACATCCACCCTTCTCATCCAGCCAGACTGCACATCTCATACAACAGGGGCAAAAAGCATAGTGACCTGAACAGTGATATTTTAAACAGAATGACTTTTTAGTTTCTGGATTTAAGATCTTTGTGGACAAACTAGTTTGAATAAATAAAAGATCAAATCATCAGATCTTAAATCTCATGCCAGTTGAGCGACCACTCAGAGACAAAACACACAACCTTCTGAAAACTCTCCCAGTTATTCGTAGCCCTGGGATTCAGTGTTCAACTTCTCAAATTGCTCTGATATCAAGGATGTACCCTGCAATTTACATATTCATGAAGTGTTCCGAGTTTCCCTTCTTCTCCTTACACTTCACTACACTCACATGTGCTGCAGGCAGGTTAGGACCAGAAAGAGTCTCAGTGGTTAGATTTTCTAGATTAACATTCTGACCAGGTCAATCTGATAACCCTGATAGTGATTTTACAGTACAGTGGTATGGTAACTAAGCATCCATGCAGAACTTTAAATATGGCACCTCTTTCCCCTTACAAATGAATGTGTTATTGATTTTGACAAACACAATTAGGATATCACATTGAGTGGAAATTTTATATTTTGAAAAATAAAATGTTTTTAAATGTGTCAAATTCCACACAATTTGTTTTACATACATACTGTATATGAATAATTTATTAATGCACATTTTACAGCCGCCCATGATAACGCACCTCCCACCACATAAAACCATCCAACTAAAAATCCTTCAAGCCCAGAAATAAATGACATTCGCTGAAAATAGTCTCTTTGGGCCGTCTTCAGCCTGATTCTTTGCCAAAGCGAGTGTTATATAACTTTTAAAATCTAGTACTATTAGTACATTTGGTCTCTGTTCCCTTATCCGTATCTGACCAGGATGTTATCGCTGTGATAGGAAAACATAACATAAAAGTAAAAGTGCCATTCCTGTCTCCCATCCATCCACCACCCCTTCCCCTGTTCTGCGCTAAATAGGTATCTTGGTAGTCCATGTTGGCCACGGTTAATCCCGTTATATGATTGGGCCATGTGGGCGCCAAGAGGGTCCTCCAATAACAAAACCTGGTCTTGTAGAGTTTCTGATGCTATGGATGCAGAGCAGCCTGCCAGCATCAGCTGATCTTCCTGTTTTCAGCCTTCTGTGGTTTAGGCTTGTCCGTCAGTGGAAAGCATAAAGGAGTAGGAGGATGGTGCAGATCCCAATGACTCCGCCCAAGATGAGGGAGTCCCGTCTCTTCCGCAAGTTGATTCGCTGGATGAGATTGTTTATTGTTGGAAAGCGATCTTGAGGGGGAGAGACTAAGGAAGCATACAGAAACAATGTGGACTAAACAGATATTTTTTATATAAACTTTATAAATAAAAGAGAGAGATATGATAGAGCTTTACTACTTGTCACACACTGGATAAAGGGGCCTGCTTATTTGATAACATTTCAGGCTATAACACAACCAGGCTGCAATCTATCTCTCATAAAAACAACTGCCTGGAATGAAAAATGGGACCATTTATGCCTTCAGTCGAGCAGACCAGAATTGCTTCATTTTTCTACCAATTCCATTTTTGACCAGCTATGGGAGGCTGACTTGTGTGCCCTATTGTTTTTAACGACATATCATTGAAAGAGAGATAAAACTGATCTGTAATAAAGTTGCATTTGAAAATTATGCCAACTCAATTCTGGATCCCTCAAAACGGATAATTGACAATTACAATTTACAGCTGACTGTACAGGATAGTATACAATATTTTTTTACACAGGTTATCCGGCACATACACATTCTATCTGTGCAAATTCCCAGTTGGACTATCCAACAGTCTGAATGCATGGCAATTTTCCATAAACATGTTCAAGATGTTTCATTCATGTTGAAAGGATACTAGCCAGGGTGTTGACCCTGCTCTGTATAGACTTCAGCAAGCCTCTCTGAGAAGTCATGTTTTCCTTGGTCGCCATGGCGATACTAGAGAGAAAAAGGCAGAGAAAACAGTGAAGTGCACTGTTACGTCATCAGGCCGGCGTGTCTATCACCAGGCTGCAAAACACTTTTGGTCCATCCTAATGGGTTTTTAACCGCTGCAACCGTGACAGGGAGAAAATACCTTTTAGAGTGGGGGGAAGGCGATTTCCCATTCAGGTAAAACAGAAGGATGAGTCAAAGGAGACCTCAGCCAACACTACCCACGGACACTCATGCTCTCTCGTACCCACACATTCACTACACTGACAAATAAGGCCTACTCTCTCCCATTGTCACCACACCTCTCCCAGCAAAAATTCCTCTGTGGCAACAAATCCACAGAGGTTAATTCCTCCAGACAGCAGTTCTCTCATTAGTGAAAAGAGAGGCTTTTTACACGATGACGACATGTACTTCACTCTGCCTAATGCATCTTTTAACAAAGTAGTCTCATTTGGGTATTTTCTCCCAAAGTAAAAACCCTTAAAAAAAGAAAAAGTCTGAGCAAGTAAGTTTCAGCCCCTGTGGATGCAGCTTGACTCTGCAGACAGCTACTGTTGCACTCCGATCTTCTCCAGAGTGGCTGCTTGCCGAACGAGAGAGGATATTGAGTTTCTGTGATACCGTAGCCTGACCCAAAACTTGGGATGTCAGCAGCTTTAGGGAGAGTAATGTAAACTATAGCCTGAAACCAGGCGCCTCTTGCCAAAATTAGTGCATCTGCTACAGAGAAATTGGCACTGATCTCAAAAAGTACTTATTGTTTCTCCCTCGAATTAGGTGGCGTTGCAAACTTTCAATTGGAAATAGTATAAGACAGCAGACTCCACTGTGTTTTGATGGGGGTGAAGGTGTGGTTCCCATTAGTCAGACCATAAGACCAGAACATTGTGGCCTGAGATTTTAGCTCAATTCGAGGTAGAAAGACACTTCCCCAATGACTAGTGTGATTACACTCTCGGGACACATGATGCAATCGGGGCTCACACCCACAGATAGCAAGAAAACAAACTTTACTGAATATTAGTACAATACAATTTTTACATAAAAAAATAAGTACATAAATGGCCTAGAAAAAAAACTACGTAGGAAAAGTAATTTCTCTCAAATTAATATGGTGGATGAAAACGTATGGATCATTGCCCTGTGGCACTTAGGGCTCTGCATCAGTGTGCTCTGGTCTCCCAGGTTCCCTAGGAAGGAGGTCCCCTAAGGGCTCATTCCCCAGAGTGCCTCACTGACAAACAACTAAACCCTGTAACTGAACTGTATTCAAATACTGCTGGACTCCCTTGCAATGTGCGTGTGTTTTGCATGTGTTTGTAGGGGTTAGAGAGTTTAGTAAGCTCATGGGTGATTCAGAGAATGTTTAACTTGTGTGTTTTGTGAGTGCTAGCCCTGTGTGTTTTGTGAGTGCTAGCCCTGTGTGTTTTGTGAGTGCTAGCCCTGTGTGGTTTGTGAGTGCTAGCCCTGTGTGTTTTGTGAGTGCTAGCCCTGTGTGTTTTGTGAGTGCTAGCCCTGTGTGTTTTGTGAGTGCCAGCCCTGTGTGTTTTGTGAGTGCCAGCCCTGTGTGTTTTGTGAGTGCCAGCCCTGTGTGTTTTGTGAGTGCTAGCCCTGTGTGTTTTGGTTTATGTATGCTGCATCAGCCTTACTAACTTCACCATCTCCCCACAGCAGATGGGACGGCCATGACGTACAACCATCCAGGGGTTTGGCTTATGTATCATGTTCTCCAAGGTCAGATAGAAACATGTATTGGCTGTCTTACCAATTTTCAACCTTGCTGACTGGGGAAGCAGGCGAGGCCAGCATTCAGCTCAGTGCTAATGGTAATCGGAGCAGCCGGTGTGTTAGGTACAAGCTTCCTCACACTGGCTGCTGTCCAGCTGATGCTGTAGCCTCATTGTTACCCTGTCAGAGAACCTGTTTGGGGCTTCAGATGCATCTGCTGCTTAGGCAAAAACATTTGTTTTAATGATTTGCATTAACTGGCTTTGTTCATCATCATCCTTCTTTTTTTCTTCAAATTAAAAACCAAATCCTATTTTGACTTGATTTCACTGGGTTATATTCCACTCCTTTGACCAGATGGAACACACCAGAACAGCAAGCAGGAAAACTTGGTTCTCATTTGGCTTTCTTGTTAAGTGTGTTGAGGCTAGAGAAAACCAGTAATTACAAAAGGCCTGTGTCATCCTCACACTTTCTGCTTGACTACAACGAGACAGAGAGAGAGTGACATTCTCGTGGAGAGAAGGGTGAGGGACGGAGGGAATGAGGGAGGGATTGCACGGCTCACAAGTCCACTTAATTAAGATCCTGGCGCCAGCTGGTCCCACGGGCTTCCTGCAAAGTGACATCCCTGCAACACAGGAATGGAGGGATGGGAGCGGAAGAGGGGGGCGGAAGGGGAAGGAGGCAGGCAGGGAGGAGGGTCATCCGTGTGGCCGCGAGACTGAACCAGCTGGTGGGAGCGGAGAGAACAGAGGCAGGCTAGGATGGAGAGAAGGCGACAAGGAGAGAGGGGAGCAGACGAGGTGACGGCACACTGCTGGGGGAGGCAGGCAGCACACTCAGCGGTTGGGAACAACGCCCGAGACGGAGCGCTGCAGGGAGCTGGGGAGGGAGGGGGAGCGGAGGGACGAAGGGCTCACTTGTTGTCAGGTGAAAAAGAGGAGAGGATATGCAGATCCTCAAGAAAGCCCGCACAGGGGAAGCACAACTGAGCTCAACTTCTGAAAGCTCCCATCTGTTTCCGTAGTCGAAGTTTAGAACAAGTGTCCCGCTGACACAGAGAGCCATGCTTGAAGTCATTAAAGTTTCAAGAAGAGTTTGAAGAACCATAACAAACTTGCAATTAGCTACTCTACAGGAAATGAGCTGCAGCTACAGCCTGTCATCAGGGGACATTGAAAGGAAAAGTCACCCCAAAGAGTCTTGTCAGATCGCACCATTAAAAAAGATAGGATCAGCTTTTAGACCAATCTCTGTGCTAATCTCCCAATTGAGTGGCGTCAGAGAAGGGGGGATGTACTGGCAATGAGGAAAACCACTCGACTTATGTGAGGTCTTCCTTCCTCTGGGATCGGGTGGTGATGATGCCATTTGCAATATGCAATATCAGGGGATGTCTGATGGACTTATTTCATTTAGCAATGCAGACAGACAGGTCCATTTGGAGGCATGCATAAATGGATGTTCAATTTAAAATGTGTGTATGCTGTACATGAGTGCGGATGTATATGTGCTTACCTTATTGTGTCGTCCATCAGTCGGTCGGAACTGTAGAAAAGAGAGGGAGGACACAAAGAGAGAGACTGTAACTGAGGAAAGGTATTGTGGTCAAACGGAGCAGTTTAATAACTTCAGCTCCTCCACACCTTTCTGGAGAGGTCATGTTCGATTCAGAGCTGTCCACAATCTGAAGCAGGCTGGTCAAGATAGTTTGGACTAGGACTACACACCTCCCCTCTTTTCTCCCTATATCTGGTTCCAGAAATCCTTTGCAGCAGTACTTGAGTGAAGAGAAACTAATTGTTAACCATGGGTAATATGAATTTACTATTGACACTCATTTCTTATTTAGGAAGGACTGGGCTGGTTGAATCGCATCAAGTTATTTGGCATCTGTATTTCACTTCTGGTGAAGAGAGAAGGCCCTAAATGTAGACCGTCTAGTGCCTGGCTCATATAAAATAAGACAACATAGCAGAATTCTGCTAAATAGTAGGGGAATGTCCGTTTCATTCATATTGAATGATTTCTTCAGTCAACCACTGTATAACAAAAGTTAAAACTTGCAACATGGATGGAGGTTTTATTCATCAACCGACAAGCAACTCTGACATGACTACTTAAGACATCCATTATGCAGGCCTAACTCCTATGACAGTTGTATGACACGGCACTCACTCAGGCAAATGAACCTATTAAAACATACATTACATGTCATGTCTTGAATTAGTCAGCGTGAAAGAACATGCAAGAGTCTAAAAAGAGTCTAAGATACACAGTTACCTCTACATAATATGAAATACTGCCATGAAAACAGGTTTTGAAAACCGAGCTTCTCTGTAAAAAGAACAACACAATTCCCATTGGGTTGGAAATGTCACCCTAGCCATGTTCCTTAAATAACCTTTTCACTTTGACGTCCATAATCTAAATTCTTGGTACCTAAACCCATTGAAATGTGAAACAGTAAGGTGAGTCCACTGGAGCTGGTGCCGCCAACAAAATGAGTAACGTAGGCGTGTCTGGCCTGTCAATCAATATGTCAACTTTCTCATGGAATCTGACAGAAGATTGAAAAGGGTGCAAGATGTTCTGCTGCTTAGAGCTGCTCTGAGCTAACCCTAAGGGGAGTGCCACTCCTCCCCCTATTGGCTAGCGCTAAGCAGATAGTATCCACTCTGCATGCTAATGCTGGTCAGACAGGAAGGTAGGAATGTTACTCTTACATGCGCCTGATAGACCATTTCCGATCCCTCTGAGGTGCAGAAAGTGGGACAATAGCAAGAAGACTCATCTGATACCCATATCTTAAACCTAGTTAATGTACACAAAACATAAAGCTTGAAAATTAAAGAGTTGTGCAGCCCAGTCAACAGCGCAGAGGGAAGGAATGCCACCATTTTTGACACGGTGTTGAGTACGTTTGTAGAACATTGAACTAATTTTGATCATCTCTGCTACTTGCAGTCTGTCTCCCTTGCGAAGCACATGTGTTTTGAGTAAAGGTAAAGATGTACCCTGAAGGATTTACAAAAAAATTGTTTTATGCAAAGTCTTACAGAAAACCTTTCAAAGGTGTGAAAGAAAATGTAACCATCATTCGCACCTACCAGCCACAAAAGCCAATATGGAGCCAACAAATAGGCTACCCATCATCCTTTACCTCCGAAATAGCTGCAGTAACCTCAAAGCTGGTCACATTCTCCAAGAAACTCCCTCACTAAATCAAAAGCTCGCTGTTTATATCATGTTTCACTCTATATTGCATCTTGGCAGGGGCAGGCGGTCCTTCATTCAGTCAGACTGAAGCACAAACAGTTGATGAAGACATATTATGCCAGTGAGATTAGCACTGTGCGGCTAACCATTATGAATGTCCCCTCATCTGTGCTGACAAGGCTCTTTCTCTCTACCTCAACACTGTCAGTCCTCCATTACGAGACGCATTGGTATCCAGCTGCCATTTTATGACAGGGCAAGGTATCAACTTTTACACTATATGTCACATACCTTTCACAAGCCAACATGACCGGAAAAAAATAACTAGCATGCCATGCGTTAGCTGCACACTGTGACTGAAGGCCTGGAAGTACTCTTATGACATCAATTCAATTCTAAAGGAATGTTTGTGTGCAGTATCATACATGAACATCAAACAGCCATTATAAATGCTCACACCTGCAACTGCCAGAAAGGGCTTCTCTGAACCTCCTCTGTAATAGTCTTGGTCATATCGAGCCAGCAGCAGCATATTACCATAATGGTTAACGCTGCAGCTTTTGCTCAAGACCAAAAGGTCATTTCCAAGATGGACGCCAAGTTAGAGCAGACTGTATGAATGAATCATCAGTCAGGTTTGTAGCTTGCTTTCCGTAATAAAAACTAGTAACTTAAATTGCCAACAGGTGGTGAGAGAGAGCGAAAAGAAAATACCAGAATGTTAGGTCAACAAACAGTTAAATACAGACATCGGCTGTAAATAAAGACAGCACTGTATCACAATAAAGCAGCTGGCAGATTCCTCACTTCTTGTATGCAGTGGTTTTAACACAACCCAATTATAGCAGAGCTAATGGTCTGGAATGTGGGTGGGATAGCTGTAACTGCAGATGGGCAATCTCTGCCTGAAGTCTGAATGGCTCTTCAATGCCATCTTTCTTAGACTTGAGAAGGAACCAAGACAATATGACAATGCTAATGCTAACATACACTATGAATGCTCGTCATATTTAAAGACCAATTACTTTGATAAATCAGAACCAGTCACACTGCAGATTTTGACGTAATAGATGCTGTTGGGCTGAGTCAACTCACAGGTATTGAAGGGAACGTTTAGTGGAGCAATGTATTTACGCTGTAGTGATTTTTGACAGGCCAGTGAGGTGGCAGCAATGGCTGAGAGTCGTTTTATTGGGATGTTGATAAAATGGAGGAGATAATGAGGTTTTGCCGCAGTAGGGCTAAATCACTTATTTGTGTGGACTCAAAGATGAAGCGAGAGAGATCCCAGGTGAGTCGCTTGATGCTGATAACCCAGAGGGCGTGGTCGGTTGACCGTCTGGCCCAGAGTGATTAATAAAATAACACACACACACAGCCTCATTCTCACACACACTGTCTCATCACACACACATTGTCCTACAGAGTGGCTGTCCCTCTCACTCACTCCCACAAACACACAACCTTCTTCTGTGAGACTCAGGTTGCTTGTCAAATACAATGCCCTCAGCAGTTTATTCCCCAATTAGGATCAATACTGATAACGTTTCAGTAGAAAGGAGCAGAAAGATAAACAAACAAAGCAGGAGTCATTAGTTTCTTTGGTCTTGTAAAACAAGACATCACGGAATAGCCGAAAGGCAATTTGAATTTTTTTTAGAAACGGCTTATAATTGAAAATCTTGAGTTTGGCCAATTGGAACATTGCATATTACACTACAACATTAATTACTTTGCCTAATGACTCAGGGTTGAGGTCTTGCCTTGTTATGATGTTGTTGCAATCAGCACTGCTGTTCACCAGAGACCTTGTTCACCAGTGCCCCCCTCTCCACAACCCTTCTCCCAACCTCAGTGATGGATGTCCTCCCTGGGGCAGCAGGGGACATGGGTTCTGCCATCGTGTGCCACCTGGCTTACTCAGGGAGACAGATCTACGACGGGCAAGGTCTCCTTGTGTCTCATAAGCTGACCCCTGCATGGGCCCAACATCTATTATGCTGAGGGGGAGCGTCACGATTCAAGGAGACAGTGTCTATGTAATTTTGTGTGTGTGTGCATGTGTGTGTCAAGGTATAGAGCTGTGCTGGCAGTTCTTTATCCAACAGAAGTTGGGCTCTTCTCCAAGGTGGGGAGAAAGGTTGAGGTCATCACTTATGAATTACAGGGGGGGATTAATAATCACAACAGATAGCGTAGGTAGGCTATCAATAGAAGATAACCATAAAAATACAAATAATATTGATAACCATATTTGTTGTGTGTAATTGTAACCAAACCCTAATTAGGATGAGCTTACTGAACCATTGTGTGGGAACAGTAATGAACTACTCCCATAAAAGTGCTGGCTGATTAGGACAAAACATCACAAAAATGACAAGGGAGGGAAGTCAAAGTTGATTACAGTTTAATTCAGCTTCCTTGTGCAAGCTGTTTCAGCTGCCCTTTCCAAATGAATGAGCCAATCGAAAGGTTCTAATCCAATTCCACTGGGACATGGGAGTGTTGATTTAGTCAGCCTATTGGACAAGGAGGGGGAGTAATCGGGAATGGTCCATGGTCCCTTAAGATACCAGTTCTATGTGAGTGTTTCGTTGTCCTGGTAATTGACTTTCATGGTCTTCTGTATTCTGTTTGATGGTTAACGTACTGCAGTTGACCCCAGTCAGTTCTAATGGTTAAGGTACATCCACACGTCAAAAATCCATTCGGGCATGCATGTCTTTCCCGGCTGGGGTCCCTGAACTTATTTTCACTTCTAAAGCAGATCTATACGTATGAAGTGAGGACATCTAGTAATATTGTCTCGTTTTTATTCATGTCCTGATGTTAATGATGAAGAATGGTTAAGTGGCCTTGAAGAAATGTTCTACCTGTACTCAGTTTAACTTTTAAAAGGGTGTTCATTTTAATGGAGATGTTTCTGTATTTTTTATGAATGAGTGCACACAATACCTGGTGAACCCATTCCTACAGTTTAGGTAGCTCTGTATGCCAGAAGGGAAACACCTAGCATCCAAGCCCAGTAGCCAAGTGAGTGATTTCATTTTATAGATGAACCAGTCAAAAAAACACAAAATGAGGCGAAAAGTAGTGTTTCAATTACCTCGTTGCCAAAGAGGGTGGCAAGTCAAAGATTTAGGAAGTGATTTAAAGTGAGTTGGAAAATGAAACACATTGGTTAACCTAACATATTTAGCAACAACAACAGAAGATAATCAAATTGTTCTAGGTGGATCCTATGAAGCCAATTACCTGTAGTAGCATGGCAGGGAGTGGGCATCACAGCTGGCTGATGAAGAGACAGAACACCTGCTGTGTCCTGAGACATGGTGAAATATACTAGGAAATACCAGCTGTTACCCAAGTCAAAAAAAAAAAAAAGGGGGGGGGGGTGTAACTCAACAGCCATCTAACACAGCTGTTAGTGGGGGGCGCAGTAGGGCTAACAAAGGCAAGGTTGGGGGAGAAGGGGGAGGGGGGGAAATAAGTGAACCGTCACATCCGTCTGCCGATGGCAGTTGGCCTGTAAATCATTGGTTGCAGAGGAGGGAGGGAGGGGAATGCTGAGGGCTGCGGTGTAGCCTGATTTATTGGGTTTTTATACGCACAGATGAGACGGCAAGGAAAGGATTTATTTGTTGCGCACTTTCCTTCGGGTATGAGGCCTCAGTCGTACAGAGAGAAGGTGGAGGATGTGTGCTTGTTTGTGTGTACAATGTATATATTTGTGCTAAAGTGTGAATGGTCTTATTTTATGTGTTTCCAAAACCTGGGTGTCCAGTGTGTGTGTTTCCCTCCCAGTGGTGTCCTGCTGCAGTCATTAAAAACCAGTCATTAGCACAAAGCTAATTCCCTCGTCTTGTGATTTATACTTGGGTGCAAGCTCAAGCGCACACATTCGGACACAGAAAACACACACACACACACACACACATACAAATGAGTCCCCCGTACGCAGACCCAGCTGGACATAATCACACTTCCTTGCTGCTCCCGTGACAAACAGTCATAACCTTTGCAGTGCAGGCTCATCGTCAAAGCAATCCACGCATCTCAGCTAGCAGGGCTTTCTTTATCTTGTATCTTTACGACTGAACCAGTTCAGCCTAACTCGTGAAAACATGAACTGATTTTTACATCATCTTTAGGGAGGAAATTGAATCTAGTTATACGGTAGCTTCCTGGAGGCATCACCTCAGAGAGCTTAAGGTTAATGGACTGGGTTTGGTCTGACGATGAATGTACTAGATCTTGGTCAGTCTTCCTCCTGTCCCATGCAAATATCACATTTAGATAACACCCCCCACACATACACACATGCTCAACCCAATATCTGCCTCCAATCCCCAGCTCTGCTCCAGTGAGGAGAGCTGACGATCAAACCCTGCTTTGCTCTGATTGGTCAGAGTCTTGGCGCGTGCGAGAGATTTATGTACAAGCTTCTAAGAAGTGACAAGAACTACCAGAGGAAAATGAAGGAGGGACACAAGGGGGGGGGGGGAACCAAACTGAGAAAGAAGGGAACTGCATAAGAAAAAGAGTGATGCAATCAGGTGAGAGAGAGGGGGGGGGGGTGCAAAAGATGAGGAAAGATTGTTCGGTCTTTTCTGAATGGGATTCAGCCCAGTCTAGTTTCACAAAAATTCTAATTTTCCTTTTGTGCATGCACAAAACCACACCAACACCAAAACTCAGACACTAAATAAGACTATCTGGAACAACTTAGGGGAAGAGGAAAACAATAAGCATTTGTTGATACAAAAAAAAGTTTGAGAGACAGAGCAAGTGACAGTGATAAAGACAGCAACAAAGATGGACAGTGAGCCTTGGAGAACCAGCGCAGTGTTGAGGACTGACGCAGAACTACACTAGAGATGCAACACCACTGAGCCAAACGTTTCCACACGGCGGCCTCACAGCTGGATGTCTCCAGCAATACCTTGTGTATTACTCAAATAACCTATGCAACCCAAAATACGTCATTCACCTTCACAACTTTCAATTTGAGGATTTTGGGAGGCCAAGAAATGTGGACGTTAGAATACTAATGCTGCAAATATAGCAGCAGCACCAGACTACACATCACCACAGTGGAGTGGCGTTTGGCTGTCGCACCCTGCTCACTAGCTCCTGTTATGGGGCAGAGGAGTAGCTCCACCGCTTCTTCCATACATCTGGTTCCCACTGGGCTCCCCTCACTCCTAGAGATTACATTAGCATATATCAAGAGCTAGCATGGTGTGCAGGGAAAGTGTCCAGCCACGGATGTGGTGGTCTGAGAGGGAGAAACGGGGAGGAAAGGGGAGAAAGCCAATGGGAGAAAATTGCAAAGAAAGAAAAGGATAGAAAGAGATTACTGCAGATAATAATATAATTATGTTAGGTGGAGGAACAAAAAAAAAAATGGAAATGAAGGAGGGGGGGGGGGGGGGTAAAGGATGGAAATGGAGGGACCATGGGATGGTGGAGGGACATGGGAAACACGCAGAGAGAAATGAGAGAGCGACTAAGAAAAATGGTGCAAGAGTGAGGGAGAGGAAACAGCAAAGAAAGAAAAGAGGGAAAGAGGGAGAAGGGAGGGAAGAGAAAGAGAGGGTGTGTGTGTAGAGACTGCGTGCTCGTAGTCTACAGGAACATCAAAGCCATATGTCCGTGTAGCCCTGCAGTCGATACACACTGCAGACAGTCATTTACTACAGTATCTATGAGCAAGAGGGGGAGTAGAAGAGAGAAAGAATCACTTTTCACATTCTCACAGTGGATACCTTCCAAGAGCTTACCAGTGTGGCGACACTGCCAACCATTGGCCACAAACCAACGCAGGGACAGGGTAAAGAATCTACTGTGGAAACCGAAATGGACCGAAACAATTAGACTGCACTACAGTTAAGGCAGACAGAAAAGACCACCTGAAAAAATCCAATATCCTCTGAGTCAAGAGTCTAAGAGAGAAAGAGAAGAAAGAGATTAACAACAACAAAAAAGGCTGTGTGTGTCCGTGTGTGTGTTGACAGAAAAAAGCAGCCCCCATCAAGACCACAGTAATACCTGATCAGACAGCTGGGCTCTGTGGAGAATACTAATACACATGTTCTCCACCTCACAGAGAACACGAGGAGGAGGGAGTAGGACAATACATGTCAAAGGCAGCCACAGAAGATTTCCTTATCCTTCCAAAACAACCATCTGACCCATGTCCAGACCTTTAACCCTAGGTCAGTGGTCAATACTTTTTGTACTGGGATTCCTTATGCAAAATCAGAACACAATTGACCTAACTTAAATTTCAAGTCAATACAATAAACTGTTGCATACCTCAGGTGTAACTGAACAGGTTTGTTTCAGCCTTGTGGCAATTGGTGGTTATTCTCTAAATTTAGAAGATGTGATTATAGGTATCAAAAATGAAACCAAAAAACGGGCGTCTTCATATGGAAAATAAATAGTCGCCATTCACAAAAACATGACTGAAGAAGTCTCACACTTTTTACAAGATACAAGATACTGTGCTTTGGAGTAGTCAAAGTTTCCATTTCATGTATTCATTCGATAACGGATATCCAATATTCAAATGACCTGTATGAACTCAAAAACTGAATTAAAGTGGCAGTTATAAAATGAATAGATGCAGGAATAAACGATAAGGATGCTGTGCTCTTCAGTGCTAAGAACTGCTAGTTCAGGGTTTTTAGGCCCTGGGGTTCCTTGAGTGTGCATGTATGAGAGAGAGTGGGGGCAGGTTGTATGTGTCTATATCCTGTATAACCTCCTTTTTTGGGACATGTTTTAACTACATTTATCCAAATGATCCCTCTCATACCCTCCCAAAACATACACAGTGCTCAGAATAGGTCACAAAACACTAACGATGTTTATGATCCATTAAGTAGAGAAAGAGGAAGTATCCTTCAGTTCTTTGATTGTGGAAACCTCTTAATGCCATTACTGCAGTCTGAAACACCCTTTTTCCTGCTCTCTCACTTTCCAATAGAACAAATCATGGGTAACATAATCTCACCCGCCAAAGCACTCATCTCCACTGTCTATGTCATTGGCTAGGGAAGCCTCTAACAATCATCTGTGGTTTAAAGTAATCATATCGGGCTAACATGAAATGTTCTTCTCTTGCTTGACGATAAGGACACAAGATTTCAGAGGCATACACAGACTAAGAAAGTGAGATTGGCAGAGTGTTTATCCAAGATGCAATTTTGACAGTGACAAAGGTCATGCAAGTCTGAGTAAGAAATAGGGATAAAGGAAAATAAAAGTGATGGGAGGGAAAAGGGCAGATCTTAGCTGAGTCCTCCTCTCGCAAACAGTATCCCTCTACTTTCCATCACACGCAGACATAGTGAAACATACACGTATTGTGTGCTAGTGTGCAATTTGTTTGTAAGGTGATTTGCATTTTCTGCACTGCTAGGTCTCTTCAGGGCCACTATCCTCCTTTGATAGAGAAATCATACACTCTAGACACTACATCAGCATCTGACTAAATACAAGGCAGTGATACAATTATTTTACTCAGATGCCCTGGGTAACACACATCTTGAGTCAAGTTCTGAACTGGTGGAGGAACCAGTGTAGATATAACTAAAACTCTATTCCACCCTCCCTACGAAGCCACACCCATCCCCGAAGAGCCTATTATTGTAGCATGAGCCAAAAGCCCTTGAACGTGGGATGGTTGTGGCACATACACACAGTTACACACAGCAGACACACACAGCGCATTCTCATCTCCAGGGCTAATTGGACGGTGGGGTTTTGTCCTCAATCAACCATAAGAAAAAGGATCTGTTATCAGCTGGCTGGCAGGAGCTGGAGACGAGCTGCTGTTCTCATACAACAAGAGGCGGCAGACGGCGTCTTGACAATAATGCCACACAACGGTAGCGACTGCTGGAACAATATTGAATCAAGACACTACAACAACTGAAGTTGGACAAATCATTTGCAAAAGCTGTATCTAAATTTTTGGCCTGTATCTAAACCAAAAGACCATTTATAGAATTAAGTCACAGAGGCATCCCATTGGGTTTATACTGTATTTATATTGATCAAGCTTTTAGTAAGCTAATACCTCATGAATGCAATCGCATTGTTTACTTCAAAGACGGAAGGCTTTATATCCTATTTCATATCCCTTTTGATACTTATAAAAAAAACTAAAAATATATATTTTGTGGAAATCTATCTTTTTTCACACATGGATTTTGTTTGTGTCAGATGAAGGTCTGCCAGTTCCTTTTGTTACATCAAGTGAATTGGAAGTCTTGGGTGTTCCTAGGTATCTTGGGTAATTGAGGCCAGTTCCTCAGAGAGAAGGCAGCCAGAACACAAACGGTTCAAGGCACAGAGCAGGCCAATCACAGTGCTTTATAGACCTCGTTACGCCTAATTTGTGAGATTCTCCAAGAGACAGTAGCCATGATAAACGTGATTCCGGTGTATTGCAGTGTTTATGGTTGGGGTGTGTGCGTGTACATGCATGTGTGTGTGATTGTGGCGACATCTCTCCTCTCACACATACATAGTGAACCCACAAAGAACGGATCTTCAAAATCTTAACATGCTAGAATGTTCCACGAACACCAAAATAAACTCTAAAACTACAAACATAAAACTACAAACAGCTTAGTGGTGCTTTACCTACAACCTCCACATTGTTAAATGGCTGAAGTCCTGAACCTAAATATACTACATTAAGTATATAGCAGTAGTGCAAAACATACAGCAGTGTATGTGAGGGAAGAAAATGCATGGTTAAACAGTACTCGATAGAGACGTTGACCTTTAGGATTTATTATGTCGCTATTTTAATTGGTAGCCTAATGAATACCAAGAAATTCTGAAGATTTATGAATTAGTGTTAATTGGATTTAGATGACAGGAGACTTCTTAAGCATACCCTTGACCTCAAATCAGATTCAACCCAACCACCCCACATAAAAGAAACAAGTCATAAATTCACTCTTATTAGGCTTATGTTACAAAAACTTCTGATATTGCAGCGTAACCACAATTATACCACCATTTGTTTTTTTAACTGAGTGTAAGAGGGAGAGAACTGCTGCCCCATCTGTTACTCTAGCTGCCAGTGCTTAGCAAGCAAACACAGAGGCAATGATTTTAGAGTTATTCAAAATGGCCGACTGGCCCCATCAAGATGAGTTATCCTGGGATTTCAGACGCTGAATTTCAGACTGTTAGCCTGATTACAGGGAAGTGGTAGAAGCTTTGCGGGGAGAAAAGCAACAGTACTGGAAAAAAGAGCCAGACGTGAAACATTCTGCTTTCCATGAAAGATCTCTACTGATAGCTTCCAACTGACAAGCGGGCATGCTATGAAATCCTTTGGAATCTCGTCTTGTGTTTATATCAAGACCAAAACTGCAGAGAAAGGTCCTACATCTGTGTGTGTGTGTGTAAACACACACAGGGATCTTACTTTCTCAGGTGTTCGTGCTCCTTCAGAAACAGCTCGGTTCTTCTGTTGTTTACTCCTGAACCACTCTTGTACGTTCTGTGAGAGAGAGACAGAGAGACAGAGAGACAGAGAGAGAGAGAAGTTAGTCTATTTAAATGAGCCACACCCATTTCAAACTGGAAAGTGTGGAGCCATCCCTTACACTCAGTTATATGGAAGGTCAAATGGAAGTCTGCTGAGTGAAAGGACTGGCATGTGTAGACCAAAGCTACAGGGGTGTAAACCTGAGGCCTTCTTCTGATGACATCAGCTCATTGCCAGGGCTGCATAGCACTGGTCCTCACACTGACACATTACACTACGACAGTCTTTCTCCAATGATCTACCTTCACTGCTTCTCCATAGACCCAAGTCCTTCTCTTTCCATCACTCCATTCCACAGTCCTTCTATCATTCCCTCACAAAATGAGGGATGCTGCAAAAGCAGGCATGGAAAGAGGAAGGTGGTGGTGGCGGAGGAGTAGACTACCTTTCCTTCTGCCTCCACTTGTCTCAAAAGGACTCAATAATAATCACAAGCACCAACCCAGGTACTTAATTGTTCTAATATGTCCAAAATGGCTACAAAACGCAGAATGGTGTCTGTAATGTTTAATCAATTCCTCAACAGTACTTGCCGTGCAATTTCCTGTATTGTGTTCCATGTATTAGTGACAATGCTTCGATTTCAGCCAAATATTGATGGTTTTGTGCAGGCTTATGTAGATAATTGTGCAGTTCAAGCTGTGTAGGCTATTTCTTCATGAGGTCAATACTGACTTTCAAAGCAGCCTGTACGCTTGCTCTAATCTGCAATCTTGTTTTAAGCAAAAGGTTGGTGTGGTAAAATGTGTATACATACATACACACACACACACATAACTATCCTACCACCCATCACCAAACACTATCACATAAACGGTCATCATTACCCATACAACACACACGGAATTGGCAGCTGGTTGCCTTGGGCACTAAGGTTGGCCAGTCTGTCGCTGAAGCTCAAGTGTCGTTGGCAAAGTGACAACCAGTTTAATCATTCCAACAAGCCTTTTTAAAAGGATAGGGCTGCAAATCAGTGGCTGTCGTTTGTGCTGCTGACATTTAGAAGTCACATTGGGGACGGGCAGTAGCATCTCTCCTCAGTGCTCCGCTCAGGGCTCTGTGCAGGGCTCTGGAGCAGACTGAACACAGATGGAAAGGACAAAATGTAACTAAAAGGAGGTGAGTGATGTATGAGTTGTGTGTATGGCGTTTGTAGGTGTGTTCGGGGCAATTTATTATCGATACATTGATGGGTTTGAATGGTGCTTTGAGTGATATGCAACACTAATAAAGACCTGTGTGCGTGTGTGGTGGAAAGACTAAGGTAAACTTTCAGTGATAGGGTGACAGATCCCTGTGCAGCCTGCAGAATAACAGAGGGTCATACTGCCCCCTAGTGTCCTAAAGTTAAACAGACCCTGTGGGTGGGTGTACCTTTGTCACCAATGCACCATTTGAAACCCTCAGGCTTGCATAACTACAGCATGCAGTAAATACATATATATTTTTAACCACATTCTGAGATCAAGGAGTGGGCAATATACCAGTTGTGTCAAATCCATTTGATTCTGTTTGAAGTGTAACGGTAACTATGTGTTAAGTAAATAAATATGATACAAAAAATAAATATCCCAATTA
Source organism: Hypomesus nipponensis (assembly GCF_054491055.1). Taxonomy (NCBI): domain Eukaryota; kingdom Metazoa; phylum Chordata; class Actinopteri; order Osmeriformes; family Osmeridae; genus Hypomesus; species Hypomesus nipponensis. The sequence continues at coordinate 9,432,077 of NC_140375.1, forward strand.
CTGTTTTTTATTTTTTAGTTTTGGCTGGGGGAGGGAACACAAATTTACATTTCACATTCTGACCCAAAATAACAACAGCAAAGTACCGTGCGAACTCTGTGTTGAAAGAATGTTAGTCCTACCATAGCCCCCTAGCAGTGATATTAGGTAAGCTGTTCCAGTAAGCCCATAAGCACATTATTGATGTCCTCCTTCTCCACCACTGCTCTGGACAGAAGAGATAGTCAGCCTTTATTTTCAATGCTATACACAAGTAGCGTTTTGTAATTTACTCAACTGTGACAAGCCCTTCTATTTCCTCACAACAAGCTCATTAGTCAGCATTAGCAAAACAACATCACCAAATCATTGATATGCATTGGATCAACAATGCATCATCTAGCATTGTTGATTATTGGGGAAGATTTCAGGAGGTTAGGGGGCAGCATGGCTAATTGGTAAAAAGGCTGCTAACACCACATTGCTTTAAAAGACATTTGTTAATAGGGATCAATCTCAATTGAATCCAAATGTGAATATTATCTATAATAATTAAACAGGAAACTAATAATTAAATTAATAATTAAACAGGCAACTTACAATATTTTCTATTTGAGTAAAAATAAATCAAACGTTTTACTACTACTACAGGTAGTATGCTGAAAATGTATTTTGGCGTGGTGCTTGTGTACCCCAAACCCTTTACTTCCCTGGCATGTTGCTGAAAGAGCGACATTTGGATAAAAGCGTCTGCAAAAATATTAAAATGTAAATAGTCTTTCAGTATGTTTGTGTATGTAATAGTTGGATACCACAGCAAAAGATGTCTAACCAGTGTTCAACCATGACAGCATGGAGATCACAGCCCAGAAACCCAGAGGCATTTCTTATGACTTAGTACTGTCTGTTCTGCATGGGTTCCCCCCCAAAAAACAGTTCCTCTGAATGAATTGCTTAGAACGCTATCGGTAGCATAACTACATTACAATGCTAGTCACAAGCATCATGAGATGGAGAGGTAGGTGAAAAGGAAAACACAATGCACACTTGCAGACGAGAGAAGGGGGAATTCATAAATGACTTTCATAAAACATCTGAATCTAACTTTCATAAAACATCTAAACGCTTCTTTTTAGGCTGCATGTTTACACTGCATGACTGCTTAAAACCCTTTAACAGCTATCCACATGTAGATTGACTACCTGGCCTCAATCTTTAAATCACAGATTTACGTTTGAAATCGGTGTAAAAACACTATTGGAGTTCAGCCAGCATGACACACACAAACAGCCCTCCTGGCTGCAATAAAAAAAAATCCTTGCCTCACATTTCAACCACATTATTTATCCTACCGACACTACTTCTCCTCATAAGAACATTTTCAATTAAATCCACCACGGCAAAAGGTTCATGGGAAGGCTCCATGATTTAGGGTGACAGAGCACATACGTACCACACACACACACAAGAGGCACGCCATCTGCAGACATGACTAGGGGTGGGTGACTGATCAACGACAGAAGCTGCAATGGTCCTCTGATTTTTTTTCGGAAGATCAATAAGCCATTATAAGGGAGACAAGAGTCATGATCTGGGACCCTACCCTTATTAACATGGCCTTCATTCACTATTGAGCCAATATGTTGAGGCTCATGCTTTCGCATTGCAGGAACAGGGTTACAAAGCTAGTTTGTGTTGAAGAAAACATCAATAAAGGCTCATGGTTCAATTTTCCAATGACATATTTGGAGACTGAGAGACAGATAGATACTCACTCAATGTCTTTTCGGACAGACCCCAGCAAGTCTTCTCTCTCGGATAGCCAGGAAATTGGCTTTAGTTTTGTGGAATTCATGAGTGTAGTCCTGCGACAACAAAAGATATTCCATAACATGTAACTTGGTAAATTGGTTTTCAACCAGCAGTAAGGTCAGAATAATGTTGCTAGGTGACAATTTTAGGACTATTTTGAAGAAGTCTGAAGGCAGTACGTTGCATTTCAAGTCAACAGCAGGAGATATGTATGACGTTAAGTTCATGGTGTGTAGGTGTGCGCACGTGGGAGGGAGAGGGGTACACCTGCAGGATATCTCTATGTCTCTGTAGGGTGTGCATGAGAGCAGCATTCAAGGAGGACACTCCTGGTGTGCTGGTGTACTCTGCCATCTTGTCATTCACCCCTGTAAGCTGCCAAACAAAGATAAATAGGTAAGATCTACACATCACACAGAGTGCTCTCACAACACAAACAAAGTCCTCACATTCCTACACCTGGCTATATTTGTCTGCATCCCTCTAAAACGGTCACTAATTACATCCTTTTATTGTTATTTGTGTGACTGGAAAATGTTACCTTAGCCAACAGCTGTTCCATTTCCACAGACATGGTGTCAAACATCCTGTCTTGTGTTGAGTTGTTTAGGAGAGGTGTTGTGTCTGAGCTGCTGAAGGTCAGAAAGGGAGAGAGATTGACAAAAGAACAGAAAAGTAGTAAGAAATGTAAGCAAATCAGTGAGAAGAAAAATAGGAGAGGTATTTCTCTGTATATTTTATGCTTTTACATTTAGGCCAGAATCACTTCAGTACGTTTTTCTTTAATTTCAACTTTCCAAATATGTGACCGCACTGAGTCATTTTGTTATTTGAGGGTGCTAGGTCACAAAATAAAACTGAGCCATGAACATACCTGTCTCCTCTACGACCATCTCTGGAAGTACTGTAGCTGGTGCACAGCTTGCTGAAGGAGACCAGCTTCAGGTCAAGCTCATTCTCCAGCTGCCTAGCCTGCTTTCGCAGATCTGTGATGGAAAATTGACAAATAAATAAAAATACCAAACCAGCTTAAGCTACTGCACGCTACTGGGTGGTTTGGAGGGGAGGGGGAGCTAAATCGTGATGTCAGTGAGTTGTTACATGTCAACGGGGAGGCTTGTTAAATTGGAAGCTTTAGAAGTAATGCACACAATTTCTCAGTTGGGTAGGTTTCCTAAAAGGCTGGTGCTTGCTGAATAATGGGCATCGAACATTTTGAGGAACCCTCGTTCCCCGATAGGCAAAAACTTAAGTTAAGCATATCACGATCGTCTTCAATTGTTAATTGTTTAGCCATTTACAACTGTGATGTGAGCAGCTGATCATTTTTAATCTAGGAAACCAAGATGAAAAGACTCGACCGAGAATATATCGGCAGAGAATGTCTAATATAGAGCCTTAAACAGGCTCTGATATCGCCGACATGTATGGTTCCATTCCTACAGTAGCTATCTAGAAGCTAGGTCTACTAGCTAAGTAGTCGAATTCCCCTACGACACGGGCCCCGTCGATCTGGAAAATGACAGTAGTTGAACAGGAAACTCTAGAGACCTAACAAATGATAAATAACTTATAAAAGTATATCCAGTACCAGCGATTATGCCATGTTTACGCGAGTGTGCCACCTCACCTTCCCAGTAGTTGCTGCTTCCTCCTGCCATCTTTGTTGTCGAACGTCACCACGCTCGAATGAAAAGCCAGCCTCAATAATGAATCTAATTTCCGGTTGAGTTCTTCCAACATTTTCAAAATAAAAACGTGACACAAATAGAAGCTTCCTCAGTAGGTCACTTAGGAAAAAAGTGTCAGCTAAATTCTTACATCATTATAAAAATGAATACAGTTTTCCAATGATGAGTTTGTTTGGGTTCTACTGGAGATGGTATGTTTCAAGCTTTGCTCTTATTTTGAAGGAAAGTTCGTCAACACGAACTGAACAGATTTATGCGCGTTCTGGTCAACAGCGCATCCCCGTGGAATCACGCGGCTTAAGGTTTGGGAGATAAGACAGGTGAGATAACAAATTGACTAGTTTTCACCAGGCGTTTTGAGTTTTGTCAATGTGGCATTGATAACAAAATGTGTCAATGAAAATTGCAACTTCGAAACAATATAAAAACAGTCTTAATGTATTTTTAATGTAGTTTTTATTTCATCAATGTTTTGAAGTCTGTTGATGTTTGTATCTCATTACTGGAACATCCCAAGTACAAGGTTTGTTTTTGAAATGTGTGTTGTGAGTGTAGATTCAACTTAATTAACTTGAATTGCACTTACTGGTGTATCATTTTCTTTTCATTCACATACAATTGGCAACATTTCATTATCTACAATAAATTCAATTCCATATAAAAGAAAACTTATACATACATTCTCAATACAGATCACTGACATTCATTCAGATAACACACTCTCTAATTTCCTATGTACAGTCCAGACACTGACAAACATACAGGATCTCAAAAATCCAAACTAAGGTGAACAATTACACCTCTCCCATAACCTTTTAGATTATGGCTTTGCCAAATTGCTGATACTGGGTTGTGTTTGTGTGTGTGGTTATGGAGCTGTGAGGCAGGCTTAAGAGGTTTCCCCCCTAATTGGCCAGTTTTGATGGAAACTTGGTTTACCTATTCTGTAAAAAAAAAAAAATGATAGCAGGAGAGTGAAACCAGTTTTTTTTCTTCTGAGCAGGTATTTATTCAGACTTGTCCTACTCTACAAACTCACCGATAGAGAGGCTCCATTAAAAAGGCTCCTTAGGTGTACAATATGGATTAATGTATATTTTGACAGATTATTGTATGGCTGTATCAAGAATAATCTGAATAGACATTGACCACCGAAGGGTTAAACACACCTTTGAATCAGTGTGAAAAGTATTCAATTCAAACAGACACACAAAACAAATGAGCATGATAAAAAGAAAGAACTGAAAAAATCTCAAACTACATATGTAACTGAAAAGTATGTGGGTATCCAAACATAAATGAAAAGTAACAAACCGTATCTATTTTGAGATATGAATTCATTCCAATGAAGCAGAGATGGGTATAACACATTGATACCCTCTCAGACAGAGGAGTCATGCCTAGAGAATCATCCTTGCATCTTTGGGTGCTTGCCCTCACCACTGAAATAGTTAATGTACAGTTAGCACTATGCATAGAGGGCCTTAGACTGCATGCTACAGGTTAAGCTTCACAAAAAGATCCTGATGATTATCTTCAGGCCATTTTGAAAAGGTAGACTCAGCAATATGTCATTACAAAAAATGGCACTCAGTGAGTCAACAACAAGCTGCTTAACCTACAGTCAGTTTCATCAGGTGTAACTCAAAGCAGGACACATTAGCAATATGCCCACTGGTAATGAAACAAGGAAACAACATATCTTATGTCTAAGTGCCCCTATCCCCAGGTAAGATGTCCCAGTAGTGAGGCTACCTTTTATGTCCACAGACAAAAGAGGCTCTTAGTGCAATGACACATTTAAGAAACTCAACAATGGATGTTTTCAGACTTTATGAATCAGTGTAGGCGCTTAATTGACCCCAGAACCCCAACCCCACGGTTAGTCTACACATGATTTTAGCCAAAAGGGTGAGTGCCTGAGGTTATCATCCATTTGTCCTCTGATCAGAAAATAGTGCATTATTTAAATAAAGATCTCCTAACCCAACTACCAGAGAATCCTGTTCTACCGCTACTGATGTCTTTTTATGCCACCTGAGTATCTGGATGGATCGATTTAAATCTAGAATAGAAAATCTAGAATCCACTACATTTCTAGTTTCCTACACACCACCCATGGACTCCAAACGGAGAGGGGTGTGTCTAACTCTGTCAAGGCACAGGGTTTGATTCTTCCTCTGGAAAGGAACAAGACTGTGGCAACACTGATTCTGTTGATTACCATTTGACATTTCCACAGTTGGTTCATTTGTACTAGTTAGAAGTAGTACCTAATAAATACATGGACAGGATTGAGCTGGATAAGTAGCAGTGTGTTTAAGTGTGTGTTGGTGTATGTTAATATAAGTAGAATTCATATCTGAGTGCTCAAGAGAGTTGTGCGGCTCTATCAGATGACCAGTACCATGGACAGAGCTAAGCAGTAGTTCATTTGGATGATTCATCTTGGACATCATCCAGAGAGGACGGTTATAGTCTACAAAAGATCCTCGGAGACCAAGGGGATATCTCGGAGGAGGACAGACCAAGGCCACATTGGCCCAAACAACCCACCCACCCAGCTTCCCTCTCTCCTTCCTCTTGTCCACTAGGGCAGCACCACAGGGCACAAAACCGACCAGCCGGTTGGTAAGAGAGAGGGGGGCAGGGCTACAGCACTGTACTGAAAGCTGTGTGTGTGTGGGGGGGGGGGGGGGGGGTCAAGCGCTAGCGCTCTCAGAGTTTGTTGGCATAAAGTGTGTCCTCATCACTCTCGCTTTCGTCCTGGAACTCGTGGGAGAGGAGGGACTTCTTGGAGCCCATGGAGGTGAGGTGGATCTCGTCCTCGTAGTCGTCACGGTGCTGACGCAGGCGGTGGAAGCCGTCCTTCTGCCTGTTAGACTTGGCCGAGCAGACGCACCAGATGATGCAGGCCGTCACCACCAGGGCGGTCATGGAGGCCGCTGAGAGGAAAGGAGAAGGATAGAAGGAAGGGAGACGGGCAAGAAGGTGATGGTCAAACCAGAGGTGAAAACACACGGAGAGACAGAGACACAGGAAAAAAAGTGGTCAGTCACAATAACATAGACTCAGCATAAGAAATTTCAACCCCCTCCCAAGCTCACCAGCAGTGGCCACCACAAACTCCCTGGGCAGGCCAAAGATGTGGTTGTCCATGTCAAACTCAATGTTGATAGAAACGGCGGCTTCATATGACGAGACCACCACCTGCAACAACAAGGCTTCTTACATGACCTTTCAAACAACAAGACATGACATGATATAAAGCCATTTTCAAAATGAAAATGAATCTATTGGTTCCTAATTGTGCAATATTTATGATACAAGTAAAACTAGACACAAATGCACACACTCTCTCACACCCTACCTCTTGCCGTTGCTGTTGGTAGCCGTCCGCCACAGCCTCTATGTTGTGGTTTCCAGGGGCCAGCAGGGCATGAAAGAAGCCCCCCGCTAAAGTGAAGACCCTGACCCCCCCATTCAGCACAATCATGGCTCCTTCGATGTACTTTCCGCTTTTATCCCTCACTACGCCACGCACCCCTTTATGGACCTACAGGAGGGAGTGGATTGTATCAGATAATGACATCATCAATCTTCTATTTTTGCCAGATCAGAAGGACATTAGAAAGAAGTAGGTTGAATATGTATCATTAAGTGTGCACCTAAGCTGATTTATACCCCACAGAGGTCAGAAGTCATGGGGTTGGTGTACTAACCTCCACCAGCATGCTGAGCAGAGCCTTCTTGTTCTCTGCCCAGAGTGTGGGCAGCTGCTCTGCTGGAGGGAACAGGCAGCAGCCTGTATATACAGTGATCTCTGGACAGTGGCCAAAGTCCACACTGAAGTCCTTGAAAAGAAGACGGCACGCACAATGGAGAACAATAAATATAAACCGTACACCAACGCCCATATGACACAAGCAGGAGTCTAGTCAAGTGAGGTCTTGTGCTGTTCCTTAAATCAAACAGCAGATGGCATAATGAAGAACTCAAGTCAAGTGACATAAATACCTTCATACTGCCCATGTGGCTTTGCCTCTCTGCTGCCCTGAGAACTCCGTCTGGGATATTCCCCACTGGAGAAAGGGGGCGAGAATCATATGAAGGGGGAGAGAGAGACACAGAGAAGGAGAGAATTAGAATGATCAGTGGGGCCATGGAGGTGATGTGATTTACTTTTGGGAAATAGTATTGTACCATTGCTACATACTCTGGCTGTTGCTTGGACATCTTGAGTCCCCTAGGTGCATTCTAGGATGGTTGCTGGCATAGACATTAGCCAAGTACTTCAAAGTGTCTTCATTTTCCACTGCAATGTAAAGGATAAGAAATTTAAACAAATCCAGTACATAGTAAGAAGAGTAACCCAGAGTACATCATACCACTGTACTAAGACAGCATTTAATAATATAATTAATAGGCTACATCATATTTAGAGAGCAATGCATGACAATTTATTCATTTCATTCTAGTTTGTGGACAAAAAGGATTTTACAGACTTACACAATAATGTTCACCATTCAAGCAATTATTGTGCCATTTACAGATGTTTTATCTCCACTCCAGTTCAGTGTTCATACCTGGCTGTACGGGCTTGTCGTAGGGATATGTGACCAGCAGGGAGCCTCCGTCCAGGGCTACAGACAGAGAGTAGCCTCGCTCTTGGATCAGGTCCATCACAGCCCGGCTCTCAGGCTGGGCCTCCACCATGCGCTGGGAGGCATTACCTGCAGCAGCAACACACATACAGGCCTTAGGGTGAAGTCAACTACACCCTTGGAGTGAGAACCGAGGTGGATACAGGCTCACACACACACACACACACACACACACACACACACACACACGGGGGAGCACATTAACATGCAAACACACAGACATGTGCAAGTATACACATACCAAAGAAGTCTGTGTCCAGGTCTTTTCCATGAGCATTGGTCATGCCCTTGGTGGATGTGCACTCTCTCTCCTTGGCCAACTCTCGCCCGTCGGGGTTGATGGAGGGAAGGATGACAATGCGAGTCTCGTTTACCAACTGAAAAGAGGCACAAAGAATATTAAGTAGCAAAACACGGTTATATTTAATTTTTTCCCCCCAATAAACGTTTAAATAACGTTTTAAATAACTCAATGTGGACCAATGAGGATACTGCAAAATGTCAAGATGTTTTTGGATTCTGACTACTCTTGTTGTCTGTAGCGGGGTCTCGTCGTGTTAAAATAGAAATACTTAATTTATCATAAAGTTCGGGGCACCACCCTAATATTGGTTTAGGACATTAGGGAATCCTATATTTAACATGTAATATTCAGTCTCATCTTTAGGAATGAATTCGTTCTAAGTGTAGAGCCAATCGTAACATCAGTGAACACGCACGTCAGAATATCTTTACAATGAATTTATTCAAGTAAGGTAAACGGATCTTATGAACAAGTTAGATTATGGATTTGATATGAGTTATTGGTTTCAATGAACAGAATGAAATGGACTAACTTAAAGAAATACAGAAATGGTAAGTCAATGATTACATCCTTACAAATCATAAACAGAGCTCACGCCAATGTCATGTCTGGGAGGAAAGAGCGTTAGCCATAGTTACGTTTGATCAGGGGTTGATCAATGAGGTTGAGGGCGGTTTGCGCCAAAGGTTCATTTGAAGAATCGGAGGTGAAAGCGCGGCTGCGCTGCCGGGTCATGTGGCTGAGTCTGGGGGATCTCAGTCAAGTCGCAATGATAATTGCGTTTTTGGTTCTTCTGTGGAAACGTCCAGATAGTGTCGCGATCACTATAAAGTTGAATCTCAGGAGAAGCTTGGAGACGTCCTTTGGAACGCCAATCCCAATGGCGTTCATGCCATGGTTGGTTTCGCTGGAGTCCTTGATTGATGGTCATCTCAGATATTTATACAGTTCAGAGTTTGAGGGAGGACCTGTCTGGGGTCAGACGTTGATTGGGGGAAGCTGGGTTGTCAACTCCCCCCTCCTTCCTTCACACCTACCAAAGGTGTGATCTGGTCTCTGGCTGGTTCAAAAGATCATTCAAATATTGTTCTGGACATCTTGGTACAGTTACAAAATATAGTTGAATGATTGTTTTATTAAGAGAGCTTTGTGTCGATACCAAGAATGACATGGTTATCTTTCAGGAAGAAGGAGTAGTTACTAGAATCAAGATTTCAGTGAACACAACATTAAAACAAAGTAACAAACATGACACAAATATCCCTCTCGTAATTCTCCACCTTGTACTCTCGTGGTAAAGGTGAAGTCTGAAGAACTTTCCCCAAAAGTTCTGATTAAGGTATGTTCTTTGTTCAAATGCCGCCAAAACGGATGCAAATGGTTGCTGGAGACTTGTCGTCTCAAGCACGCCCTTTGAAGCTTGCAAGCTAGCAGGAGGGCTGAGATTGGGGAGGTCCTCCCCCCCAATTCTATGGTTCCTTTGCATCGGCGTTTGGTGGGTAATCAGCATACTCACTACATCCCCCCGGATGTCAACTTTCATAGACCGTCGTCGATGAAACTGTTGACATGAAGACAAGAGAAGAAAGACCACAGCAGTGTAACGGCATGTCACCCCCCCTCCCCAGACATTGGCATGGCTATGAGTGATTAAGCTATGACATGACATAGGGAAAAGGTTGAAAGAAAACAATTGAAATAAAAGGAGGCACTTGAAGTGGCTTACAATGGCCGTGGCAATTGAAGCTTTGTGACTAGGGGTCTAGATGAAGGAAAAGTTGTCGGCTTTTCAATCTTTTTAAATCAAACTAGTTTCAATAAACTCATTTAGGTTATGGTTACATTTGACTGCCAAAGACGTACACAAATAGGCAAATAAAGGTGCAAGGTAATTATAGTACATACTTTAACACAATTATAGTTACTAAGTAGCTTCTTGAAGTCAACTTAACTAAACCACATTGACGAACTGCATTTATCAATGTAACTTTAGTTTGGCAACCACTGTTTAAGACACAGTTAGCTGCGGGAATAGTCAATGCTTTTTCCGAAAAGCTATCGTGGCGGCATAATAGGTTACGTGTAGAATCTGCGTTGTTTAGTTGCTTCTAAACAAAAAGTCCTTCGGGACTAATCACTGTCTGTTTCCCTGAACTAGACATGTGCACCAACGTATTAGTTGGTTGGTTAATTCACTTAACCAAATAGCTACACTATTAAAATAGAGGCTATAATAAAGGCTCCTATGCTACTTTCCTTGAAGAGCTGGCCGAGGCAGATTACAACGTAAATGTCGGGGCAGCGGTGTTTCTGAGCACGCGCCTACCTCCGGTCAAACCTAGCTGCTTCCTTTGAGCTAGCTGGTCCCACGCACATACACATTAAAAGCTTGGCCCTATTTTACAAAACAATTGAATACGCACACAGCCACTGTAGCCCAGGCACAGTGGTATTAAAAACATGATGTTACATATAGTTAGAGCTAGCTCTATTTTAACAGTTCGTTTCACAAAAGTTACGATTGCTCATTTCAATCTATCTTAGCCTCACACGGGGCACCATTATGTAGCGGGGTCTCGTCGTGTTAAAATAGAAATACTTAATTTATCATAAAGTTCGGGGCACCACCCTAATATTGGTTTAGGACATTAGGGAATCCTATATTTAACATGTAATATTCAGTCTCATCTTTAGGAATGAATTCGTTCTAAGTGTAGAGCCAATCGTAACATCAGTGAACACGCACGTCAGAATATCTTTACAATGAATTTATTCAAGTAAGGTAAACGGATCTTATGAACAAGTTAGATTATGGATTTGATATGAGTTATTGGTTTCAATGAACAGAATGAAATGGACTAACTTAAAGAAATACAGAAATGGTAAGTCAATGATTACATCCTTACAAATCATAAACAGAGCTCACGCCAATGTCATGTCTGGGAGGAAAGAGCGTTAGCCATAGTTACGTTTGATCAGGGGTTGATCAATGAGGTTGAGGGCGGTTTGCGCCAAAGGTTCATTTGAAGAATCGGAGGTGAAAGCGCGGCTGCGCTGCCGGGTCATGTGGCTGAGTCTGGGGGATCTCAGTCAAGTCGCAATGATAATTGCGTTTTTGGTTCTTCTGTGGAAACGTCCAGATAGTGTCGCGATCACTATAAAGTTGAATCTCAGGAGAAGCTTGGAGACGTCCTTTGGAACGCCAATCCCAATGGCGTTCATGCCATGGTTGGTTTCGCTGGAGTCCTTGATTGATGGTCATCTCAGATATTTATACAGTTCAGAGTTTGAGGGAGGACCTGTCTGGGGTCAGACGTTGATTGGGGGAAGCTGGGTTGTCAACTCCCCCCTCCTTCCTTCACACCTACCAAAGGTGTGATCTGGTCTCTGGCTGGTTCAAAAGATCATTCAAATATTGTTCTGGACATCTTGGTACAGTTACAAAATATAGTTGAATGATTGTTTTATTAAGAGAGCTTTGTGTCGATACCAAGAATGACATGGTTATCTTTCAGGAAGAAGGAGTAGTTACTAGAATCAAGATTTCAGTGAACACAACATTAAAACAAAGTAACAAACATGACACAAATATCCCTCTCGTAATTCTCCACCTTGTACTCTCGTGGTAAAGGTGAAGTCTGAAGAACTTTCCTCAAAAGTTCTGATTAAGGTATGTTCTTTGTTCAAATGCCGCCAAAACGGATGCAAATGGTTGCTGGAGACTTGTCGTCTCAAGCACGCCCTTTGAAGCTTGCAAGCTAGCAGGAGGGCTGAGATTGGGGAGGTCCTCCCCCCAATTCTATGGTTCCTTTGCATCGGCGTTTGGTGGGTAATCAGCATACTCACTACATGTCAGTCAGTGTGAAGCTGGTATCCTAACATTTCATCCTACCCATCAGATTGTCCCAACAGGGTTAACTGTTCATGCGCACAGCACAGTTGAGGTTAGCCCTTTCATCTTGCAATACAGTTGAGAAATCTGACACGGTAGGACAAATTGACAAAACAACGGCTGTAAACACAGGTGAAAACAGATGCTGGTGTGTCTGTCTTACCCTGGTGATAGCTGGGTTCTTGCCATAGTTGATGCAGAGGAAGGCAGCAAACTCAAGCAGCAGCTCTGTGCCTACTGGAGCATTGCCATGGATACCACCAACAAAGCGGATCTTGGGCTTGGCTGGTTCTGGCTCATCGGGCTTGTTGGAGATCTCCAGGGCCCAGATGGTTCTATACTCCACGCTCTGGCCCAAACTAGACAGGAGATGTTAATTAGCTATCCGTTTGTTTACATTTCTTATTACCTTTTAATCAAAGTTATATTCAAGTGGTCAATATTTCAAATAGGGTATATTTAGGTCCACCCTAAAATAAAATACTTTCACACACTTTTTAGACATACATTTTGTATAAACAAAGATTTAAGTGAAAGTCAAGTATCCACAGTTAAATGCAAAAGTAAATATAAAATCAATGAATGTTTGCCCTGCCATGGTGCAACATCCTGCTTAAGGCAAACACAAATGGTCTAAGCTGGTCATTGACCTTCAGTCTGAAAGTAACAGCACTCAGCACAGTACAGTGCAGCATGTGTGCTTTGTGGTTTCTTTAATTACATACAGTACATTGCTGTAAAGTGGGCTGAAGGTTCAACATTTGACAGTGATAGGGGTTGGAGGTTGAGGTGCAGATACACAACAAATGAAAGGGTTTAAGTGTTACAGGTCAGGGTTGTGTTCAGTTCTTATGAATAGTGGCCTTCAGGGAGGTGGGAGGTTAAAGGTCAAGAGTCAGGGCTCACTGTACCTGCGCAGGGAGGTGATGTTGGGGAAGTTGAGCTTGAGCCCTCGCAGGAACTCGGAAATCTCCTTGTAATGTCTGTAGCGGAAGCTGCTCTCGGTGGACGTGCTCTTGACCAGCTGCTCCAGGCCCTGGCCTAGCGACAGGTCCTTGATGAAGCTCTGGAACTGCTCCTCCAACGGGTTCTGGGTGGGCGGCGGGCCCTTAGGGACCAGGCCTTTGGTCTCAGAGTGCACGCGTGTCAGACGGAACTCCACTTTTTCCACACTCTGCTCTGGCACTGTGGCATAGATCCTTACTGGTGTGTATCTAGGATGGGATGAGGGGGAGGTCACTAAGGTCTTTCCCAATATTCTGTTTCTCACACTTGTAGTGTTGTTCTTAAGCTTGTTGCTATTAAATGTTGTAACTATTCGTCAAGTCACTAGGAAATCAAATTTGCATGCACTAGTCATCAGTACTCACGGCAGAAATACATTCTTATCTATTTCTCTCACCCTCGTGCAGATGCAGTCAGATGGTACGTTCCAGGGACCAGCAGCCTCCAGTACTCTCCAGACTGTGTGGTGGTGATGTCGTGGTTGATCTCCTCTACTGTAACGGTAGCATTGGGGATCCCAGTTCCATCTTTGATGTCTATCACCATGCCCTTCACTCCCCTGTGGACCTGCACGCGTGCACACACACACACATACACACACAAACACTTCAAATGAGTACATCACATTCATTTGAATCTATGGTAGGTCATTGAATGACGGTATGTGTGAATGAGTGTTTGAAAGCAGACCTCGTGGATGAACTGGATTAAGGCCCTGCGGTTCTGATCCCAGTAGGAGGGCAGGTCCTTGGCCCAAGGGTACTTGATACAACCCAGTTCAATTGTCACTTCAAAGCAGTTGGTGTTCAGGTAGTTCCAGTCCTGCATACCACCTGAAGAGGTCATAGAGAGAGATACACACACTAGTCGATAACATCTGCCTACATTACCCAAAGCATAGATGGTACACCGTCTCTAGGGCATCAGATATTTATCTGTAAACCAATATTATCTGATTATATTGGAGAACATACCAGGGACATTGTACCAGTGGGCGCCATTGGTGATGCCATCCTGAAAGAACTCATCTGGATACAGGTCTGTGCAAGGGTGCCCTTTGATCATAAGAGGGTTCTCCTACACACACACAGACACACACATTTTAGAACTGCAGACTGCACCTTCTAGTGCTCTGGGATACCGGCTAACGTTTCGGGCTGAAAGGCATGCATAAATCCCACCTGCGATGTGACAGCGTTTTGAATCATTTGAACAAGCTGTGAAATCCACTGACCTGAGAGTATGCCTTGGACACCTGTCTGAAGACCATGTCATCCGGACTCTTGCTGTACTCTGTGAGGCCCTTCTTGTCATCATCATACGGGTAGTTGACCACCAAAGACCCTGTGACAGGAACAAGGAAAGGACACTCAAGTGTTGTCAACTGTGCTGGGATGAGTGTCCATTGTGTCCACTGTGATCTAACACAGCACATCAAAAAATATTATTGTACAAAAACTTTCAACTACCTTCAAGTAGGTCTTAATTCGAGGAATATACACAGTACCAGTCAAAAGTTTGGGAAAATGTGTCCAAACGTTTGACTGGTACTGTATATATAATATATTTCTGTTTAAAGTGGTTACCAGCTAATATGGTGCTAAACTGCTAAGCCAGGCCAGCTCATCTTGCCACAAAAGCTACACTGCATACGATGTAAAGGATGGTTGAGCTAAAGGCTAACCTCCATGAAGGTTGGCTGAGAGGACAAACGGGATGCTCCTCAGCCAGTTCATCACAGCGATGGTCTCTGGTTGTCTGGGCTCGGTGATGGTGACAAACTGGTCTGGAAAGTTGCGGTTCAGGTCAAAATTGTTGCTGTTGTTGCGTCCTCTGTACCCTCTGTCATCCCCTGCGAGAGGATTAGAAGAATGCTGTGACAGTGCTCGGAAAATAAGGTCTCTCTTTAACAATATGCTAGTTCTTTAACAATGAATTTATGCAAAGAGCAGTTTGAACTGTCTGTACAGAAAATGCCAGAGAGACTACAGATTTGATGTCCGTTTTGAATCCCTCAGATGATGATTTGACCATCTTTCGACGCCACCTACAACTGCATGTAGAGAAAGCACTATAAAAGCACACAGGAAAATAGCGTCAGTGAGTGTCCTCTCCTACCTTCCCTAGCCACTTCATAACCGTCCGGGTTCATCGAAGGCATGATGTGGATGTGTGTGTTCTTGACCAGTTCTGTGACCTCGGGGTCACTGCCATAGTTACGGCACAGATACTCAATGAGGTTGAGGAGCAGCTCACGGCCCACCACTTCGTTGCCATGCATGTTGCCGATGTACTTGAACTCTGGTTTACCTGATGGACGGAGGGGGGGGGGGGGGTGAAAGGCGATTTGGAGCAGTTAAGCTCCATTAACTATTCAGTCCTTATTATTTAATTGCAGTGAATAGTTTCAGACCAAAAGGGCTTTGAGCTAACTTGCTAGAAGATAAGCAGGCAAAATACAATGTTAAGAGGCAGGATTATTGAACTACAGAAACCAAAGCCAAAAAATCCCTTAAGAACCAGTGACTTTAAGGACAATTTTAGCTGGCAGCTATTTATCAGTAAAGATAAAATCCATACCTTGCATGTGGACGCCTGGGTTGTTTGATATCTCCATGACAAAAAGTTCACGGCCCTCCACAGACTTGCCAATGGTGTACAGGCGGGCGATGGAGGGGAACTCGTTGCTGTACTTCCTCAGGAAAAGCTCCATGTCGCTGTAGCCATGGTGGCGGAAATCCTGGGGCTGGATTGGCTGGTGTTCCGTCTGGGCTGTGGCGCCTGTGGTCTCACTTCCCCCGGAGCCCTCCCTGGACTGGGTGGTGTCATTAGAGGTCTTGAGGGTGGCGGTCGTGTCGGGAGAAGGAGTTGAAATAGGGGTGGTCATGGCGGGCGTAGAAGGCACAATTATTCCACCTATGGGCGCCTTCACCAATGGTGCCAGGGTGAAGTTGAGCTCCGTGGCCTTGCCCTCAACTACTTGGATACCCAACACAGTCATGCGTGTATACCTGTTGGCAAAGTCCGCAAATTGAACTCCTAATTCATCATTTTAAACCCTTTGTATTTCACAAGGAAATCTTAGGACAGTGTAAAAAACAGACAAAATAAATATATTAATAAGATATACAATACTGAGTCCATTGAAAGAATTTTAAGGTCCCATGACATGCTGATTTTGGATGCTTTTATATAGGCCTTAGTGGTCCCGCAATACTGTATCTGAAGTGTCTTTCCCGAAATTCAGCCTTGGTGCAGAATTACAGCCACTACGAGCAGTCCAACAATGAGTTTTCTTCAGAACAAGCTGTTTCGGTATCTGTTGCTTTAAATGCTAATGAGGAGGAGAGAGGCGGCACCATACGCCAATGTTTACAGTGGATGTATCGCAATGGCTCGTAGCCCCGTTGCTGTATGATGCCTCAAATTTGCCCATTCTCATCTGATCACCCCGGTTTGCAGAGGTGCACACTCATAGTCATTTCAAGGGGGAAGGCGGATATCACGCGCGCCATAACACCAACAGCAGAACAGTTATCCAGTGTGTACAACCCTCGCGTTACAGTGTGTGTATTCTCACACATACTTGATGCTATCTACCTTTACATTAGCGACAGTAACTGAGCTGTTAGGTGTTAGCTGCAGAGCTAATTTTACAGCCACATTCTGAAGGTGACATTCTGACATATTGAAGGGTAGCAAGCTAGGAAACCATCTACAGTAAAGCAACAAAATGAGCGTTAGTTGACTTACTTATCCGAGGTTTGTAGCCAGACCAAGGAGGGTTGGTACTGATCCAGAATTTAATTTTAGACGGTCTGCAAGGCCAGCTTTGTATTGGCCCAAGTTGAGGAAACAGTCATGGCTGAAATGTTTGGCGCAGACACAAAACTTTGGGGAAGTTGTGTTGGCGCATTTCCAGAGAAAATAAAATTAAGACACTGGTTCTTCTGAGGCTCAGATGAAGAAACTGTAAAAAGACTTGTTTTTATTTGTACATCCAAACACTGAGCAACTGTTATGCTTTGTTCGTTTGCAAGCCATGATGTCTCTCGAGGAAAAAGCAATATCGCACTTGCATGGTCTTAGCTCAGATTGTCATGGGCAGGCCAGAGAAAGGGGAGGTAACCTTCCTCCTTGTGACGTCACAAGGAGAGGATTTTAAAACCCAAGCGTTTCAGCTTTCATTTTCACAAAGGCGGAGAAGAATACCCAGGGTTGGTTTACACCGATTAAAATTTCTAGCCACTGGGGGACCAAAGGCAGACTAGGGGAACTCATATTAATATTATAACCTCCTAAATAAAGTTTTCATCTCATGGGACCTTTAAATTAAATAAATGTTCTTCCTTATTATTTTTTTCTCTCACAAAAGTGGTCTGGCGCAGCAGTAACAGGAAATGTACAGACTTCCCTTACCCTGGGGCAATAGCAGAGATGTTGTAGGTACCGGGGAGAACGAGGCGGTAGTAGTCACCAAACTGGCCCGTTGTCAAGTTGTGGTTGATGCCTGCCACCATGATACTGACACCAGATAGAGCTGTACCATTGGTGGCTTCCCTCACAAACCCCTTTACTCCAATGTGAACCTACGAACAATCAGCAAGTCCTAATCAGCAATTTGGTTGATTAAATAAATGTCTCAATCATCAATAAAGAGAACAAAATGTACACAATCATTGAAGTTTAGGGTCAAAGCTCAACAGTATGAGAGTAACGGGACGTTTTATAGTTTGGGAACTGAACATAATATCTGCCTGTGGAACAGGCCCTGATGATGTAGACCAGTTCACACACATGACAAGGTCCTACCTTCTCCATGTAGGCCAGGAGAGCCTCTCTGTTGTTGTCCCATTCCTTCCTCAGCTCAGAGGCCATGGGGTATTTACAGCAGCTCAGCTCCATGGTGATCTCCAGACAGTTCCCATGTAAGTAGTTAAAGTCCTGCATCCCCCCTGAAAAGGTGCATTACAGTATTTTATAATCAGCTAAATGTTTCAGTGTGACAATGCTTTTGTAATATACCAGGAGGCAGAGCCAGCTTTAGATTGGCGGAGGCGGATAACATGAGTTATATGTTGTTTCTAGGCACTTTAGTGAGACTGTAGTTGAGAAACAACAGTTATTATTGCATTTTATATCATTTTTTGTTTTATGTTGTGGCTACTGGCAAGACTGTTCCTTGATTCTAACCTCAAATACTGTAGAACTAGGCGCACTACTGACCCTTGATCAATTACTGTGCTATCCACATGCACTATTTGTATGCTGCTTCGGATAAAAGGCATATTCTAAATGAATAAAATGTAATGTAACAAAATACATTAAGTATTTACGTCGAAAGGAGGCTTTTTTTAATGTCCCCTCCCTTCCCTTGTCATGAAAACTGCCCTTCCGTCCAGTGCTAAAGAGGAGTGGAGAAGTGCAGAGACCAGATGTATCAGAGCAGGCTGTGGTCAGCCTTGCACCAAGGCCTTCCGGAAGAATGTGTTTGTTGTGGCAGAGAGCCACCTGCTGCCTGCTCTCTGGGCTCCTTCAACACCCACCCCCAGCCAGCTGCCCCTGGAGGGTTGCCATGGTTGGGCCGTGGGGTGGACACTGGAACCTCCAACCCACCCACAAAGACTACACATAGCTCTCTCTCTTTCTCATACACACACACACACACACCATTTGAGCCAAGTCAGTCGGACGTTTTTCCACAAATCAATGGCACTAACTCACACTCTCCTTCTTGCATACACACATTGTGTGCAAGGGCTTGAGCTACAACTAAAAAAATCCTTGCCAAAATGCAA
Source organism: Hypomesus nipponensis (assembly GCF_054491055.1). Taxonomy (NCBI): domain Eukaryota; kingdom Metazoa; phylum Chordata; class Actinopteri; order Osmeriformes; family Osmeridae; genus Hypomesus; species Hypomesus nipponensis. Next base: position 9,451,222 of record NC_140375.1, read on the forward strand.
ACGTACATTGGCTGGTATTAACTGGCACCATGGCAAGATGATAAGCAGTTGAGTCACAAAATCATTGGGCGCAAAGACTGCCAATATGTCTAACATCTGAAAACATTGGCAAAACGATGCATCACCCAAATGCAAAGATCCCGATCTAAGAAATTTTGCTACAGTGGTGGCGGTGCGTTCAGAGCTTCATCCACTGTAATTACTCACCAGGCACTAACTAAAAAGTAATCTTCATTAAGATTACTTTAATCCAGGGGGTTTAATATATTTAGGCAGCACACACACAGAGGGAAAAGAGCTATTAGATTGTGGATAGTCAAGCCCACACAAACGTAGCAGAATGTCTGCTGAAAACTGAGGTAGTAATAAACTTGTGTCCTCAAATAGGGACTGAAACACAAATACTTTCTATTAAAAGGCTAGAAATATCAGACTTATTCTTTAGTGCTTGACAGGAAATGTTTCGATGGTTGCTGAAAACTTGTCTGGCTCCATGCTGTTAGCAAATTGTGTGAATGTTAGTCTTTTTGTGCAAAGCTGCAGGCAGAACCGATTAACAGGGTAGTGCCCTCTAAGCCTTGGTTTGTGTAAGTGTCTCTATTAGTGGGCATCTGTGTACGTGTGTGTGACGTAGCTCTATGTGCTCATAGGATCTCACTAGGTAAATAAAGCGTACTATAATTTCACAAAACTGTCTGTGTCTGAACATGCAAAGCAGCTGGGAGGACCAGTATTAAAAAAACAAAAACAATGTACTACTCTGAAAACAGATTATATAGGCCTGACTGTGTTTTACTAAGCATTGCCATTTACAAACCCTGTGCTGATGCCAACGTGGAATCTGGCAAACACAGTGGCCAGCGGTCATATGTATGATCTCCCAAAGACATGTCTACTTTGCATAGTGCTTTTGTTGCTGTCAAACTTTTACTACATTTTACATAAAGGGTTAGGGTTACTGTTTATTTAAGTGATGGAACGTTAATAATGTAAATGACACACACAGATCTATGGCTTTGAGCAAATATACTCCAGATACAGGAGTCCTGGGTCTAAGCAGTCACACCCCTCCACACCCTCTTTCCAGGCAGGATACAGATACACATATCCTGTCCTCTCTAGGCCCACGCAACGCTCGCATAGGTGAAAAACTCAATCTTGAGGTACAGTTCCTTAAGAAGAAAAGAAGCTAGGGTTTCACAACAAACACAAAATGGCAGCCACGTAAACACACACCACATTTGCCTAACCATTAGAGGGTTAGAAACACATTGAGAAAGAGAGAGAAAAGAGTGTAGAAAAAAGAAGGGAATTAGTGAGAGAACCTTTCTTAGCACTCTGGATGTGAGGCAAGAATGCTAAAACATCTGCGAATGTTACAGTTTCCGCAATTAGCCTAAAGCTTTAACTGTACAGTTTAATATAACAAATCAAAAAAAGCTTCCACTAAACTAACTGACAATAGTTAATCATTTAATTAATCATAATATGGTGGATCATAGTAGACTATGAACCTTATTCAAAAGTGCAATGCAGCTCACTTTATCAGGAAGTAGATCCTAAACATATGATGACATCCACAGTGGTAGCAAAATGCTATTAAGTTCTTCCAATTATTTTTGACCCTCCTGAGTCTTTAATTAAAGATGCGGTCAGCTAGCTAAGCCTATGTGAAAGCCTGTTTCTTTTCTTCACATTAAGTGACAGGCTGAACATTCAAGTCAAGTCAATTTTATTGATCCCACTAGGGGAAATTTGCTTGTAGACAGGTATTAAAACACATTCCATCCATAATAAAATACTACATAAACAGCATACCTGACACCACACAAGACAACACACAATACATTACAATAAAGTACAAGGATCACTTAATATTGAAAACCCAGAATAGATTCCGTCCATAAAAAACTTCATGCCATTCATTTATGCACATTTAGCTTCCCAATAGCAAAACAAACAAAAGAGTCCCCAAATCTTTTTGTTCTGTGTGTGGGAGCTCTATACCTTCTTCCTGAAGGCAAGAGCTCAAACTCCCCCTCAGGGGATGGTCAGTAGAAGCCAATATAGACTGGGTCTTCCTTGCGACCTGCCGAACATTAAGTTCAGAGAGCTGGACCTGGTTTACCCCAATGACTTTACTGGCTACTCTGACAAGCCGATCAAGCCTGTTCTTATTAGCCAGATTCAGATTACCAAACCATACCACCACACAAAATGTCAAAACTGATTCAATAAAAGTTCTATAAAACAGCGTCATCACTTTTCTCAAGAAATAGAGGCGTTGCTGTACCTTTTTTGAAATGGCATCTGTGTTGTTCTGAAAGCACAGCCTGTTATCAAACACCGTACCCAGATATTTATAACTCTCAACCAAATCAATCTCAATCCCCTCAATAGTTGTAAATTGGGGGATGGGCACCGACCTCCTGAAGTCGATAATCATATCCTTGGTCTTTGACAAATTCAGTTCAAGGTAAAACTCCTTACACCATGACATTGACAACCAGCCCATGATCCATATCTCCTCCCTTCAGCAAGCTGACTATGCCGTGTCATCTGCAGGTTGCAGGTACATTCAGGTTGAATGTTCTTGGTAGGGTAGTACATTTGCTAACAGCTTTTCCTCCAAATCCTAGCATCGTCACAAATGGGCTGTGAATTGTTCAACACGGCGTTACTTGTTGATTTGACCCTCCTTTCCACCCCCCCCCCCCCCACTGATTTGCCAACAACTGCACAGTACAGTACAGTGTACTGTACCCTAGCCCACTACATGCATAATATTGTGTGTGTGAGTCAGGTTACTGTGTGATACTCTGTACAACTGTGCCAGGGGGGGTGGGAGAAGAGAAGAGACACAGAAGAGACCGAGGTGGTGTAGCCTGGCCTCGGAACACACGGAAAAGAGTAACCTGAGACCCGAGGGTGTGTGTCTAACCGTCGAAGAGAGAATGGTCTTATGGGGGGAAATATACATTCGGTTCAGACTGTCAACCAATATACCAAGAAGAAAGTGGTGGTTATTAAGTTTGTGGAATTAAACACTTGTATGTAATTTTACTACATACTTGACACCGAGGCCTAAAATAGACAAATACATGCCTCTATACCAGACTTCACTGTGCAGACATTATGTACTGTAAAGGATGTTTCTAATTCCAATAGGTCACCTCAGAAAAAACCCAAAGTGTTGAAAATGTGTGAATGTAGGCCATAATCATGTGAAGTAGGCAAACACAAGGAAGAAATCGGTGTCACGCTAATTAGCCTGTTTCTATGGTAACTTGCAGCCACCCACTACAATCTTCTTGTTTTTTTGTTGAAAAAAAAAAAAAAGGTTAAATTGTATTGACAACCCAGAACTTGATCTACCTTTCCCCTATTTGTGTGATTGTTGTGGAAGAGGTAATGCAGAATAAAGAGTTTCTGCAATTCAAAAGAAACCCAGAAGACTTCCTAAGAATCACAGGAGGAAACAAACTGAGTGATTATCAGGTTTCCCTACCTGGCACGTCATACCACTCAGCCCCGTTGGTGATGCCATCCATGAACATCTCGCCCGGGTTATCGGGGCATTTTGGCACACCCGTACTCATGACTGGGTTGTTTTCGGCGTAGACCCGTGCCAGGTACCTAAAGAGGTTGTCGTCGTCAGATCGACTATACTGGCCGTCGCTCATGTGGGAGGCTGAGTCATCGAACGGGTAGCTTGCCACCACAGTGCCCCCGTGCAGATTCCCAGACAAGACAAACCTGCAGGAATGTTACAAATGCATATTGTCACATGATTCACAGGGAAAAACACCATTCATTCTGTTTAAATCAGAAATATGAGCCAGGCACATTGATTAGGTTCTAATCAGACTCTCACTCATACATAGGCTAATGCTTAGTACCTGTATCTTAGTCAACAGAGTCAAAGGATGGTTTACGGGAGAATCAGTTGGACAATGACTAAGCCCCGAATGTTTACTGAAGCCGGGAAAGAAACAGGATTGTTTGTTTTCTGCCGAAGAAGCAATTGTGAGATGCAGAAATAATTTCAAGAATTGCTTTCAGGCAGCTGATGTTGGTAGGAGACAATCCAAACTATTGTCTGGCAACAAGTCCTCTTTGGAAAGTAAATTGAGATTCATTTGTATGCTGTTCAGTGTTCCCTAAATCCTTTAGATTTATTTGACTGTGAGTTAACTATTTTAGACAGACTTTTAGCATACCGCATAACATTAGAAACAAGTAGGGGTGTACAGTTTAGTGTCTAAACTGACATTCGACCATTAAGCAGTCTGTCTCACTTACTTTTTCTCGAGTATCCACTTTATGACTGCAGTAACTTCAGGTATTTCCTCTGGTTTTACAAGTATTTTCAGAAACTGATCAGGAAACTTTCGGTTAAGGTCATGGTTCATCGAATTTGTACGACCACCGGCATCTCCACTACAGTCCCCTTCTTTGGACCTTTCAAATCCGTCAGGGTTCATGCTGGGCATAATGTAGATATCCGTGCTTGTCACCAACTCCGTGATGCGTTGGTCTTCCCCATACCTTGTCAAGAGGTGTTCCACAAGGTAGACGAGAACTTGCCTTGAGATAGTTTCGTCCCCATGCATGTTCCCCACATACTTGAATTTAGGTTTACCCGGTAGGTCAATGTTCGGGTCCTTTGTAATACGCATCACCCACAGCTCCCTGCCCTCTACAGACTGGCCTATGCTTGACAAGTTGGCAATGTGAGCGTATTTCGAAGCCATATTCGTGAGAAGTTGTGTTAAGTCCTCATAATTGTAGTACTTATTGTACGATTCCACCTCCTCTGTCGCCTTTCTTGTCCTAACCAGCCTCGCCTCTCCAACGTTCAGACATGAGAACATTGGAACAACAACAAAAAGGAGACAGCCGAAAAGTGAGACGTTCAGTTTGAGCGTTGCAAACAGATGCACCCTTCTCAGAGTCGCCATGTTTTCCATAATTTTACTTAATCACCATTCATTTTAATTTATAATTTTAAAAATATGAATTTAATAGTCAATGGCAGCACTAAATTGCTAGCCTTTCGTGTCTCTCCAGCCAGGTAGCCTGCTTTTCTCCATCAACTTCCTGTAATTTTCAATAGGGCGGGGCTTCATTCTGATGTCGCCACAATCGGGGCGGGGCATTATTAAGGAAGCACAGTGATAATAAACACGTTAAATAATATAAGCTGTTTGAAATGCTAAAAAAAATCTTGCGTAGTTCTAATTTGAATATTTTTGATAGTTGAATTGAATGTGTTCAGCTATTTTCCCAATAAATATATTGATCTGCCACGGACTAAACATTTGCGCAAATTGTCCCGTGTATCCTAATTTATTGAGACTGGTGCACAGTGCCCATGATGCAGTCGTGATTAAGGGTGCTTTCACACCTGACACGTTTGGTCCGTTTCAATCGGACCATGGTCCGTTTTCTCTGAAAGTACTGTTCGTTTGGAGAGGTGAGAACACGCATTCGAACTCTAGTGCGGATCAAACAACCGAACCATGGTCCCCCTAAAAAGGATGGGACTCGGTCTGGTTCCAAGTGAACCATGGTTCGGTTCGCTTTAGGTCTGAACGTAATTGGATTTAATATTGACCTATTCCAGAAAGCAAACCAAAATGTAGTGCATTGTGGGTTGAAAAGGGAATTTACACTTGGCGTAGACAGCCGTGTGCCACCCATTAGCAGCGAAATTAGTTGAGGGAAAACGTGGGGGAATGATGAAGTGAAGGAACGGCAAATGGGCTGATGATCATACTGCAGAGATACTTGTGGAGACACATTAGAGTAGCGAGGTATTTAAATTATTTAGTGATATACTGAAATAAAGCGTCATTATTGCACAGTGGACCAATGTTGGTTGAAAGTTAAAAACTTAGACAACTAAGTGCGTGATGTTCTATGGAAAAGTGGTAGCTCGTCAGACGAAAACATAATTCCCATGGTTCGATAACCTAGATATAATCGTGAGTAAAAGACCAACGAGCAACCCAAAAAACGTGGTCGTGCAACACAAAATCATAACAATTAAAGATAGTATTGCAATCGCAATACGCTGCTGTTGCTCCATTGTTGTTCGTGACAAGGAAGTGATTTTCCCTAACACATTTTCTGCCCAAAAGAACAACCTGTATGACCGCGTCATTGTTTTTTTTTTTTTTTCATTGTTTTTTTTTTCAAACCTTGGTTCGCTTATAACAGGACCGTGTGAACACTAACCGGACCTAATGAAAAATGCAACAAAGTAGCAACTCATCCACTGATTCGGACCAAGCAAACGGACTAATAGGTGTGAAAGCACCAAGATGTCGATGAGACAGATTCTTGGAACTATAGAGTGCAGTGCCTGTGATGAATCGGTGGTACACACACACACACACACACACACAAACAAAAATATTCCTGGAATTATGGATAGGGCACAGTGCCCGGGATGCAGTTGATAAGATGTTGGTGACAGATTTTTACCCCCAAATCACACTAATAAAAGACACTTGTAATGCTGTTTATTTGTTGATGTTTCTCATTCTCTTATTTATTGACCACTTGAGTACAGAGTGTCCCTGTATAAACTCGGGGAGAAATAAGCTGGAGGGAGATCACCACCACACAGCCACCCAAGACTCTCCACTACGTGGTGGGCATATTGGTGATCTTTCTTTCTCTCGCTGTCTTTGTTTTCTTTGAGCGTTGGAATAAAACAAAAGTGCTGGTAACATCAGCTCTGGGTGGGGGAGGCGAGAGGTCTCAGCCATGGGTCTCTGAGGTCTGACAGGACTGGCCAAGCTTGGAATGATGGGGTGGAAGAGGGAGAGGGGGAGAAAGGGGAGGAGTGGGAGGAGGAGGTGGCCTCTCGTCTCACTGCTGGATTCTGCGCAGCGACTGCACCTGGAAGGTCTGAGCATGGGATCCCCACTCTCTGTAGTGTTTGTACTCCCCTCCATGACGGTCACACTCCATGATGTATTGGTAGCCACGGTAACCTGGAAACTGGTAGCACACCCAGCTGGGGAGAAATAGAGAGTGACCAAGAACCATTTAAAGTCACCACACCGCAGCTGTTTTTACTTTTAATTAAATATAACCCCCCCCCCCTTCCAGTATGTAATTTACTCAATTTGGTTTCACCATGTAGCTAATTAGAATCAAGCAATTCTAGCAAACAGAAACATAGCAAACAGAGGGTCAGGATGTGACTCACGCTCCACTTTGGACCTGCATGGATCCGATCTCGTTGTTGCCCCAGCCCATGGCCTGCAGAGATGGGTAGTCATCATTCATCTCCCACTGCCGTCCAATGAAATTCTCCCTCTCAAAGACAACAATCTTAGACTCCTTGTGGTTCTGTCGAATAAGAGTTGTGGGGGGGGGGGGGAATGGTCAGTCTCAGTCATTATGCAATCTCTTGAAGTCAAATGCAGCGGCCATTTGCAATGCATGTAACTGGAAGTAGGATTGATTCTTGAACAATGTTAATTTGTGACCTGGACATATCCCTTTAATATATTAGAATAGACATTTTAAAGTGAGTCTGTCACATGTTCCATTGTGATATGTGATGGCAATTTAATATGTACTGAATCTACTAAGTCCTGACGGGGGGATGGCCTCACAGCAGAGCAGACGGGGCGGAAGGACATCATCCTCTCGATGTGGTAGGCATTGCTGCCGCTCCAGGACTCCCAGCGAGGGTACTCCCCCTTCTCCAACACAAACTGCTGTCCACAGAAGCTGGAGTGCTCATACCCTGCCCAGCTGCGTACACAGACACACATGCAAACACACATGGCACAAACATAAAGATTGACACAGCTCAATTCCAAAATATAAGGAGCTCTGTTTTACAGTTTTTCATTAGAGACATAATACTTTATTGATCCTCACATGGGAAAATTTCGAAATTAAAGGGGCCGATGGATTATATAAATGGGGATGAATACATTTGTGGTCATTATAACAATAGCATAATTATTTAAAAAAAAATTGAAGGTATCTGGGGCACTTTCTTTTTTACATTAGAGTCACTTTGCACTACTTGGGTTTTTGTATGCTAACTTACGCTCCACACTCCACCTTCAGGGAGCGAACATTATCCATGCCACATTCCATGATGTTCTGGCAGGATGCAGTGAACTCCATACGCTTTCCCTGGAAGTTCTCCTGGTCATAGACTGTGATCTATAAACGCAGAAACAATGGGGGAGAGTTGCAGTTCACTCCACCTGAAACAGAACCGGCTGGCTCTTGAAATTTTAATGATCTTAGAATCGATTCCATCTATCTGGAAGTCCCATCTCACTCTCACACCACTGTCCTGTTCAAGGAGGGATGATGCAGTTTTTCAGAAATAGATGGGTCACACATAAGGTGTACTTGTTTTAAAGTGTCATGTTAGATGCAGTCAATGGGACAGTTTCAAAAGACCAGATTTAACGTGAAGGAGATTAAATCAAATGCTCCTTATGTATTCCAAGTAGTGTCTAGCATTGGGCTGCTCAATTTGCTCAAGTTTACACCTTATAGCAAAAGAAGTGTAATCCCTGCAGTAACAGATGTTCTTATATTTGTAACAACAAAATTGTTGCTGCTGACTCACCTTCCATGGTCCCATAGGATTGGGATTAGTCAAAGCCATTCTGTTGGATATCTCAGTATTGGTTTACCTACTGACAGAGACCAGACAGTCACATTTCTGCTAGAGTCTATATGCTAATAAAAACAGATAATACTGAATTGTCCTAGACCTGTGTTGCATGCTGGCATGCTTCTGTCCATACTGAGATGCTCTAACTCTAACCCAAATTATATAGATGGCCTAGTTATGCCAGAATGCTTGAGTCTGTTGGACAAACCCAAACTAAGTGGTGCTCTATCCTTAACATGACAATGTACCCATGCTAGGTCTGAAAAGATAAAAACATTGACTTTGTTTTTAGCACAGTATGTGGAGTAGGTTGTGGAGTGCCAAATTCCAAAAACATTACGGAAGGGAAAACAAGAGACTGTATCATAACATAGTACAAATAATCCACTTTTGTCTAATAGATTGATAGTTTGTTTTGGAGACTTGGAGCACACTACTACATTTCTGCAAATAAATTATAGCATGTGATCAGATTGTTTATGAGGTTTTAATCCTAGTTTTCTTTGTTTGTGTATAGGGTGTGTCTATCGTATGTGGCATTGTAATTGGTTAATCTTCAGTGTGTATCATATCTGCATTTCATACTAATGTGACGTCAACTGTGCTGGCCAACTGAGCGTAGTTAGACCATACACTATAGGAACAAAACCATGAGTCCATCTCTGTTAGATGTGTGTGTGTATGTGTGTATGTGTGTGTGAGTGACACCTCCTTTCTATACATTTTGAGGCTCAGCAGAAACAACAAAAGAAAACCGACACAAAATGTAAATGGACAATGGACAGTAAAAGGCTATAGGCTAAAGGCTGCTATGGAGGGCTTACCTGACCTACCCCAAAAAATAGCTGTGCAGCACTCACGGGGGGCTCCACAAAAACGATGTCCTGACCCCCCTTAGTAAACAGGCCTATTTATACGCCACAGTGGGGAATGGCGTCCTGACCAGCGGTCCAGGGTAGGAGTCAGCACATTGCTGGGCTGCTTATTGTTTGAGATTGAGCCATTGGGGTTTGGCCCCCAGCATTGGACCGGGCCGAGGGCACGGTGCCCAGTGCCGATTAACACGAGCTCCAGCCAGCGCCAGCCCATGACCACCTCTCACGAAGCACAGCATACTCATCATTACTATACATACAAGGGCTGCACCCCACCCTGGCCCAGCCCATACGTTTATAGCCTTGCACACTCTTCATAGTGCACTTCCTGTACCTGGGGGGAAAATATTCATATTTGAACGAGATGCACAGATGGAATAAAAAAGTACACACCATGAAAGATGAAAATAATGTGGTGACTAGGAAGTTTGATTAAAAAAAAACTAGGAATATATTTTTTGTATAAAAAATATATATTTTTAGATGCCTAAATGGTTACAATATTGTCTGGTAAATCAAGTGTACTATTGTAGTGATGAAGGTAGGGATTCAGTACTTACTCACTGAGCTCTCCAGAGGCACTTGCAGGGCTTCCCACCTGAGTGACAACCTATGCAAACCCCAACTGACTTCTCTTCCCTTACCCTGCCACATTTACACACACATCTATCTACCAGCTCACGCATACACACACACACACACACACACACACACACACACACACATACACGGTCGCTCGTGCATACATACATGGGAGACACACATGCCACCCATTCAAAGCCTGACATGGACACAGGCATGCACACACATGCGCACGCACTCACATACCACACTTGTACACATTAAGACCCTTTGTGCACCTATGCTCTGCCCCCTTGTTGTCCCACTCAATTAACTGACATTCTTGTACTGAGAAACTGTAACAAAATGTATCTGCAAATCTCTGATACAATTGATTCCTAGACCTAGATGTAGCTAGATTGTGTATGTGTATTTGTGTGTTGCTGTGTGTATCTCTTTGTGAGTTTGTGTGTGTGTATGTGTGTGTTCATATCTCAATTAGCACGGCTGCCAAATCAGTGTGAACACGTGTGAGAATAGGTGTATGTGACTGGGTCAAACTATTATCAAACTGTCACATGTTATCATGGATCCAGCAGGTTCTGTTTGATACAGAGGAATGCTGTGTGAGTGTGTTTGTGTGTGTGTGGTGTGTACACGTGTGTGGCAGTCAAGGCTACTGGTCCATCAAAACAATAGACCAATGGCACCCACACGCCTGTCCACACAATGAGGTGCTCCTGAGGTCAGCACATTGCTCTGCTTGGTGCTCAAAGGCCAGGATTGTGGAGAGGCAGAGGGAATGAGAGTGAGAGAGAGAGAGAGAGAGAGAGAGAGAGAGAGAGAGAGAGAGAAAAAAAGAGAAAGCTAGAAAGAAAAAGGTATAAAGGGAAAAAGGATGGATGATGAGTGATGAAAAAAAAATTCCTGAGGTAATTAAATACTGTATATGCTGAGAAGTGTGCTTGCAATTGTGTCTTCTGTGGTTAAGGTTAGTGTGTGAGTGCCTGCCTGCCTGCATGTGACTGTGTTTTAGAACCAGAGCTCAGCAGTAGGGGCTTTCTGCTGATGATGGTGGCTGTCCCTAGTCCCCACAGTAGCGCTAGACAACAAAACAGGCCGCCTAGTCAGCATGGCACACTGAGAGATAAGCATGACCCTTAACCCCGCCCAAAGCCTCCCTCAAAAAAAGGATCCCTTTTGTCCAATGGCCTGGGCGAATTCTGATGCAACAGACCATAGTGGGATGGGAATGTATATATATATCCCTACTCATGGGGCCCTATTCCAACACTTTACCCAAAGGCCTAAGCTGCGCTTTCCTGTCCATTCCTCCCTTCATAACCTGACTACAGCTTTTAGGTGAGAATTATACTTATCTAGAGCTTGCGGCATAGGTGGGCTTTCCTCTGCTTGAACTAAGGACTTTGAATATGGGGGCAAAGGGTGGGTATGCTCTGACCATCTAAACCAAGGAGTGTCAATTGGACTGTGATTTTTTCTACCTAAGTGTGTTAGATCTGTCAAACAAGATACTGACTTCATTACTCTTGAGTATCCTCCTGAGTTGTTACAAGAAGAAAGTAGTTCTTAGACATTCTGTGGTAAATTTCAAAAGAATGGCAAAAATCTGCGAATTATGGCCACAATTGATTCTGATCTCCTGTCAGCTTGGTAATAAAGCTTGACAAGACTGTTCTCCGCCTATGAAAAATCTCCCATGTTGCATCACTGTGTAACTCTTTCAAAAGAGATTACTTTACAGATGTTTAGAGATAAGAAGTACAGAAAAACTATCATTCAATAATGAACGGGTTCATTGTGTTGGAAAGCTTTAACGTTAAAGGGAGGGTGTTGAGTAGTGTTCATGACGGGGAAATGTACATGACATGTATACTAGTGTATATTTTAGTGACAGCACATTTAAGAGATTTTAAATCATTATCTACTTATTAATCGACCATAAGGGAACAGTTGCATGCCTGTTCTCATGGCATTATTTTATTTTGGATCTAAACACTCTCGAACTGTGGAATTGCGCTGTATACGTTTTTCCTAATGTGTGTACAGCATGTGCAGAAGTGAATGAAAATATTCTAACCCTGCAGCTTATTATTGCTCTTTTCTCCCTCTGCTTTCTCTCTCTCTCTCTCTCTCTCTCTCTCTCTCTCTCTCTCTCTCTATAGACTCTATCATGTCTCACACTGGAGTCCAGGGCAGCATTGGCAGCCACCCAGGCATGGGAATGAACAGGCACAAAGTATGTCCTCCGTCTTCATTAATGACCATTCATATCAACCTTAAATAAATTGCTAGCAGTAGGCAGTACAAAACTGATTTATTGATTACTTTGTCTGGTCTGAATTTCCAGATGTACCTCTTTGAGTTTGAGAACTTCCAGGGCCGTAGAATGGAGCTGAACGGAGAGTGTCGTAACCTGTGTGAGAAGGGTTTCGAAAGGATTGGCTCCATCAGGGTGGAGTGTGGACCGTAAGTCGCTGAAACCGAAAACTAATTACGAAAAGTTGTAGAGAAATTTGTACACTATATTAACACCATGAAACATTATTTGTGACAAGATGCTGTGTTTGTGGAAATATAATTTTTCCATTTTTCTTTCATTCCGAAAACACAATATGTATCTTTCATTTGATATATGTGCTACAATCACAGTGTTGTACTGTGTTTGTACTGTGTGTACATTGCTGTTACATAACATCAATTATATTTGACTAAATCACATTCTGTGAATCCAGTTTTGTTTTATAAATGTGTTAAAACATGTTCCCTGCTGTGAATTGCCCTGTACACAGTTGGGTGGGCTATGAGCAGCAGAATATGTCTGGGGAGATGTTCATGATGGAGAAGGGAGAGTACCCTCGCTGGGACACATGGTCCAACAGCTACAGGTGTGACCGTTTCATGTCGGTCAGGCCCGTCCGCATGGTAAGTAAATGTCAACCGTGTATGAATGGATTTATCTATCGAAGGATGGAATGGTTTTATTAATCTTCTTGTCTTTTTAGTCTTTTTTACTCTTTGAACATCTGATTCCACCCACCCTTCCGTTCATCCATCCATGCATCTCCTTTTTTAGAATGTTACCTGATCTTCTTCTTCTATTTTGTCCTACGTACCTATAGGACCCCCAGGACCACAAGATCTGCCTCTTTGAGTGCATGAACTTTGAGGGCCGCAAGATGGAGGTGTGTGACGAGGATATTCCTAGCCTGTGGTCCTATGGCTTCCAGGACCGTGTGGGCAGCATCCAGGTCACTGGTGGAACGTAAGTCCCTTATTGGATTAGTGAGAGGGGGTAATTACATCTCCTGAGACAGAGACTGAGACTATGTAAAGGGTTTGGTGTGATTGTGTAGTTGCAGTCAGAAAAAACATTATAATACAAAGAAACTTCAAGCTTCTCACTGTGGAAAAACAATCGGTTCCAGCTGAAGTCATCTCTCTATTTCTCTCTTTCTCTCTCCTTCTCCTTTCTCCCTATTAAAGGTGGGTGGGTTACCAATACCCCGGTTACAGAGGTTTCCAGTACGTGTTTGAGATGGGACCCTTCAAGCACTGGAATGAGTGGGGCGCCCACCATCCCCAGATCCAGTCAATCCGCAGGGTCAGGGACATGCAGACACATCGCAGGGGTTGCTTTGAGATGACCGCCTAGAGAGGGGCACCAGGCAGGCAACTGCCAGCTATAGCTGGTGTATGTTGGGTGGGGCTGGTCCTGGAGCTTACCACCTTTCCCAGCTTCATCAGTAGCCACTTAGCCAGACGATGCTAATGGATAATGAAATCTCTTGCTCCATCTCTATAACTTTTACTGGTAAAATTAAGTCGCGCTTATGGGCCTTCATCCACCAACATTGAATACACTACACTGCGTATTGTATGGGCTGCCTTCCTCAATGCCTGAATGATACCTGTCAAAGTGATAGCCATGCTGTCCTGAAACCTGGTAAACCTACGGTACAGTTGCAATATGGTATTCATGATAGAGGGGTTTTCAGCAGACTGGGTAAGAAGTTTTTTTATAATAACAAGTAGTTTGTGTTCAATGGTTTGTTTCCATATCTGCAATCCCTTGATTTTATACATACATTTGCTCATGTGTTTCTTAGCTATATATACATTGATGCCAATAAGCCTTTTCACAATGCTCTCTACTCCTGTGACACATGGCTGATTTTAGAAAGTACATACACACACTCCATTTGCTGTCTCAAGTAAACCATGGTCAGCTCTTTTGGACAGTCCATATACTGCAGTGACCTGAACTATCCAAAGGAAGTCACTGTTTCCTCATAAATTCACAAGACTTTCCATCTCCACTTCACCTGAAGGTTTTTTTTGCTGACTTCTATCTTCAAAGAAAGGCTCATGGCACTAAGACACAGACAGTGGGTTCAATAACTGGGGAAAAGGGTATGGATGGAGAAAAGGCAGCTGTACCTGGGGTTATAGAGACTAGCCCACCTGTTGGTTGACCCCTCTTTATCACAATGATGGGGTTGTTCAGTAGGCTTGTGTTATGAACCTATATCTTTCTCAGGGATGCTGGCATCTGAAGAGCAACTTTCAGATGAAAAAATAATAATTAAAAATCAATAAAGATTCAAAACCTCAGATCTGAAAAATGCCAGTGCCTTTCTTTTTCCTCATAACTTCATTTAAAGAGCTCTGCTCATGTGACACAAATGAATGGAATTGCCTTTTCCAGTTACACTTTCCTACCAATTTTTTAAATCCTGCGAGCATTTGGCATGTTGATGTTACAATTACACTCTCAAATTGAAATTTGATTATTATATAATCTGGATTATTACGTGCAGACCAGGCAACATATGGTTTGGACCACAGTTCGATTTCATTTTAAGCGGCTGCATGTTTTGTAAATTGAAGTTGGGTGAGTCATCGCTGTTCAATGAGGGAGCGCATGACATCTGCCGGTTGAATCAGTTAGCGACAGAATCGTTGATGACAAATATTTTGAGACCTCTACTTTGCAATGGTCTGGTCTGTCGTGTAACACGAGCGTTCCAATGAGACGATTTTTGTTTCTTAGCCAGACTACTTGACTTGACGTCAATTCTGAACCTGCAATCTCCACCAAATACGAGCGCGTCACCAGTAGGCTTTAACCAACGAACACAAGCAGCCACGGACCGAAGGTTTAAAGAACTAAGGATTTAGATTAAATACCGAGTGACTGAGAGAGCCGTTGAGTCTTAGTGAGACAGGGAGAGAGCCTGATTTGTATCAGATCGGGAGGGGGAGGAGGCACAGAGAATGAGCTATTCTTGTACTAGCACAGAAGCTGTATGTAATAGACAGGACGCAACAAACTGCAGTACTAAGGAACCTGCCACTAATAATACGAACGGTGGCAACGGAGGTAAAGAGAGTGCCAGTAGCACCAGTTCCCGCCAGCCGTATCACAAACCGCTTGTGGCCATGAAAGTGAAGAAAGGCTGCAACTCTACAGACGCGGGAGTTCCAGTAACTACGGAAGAAGAATTGTTGAGAAATCCCGTAATAACGGCCGAGGATGTACTTGGGTTACAGAAGATCACCCAAAGTAAGTGCACTATTAGCTAAGGACTTAAACAGGACGTGACAACCGTTGCAGGTAAAATAGGCTACCTGCTTATTCTCGCATAGGAGTGTCCTGTTGTTCCAGCAGGGCAATAATTCCTCACTTGCGTAGTCGTCTGTCTTCTTCTGTCATTAGCACAGCACTAGTACATAGGACTCTTCTTTTTAGCCGAACAACTGGTTTCAGTTCACCGTACCTTGGACAGCGACTTAACGCTACAGAGAAACAGAGCCTAATAATTGCTGCTTGAAAGAAATGTGCTAGTTACACTATATTGGCCAACCACATTTCAAATGTTTATGTCTCTGCATTGTCAACATAATCTGGTAAACAATAATATCATTATGCAAGAAAAACTGACTGGCCTCTTAGCCAGGCAGATCTCTCTCTCTTTCTCTCTGTGTGTGTGTGCGTGCGTGTAAGTACGTGCGTACGGATAGCTTGTTCTGTCTTATGCTTCCCCTGTCCATATCAATGAAAACAAAAAATCTAAATCCTTTTCCAGTGCACTCTGAGGTAACAGGTGGTCAGAGGTCTTCCCTGAGATTGACACAGATCCTAATTAAAGATCTGCATTAGATTGTTACATACCTTACATGTACAGCATGTATTCACTTTTAACTTATTCTTTCTCAACTTTGTTTCAACACTTCAAATGGTTATAATTCACAATTATTATTCTTTGTATTTGATCTATTATTATTCTTTGTCATCTTAGTTTCTACAGTCACATAATGTTCTGTCATTGTGTCACTTTTTAAAATGATTTTCAGTATGTGATGGACAAGCATAACATTAAATCATCAATTGTAAAGTATGAAAATTGCCATCAAAAATGGCTTCCACTTAAAAAATGGTTTGACCTGTCCCCTGATTGATACACTTCTACCAAGTCAATTAACCCAGAATATCAGTAGAGTTATATAAACAGACTCAGAGTAACAAGAAATAGAGACATTTACGTTCTATAGATACATTTCAATTGGTAGCCTATCATAAGAGTCTAGCAAAAGGCTAACCTCATCCAAAAGGGCATTGCATTGACCCCAAACAACACTCTTGTCTACAGTCATCCTCTTTGTGTCTGTGGCATACAGTATGTATCTACTGGGTAAACCACAGCAAAAGAGAGGAATCAGGGTTGCGGGGGCAAGATAAAACATAAATCACTCATGGCACATAATCTGTACTCTCCTCTGACATGTAATCTGGATTAAGTCACAAGGGAGGAATGTGGTGATCTGCAATGACCTGATACTCTTCAGTTAATTAATGCCCCCGGAATGCAACCCAAAAATTAGAAATTTACACATTTATGATTCAAATAGATAGGTTATTCTGAACGTCAATGTTTTCAGGTTTACTATGGTGTTTGTGGTCCCCCAGCTAAAAAGGGTAATTAGGAATCAACGACTGAAATTGATCCAAAACAGCATTTTGTTCTCAGAGGCAACTGTCAATGGTGGCTATCATGTATCAAACTGATTCCATGCATGGTAATGATGTATGTTAATTAAACATGTCTTGCCGTAGTAGTATATATACTGTATATATATATATGCAATTTGCACATGGGCTGTCATCATTTTCAAACATCTCAGACACTATAATTTCAAATAGGGGGAAAGCAAGATATTCAATAGATAACATCTCTGCACACAGAGGTTATGTATTCAGAGGGTAATCATCATCATACCATACAGATAGTAGCAATCATACCTTTCACTCTGAAACTGTCTGTATATGGAAAGATTGTGTAAAAATAGACAGGAGGGGCAAACAGCCATTCCATCTGCTGCAGATAACTTCCATGGTGGTGCTTTGGCGGAGGTAAAAGCATCCATTTTGGGGGTGGCGTGCTGACACAGTGGCTCAGTACTGATAAGGGAGCTAGTGTTTTCCTGACATAAGAGCGGATGGAAGAAAAATGTAATCTGGCTAGTGGAGAAACGGTGCTTGGTGAAATGAGAAATGGTAGCTCATCAGAAGCCCATGTGCCTGTGATGTACGGAGGAGGAAATCATATGCACCGAAACAGGGGAAATCAAATATTGCAGGCTATCTGCAAGGATTCATTCAGCATATGGGTCATGTTTTAGACGCAGTGTGAGCCTGCAGACTAGCCTGTATTTCCGACTGTTGATAGTAAATACTCTCTTACTTCAGAGGTCAAGCTGAATAACTATTATCCGTATAAATGTGTATCCAAATACACTTGTAGATAAGGAGTCCATAAAATTATATAGTTTATGAACAAGTAGCATGCATGTGCAATTACTCATTCCGCCTCCATGTGTATCTGTGATCTGTCCTTGGTGCTATCAGATGAATACAAAGTGCCACAGGCATTTCAAAACGGTCTCTATGGTTGACTCATCCCATTCAAGTGAATGACTTCACACATTAAACACAGTAAGATAATACCAGTTACATTTGCGCTGATCTCATCACTTACAACTTCACATATCTATTATTGATTTTCTACAAATCTCTATCATATTGCAATCAACCTCAAAAGAACCCTCTGAACCTAAATGATTGGTTGTGTTTATTACAGTCCTGCAAAGCCTACAGATATCGAATTTATAAAATGTTACAGTCAATTATATTTTAGCAAATATGACAAAAAATGTATCTCAACAACATCACCAACCCTGCCTTTAATTACATTGATGTAATTAATACAATACATACGTATTTATCTTTATGTCTGGATAGATTATTATGTAAAAATGTTTTGGTGAATTTCACGAGAACAGATCCTTCATCCTGTAATATGGTCCAGAGACAGTAACTGTCGTATTATTGTGTAGGTTTTAATTTAAAAAAAACACAGGGTTAGCCACTTCTTACAGTAATATTTGCTGAATTATTCTATGTGATGTTTTCTACACCTCTTTTGCATACCTGTTCTATGAGATTACCGTCATCTTATTTCTGCTATATTTCCCTGTGGGCTGTGGAGGTGTGATGAAATGCCCCCCTCTCAGACTACAGTACACAAGTCTTCATCCTTGCTTGACAACGCTCCATTGATTTAATTTAGGCCATACCATTCTGTCATCCATTTAAAATGTTGAAACCTATACAGAGCATGTGTTTACCAACACCTTCTGTGGGGCAAAACCTGCAAAGTGCTTAAATTATTTTTCTGCTGGGTGACCTCATCCCTTCATCCAGAGCTTTCTGCTGGGTGACCTCACCCCTTCATCCAGAGCAGCCTCGCTCGCCCCACAGCCTCTCCAGATCTGTCTATCAGGAAACATTGCACCACCCGCCTGCTTATGAGCAAGGAAACAATCCCCTGACTGTATTTCCAGTCTTTTTGGCCTCTCACCACAATGGCCACAGCTTTAATTAAAAATTGATCGCTGTGGCACTCTTTAAATCTGCTCTATACAAGCTGTCACAAGGTCCGTGATGTATGAGGGTCAATCACTTTAAGGGACGATGCTGTTTTCTAGGATCCAGCTGTTGTTGTGACAGTGAGTCCTTGAAGAGGGAGTTTTGTCCCTTATTGGGATGACCGATATCACATCTAGCCTATATCTAATGAAAGCAGTGGCAAGGGAGTTCTGGTAGCTGTAGACAATGGTAAATATCTAAGTTGTATGCTTGTAATTTATTACTTAATGATAAATTTGCTGTTAGTCTTCACCACAAAGACATTATGGTACACATTTTCTCCTTTGAGTAATTGAGAATGTTCCGGTATTGCTCGGTCAGAGCAGGATATTGACTCATCAATGTCTGTGTGTGTGTGAGTGGGTGAATGTTTTTGGAAAATACCTTTGATTCAACTCTGATGAAATTGTATCGTCATCAATTCTTGAAAATGACTTGCCAACACTTAAGGTAGCATGAACCTGAAAAATTATCTCTTATAATTCGCCTAATTTACTGAAATAAATACAAGTATATCTTTCCAAATACAAATGTCAGGGTTATTGTTGCACTGAACCATCCATGTACAATCATAGAGTTGGCCTCTTATGATTACAGGGTTTGGTTGAAACGCTCCATTAAATATCAAATCATGTTTCAGTACTTCAAACAGTGTTCTAAGGTCAGCTTTGTTGTTGGTGATAGCTGCTAGTTTCATTTGGAACAGACTAAGCAGAGCCTTAAAGCTTGAGTTGAGTCATGCTGCTGTGCACGCTCGTGAGTTCAGCCTTTGAATTGGAAGACACTGAGGGACTACCAAGATGATTCGCACTGTGGCAAAAAAAAGAGGAAATAACAAAGAAGATAACGAGTAGTCTATGTGACAGCTTCATATCCCAATGATTTAATGTAGCTCCATTCTTTCCAACTCTGGCACAAAATCCTATCAGCCAACAGAAGTATTCAAGATGGCCCCCAGCTTCCGCTTTGAACTGGTAACAGTTAGACCCCGAAGGCCCCAGTGAAATGGTGGATTTCCCTGCTAGCCAATGGAAAGCTGTCAGAGTGATGTACTAAAACTGTGTACACAAACACTGTATCTTAGTCCTTTGGCTCTGTTTGATGCTATGCCTCATAAGCTGCAGAGTCTTTACAGTTCACTTTGGCTGAAGCTCTCGTAACTCCAAAATGAAATAACATAACATCCATGAAATGTATCTGCATAAAGTTAGATTAGTAGTAAAAAAAAAAGTAGATTAATAGAAAATGAGTCTGGACAGGATAATATATATTTTCCCTTTCGTCCCCCTTTTGTCATCATGGTCAGAGGTAAAATATTTACTACAAGACCCTGCTGTAGTAGCTACTATACACAGTTATTGTACATGGTTGGGGACACCGGACAAATGCTTCCCAAAGTTCTTCATTCTCATGAATGAACATAACTCTGTCTTGCCATACACTTAAAAGTACAATAATTTAAAAATAAAAAAATCTGTAAAAGAGAAAGGTTTTGTGCCCTATACACAGATAAGTGAAGGAGTTCCTCTGAGAGTTGTTAAGCACGAGACAGTTCAGTGCCAATAGAATGTCAATTTCAAATTTTGAAGAAACCACTACTTTCAAACCAATTACGTTCAAGCAATCCTTTTCCATCCAATTGCCTTTCTCCTTGGCTTATATTGTGAAACCACTGTCAAATCAAACTTGAGCTGGAGGAAAGTATGGATGTTTAGACAAAAATTGGGTGCCCTGTTTATTATAGTTGCATTTATTGTATAATGTTACCTGTTGCAGCTTTATGCACCTAGCTGTTAGTGCTTATCTGTAAATAATGTAAGGGCTATATTTCTGGTCCTGTAGTCCTTGGTGGACTGGGTCAAAGTCAATGGGCCTCTTGCACATACATTTCTTTTGGGGTAATCCATTTAACCCATTCAACAGCACAGCCCCCCCCATGCCGTTCTAGCAAATCCCCTGTTGGTGCACTGGACAAGCTTAAATAATTTCCTGTGCCACTGTGAGAAACACTTGGGTTGAACCATTGGCAGCCATCTTGCCAGGCCATCACTGAAAATAAGAATTTGTTTTTAATGATTCTGCCTGGTTAAATAAAGGTTTAAAATAAAGGTTAAAAAATCTGTACAGCATTGGAGGATGTGGCCATCATTCATTACTCCTTAAAGAGTCAAGCACATAGATCACAGTGGGTCGATTAGATCAAATTGTGGTTTTTAGTGTGTATCAGAAGGCATCTGACAGGGTGGATTCCATCTTTTTATTGGCTTATGTGAGGAGTGTACAGTCTGGACAGGAAGTGATGTCACTTTCTAAGATTGTCACAAGGAGTGATTGTGACCCTGGTGTGGTTAGCCTTATGCAGAGCCCTACACATCAAAAGTGTTCACATGTGAAATGATGGTGACCCTGTTGTGGTTAACCTATGCAGTGTCTAGCGCAGAAATGTTGAGTGCTGTCTCAAGGAGTGTTAGCCACAGAAAGATCCCAGACACAAATGAGATCCAAGGCCGAAAGACGTATTCATGGGTTCCCAACTAAATAATGATGAAAGGTTTGAAAATAGGTGTACATTGGTAGTTTTTCAAATATCATTGTAGATTATCAAAATATGTACTTAACAATCTGTCATGGCTTCCCCACAGTCTACCATGGACCATGGTTGGGCTGGTTTTCATTGAATATTAGCCATTCCAGTAAGAGGGAAAACCCAATGCTCACAATTCTCAAGGATTTCATTGAAGTGAATAAAAAAAACACACTAACACACACTCAAAAAAGCACACATTTTATCTCCACAACCTCCTCGATCATATCCCCAATTTCACAAGAACCAGCTTTTTGACTGTGTAGATAGACAGAACAGGGATTCTCATCTGCATTCAGCTGTTCAAAGACTCAACCTCTCAGTGAACCTCTTAGCCAGCCAATCGCCTGCAGGCTCCATCATTATGAGACGTGTTTAAGAAACACAGCAGGCCTATCCCTATCCACCAGGGTATCCTCATTCCTTTCAAATATGCAAAATGCTATGCTATTGCATCTGTGCCCTGTGGGCGTAGCACTGAAACCTGATTTGATTGGGCGTGCCATAAGCAGGTGTTCCCATGAGGTTTACAAGCCATGTTCTTATGTCTGATATAACAGTAATTTACTTATGGATTGACAGCTTAAGCTGAATCAAAAGAATAGTAGTGCGTAAAGCCTTGATGCAAAAAATAAAACAAAAAACACTAATTCCCGGCTAATCTTGAGGTTTAGCGGCTATAAATGGCACTCACTTGCTGTTTATGAATGCCACAGACAGCCATTTTGTGTCTAACGGACTACGTTAAAAGAACCACTTAATCGTTTGTTATTTTACTCAGTAGCTTTTTTGAATTATCTATCTATGGAAGCTAAATTTCAATTAAATTGTTCGGTGCATACATGTTAAAGTGGGCAAAAAAAACATCACAAATGGATGCAATGCATCTAAATGCGATCAGCTTCAAAATAAAGCTGATGTATTTTGATTACCAGTGTAAAACCAGAAATAGAATGTTGCCTGGCACAAGATTTGCTGGCCATTTAGCCTACACCACTTCATCCGTTGCAGTAGGCTACCTATAATGTAGTGTCATTAGCATTTGACTGAAGTCTAATCCTAGCTGCGATGCCCTTCTTTGATTTGATCCTATGCCTTGTTTATGTAAAACGGCCAGGTGGAAAGGAAAGCGAGAAAAAAGGAAACCAGATACAGTTGGCACACTATCAGAAGGCTGCGTTGCTAGGTGACAGTGTTAAAGGAAGTGAAGTGGTGCTCTCACGCCGTGAGGGAGAGGAGCTTAGTAGATGCCCCCCCTCTTCCACTCCCCCTTCCCCTCACCAGAACTATCTGCTGCTTGTCAAAATGACACACACACACACTCGGGTCTAAGAAACCATCAAAATGTGTCACCCAGGTTCACCCACAGTCCCAACAGCAATTTACCCATAATCCATTTACATTTATCAACCGAGCACATCAAGCCCTATGTACACAAAGAGAACCCTGAATTCAAACCCACAGCAAAAACAACCTTGCCTCTGGTAGAACTAAATTATAGCAGCTTCCATCACACTGACACAACAGAACAATACACTGACCAAATTGTTTTGTGATACACTTTCTTCACTGATGTTCTCACATAATAACCCATGGAATTCACTCTCGGCTGCCAACCTAAGCTATTGGTTGCAGACCTAACACTCTAAAATGTACAATATGTGATAGATAGCCCCCTGCTGAACATCCAACTTGTTTTTGTAAGAGAAAAACAGCCCTATTTCAATATGTGTTTGTATAATTCTGGAATATTGATAGTACAATGTGTTGCTTGAAAAAAATCAATCTAACGTTGATCTTTCTCAAAAAGGTAGCTGAAAAAAAATACTAAACTGAAGTGTAACATCTATGATCTTAAATTTGATTAATTACATTTGGAAGGAACTTGACAAAGCTAGAAAAAAATTACACTGTAATTATAGAGCATCAGTCTATAGTCGGCTCCAGTTCTTTTTGGCTACTGGATGTATATTTGGTGATAATGAGTAACCTGCTGAGGGTAACACATATTATTGTTCTGCATTTAAATTATAGTAAATGTGTACAGCTATTCAGGCTTTTTTCCACCTGTACATCTGTGCAACTTGGATTGGGGCAAACGTGCCACAGCGCCAAGCCTGTTCCAGTCTGCCCAGTCCATCTGTGGGTTATCTGTCTGCCCAGACACAGAGCTGATTGACAATCACATCACTCGCTGAAGCACAGATTCAATTCTAACACCAGCCGTGTTCAGGCTCCCTATCTGACTTCTTTATTGTTTGAGTGGTGCTAGGGATAACAGCAGATTTCCAACTGTAAATACCAGGATATCCTATTGAGTAGATACCAACACAGGTGTTCAGATTGTAGGACACACGCAACCAGTACACATTAGAATATTATACAGAGGACAATTAAGAAACATGGTTTCTCCTGGTAAATGCCCTACCACAGAAGTTAATATAACTTCTCCCACACTGAGTTGATGTGCTGTCATTTGATCACATAATGCGTAAAAACTCTCAGATTTGATAACAAGAATTTAATTATTTAACTTACTGGACAAAAGGTCAAACCAGGTTCTGGTTGTGTCATTTGCTGTAAGAAGGGCAGTGCATTCAGTGCTGTGCAGGAGCCCCGCCTCCTGTCCTGTTCAGGGTTCTACCATGAGGTGGAACAAAGTCAAAGCCTGTTACTTATTGGTATGCTCTCTATTTTCTGGTCAGTGAAGATGAAAGTGTCTGTACAAGATGAAGAAGCTACTTTGGACAATTGAGATAAACCCTTTGTACTGGGTACACAGAGCATTCTGTTTATTGTTTTTCTTGCATAACTGATGGGTTCCCATCTCATGTTCAGATAGCAAAGCTCTTATCGGGCAACACAGGAAGTCATGCTGTTGGTGCCATGGACTGTGAGTGCCAGAGTTGCCTGGGTAACAGTGGCTTTTGTCCCTATGGTGGTTGTCAAGGGTCTAGATATGCCTGGATAGGCAGACAGACAGACAGATTTATTATAAGGTCAGTCTTAAGAAGTACTAAAATATGAATCATTCATAGCTTGTGGTGAAAAGTACACAATGCATCATCTGTTTTCCTATGATAATTCTTGAGTTGCTCCACATCCAGGTGTTTGTGTAGACTGTTCTGTTTCTGCTTTACTTGGAGTCACAAATTGTGTCAAATTGTGGCAGATAAACTACACTCATCACACATTGAAGGCAGTGTGCCAAACTCATATTCAGAATTAAGAAATAATTCAGAAATAAGAGCATCTTACTGCCTAAGATGTCACTGTGTTCTAGTGGTCTCCACTCTACCTCTCACTCGGGCCGATCCTGCTCAAAACAAAACTGACTCGTAATCCTTAGTGAATGTTCATACACACGAGCGCGTCAGCATGCACTCACACACATACAACTGCTGTATGTTTAAACCTAGATTACCCATCCCTTCATATAATGTTGTGATAGATACTGTATGATTATATTTAGTGACAGTCCATGAACTGTATAAACACATCTCATTCTCACCTGGCATTTAGGCAGATAACTACCATTTTACAGTTAGTACTGATGAGCCATTATTATCTTCTGACATATGTCTCCTCTCCACAAGATGAGGGAGGTTGTTGGTAATTGCTTTCACTGTTATATTCCCATTGTGTAATGTGTGTCTCAACACTACCTTGGGGTTGCAGTGTGGATTACAACAACGAATGAAGAACTCAAATCATATAACAAAAATGGCAATGCCATTCATATTGACACAATGTAAAAATGTGTTAAGAGAATCATAGCAGTAATATTATGTTTCCTGCATAGGTAAAATATAAGAAAGTGTGCAGTATTATCATAGAAGTGTATATCATAGCAGTATGTTATCTATTATACTATTGGTCCTGATTACTGACGATATAGTGTTGTGTGAGACTATCCCAAGAAAGTTCACAGAATGCCAATTATATGAATTAACCTAATGCTCCCACAGTCAGGATACTGCTGTAGGACTACAGCAGATGTGGGAATGCCTTCTGAGCCCCCCCTCCCTCTGCACAGACACACATGTTCACACTCCCCCACACCATGTGACACAGCCAGGTAGCTGGAGGACTAAAAATATCCCCTAGCGATTGACTAAGGCCAGTTTGGCCCATCTGTTTCCTAACCTTAAGGATGATAAAGAAAGTGTGTGTGTTTTGTGTACCAACGTAGTGTCTGTGTGCTTGCATGTTTTTGTGTGTGCAACACAAGACACAGTGTGCTGAAATGCTCTGCAGCTCTGTATGGGGGGGGGGGGGGTACTATACAACAAAATATATAGTATCATACATAGTATCCTCCAATCCCCTCACTGTCTCGTCTCTCAATCTGTCCATGTGACAGTGAAACAATATAAGCCTCTTAAGCCTAATCCAGCCCTGTAGGGAGGTGAGTCTCACTGGCCCTGCCCAGAATTTCACACACTGCCAACATTGCTGACACTGCTGCCATACTGGTGAAAACATCCAACATCTCCTAACAGTATACCGTACTTGTATGCCTTGCTTTGATAGGATACTTCATATTATTTTAAAGGTTCTTATGAAGACTATTTACATTCATAAGTGAATCATTTTTTGCATTTATATTTTATGATTAAGATTCCCTTTATTGTCCCACAAAGTGGAACATTTGTAATCACCCATTTGCACCTAGTCACTGTGTGAGGACGCTATACATCCAGGCTGATTTGTAGCATATCAAGGATAGCAATAGGCAATTATACAATGATGCAGTGTCTACATTGTTTAATTGTTCTATTCCTAAGCATTTGGAACTGCTTCTTTTGTTAGTGTGACTGTCAAATTGATTCTGTACAATCTGATCAGATGGTACGTTAGTCTCTTAGTCTAAGAGCCTGCAGTTTAAGAAGCTACCGCTCGCTAGCGTCATGTTAGCATCGTGATAAATAAAATAACCTTCGCAACCACATAGGGACGGGGTGGGGGGGGCTCTCAATGATACCTATGTTTGTGTAAAAAGCCTGTCTGTCATATTGCATTTTTCCATCAGTCAGGAAGTTTGATTTCTTATTAGCCAAATGTATAGACTTACAGCTGCAAAACATAACATTTGAAAAGTAAATTCAAATACGAGAAACAGTGCTTTTAATTCTTGTTTTGAGTTTCACTGACAGTAGTTTCATGAAATAAGTCAAGGAGGAAGGCCCACTGCGTCATAAGGGATACCTATTTACCTATTGTACCTTTAAAGTTGACCTATTCTAAACCGTCACAAAAATGTTCTTTCTTGTTTCAGACTACCTATGTTCTCCAGACAAGAATGTGCACATGATTGACTTCACAAGGTTCAAGATCCGGGACATGGAGACGGGGACTGTGTTGTTTGAGATCACTAAACCGCCAGCATTGCGTGAGTGTTAAATCCAAGGAATGGCCAATAGGCACAGTACTGTGGTTAATTATACGTGCAGTATCTATACCATAATGAAAGGAAACTCTGTGTGTGTGTCTGCACTATCTATAATTACAGGATTTCAATCTATAGTTCCAGGAGTCTGTGTGTGTATTATTCACAAACACCAGGAACTGCATCACAGGCACTGTGCACTAGTATATTATGATATGTATAGCTTCTCTGCTGTTAAGACAGATACGCAATATTGTGGCTGTTTGGTCAGATTCCTTCACCTTCCAAGCAGCACTTCATTATTTTCTGCTTCCACCATCTCTGGAAATATAGGCTGTTTATCAATCCACGTTTTTTTCCGTTCTTGTGTTCTTGCAAATTTGTTTGACGTCATCTTTCATTGCCCAAGTACGGTTCCAATCCAAAGAACACAAGTCACCAAAAACGCCAAAAATACCCGGAAATGTTCCTGATCCACCCCTTTTATCAAGGATGCATCGGATGATGACTTGACCAGCGAGAACGCTTCTGATTTCCCAGAAGTCCTTGCGGACTTGCAAGATCATTCTCGCAAGGACACTTGCAAGAACGTTCTTCAAAAGAATGTACTTGCGTTCTCAGCGTTCTTCGGATTGATAAACAGCCATAGTCCTTTGCTGAAGTGCTATAATATTTTTGCTTGTTTGTATGGGCCACTCACGCAACTAAGACCTGTGCTATATTTTGAATGAAATACTACCAACGTGTCAAGATAGATTTATAGAAGAAGGGGACCCTGAATCTATTGATGTGTTCCCCTGATCTTTCCATCTTCCACAACCAGCAGGTTGTTGGACATATTCTACCTCAGCCAATTAGGGGGAAACTAAATAACTCTTTACAGTCAAAAGATCTGTAGACGTGGTATCCTTTCTGATCCACAGCAGGCAACAAGAAGGACTTCGACCCGAACGCCGGACGTTTTGTTCGTTACCAATTCACTCCTGCCTTCTTGCAGCTGCGTCAGGTTGGAGCTACGTAAGTCACATCTAAAAGGGCAGCCAGCAAAGGGGCATCAGGTTTATGACCCCAGCGACCCCAATTATACTCATGATAGTAATGCAAGATGTAGCAATGGGGTTGTATTGATAGAGGATATTGCTTTACTACAATACACTATTCACTCTTTTCTTTAAAAGAATGACTGGTATGTGGACTTTTACAGAGACGGGCAAGGCCGAGAAATCATTAGACATTGCATCCTTAAGCACTGAGTAAGGATGTGTGGGTGATTTAGAGTCCTGCTTATCGGAGAGGAGACAGATGGGGAGGGGGTGTGGGGGCTATTCTCGGAGAGTTAGAAGTGTGCATGTGTCTGTGCCATTGACATCACCCAAGGAGGGAGAAAAACAGTAGGTAGTGGATAGAGCCAGTATAGGTGATAGAGAATGTGAACGCACAGAAAAAGAGAGATGGTAGAAGGACAGTCCAGTTATCAGGAAGAGAGTGTGCTCTCCCATGAGATAAGTACACAGTTGTGTCTTTGAGTGAATATAATCAGAGGCCAAGTAACCCAAACATTTTTGTTCCTATTTAAGTTATCTTCTTATCTCTTAAGGTTTTTTTTTAAGCGTGTACTCTTTCTAAATCTCCCCTTCTGCGTCTGTATGCAGAGTGGAGTTCACCGTGGGAGACACGCCTATCAATAACTTCCGGATGATCGAGAGGCATTACTTCCGCGAGCAACTCCTCAAGAGCTTCGACTTTGAGTTTGGCTTCTGCATGCCCAGCAGCAAGAACACTTGCGAGCACATTTATGAGTTTCCCGCACTCTCAGAGGAGATCAGTGAGTAAATTAATACACACACACTCACTGATGCTGATAGACTCACAAACAAACACACGTTACATTTACATTTAGTCATTTAGCAGACGCTCTTATCCAGAGAAACTTACAGTAAGTACAAGGACATTCCCCCGAGGCAACTAGGGTGTAGTGGACTCAAGGACACAACGTCATTTGGCACGACCCGGGAATCGAACCAGCAACCATTTGATTAATAGCCCGATTCCCTAAGCCATCTGCCCCCCCCCCACACATATACTGATTCCCATCAGTTATGCTGTAGATGCTGTAAGTTCTGAATGCAGGCGATTCACGTCCACAGTTGGGAAGTTCATGACATTTTGATAGCCTCTGAAACTGTTGAAATGGGCCACCCGGAAATTAGATCACAGAATCTTAACATCTACTTCCTGTCTTTACTCCCTCAGTGCGTGAAATGATTCAGCACCCCTATGAGACGCAGTCTGACAGTTTCTACTTTGTGGACAACAAGCTGGTGATGCACAACAAGGCAGACTACTCCTACAGTGGGGGTCCATAGGAATACAACCCCCCATCTTAGGCACTTCCCACCCCCCCATCTCAGCCCCTCAGGACCAGAGATTGATGGACTGACAGACAGATCACAAGCACAGGACGGGTGGACTCTCTATCACTCAACAGACAAGAGCGTCTCTCCCCAAAACTCTCCCTACTGACAAATGTATTTTCCTGTATTTCCTCTGTTACAGTACATTACAATTCACACAACCCCTGAAGCTGTGTGTGTGTTTATCAGTCAATGTGATACACTTCACACAGGTGAACATACAGAAGCTGTCTCTTTTCTCTAACGTTCCTAATAAGACATTAACATGGCTGATCATTTCAGATAAAAAGCACAACTGTTACCATTTGAAGGGACCAGCTGCTGTGAGTGAGATTAGACGCGCCTCGTGAGTGTTATGGAAACATGAATCTGCAAAAAAACAGAAACAAGAATGATAGTAATACCATGAAAATAGAGACAAGTCACACAGAGTGTCTGCTTATCCTCACTCTTTCTCATTGGTATTTAGCTGTTCAATAAGGCGGAGACTGACACACAGCAGCCATCAAGGGACCAATTACTGAGAGACGGAGAGAACAATGCATTGATGTAATCAAGGATTCTAGCTGAACAAGACTTATATTTCTACTAGGATTTTGGCAACTTTTTTTACTTGTAAAGAAAGTCAATGTTCTTTGTCATTTGAATTTCTTCTAGCCATGGATCTGAATTATTTGTCCCTCGGACTGTAGGAATACAGAGTTATGATGGTATTGGTCATTATTATAGTCAGCCAGTTCAATGACGTTATGGCCCCTAGAGTGGGATAGTTACTTATCGTGTGAATGTGTTGTTTGTATATCCACATACTCATACAGTAGCTCAGTCAGAAGTATTTTTTTAAATAGCCACATCCAAAATGTCAGACCGAAGTGTTAAGTGCATAGAAACTCAAAAATAACTGACTCATTTTGATATCCAGCCCACACTGTTTAGTGTCAAGAGATATACTTTATTTATAGTGTATGTGGTTAATGTCAAATGAAATGTACAAAAAAAGAGATGTAAAGTTTGGACTGTTGAATGCCACTCTGGGAATAAATATATGTGATTTTTGGGGGGAAATATTGAAACGTAGATTTTTTGTCTCATACTGTACAGGTTGCGATGAAAAGTTAAGGACACAAATCTACAGAATTCCAGACAAATTACCCCAAAAAACTGATCTATACAGGGATAAAATGGTATGTTCAATAATTCATTAAGTAAATAAATAAATAAAGACAGCTGGTAAAGTAGGCTACCTTGTATCCTATGGCTATTTAGTCTACACAGTATCAAAACTTGGGACCTGCAGACAGAAATATATTTTCAGTTTTTCATGACGTCAAACCAAATGTTGTTTAGCAAGTTAGGTGAATTGATGGGTGAATTGATGCTGGTACGTTCATCAAGAGCAAGAACAGCAGATCGAATTAAGTAACACTCAGCAAAGCAGCCAATGGTTTTGTAATGGAGCATGTCCAAGTTCCTTATTCAACAGGGTGAAGATATTAAGATTTAAAAATGTAGACATTTATGGGAAAATGGACTAACAACATAATTACAACAGTACATGGAGTTAATACTCATATAAACATACTTTATTTTACAACAGCTACATCGTAATTAATACAATTGCAAATCCATTTGTATCTTCAAATCTGTTAACTAGCAGCTTAAATGGTTGTTTAGCTCACTGCCGCCCCCCACAGGGTCTTGGTTTTTACTAACCAAATGATAGCGCTATAAGATACAATACACAAATCCTCAGTGTATAACTAATGTAAAAAAATGTACAAAGTGGTGTCTCTTCATTAGCTACCACAATTACATGGGGACTTTAAATCTTTACAGACCGCAAACCTCAGTAGTGTTTACACTGTGGAGGTTGAGGGAAAGGTCATGGTGAGTAAGCTCCTAGAAGAAGCACCATTTCCTGGGTTCAGAGTAGGGGTATAGGGGTGGTCCCTGTGGAAGTGCAATACAAAGCCAGGTTTTCCACAACTGGGAAAGCAGTGGTGTACAATCCATTCATTTGGTGGTCTGGGTCACCTTCAAGACCCATGTTCTTTTCCTCGTGTGGATTAACTCGACCAATGGCTATGACCTCAGATGAATGATTAGCAGACGGAAGGCTGGAGCCATGAAGAAGGTAGGAAGGAAAGGTTGAGATGGGGGAGTTAGAAGTAATGACCACCAGCGAATCAGGGGCCAGACTGTCCTCTCTCAGATGCTCCCACAAGTTACCTGAGAGAAGAGAAAACAGAAGTTAATACTTCCAAAAATGTCTCAAGTCTTCTTTTTATTTCTGTCTGTCACCCTCATAAACCTCTCTTTCTGTTTTTCCCTCTCTCGCTTTCTCTCACTCTACACATTTCTGACTTACCATGAATGTGCAGGTCTGTCAGACTAGGGTTGAGCATGTCAATGTCATTACTGGTGTCCCCATCCATCAGCAGTTCCTGCATGCTTTTGGGGCCCATGCCACAGTCCACCTGCAGGGTGGTGCTGTAGCCCTGATGCATCTGTCCCACCAGTGGGGAGTCCAGGCTACCTGTGGTTGAGGGGACTCCTGAGGATGGCTGCTGCCCACAGGAAGCATAGAAGGGGAAGGGGTGTGGGGCAGAGGCTGGCAGGTAGCCTTGGGGATGCTGCCCGGTCGTCAGGGAGGGAGAGGGGACTTGAGAGTGTAAGGGGCATGGGGGAGGCAGGCAGGGCTGGGGCAGGGGGAAAGATGATGGAGAATGGGTGAAATGAGATAAGGGTCGGGATGTTGAGTTTTGGCTGTGGAAGATGGATATGGACTTGAGTTTATTTGGTTTCTCTCCTAGTAGACGGTCCAGATCTTCTGTAAGGAAGAAGACAGGAAGTGTCTGGGTAAATTGACATGCATATGAACATGGTCGATTCCAGCTTGTGGTCTGAATGGCAATTCAGTGTACTCAATGAACCAGAACCAGTACAGGTACTGCAGGTTATAATGTTAGTATCACTAAAGGACCCGTAATACAACTGTCTGTAGTATAAAACAATAATACGCCAAGCAATGACTGTCAGTAGAGGAACAATTTACTCAGATAATGACCTATGTCACCAGTTTTCATGGTTTCACTCAGATGACGTGTTTGAGTGCTCACCTGGACGGGCCATGCTCTTGCGGACTGTCAACGGATCTTTGCGGCGCCACTTGTGCAGTTCCTCCTGCATCTTCTCCACCTTGGCTGGGTTCAGCGCCCAGAGGCAGCCCTTTCGGGAGGAGTTCCCACTCTTGTTCTCCACTTTCTCAAAGCACTTGTTCAGAGACAGGTTATGACGAACGGAGTTCTTCCATCCGTCAGGGGCCGTCTGGTGGAAGGAATAAAGCGAGAGAGAAAGGGAGACAGAAGGAAACATGAGAGCTGGAAGAGGGCATCTTTTTTTGCACACACAATACATGTTAATTATGAAATGGTATGTTACAGAAATGGCACAGTAATTGCAGTTGAATGAGATCATCACAGTGAGGGTGTGGTACACAGTACAAATGTATTAATGTTGTACACATCAGTATCGTAGCATAAAGAATGTGCTCCAATTAAATATTACTATGATGAGTATTATTATGGTAATTATCTTAGTTCAATTAAAGAGTGATTACAATATGCAAAACTTTGTGATCCAGCAGAGCAGATTCAGCAACTGAACAGATCAGTAAATATTCACAACCCTTAAGACTGTTGTATTCAAATCATTATTTGACAAACCGTGCAGGAATATGCAGGAAATACATCAAATGTAATTCTTCCCTCTGTGAAGGACTGTTTTTTGTGGAACTGGTAGTACATAAAACCACACCTTGATGGAGGGTTACTGCCTCAGACCTGCTTTCTGAACTTGTTACCCAAGCAAAAAACTCATGCTTAAGCTTCAATGACATAACTAGCTCACACCTGTTGCTGCTGCTGCTTTGCATTTTGGAATGATGACATTTTGAATCAACAGTTCAGTTTTGTTCAAAGGCAGAGACAGTCAGGGGTGTGTGTGCGTGTGTATGTGTGTGTGTGTGTGTGTGTTGGTGTGTGTGTGTGTTTGTGTGTATGTGTGGGAAGTAGGGCTTGGCGATATATACAAAAATTTGATATCTCGATATTGTCAACATTTTTACTATATTCGATATATATTTCGATATGTTTGCATTTGCTTCTAGATAATAAAAAAACATGATTTGATGATGTAAATGCTACCGTTTTTCTTGGCACTGTGTGGTTCAGATCAATAACAAAGTACCTTAAAATAGGGGAAGTTTTCGGTCATGAAGCTGTAGATCTCACTTACAGGCAGACTTCCAGTCTTGCTGTTTCTCAAGGCCATAAAGATGAGAATGCTAGAGAGAGACAGAGAGCAAAAATACATGTTAAATGAATAGTGAATTCATAAATAAATTAAGACATACATTTTGACTTACACTAGCGTATACCATACAAGAAAAATGTCACTTCATAAGAGCAAAGGTGACGTTTCCAAGGTGACGTTTACCCTTCCCAAGTTAGCCTAC
This sequence comes from Hypomesus nipponensis, assembly GCF_054491055.1. NCBI lineage: Eukaryota > Metazoa > Chordata > Actinopteri > Osmeriformes > Osmeridae > Hypomesus > Hypomesus nipponensis. The sequence continues at coordinate 9,485,236 of NC_140375.1, forward strand.
ACACAAGCAGCTGAAGCTTTCGTAGGAAGTGAACATATGCATGCCAATAATAGCTATACTACTATAAGTACATTAGTTCAGTAGGAAATGTAAATGTTGCAGTTTGTTGTGTAGAGGACAAGAGTCCATCCACACCTGCAAGCCTCAAGGGACAATGTGAGAAAACATACTCTATAAAGATTCAGATTTGATCATGTATATCGATAACACTTTTGGAGTTTGGGCAAAAAGGGTATCAAATTGAATGTTGAGACTATGTGTTCTGCATACAAAATGTATTGATTGGATGTTAAAAGTATTCACTTGTCACAGTCATATGGTTGGTTCACTTCAAAATTATGTCACTTATGATAACTAAATTATGAGATGAAAACTAAATGTTTGGTGGTGTGGAGGTGTCATGGTAGGAGTAATGAAACACCTGTATGGTTAAGAGGGTTAGTTACCTGTAGGAGTACACAGGTTTTGGGAACAGGGGTGTCACAGGACTGTCTTGGAAAGGTGGTGTGGACAGGCACTGGAGAGAGTATGGTGAATTGTTTGATTGTCTACTTGCGGAGTATGTACCTGGTGAAAACTGTAAACACAAATACAGATACAGACAAACACATGAACACACACACACACATACATACATACATACATACATACATACATACATACATACATACATACATACATACATACATACATACACACATACACACATACATACATACATACATACATACATACATACATACATACATACATACATACATACATACATACATACATACATACATACATACATACATACATACATACATACATACATACATACATACATACATACACAGGCAATTAATATGTGTGAATGGTAGACTTCTAATACTTAATATAAGGGGCTAGCACTGCAAATAAAGTTCAATTAATCCATAGTACAGTGAGCCAAGACTGTCAGCGTATTCCAGAAAGTACAGTATCACTCCTGTATCCTGTATAGCTTTCAAGTTGGGGTTGACTTTTGAATATCACTTATACAAAAGTAAAATTCAATTACATCATCTGAGAAACCTAGAACCAATAACACTTACAGACACCTGCATCCTGTACAGCCACTTCTACTTTGAAGAGAATGAATTATACAGTTTGAATCCTGAGGAACATGTTGGTAAAGGTAAAGTTGTGGGAGTAATTTGAATTAACTTTTTTAAAGCTTATCACAAGCCTAAACTCACCCTACAAAACATAGTTGTGCCCTGGCATATGCCATTTGTGAAGCAAAGAGATGCTTGCTTTGGAATTAGGTGGTTTGGCTAAGGGATACCTAGTGCATGCCAACCTTCCAGTGTGTGAAGGGAAACATCTCACAAGCTAACATTACACAAATCAATCAAACTAAGCTCCATCCAGCCTGTTTGTCATGGTACACTCACCTGCTGGAGGGGAGCTAGCGGATTGTAGGTGGCATGGCTGGAAGACAGGAAGCATGAAGGCTCCTCTGGTGCACCTGGTGGTTCTGGGAATGTGTGCTGGGAGTCCTATGCAGGGAGGGATGACACAAGCATGCTGTAACACTGGGTAGGAAACCAAAGGAGCCAATTCCATTGGCTTGGAATTTTTGTGTGTGTTACTGTGGGTGTGTGTGTAAGTGTATGTGAATGTGTGTGTGTGTGTGTGTGTGTGTGTGTGTGTGTGGCTTTGTCTATGCATGGTCTCGCCTCCGGCCATGCCACAGAATTTGCATCACAGATACACAGTGTCTAGATGGAGGGATATTGTGCTCATGTCTTGGCAAGTCTTTTTCTTTCTACCAACTTGTGTTTCAATTGCCTGCTACAGTAGTTCTCTTTCATACAACAGAACTATTCAACTCTGTTTTCTTTTAGCAATTGGCAAGCTTTAGCTACCTATCATTCATGTCACATCTAAAGACACTCAGCCGATAGGCATACCTATGAGAATGTTTTATCTATTTACTCTGTGGTAAAAAATAAGATGTCTTGGCGAAGGTAGCATACCATTGGTCTGTTCACCTGGAGGCCACTGTACGTCTCCCAGGGTGGCTGTTCCCCTTGGTGGCTGCTGCCCGTGTGTGTTTCGGAGAAACCATTAAGGCAAATGAAGGGATGGGAGCTGGGGGCCACGCATCCAGCAGACCCTCCATCGCTGTACTGTCGGCGGTAGGGGTGGAAACGGCCAGGCTGGTCTGACCTCAGCCCTGACCTTTGATACGATCCAGATCCAGTGGTGGCTCCGTCTACTCTGTGTCTCCTGCAGGTGTCCACTGCTGTGTTCCTTCCACTGAAGGGGGTGTTCTCTCGTTTGGGGAAGTAGGCCGCTCTGCTCTCTTCACACTGTGACGTATGGAGGACAAGATGCACAGCACATCCACACACACAAGCAGGGGGATAAGATTAGATTAGATTAGGCCTCATGGAAAATGAACACTTAAAATAAGACAAAGGTGTGACAGTTTTATGCATGCAACTCATATTTACATCAATGTACTGTACTTGGAAGTTACAGTCTAAATCATGCATGTGTTTGTATAGTGGGACAGAGACAGTAGTACAGTTTCAGCATGTATCATGACCTTTTGCTCCATACTCTTTTTTCTTTGGATATAGATACAGTATGAGATGTCAACCAATAGTCTGTGAAAAAGTATGAACATTGAGTCAAAAACAAACCTATTTGAACTTTGAACTGAAGACTGCAAAAACATTAAACATTTCATTAATATTCATAACCATAAATTCATTTCCTGATTTATTTCTCAGGCCTGTTTTGGAGTGAGCATGTCTGCATTATGTACAGCCCCTGCAGAATCTGATCAAACTCAAGTATTTGCAGTCATATATCACATCCCTGAGAGCTGTAATTAATTAGACCTGGTGATGGAAATGTGATTAATGGTGAGATAAAACACATTTCCCTCAGGACATCTTGTCCATGAAAAGGTTCTTTGAAAAACAGTCACGACCTTGTGATCTGCTTGTAATATCTCTCTTGGCAACCAAACAGCTGTCAGCTTCTGGTAAACTCTAGAGCACACAGTATTTGGCGTAGACCAGGTGCGTAGTGAAGGAATAGATGGAGCTAGCATAGGGCCCCAGGTCTGAATTAAAACAAGAGGATGCAGTCCTTTGCCCAAGGGGAACAGCTGGAGTCATTTTGTGTATAACTATGCAAGTATAACAAATGAAGAGGAAGTCAAATACCTCTGACTGTGCCATCTGCTGGCAGGAAGCTCCCACACGTTCGCTGGTGTGTGGGTTAGCCTGGGATGTGGCTGGGGTCTGGTTGCAGCTATGGGGAAAGCTTGTAGTCGAGTCCTTGGACATGTCGCACCCAAGTCAGCTTCTGTAAAGGTCAAAACTTTGGTAAGAGGTTCACTCCAATGATGTCTGTGGAGAAGGCCCCCTTCCTCCTCAGTTTACCGTGCTGTTATCTGATCGTGGTGAAGGTGAGAGGCACGTGGCTGAGGTTCCAGTAAGGGAAACCACATCCCAACACCTTCAACCAAACTCATTAAAAAGGGCAACAAACCATGACGGTTATCTCACACACAGCCAACAGGTATCCCTAAGTAAGATTTTTACTAGGTGAGGGATTGAATGTAGACCCCTATATCACCACTAACTGTCATATTTGATCATTTTATCTTTCCTTGTATATTCTCCTATTTGTTTTACCCGCTAACACTTACCACACTCACAATTTTGGTTTTCTGCGATGTAAGTAAAAAAATTATTTGTGCAAAGTGGTGGAAGGTTACTTTTTTCTGCTAACTCCACCATCTCACCATGGGAAAATTGTAAATAGTGAAAATCATCTGAGATTAAAATAAAAGAAATCCAGGGTTTATCCTAAGGGTTATTCTCTGGATAAGCCAATGAATAATTAGTCTTCTATTGTTTAAGGCTGCTGGTCTTTCTCCTAAGTTTCAATGTCTTATTTTATAAACAGTATTACCCCCATTTATCTTAAACTGAACTGTTGTCTTGTTTCTGAATGTGGCTCAGTTGTCACAGCCCAAGGAAACTGCCTTGCACTTAGAGAGTTTGACTGACACAAGTAATGGACTATGAACAGCTACATTTTCACTTTCATCCATCATGTAATTAGTGAGATCTAATTTCTCTTCTTCATTCTGTTGGGTCAACTGTTGTTTAACGAAACACTGAGAACCCTTGTCATCAGGGTTCTTCCAGATGGGCAAAAATAAAATGAAAATGATCTCAGATTTTTACCTTCTCTGAACATCAGTTGTTTACCACTGATACCATGTACAACTAAGTAACCGAAAATATATACTGTATATCACTGTTGGGATGATTGTTTACTGTCCGGTTTCAATAAAACGTTTTTTTTTCTAAATGATAAACCACACTTAAATCCTGAACTAGGGCTGAAAAAGCATGTATGAACTGTCAAGACACTGTTTCTTGTATTAGGGTCACAGTTAGAGACCGGCTTTACAGTTGTTGAATGAGGGTTCTGTAATAAAAGTGACTCACTCAAGTACTCTTCTATAATTCTGGTTACATTCACACATTGTATCAATCCAAACCTTGAGACCAGACCCGGATGATTTTCATGTTTTTGTATTTGTCTGCTAGACATGTGACTGTGGAATATGGCTTCAAGCAAAAAGTCCATACCTTTTTGAGAAGGATTTATGTCAATTATGCAATTGTGATTAAAGGAGCTAAAGGGCAAGACGTTAATACACAAATGAGCAGTATGCCATATGGAGGAGGCTTGCTGCAACATGTTCAAAACGCCCATTGCAAGGCTGCTTAACCATACTTTTGGATGTTTGATGATAAAACCTCCAGCACAGCTAGAGTGAATCTCCAGATACAAGATTAGTCAGCAACTGTTAGACACTAACAGTAGCTACAGTTAGACACTGGAGGTCAAAAATGCGATGATTTCTCACAAGACAAGAAAACCAATTACTTCTTACATCTGGTTCAGGTGGCATACTTTTCACACACACACAAACACACATACACAGACACAAATCATAGGCCACTCACCACTTGCACTGATTAGGAAATATTGTTAATTGTTGGTACCAATGAGAACAAGTGTCAAGTGATTGATCTAAACAAGTTTGCTAAATTAAAGTGACTACATTACTACATTTAGTAAGTTACTAAATTACTTTCTTTTTAGTCCTAACCACAACAAAGAATATTATCTCGTTTAATAAACATTCTGTAAATCCATACCCAGATGTGATCCAGTGGCAGGCAGTCAGGTGCTGGTTTTATGGTGTGGGTTTGGGTCAGTGTCAGGTGTGCCACTCACAGTCAGGTGGATCCCATGCTAAGGTGCTCCTTTGGTTGTTTTCAGCTCTCAGAAAGCATGAGAACGTTTTCAAACCTTAGCCACACACCCCTTTTTAGATAGAGCTGTCCTTGAGAGAAGGAGGTGCACTCTAAACAGGTGAGGCCCTCCTCCAATCTTTTATAGAGTCAGATTGACAGGATGAATGACTGGAGAAAGAGAGAGAGGGAGAGATAAAAGAATTGTGTCACTGCAGGTAAATTCCTATCCTACACTCTAAGTGAACCAGGAAAGCAATACCCATTCACTGTTATGTTTTATAAACCATGTCCTGACTGAGAGGGCGAGGCAAAGTGATAGATAGACTTGGGGGATGAATTACAGATTGAATCAACTCTAATGTTACAGTAGAAGGTCTAAAGATCTGGTGAATTATCCCTGGATGTCCTTTCTCTTAGAAATAGGGGTTTCTACAGGCTGGAATGCGGCAAAATAGTCAGAAGGGCATTTTATTGAAATGACACCAAACCCAGCTGCCTTCTGGGTAATTAAGCCTGGAGCTGTGGGTTGTCCTCTTTTGCCATATCATATTGTACAGAACAATACTTGAATGTTCTCTTTATCCACAGAGAAAAAAACATGTTCTGAACACGCAGTATTCGTCATCAGTGTGAAGTGCATTAAAAGATAAACATTAGGAAAACATTGCGTCACTACACTTACATCATGACAGTAAGCCTGCCAGTCATGATCATACTTTGAGCCAAATAAAAGGAGTTTTAAAATGAACAGTACGTATAAACTGTGAACTATTATATTTCTGCCTTAGACAATTATTTTCCTTTTTCCAAACTATTCTCCAAACAGTAACCATGCATAGTTTGGCATCTTTTCAACACCTCACCTCTTTACCGACTGACAGGCATTTCAAAAACATAATACAGATGACAGTATGATCAGAATCAGAATTGTGTTTAATCGCCACGTAAGTGTTCACAAACAAGGAATGTACTTTGGTGGGCAGATGCATGAAGTAAACATAATAAACATATTGAATACTGAAATCTTAAAGTGTGTGTGCTATCCTTAAATATACAGGGTTAAATAAAAGGGTTCAGGGTTAAATCACGGCCTGAACTGATTGACGATAATTATTTTGGCAGGATTTTGGATTCAGTAAAAAAAAGTACATACACATGTTCAGTTGATTGTGGGAATGGAATTAAGTTACCTGGATTTACCTCTGCCCATCTTTAGTGCATGTGATGCTTGCGCTGTAATGTGGCGCAGTGGCACACCTGCCAACTTGAGTAAACCTTGAGTAAACAGCTGCCGTTCTGGGCCTTCAGTCTTAACAAATGTACAAATTTGCACCCCACAGCTCGACACACACTCCAATTCCTGCTGTGTCTAAACACCTACAACTACGCACTTAACACAGGCTGGACTGACAACAACAGCCTTTTAAAAAAATGCTTTTTTTTACTAGCTGGATTGTGGTTTTAGTTTTACACAGATACATGGTCAAATGTTCAGACATGTTAGTGAAAATGAGAGATGTTTTAAATACATTTGTTTATTTCTACATCATAATGTTGTTGATACACAGTGTAAGAGTCACTGGCAATTAGCATGGTCACATAAATAGGCTGACAATATGTTATCCTAAAATCAAATTCCACATCTTGGGTCTATTAAATAATGATTTATGAGTTCTTTTGAGAAAATAGGGAAAAAACTTTCCTCAGGGCACTTTAATTCATAACGATATAATTCACTTTGGGATCAAGAAACTTTATACACTTTTGGGGGGGGGGGGTTTGCACTAGAAGGAGAAGTTAAACTGGGGCGTTAGCATGCTGGGGTCTATTCTACAATGAAATGCTACAAATGACTGCTACAACTAAATGTTTATTAGCCATCTTGAGACAAAACATTTCACTTTGGAACTGGAATAAGCCTTTACTTCAAAGTCTATTACAAAGTCTATTACAATTGAAACAGATCAGGTTCAAACACAGTTGTCTTGAGGTAGTTTACCTGGTACAGTAAGGCCAAAATGCAAACTCACCTACTTGATGCACCTATTTGACCCAGATGATGACAAACTTATAAACTGTCCACTATTGAAAAATAAAAGCAACCCATTTATGATTCCACAAGAAATGTTCTTGTCCTTTGAGTGAGGTTCCCATATACTGTTGTGATCACTGGTAGAGTTGTGGCCTGATTAAACAGAAATATTTGATTTCATCATTGTGTGTTTGCATGACCCTTAGCATGCTAGGGTCACCTCGAGGTCACCATTTCCAATCCCTTCTGTACCACTTACAGCAACCCCCTGTTGCTTAAAGCCCCCTGCCAAGGTTCCTCTGAACTAATTCTATTGGTTTCCTTTCATTAATTTACTTTGCCTTCAATCACATTTCCCCCCATCTACTGGTTTGATCGGATTTGCCTTCTGTTCCCTTGGCTCTGTTCAAACCAATTGGGGACCCTTGTCCAAATCCTATCGATAGCAATAGGATTTGTTCCCATTGTAAATTAAGCCATCTTTACAAGAAATATTGTATGTATGGACAGAGAGCAACCACCAAAAATAAATTGATCCCACCCAGGAAGTCCATGTTCCTCTCACATTTGATAATGCTTACGGCATTTCCTGCTATTACTGAACTCTACTGACACCTACTATACAACTGTGTTAGCACCAAATGCTTTGCCACAGTGCACATGCTACCTAGCATATCCCATCTTAAAAAAGGAAGTACAGGGTTAATGTTCCTTCAGAAGCAAGATGGCTGTTCTATTTGTGGTCTGTTTTACTACAGAACTAATAATACAGTACATTGTTTTAATCATAATATGCTACTGACTTTTCTCAGACAAAAAAATGCTATCTGTAACATATTACATATTTGCTGGCATTTTATTTACACAACCTTACATCATAAAATGAGAGGAAAATATTGTAATTATAAATACACCATCATATTGTCCATATTTTCCAACGTGTCTCTTTTTGTCTCTCCTCAGCCTAAACAGATAAGGAAATTCTAGAAAAGGACCAAATGCAACCTCCTTATTTTAGCTATTATAGATTACTCCCCAATATTAAGTGAATTCAAATAAATAAAAACTAGTCTACACAAGCAGTCTTGTCCTTGAATCAATTATTGTTAATATTCCCAAAGATAACACTGTCAAACTGATCATAGAGATAAAAGTTTGATAGTTGTGAAAATAAATACTTTTGTAATATTTGGGGGGCCAGCTTAATGTATCGTCCCTCTCTATGGCCTCTTCTGTACAGCTTCTTGACTCCTGTTCAAGTGGGGGTTGTGACGTTGGCCCAATCAGGAAACGTGTTCAGGTCAAACATAGCCATGCCCCAAGTGTGTAGGGCAATGTTGATGGTCAGTACCCCGACTATGTTTAAAATAAATCCAGCCTTGGCCTGTTTTAGAAAGAACAAAGAAATATGTATAATTTATCTCAAAGAGACTAACCTTTATGAGAAGATCAAACAAAATGTGAAAAAGCATCTAAAGGAAATCAAAATTAAGCCAACTCATAGTAACAGTTCCTTTGAATTGTCAAACACCCTCTAATTTAAACAATACATCCTAAGGCTTTACATTTTAAGGCAGAGCTTTAATTAAAGTATGAACATACAACAAAAGATTGCCCATGCTCTTGCCAATGAGCTCTACAAATAAAATCAAGAAATAAATGGTCATACCATGTCTATGACTTTAAGGTTGCCATGGGAGAAGGCGATGGCATTAGGGGGTGTGGCCACTGGCAGCATGAAGGCCAGGGAGGCACAGATGGTACAAGGCAGCATGACGTACAGAGGGTGCAACTTCATTGCAGTGGCCTGTGGAATGGACAAAGTCACTCAAGGGTCAATGGTTGAAAAATGTGTGGACAACTTAAGTTCTCATAAACTTGTATGGAGTGTGTGTATGTGTGCACTGTACTGTACTGCATGTGTAGGGTCTCACCATTGAGGCCAGTACAGGGAGGAAGAGTGTTGTTGTGGCAGTATTACTGAAACACTCAGTGAAGGCTGCCACCAGCATACACAAGAGGCTGGTGATGGCAAAGGGAGGGATAGACTGGAGAGGGGCTAGACTCTGCCCAAGCCACAGAGACAAGCCCGATGTCTAGACACAGACAAAATGTCCAACACAGTAAATATAAATGGATAAAAGGTTTAAACTAAGTGACTGTAGTCTGAGCAATGGCATGCCGGTTTAAGTAATCAGTAGGGCTGACTAGTAGTGGTCTGCTTTCACTGGTGGAAATGACATGTAATTTCACTGGTTAAATTGTTAATTTAAGCTATCTGTAAAACTATTTTGATACTTAAAAAAACAATTTTGACATGCAGAAAGGACATTTAGTGTAGTCAACAACAAGCAGACACAACATCGTCAGTAGTGCGTATAGTAGTAGTAATAATAATAGCAGACAAAACATAATGAAGACATTGAGACTGTTTGTTGGCAATAACAGCAGGTTAGATGTGCAGTACCTCACTGCCCCTGGCCAGTGCAAATCCTCCTCCCAGGAGTAGGATAATGTTCCACGGCATCTTCTCATGGACAACATCCCAGTTTAGCAGGGCAGGGGGTGGCTTAATGGGACACCCTGTAAGATTCAAAAAAATACATTTAAGTAAACTGATGTTTTACAATGGCAAGATTTGCATTTTATATAAAAGGAAAGGCTAAGGAAACTCAATTTACATTTTGTGTTATTGTTTATTGCTTTTAATGCCTTTTACAATTCTTCACTAGCATAAAGTGCCAGTTTATTCTCAGATGACCTTAAATAATTTATCTAAGCCGTTCCTTTCACGATGTCGTTTTTTAAAGGTGAGAGGTTAAATCTTCTTTACAGGGTTCTGTTCTCATGAATCCTTCACTGTCTTTAAAACCACTCTGTTCCTGAAGAAAACATGTATTCTGAGTAGCAATAACATGGCACCTCAAAGTCTGCTTTAACACTTTAAAAGTGCCTTTAATCATTGTGACACTCCGCTATTTACAAAACACTTTAGTGTGCCACATTTTGAGCAATAGTTTTGACCTTTACGCTTATTAGTTGTGTAACTTAACATAGCTATGCTCAACTTGGGTTACAAAGGACAGAAGACTCATTCATATTGAATAGATCATCATTTGTTAAAGGGAAAGTATATGAAGCAGTATTGTGTTGTACACTGAGGTTGTGGCAGTAATCTGATCTCTTTTACCTCTTCATTGACTTCTTCTCAACCAAGGTCACCAACATCAAATCATCTCAGGAGAAGGTTGAGGGCATTACCAGAGAAGTGAAGCCCTCCACATGTGCAGTTGACCCTATCCCAAGTGACTGTTTACCAGTTCCTCTTCTCTGGCTCAGTTCCCTCACTCTCTCTAGACTGCAGTTATCAGTTGCCTTCTCATGAAGCCCACTCTCAACATTGAGGTTCTGGCCAACTGCAGACCAATAACCAACAAAGCCTTAAACTGTTTCTGATTCTACCTCTCCAACAGGACATTCTAAATAATTGTGTCTCCTTCTACAAGACAGAGAAAAGTTTATTTGGCAAATACTCCTGTAATTATTCCCATACGCACACACAATAATTGACACTTACCATCAATCATAGAGGCTTTCCCACATATTGGCATCTGAGAGGGAATGATGAAGAACAGCGTTGACATAAAAATGGCCACGGTTCCATCCGTGACATACCTTGAGAAGCAACAGAGAAGGAAATTCACATGTTTTACATAAGGTGCGACAAACCTGTACTACCTGTACTATATGTTACCTTTTAAACATTGATTCTGGGATAATATGGCAGTGGAGATTTAAATCTCCATTGAATGATCACGTTCATTTTAGACTAGTCCTAAATATTCTGGCATCCCTTTACATAAGGTTATGTTAATTACCATAGCCAATTGTGTTTTCAAGGCTGTAACACACGTAACAGATTACGTTAGTCAGCACAGCTTTGAGGAAGCAAGTTGAAAAAAAGGCATGAGTCAAAAACTAATTATATGAATCAATAGACAGATTTTTATACACAATATACACTTTGGAAATACTAATCGGAAAAAGTTCACTCACGGTTTGTCTTTGTTGAAGAGGGCAGAACCCCAGCCAGGCATGAACCCAGGTTCCCTGGTGAACCAGAGGAGAACCAACAGCACAAACAGCACCAGCACAGACACCTCAGCGAAGCTCATGCTGCCCAGCTTCTTGTACTCATCCTTCATTACCTGATAGGCCTCTGTGTCACCATTTGTATTTGCACCACAGCCAGAAGACTCCTCAGAGTATCTCTCTGTTCTGTCCACATTGGTGATAATGACATTTACATTTATTTGTTATATTTCATTACGGTTTCCATAATGTGATCAATACCATTTGGTCTTTTGTTTTAAGAATACTAATTGTAATATTGGTAACAACTGTAATTTTAAATGACCCTCTAGCAATAATTAATTATATTATTGTTAAGCCCTTTCATTGGTGATATTTGACTTACTTGAAGCCCAGGTACATGAACTGCAGCCACAACCAGGAAGTCGCCAACATCAGTACCATGTTGGGGAAGGAGAAGCCAAACCAGCTAGCAAAGTTGATTATGTCTCCATTACCTGGGAAGAGTCTATAACGGAAGAAGGGTGCCTCCTTCATGTTAGTTTCTCAAATGTGGCATGTTGTGACACAAACAGCATTTATAACATAATTCACATGCAGAACAATATGCAAATCATGCAAGTTACACTACTGCTGTTTTATGTTTTGCTAGATAAGAGTACAGACCTATCTTGTTGCCTTTAAAGACATTACTTGTGGTCAAATGGTTAGGATTTGACATTGCAGGCATTGTTAGAAGTGAGAACTTACTCATCAACCTGCCCTTTGAGGATGAGGTTGGGTGTGGTTCCAGTGAGGGTGGCGGTCCCTCCAATACTGGAAGCATAACACACACTCAGACTCAGGCCTTTGGACAAACTCAGATACTTTTGCTCTCTCTTCAGCCTTCTCTGCTCTGCCTCTGGGCTCTCCTTAGTGCTCACTGTGGAGAGAGAACCAGTCTCACGTGCATCCAACGACACAGAACAGTACAAAATGTAATGAACTCAAAAGCACATCCTCTAAATATCTGAGTTATCTGAGTGTCCTTCACTATAAATATTAGGCAGGCATACATGATTGATGGTGTTATTCCAAGGAACTAACTTAATTTACCAAAATTGACACAATTCTTCACAGGCTTAGACTGGACAATATCCTTTGCAATGTCGGTATCATCTCTATTATCTGCTTGTAAAAACATAAAATGGTCTTTTTGGAATAATACGTAATAATGCCCAATACGCACACCACACACAATGATAAAGGCACACGGACACACTTTCTACACATGCCCCTCCCCTGACAAACATTCAACCCCCTCCTCCCCACTCATACGTATAATGATGTTGCTGTCTTTAGGCTGGAACTCCTTGCTGGCTTGGTCTTCCGTGGTGTTGTCCATCTCGAAGGCCTGGTTCTCAAGGCCTTCAGGCCCAGATTTGGAAGTCACCAGGTCCATCTCCCTCTCCTCCGCCTGGGCCTCTGTGTCAGATAGCTGCTGCAGCACAGCGCTGGTAATGGGCAGCATCATGGCCGTGGAGGCTGTGTTACTGATCCACATGGAGAGGAATGCAGTGGTAACCATGAAGCCCATCATCAGACTGGGGAATGGACAGTAGAGGGGGAAGGTAAAGGCAGAAGGAGAGGGGAGCAACAATGCAGAATGAAAGGTACGAGGGAAGGGTTGGAGAGGAAAAAAAATGGTAAGATGAAGAAGAGAAGACAAGTATTTTATAAATAATCTGTTCAGTAACCATGACAAAGAAGTAATTCAATGTTCAAAAGGACTATCGATTAAGAGAGGGTCTCACAGAGCCGGTTTCACCCCAACTAAAAGCAACACACGAAGAGCAATCCTTTTGTGTAGGTTCCAGTGCTCCACAGCGATGGCCACCAGCAGCCCACCGATAAAAAGCATGTTGGAGTCCTTTAGGTACTGAATACACACCTTCAGAGCAAATATCAGTTGAGTATAAGATTTGAGAAGAACACCAGAAATGTTAAACGCTAAGATTTGCTTAGATGAGGCACACCTCACTTGACTCCATGATGCCCATCATGGGGAAGAGGATGACAGGCAGCAGGGCGGTGATTGCCAGGGGGATGCACTCTGTGCACCAGAACACAGCCATCAAGATGATCACATAGCCACAGCGAGATTCCTGAAATGAAAGAAAGTGTAGTACTGCAGTATTTGCTGCAGTCTTTCATCTACATACTTGTCAATGCTGCTTATGTGTAGTGTTTCACATTGAAACAATACTTGATTCCTGTTAATCACAGATAAATCCTGAAGTATTGCATAAAAAAGAAAAACAACCACAGACAATGCAGTACATAATTTAGGAGTAAATGGATATTTTAGTTGGCAGTTATGGTTTGACCTAAACAGGATGATGCTATAAATGTGATACATTCTCAGATATGTGTTGATTTAAAGACAATTCTTACATTTCCGGGAGGAGAAAGTATGCCAGAGTATGAAGATATGATATATATTAAAATCACACAGACACACATACAAAACAGGCACACAAATTACAAATCTTACCAAGCTTGGAATGATCAGGGGTAGAGGTAGAATAAGCAAGGGTGTGAAAAATATTATCAGATAATTCAGATATTTCCAGAGCCATCTGAGGAAGAAAGCCATGATCACAGTCTTCTACGGAAATCCCTGGTATTGGAAAGAGAGGCGAAGATATCGAGGAGAAAATGTAATTGAAGTGGGGAGAATCGTTTTACGAGCTAATTGGGGACACTACTGCACTGTTTAAGAGAGAGGCCAGTAGATACAGGAGCAGCATAAACTGTTTTATACAGAGACTTTGACTTTTTAACTAAGGGAGCAGACAAGGGTTGAAAAAGAAAATTATGAGTGCTTAGAATAGTACAAAGGTGAAGTTACTTTAGGGGATTGTCATTTTGATATTTTGTCTGAACATGCACTCATGCACTCATACTGGTTCACACACACACAGAGCTACATTGGATCTCCTGTCATTTTCTAAATGAATCTGAGGATGCATCTGAGGATCCGTCACAAAATAGGGTGTGACCTTGTTCATGAAATAACATACCTGTCCAGTATTACATATACCCCGGGCCATCACATGGATATGATTCATGGGGCCCATGGCTTGGAGGGGGCCCATTACTTTGTGGGGTTTCATATGTCTGTAGCATTGACTGGGCCTGGGCATATATTTTGTCCAGGTGCCCAGGCTTCCTAGGAACGGCCCTGCATTTATCCCCTCCTCCCTCTATTCAATACATTTCATGGCAGAGAAAAAGGCCATCTCTGGATTAACTCAAACGTTATTGGCCAGGAAATTGACAATTTTTCTCCCACAAATTGAAAATGTTGAAAAACATCTGACCTTTTTGGAGCCAAATGAAACCCCTGAACTCAATCTGCCATTAGCTTTGCAGGAATGTCATCACATGCATAGCCTTAATTTCCATGCAACATCAATAGCGTTGGTGTCTTCATACAGTCTTAACGTCCGGAAGGTAGTGGTGGGGTCATGTGTTAGGTTTTTAAATAGTACAAAGGGCCGCCAGATAAGCGAGATAACATATTTGAGACCTCAGCCATAAGGATCTCATTTATCATACCTTGTTAATTTATGACACTGCCGGAGGCTAAATGCAGAGAAACCAATTAATCTATCACCTGCGTATTTTATTTGCCCATCCCACTGTCAGGTATTCTGAGGTTAAATCAGAATGGAAACTACACTTAGACCACCCCATTTGCTCAATTTGGACATATTCCTATAAAACTGTACTGAATTGTGTTTACAAAAACAAAATTCCTATGGATGTCAGTTTATTCTTAGAACAAGCAATCCTTTAAAGTAGGCTACAAATGCAGGATTTTAAAAAAAGTATCTATAATATGAGAACATTTTCTGATATGAGATTTGTTGGTTGGTCCAAAAGGAAAATTTCTCCGCGTTGTTTCAGAGATGACCCTATAAAAATCCATACAAATATTAAAGTGGACTCCTGGATTACAGTTTAAAATACCACAACAAAATTGTCTTTACATGAGATTAACAAGAAGAATTGTAGTTCAAGGTTTGTCCGGTTGAGGCCATTCCTTGTATTGGGATCACGTGTTGATTTATGGTTCACAGTTGCGGGTTTATGTTCGACTGTAATTTGGGCTGTAATTTGAAGACGGTTAACAAAGGGATTTTGACCAGAAAAACCCTACTATTCTAAAGTGTATAGAAACAGGCTGCAGTTTATGGAAGTTTAAGGTATTTAAGATTATGTCGGAAAGACAAACGAATTTCTCAGAAATCGACTAATCTTTCAAAATAATTAGAAACTGTAAACTATGGATGATTCAGACACCACAGCAATTCTGCCAGATGATACTCTATCATATCGGAACGGTGAAACCTCGGACAAGGACTCATTTAACCACCACGACGAGGCTAAAGAAGAAAAGAATAGTCCGCCGTACGCTTGCCCCCTTTCAGTTTCCGTAGAGCCAGTGTTATTTCTCTCCATGTTTTCGCTGGCGCTGCAGATGCCACTATCTACGCAGTACTTGTGGGACCGGATAAGTGAAGACCTTGGTTACAATGGCTCCAAGGCAGGGGGATGTGGCAACACGTCTGGAATCCCTGATCCACTTGAAAAGGTATATAGCCTACTATGAATAGGTAAAGTCATATATTAAATAGTTAAAGAGACTTGAGAATTGGAAATTTGCAGTATGTGGCTTTGTCAACACCAATGAAGACTTATCTGTTAGCCTTTGTTAATTTTCAGCCCTCCTTAAACCAGAAGGTTACATTTCCCAATAATTGCTCTGCACACTTATGTCTCCCATTGTTGCTCATTAGACTTTACTCTCTTGTATCAGGAAGTGGAGACCATGACTGCTCACTGGAACCTCTACATCAACCTGGGGGGGTTTGCTGTGGGGCTGTTTGTGGTGACATTACTGGGCTCCTGGAGTGACCTCAGAGGGCGCAGGCCGGTCCTCATCCTACCCAGCTTGGGAATGGCACTCCAGGCCTCCATTTATTTGCTGGTGATGTACTTAAAGCTACCTGTGGCCTGGTTCCTCTTGGGCAGACTGCTCAGTGGCCTCTCAGGGGACTTCAACACCCTCCTGGCTGGCTGCTTTGCTTATGTAGCTGACACCAGTGACCGAGGCTCCCGCACTTTTAGAGTGGCAGTGTTGGAGGCGTGCCTGGGCTTAGCAGGCATGCTAGCCAGCATCATCGGAGGGCAGTGGCGGAAGGCACAAGGGTAAGACTACAACAGACTTTAGTTACAGTGTAATATACTGTATTTGGTACCATTTGTAAATAAGGGGACTTGTTTTGGCATTGTCTCATGTCAGATATTGCGGCAACTCCTTGTTCTCTGATGTTCATTAAGGATGTCTTAAAATGACACTCAAATGCCTTCTTATGGAGAGAAAAAAGCAGCTATGCTCTCTTTTTTTATTTCAGGTACATAAACCCTTTCTGGCTAGTCCTGGCCACCAACCTGGCTTCTGCTCTGTACGCTTACCTGTTTGTCCCAGAGTCTGTGACCCCTGACTCCAGTGCTAAACTCTTCACCCCACGTCACCACCGGGCAGTGTACCGCCTCTACTCCATTGGGGGATGCACAAACCAGGTTGATGGAAAGTTCCATCGCTACAAGTTGTGGCTCTACACTCTATGTTTCTTCATAGTAGTGACTGTGCACTTTGGCAGCAGGGAGCTGTTTGTGCTGTATGAGCTCAGTGCTCCTCTGTGCTGGGGCTCTGGTCTGATAGGATACGGATCTGCAGCCCAGCACCTGACCTACCTGAGCAGCCTTCTGGGGTTAAAGGTCATGCAACACTGCCTGGAGGACTCATGGATAGCCCTGGTGGGTCTGGCATCCAATATAGCTGGCCTGGTGGTCATCTCAGTGGCAAACACTACAGTTCTCATGTTCACAGGTAATATGGTGTTAGAAAGGTGGCTGAACTTTAGCTCCACATTTTGTACACACAATGATATTCTATTGCTAGCTCAGCTGGTAATGGTTCACCACCTTGGACTTTAGGCCTGTGAGCTCACATGCTCTCGAAGGTGGAGATGAGTGTGTGATATATAGTATGTGCTAATAATCAACTCCCTCCCCATAACAAAGATATTGGATTTGAATAATTACTGACCAATGAGACTGGGTTGTAGCCAAAGGGTAATAGTAATTAGCCACAATCGCTTTTGCTGTATTGGTGGAACACCAGAGTGCTGAGTATTGTGTTTCTCATTTGATTAGGATATGGGGTATGTTTTTTTGCCATGGCATCCACTCCAGTCCTCAGGTCAAAGTTGTCAAAGTTGGTGGGCCCTTCAGAACAAGGTAAGTCAGTGCCTTGATAAACTGTTTGCTTTTGGGTCTGAAAATGAGAGATTCTAGACTAATCTGATATTATCGAATGCATGTGTCTCGTTATGTCTAGATTGGTATTTCATGGATAGTTATTTTTGTGACTTATGGATACTGCCATTTGAGTACGTAGTTATATATATATATATATATATATATATATATATATATATATATATATATATATATATATATATATATATATATATATATATATATATATATATATGATCAATGGAAAAGCTAAAAACACCTTTCTATGCTGTGTTTCTGTCTGCTAGGGGCCCTGTTTGCCTCTGTGGCCTGTGTGGAGGGGCTGTGTTCTCTTGTGGCCAGTGGTGTCTTCAACTCTCTCTACCCAGCCACCCTGCACCTCATGAAGGGCTTCCCCTTCCTCTTTGCTGCCATCCTCCTCCTCATCCCAGCAGGGATCATGGGGTGAGTGTCAGCAGTGGTTATAACAGAACAAGAAAGATTATCTCTGATTATTTTTGTCATGTCAATTCACATTTTATTAAATTTCATTATACATTTTAAAAATGTTTACTTTTCATGTAGTTTGTGAACAAATACAATTTAATATATGTCGTATATCCAGGATGCTGGAGTTCCAGAGTCAAAGAAGAGACACAAGAGATGATTTAACAACATCCTGACAGTGAAAAATCAAGGAATCAAGGACACATCAAAGAGAAAAGAAAAATCTTTTTTGTCTTTTCACTAAAGTAGCTCTTGGAAAGTCAGCAGAGAGTTATTGGATTGCACAAAGGGGGGATTCTGTAGCAGCGAAAACCAAAGACCCCAAACCCCTCGACTGACATTACATACATTGACTGAATCAGTACTGTATATCTTGTAATATGAGACAGAGATTGTGTGCCTTTTTTAATACATTTATTTTATCTCAAATCCCAATGTAACGTGAACTGAGGCAAATGCAGAGGCAATACTTTCTAATCAATCATAATGCAATTTTTACTCACATCCTGTTTTACTTGTTTAAAATCAGAAAGTGCTGACTGAGCTCTAACAGTGAACTGATATAGAAACCGAGGGATAAAGAAAAAAGTCATTTGTTAGGGATGACTGATTAAATGTCAAGTAATGAAACTGATATTTCTAAATTGTGGTAGCATTTACAGCACAGGGAATCACTTACAGGTGATGACCACACTTCCCATTGACAAAAAAATCTTGCTCAGGCTTTTATCTTGTAAAAAATACTCAATATCCAAAAACAAGCGTTAAAAAAACTCCAACAAATGTGAAATTTAATAATGCAGTCATGATATTGCAAGGTTAGTGAATAGATCAAACTCTGTCAAACATGTCCAGACTCAACCATTAATATTACTGGGCATATGGCCTTTCATTGGCTTTCTGCTGCAGTCTGGGATTACTAAATTTCAATGCTGCCCGTACCATTGACAACACTGATGGTCCCTCTGAAACTCCCTGATGTACCCTTATCGAACTACATGACAACCCAGGAGCACAAGGCCACAGCAAACACACACTCTTTCACACACACCAGGTCAGGCCACAGTATCAGAAGAAACGTGATCTTCCATAACTGGTTTAAAGGGCTCAAGGGGAGAGGATAGGTTAACAATGGCAGCAACACTGTCACACAGTATTTTTTTACATACATGATTTATCAGGATCCCACCTCCTGGCCTGGATTTTCCTGTGTAGTATACATTTTGTAATTTTTTCATCAAGTGCAATTAATTTATAGTTACCTGATGAAGTATTTAAATTGTTTATATATTTTCAACGATTGACTTTAAAGTATTTTTGCTGATTGAGAATGTGATTTACGGTCCTTAATGTAATTTATTGCACTACAAATAGAATACTCAGGGTTAATTTTGTTTCTCACGTGTCTTCAAATGATAGCAAACAATACAATCATTATTTGGTAAAAAAAATGTATGTATTTTATTATATTTGCACACCTGTATTGAGCAACATACACACATAAGGCATAACAAATGGTGAGCCGTTTTCTGCAGCTTTTGACCGGATTGACATCAACCTGTCACCACACATCTTTTGATTGAACAATAACTGATAGCCTACTGACTTATAAATTTACCATAAATCTTTGCACACTTTAATCAGATTTACTACTAATCAGAGACTGCTTCTTATCATAGAAGGAGTAGAATGTTATGTTTTTACAGATATTTCACAGACATTATTTAGATAGGTGTTTGGCTGCTGCATTGATAAGATAAATCATTGTAGTGGGATAGTGCTGGCTGGTACTTCTGTAGTTGGCGGCTCCAATACAAATATTGACCAACTCAGGCAGGTTAACAACTATCAAGGACTCATAATTATACCTTGAACAAGGGAACCACAAGTACAGTAAATATTATGTGGTTAACTGAAACAATGTTTTACAACATATTACGGCTTTCTTTTACGAGACTGATGGACTAATCCTGAAAAGCAACACCTCAAGGTATCTTTAGGTGTTCTGAAGCCAGATGTTCTTGGAACAGTGAGAGTCTAGGAGAAAGAAGCTATAAAACTGTTGATATTGCCTTAGGCTCACTGCATGGTCTGTATCATGATTGTTTATAAGGAATCTATGATGTTCCGTATAGATTCTGTATACTTTGCTGGATTAAACTAACTGCAACCACCCTTGAGGCCCCAATAGCCATGTCCAGTCACTGCATAAGATGACTCCACTTGCTTTCCATCATATCCCAGAAATGAGCCAAGAAGCATGCTGGCTTTCATTTCAGCACTATGACAGGAAACAAATGAAATGAAACTGTGCACACACAGCATTTTTTGTAATTGGAACACAAGAGACTTGTACCTTTAAGGCAAATAAAAACTGATAAAGAAACGCAATATAAGTTTGTTGTTAACACTTATAGCTGCAATGTTACATAGAATGACATAGCAGTCAGGAATGGAGAGTCAAAATGGATAATGCTGGCTGTCAGAGTTAGCAAACATAATATTAGACTGTTTATTTCCTGAGAAAAACAGTTGACCTGATCACACATATTTCATTACCATAGTTCAGACTTTTTCATAGACTTGTTCTCAAAATCATAGTTAATTGTACAATTTTCATAATTGTACAATTTTCATAATGTTTTATGTGAATAGAAGGACCCCAGGAAGACTCCAGTTAAACCACACGGCCAAGCATGGTGTCTAAAAGCTCTGGGCCGACAAGATAGATATAACAACATCTGAATACCTATTCATTTCTTTAATTGGACTAGAGTAACATTTATATTGGGTCTGTGGCTGAGAGTGAATAGCTTTTCGTCATTAGCATATACTGCAATATCATTAGCATATAACAGCCTTGTTGTGACATGCACAGGGTGGGGCTAGGTGTAGAGGTAACCAAGACAATTCTCTTTTTGGAATCATTGACAGACAATTGTTTTATGCCATCTCTTAGACAGAGTTTTGTAACTCTACGTCTACTTTTGCTTGGACCCCTTTGAGCTCTCAGGGCAGTCGATCTGGTTTTGATTGGTGTTGCCTTTAAGAAAGCGCAGGATCTTTTCAATGGTGGCTTCCTGGTACTCGTGGGACCACCTGGGTGGACAGGTGAGACAGGAGAGAAGTGATTGACAGTTTGACCTGATATTGAACCTATTGGAGCTGAGGGAAAGTGGTGTTTTACATAACTTTTATAAACATAATAATTTCTTTTAAAATTACTTTTCTCTAGTAATAAACATTCCAGTAATACTTTATTTTATGATTTGTTGAGCACAAAAGGAAAGATTGAATTCCAACTCAGCCTTTTGTAATCTCTCTGTGACTTACTTGATGCCATTAAAGTTGAGAATGGTTCTCATGTCCTCAGGCAGACAGTTGGGGTCAGGCCACACAAAGTTATCTGTGACAGGAACTATGTTCTTTTTTCCTCCCAGGGCAGTGACAATCTCCTGCGGATTTGATCAAATAGCAATAAGTCAACTCAGTGAACATGGAATGTCTACACAGACACAAACACATGAACTGCCTACATGTAGACATGAAATGTCAAGACATGCATTTGACCTTGTGCACCCAGTCCTTCATGCCTGTGTCACCGATGCATTTGTCAAGGGCGTTGGCGGATAGCACCAAGATGAAGTTACGTGCCCGCTGCACACTCTGAATAAGCTTGTCCTCAAATTTGCCTGCCTCCAGTTTCTCAACGTCGATAAAGACGCTGAATCCTCTCACCTGAAGGTGCACCTTCAACAGGCTGAGGGAGAGAGAGAAAGAGAGATCAGATAATGTAGCAGGGCATTCCAGAAACTTCAAGATAACCCTTCTCTTTCATCTCATCGCTACATACTAGGCCTCTCCCCAGAAACCTTCCATGTGTCCCTGCTCCCCGTCCTCCCCCTCAGTCCTCAGTCCTAACCTGGCCAGTTGAGAGCCAGTAGTCCTTCTGTAACTGATAAAAACGTCTGGTCCAGGTGGTTGGGCATCAGTCAGGCAGGGTTTGAAAGGCTGACGCATGGTTGCCAAGATCCGGGCACGGTGGACACCGTTCTCTATGTGACAGTCAGAAGAGAGCTGCTGGTCGGTGAGGTGGAGGAGGCTGTTGCGGTCAACGCCCGACTGCACCAGGCCATAGGTGTATTGGCGGAAGCGTGGGTCCACTTCCGCAAGCCAGTCGGCCATGTTGTTGGGGTCACATGTGGAGTAGTTGGCGTAGGTCTTCAGCACGCGCAGGTCTCTGAGGAACCTGATGGACATGACAGAGTGGTAGGGGAGATGGTAAATTGGAAACACAACTGAACTACACAAAGTCAATCTTCCACACTGACATATAGGATCACAGACGGGTAACTGAATTCTCCCCCATCAGTCCTTTACTGCAGCCCAGGCTAGCCTCCAGATTATATCAGAGATTGACCTCTTGCGTGTGAGTCCTGTTGTCATGCCCAAGTCAGCACTCAGATCCTGGTCTGTGATATTCAACAATAGATCTCCATCCACTTGTAGCTCCTACATATGCAGAGACATAGTGGAGTGGTGTTAGATGATCACATTTATCACATTTAAAGAAAGAGTTTTTGATATTTCCACTAGATGGAAATCAAGCATTGGCTTTATTTTCTGGGGCCTGTTAGGAAGACTGGATATCACGGTTTGAATGTTTCCTCTATGCTTTATGTCCTTACATAGCCTATAGGTAGCATTCACATGAACACCCGCTCAACACAAACACACACCTGGAAGCGGTCACTATAGGCACTAAAGCCAACTTGCTGGAGCCAGGTTTGCACCTCCCCACTCTTCCAGTTAGGAACGGATGACAGGATACGCCTCGGCACATCCTCACCCATCGCAGACAGGGCCCGCTTGGCCAGGGCACAGGCTGTCCCATTACTAGAATACATGACAATCCTCTTCAGGCTCTGGACCGCACCAATCTCCTGGAATATCTGGTGGAGAGGGGAAACAGAGTAGAAATAGTTTGATTTCATTGTATTCTCATGTAATTTCCCCACAGAGCCAGTCACAAACAACTTGTTATGTAACGGGTAAATAACCTTATCAGTATCAGTCTTTTCCAACTTGTTCATTTGTGACATGGTCTACCTTGGTGTTGCGCTGGCGTGACTTGATGCTGGTCTCAACACACAGATAGAAGGCAGCTATGCACTTCCCCTCCAGCCTGGTCCCATCCAGCAGGGGCAGGAGCTGCTGCAGGTCTGCCGCGGTGCGTCCCTGCATGCTGTGCTCGCTGTCCAGCAAGCTGCGGGCAAATTCATCCGGGTCCAACGATGCGATAAACGGCTCCACCAACTCCAAAGTCCCGGACTTAACCACCTCTTTCTCGATTTCCCGGTTAGCTGCTAGCACGGCAACGGCCAAGCACGAATGGAAACGAATAAGCTCATCCTCTTTGGAAAAGGCTAAAGGGAAAAGCCACTCCGCAGCCTGTTTCTCTATCATCAACCGCTGGCAGCGGTGGCCGCCGTACATGGCACAGTTGGCGAGGGCCACGGCGCAGTGGCGAAGCACAGTGGGGTCGGTGCCTCGGCACCAGAACAGAAGTGCGTCCAGACCACCGTTGGCGATGAGCTGAACTGACGTCTCCTCCGTGTGTTTGAACATGTGCTCAAGGATGCCGGAGACACTGCGAGCGAGCTGCGCATCCTCCTGTTCTCGTGTCAGGTTGAGAATGACTCCCAGGCCCATTCGTGCCACATAATCTCTAGAAACAAAAGGAAACACATACGGTGACACCATTAAACCTTTTTTAACATGAGCAACTCAGGATTTTGTCATAGGGATCATATTTCATAAGGATCATATTAAAACATGCAGCAGCTGAGGTTTTAGTAAGCATACTATACACATTATTTGAGGAGGAAGTACTAACACAGGTATTTTTGTCTCCAGGTCAGATAGCAAATCTATTTAGACACCTGTTCTCGGACACCAGGATCTGCTCCAGTAGCTTGGCAGACTCGTAGGTGATTTCCACAGCAGGTGTCAGGAGAAGCTGCAAGAGCAACTCCAGTCCTCCATCTAGCCTTATTCGGTTGCACATGTCCTCAGCCACCTGACGGCCCACTGTAGGTAAAACCCAGGCCTCCTCCACTAATTGATATATCTCTGCTATTGCCCTGCGGGTCTCGTCCAAATCCGAGGTATCTTTGGCAGATTTTAATGTTTTAATAGCGGAGCGCAGCGATGGGAGAGAAGAATCCAATACCGCCTGGACGTCTGCGTGGATACCTGGCGAGACCGCTTTTGGGTCTGTGGTGCCAGACCTCCGGGTCTGCAGACGGCTGACATACTCCGGAACTGAGAGTCTTTCGGAGCTGAACATGAAGAAATGTCGATAGAGCCTCCAAAGGAAAACGGTTAGGGATATGAGCATCTACTGAATATGTCTGTCAGGGTATGAGGGCTATTCGCAGAACCCAATCAATACTCTGTAACTGATGCAAATAATCAGTTCCTAAGAGAAAGGTACTGTTAAGCAGTGAACTGTTTTAAGGCCTACACTCAAACCAAATCCACCAAGACAGAGTTGTCCTCTAAACCGTAGCATTCATTACAATGACAGCCTGCACCAAATTGCATCATCACGGATGTGGTCCTTGAAAACAAAGGAGAAAGACTTACACATCTTGCAATATTGACACACTTTAGCACTTAACTCTAAATGCCCTCTCCTCTTCAGTCTCAGAACCTATTTGGATCAAACCGTCAAAAACCTCAAGACGAACAACAACACAAATCCTACATCCGAAATTAGATTGCTTTAAGCCAGTGATTTGCTTAAAATAAACAGTCGTCTCGTCTTTGAAAGACTATTCGCACCGGATGACGTTTTCCGGAGGAGTTGGTTATTATTATACACAGCTCGATTGTTGTGTCCCTCGTCCGCGTAAATTGAGGCTACCAAAACAAAGAAGCACTGTTCATCATAACATTCCTCCCTCACATTCCCTTTTTTGCTGAATAGTCTCACGTTCTTAATGTACACTAATATTCATAACAGTTTTCTTAAAATAACCACAGCGTTTTCTCATTCCCTCAACAGCATCTTCGAGCATCCTCCGCCCATCGCCTTTACGTATAGTAGACTTTATGTCTCCCTCAGCATCAAGAGCCCTCACCCTGCCCTCTCGTGGTTGCATGTGGACCAACAGGAACAAACGACAATATTGTCGAAATTCACTGTACAATGCACGACTCACGAGTACGAATACACACAAAAACGCTTTGGAATTGTTCAAGATGTGTGTTTTTTTAAATAGTTGCATGCAATGGTTTGCTTTGTTCTACACTATAGCGTAACTGATCAGCAGGGCCAGCCCGAAGCAATAAACAAGCTATAGTTCATAAATATTTGTTCCCCCCCCCCCCCCAAAAAAAAATGTTTTGCCAATCAAAGGGCCCCCTACACAATTTCTGTTTAGGGACCCCAAAACCCAATGACCCGCCCTGCTTATCAGCACCAAAACCACGCATTGATTATTGAAGCACAAATGGAGAAAATAAGTTCAAACTCTAAGAGTGAGTCATGTGTTGGAAAAGAAGGAGCTTTAAGGGTGATTTTAATTGTTATATTGTGTTTTTGTTTTGTTTACAACTACAGTCCAGCTTTAACTGAAAGGACCTCTGTTACAGTTTTACTCTGCAAAGTCAGTCTTTTCTCATTACCATGGTTATTTTTAAATTCTGTATCTGGAGCCTGTCATAGTTTTACGCAATACCTATACACCACTTTACCCCCATAGCAAAACACATGGAACTGCACTGACCTACTTTGTTGCCAGAGTATATATAGGGTGACCATTTTATGTTTAATTCTCTTTACTAACAAATTACTTCAATCAAAGAGACCAACTACTTCCTCAAGGAAAGGGAAAATTCAAACCCACAAAGATTTCACTTTTCACTGTGCCCCTCTCATTCCACGAAGTAATTGCTTAAGCAGACCTGTTCAAAACAAAGTTTAAGTCAACATACAGAAAGGTTCAATGACCAGTGGCCAATGATTAGGTGTGCACAGTCCAGGAGCCCTGCATGTCCACCTCTCACTACACTCTTATTCTCAAGTGAAACAGCATGAAGTTGGGGCTGATTCTGCTGCTAGCCACATTGGCCATTGCATTTGCTGCAGAGGGTAAGTTAATTCATTTTTAGTTTAAAAAGAAAATTGTGTTGTTGTCTTTACATTGACAGGATCCAAATGAAGGCGGAAATGAAGAAAAAAGCTGTTTATTAAATTGTTTTTTACAAGAATTACTTGGTGAATTCTTTGATGAGAGTACAGTATATCACATCCTTATTCCCTTATGCTCATTGGATGATACACTGGAATCACAAGTGATGTTGTACAGGTCCCTTTCTCAATCCAACTTTTGTCAGCGAACTCATTCATGTCTGCACTATCTTAAGAGTCTTGCATGGGCCGCTGTGAGAATGGCTTTGACGCTCAGAAGAGCTGCCAGTGTGACTCCATGTGTCGGTATTACAAGAGCTGCTGCCTGGACTTTGAGACGGCATGTCGTATGAGAAGTAAGAACCTTGCCTTGTACCTTTACAAAGATCCACTCTTGGTCACGTTGATCTGAAAAGAATGTAGAGTTTTCTATTTAAGTGTTACTGATATAATATTTTGTCAATTCAGCTCGAGGAGACACATTTGTCTTTGCTGAAGACGACGAGGAGTCTGTCGACAGCACCCCCACTTCAATTGCCACCATCAACCATACCCCAACCGTTGACTCTGGCTATTCAGGCCATCAACGTGGGCCAAGACGCCATGACAGTGTGGTTGCTTTCTCTACTACTCCTGCCACACAGGCCTCCCCAGTAACAAAGACAACCACAGCTCCATCAGCTATCAAAGTCCCTGATACACAGGAGGAATCTCGGTCACCCCAAGGTCCAACTGCAGAGTCCCACGTCCGACCGAACGTCCCCACAACTGTGAAGTCACATATCAAAGTAAATGTCCCGACAACTGAGAAAGATCCCAGGAGGGAAATTTTATTGAGACCAAATCTGGCAACCCGAGAACCAACAACAGGCCCTGTCACAACCACAGAAAGAGTGACCACCACCAAAGCTCCAGACCCAGATGCGGAGGCTTGTAGCGGCCGGCCCTTTGACTCTTTCATGCAGATGAAAAATGGCTCAATCTATGCCTTCAGAGGTGAGGCTGGGGACAACTCTTTTAACAATCAGTGACTAGTCATTCACAAGTGATCAGTTAAATTAGATGTTTGTATCTAGGTCCAACAAAACATTGGTTAATTCATTATTAATAACTCAAATAGATTTTGTTTTGTCAGTATATTATTGTACTTAAAATGGATGGATAAATACAGTAGGTTGCGAGAAGACAGCATTGCTTACAGCTGTGTGTCCCATACAGGGGAATACTTCTTTGTGCTGGATGAAAAGTCTGTGCTTCCTGGCTACCCCAAACTCATCAAGGATGTCTGGGGAATCAAAGGGCCAATTGACGCTGCCTTCACTCGAATCAACTGCCAGGGCAAAACCTACATGTTCAAGGTGGGACACACTCTATATGTATAATTCAACTCTAACATGTGGGACATTTCATTGGTATAAACATTTACGTGTATGTGTTTTGTTGTGAATGTTATTACCTTGACTCAGAATGGATAAGGTGCTTATAAGAAACTGCCTATCAGAGGGACACTGTGTTGCCAGTTTTGTGCTTCTGATTGTGCTTAATGTTTACAAGAGCAGAGTACAAGTGTTAATCGTGAAATTATCAGCTTAACACAGACAAAAAACAATCAATGCTGATCAAAGGTAATGTTTTCATCACAGAGAAATCAATACTGGAGGTTTGATGATGGCGTATTGGATGAGGACTATCCCAGAGACATTACTGTGGGCTTTACTAAGATTCCAGACAACATAGATGCCGCCTTTGCCATGCCAGCCCACAGTCACCATGGCAAAGAGAAGGTGTACTTCTTCAAAGGTCTGCCACATCAGAATTTTTTTGTAAGCCTAGAGGAAAAAAAGACAATTTATATTAAAAATGCGACTATTGAAAAACAGCTATATCACACATCATTTCTAACCTTAACTGACAATGAGGTTTACATTTATTTATTTCTCCATAAACTGTACAGTCAAAGTATTATAAAAAAGGTTTTTCATATACAACCAGAATTGTATAAAAAAGATGTACAATGATAGTAAATATGTAATTACATCCTGTGTATCTGTGTTTTATCAGGTGACCAGTACTACCAGTATGAGTTCCTCCACCAGCCATCTCACGAGGAGTGTATCAGCATGTCAGAGAGGTCCCCCTCTACCCTCTTCCGACGCTACACCGATGTCTACTACAACAACTGGGAACCCTTTTACCATGAGCTCTTTGGAGGCAGTGAGTAATTGTTTGTGTCTATCCTTCTGTGTACATGGTTATGTGTGAATATGCGTTTTTATTCATACCAGCAGCTTAACGTCTTACTTTTCAGCTGTAGGCTTGTAGTGTACATTCTTCTCCATCTCTTCTCGTACCCTCAGAGCCCATCCGTCATGATGGGCACCACTTCATCAACAAGGACTGGGTCGGCATCAAGTCACCTGTGGATGCTGTCATGGGGGGCAGGATCTATGTTGCCCCATGGGTCTCTCCCCCTCGTCGCAATAATGACCGACGCCCAGAGGGCAACTACCGCCCCACCCAGCAATGGGGGCAACAATGGGGGCAACAGTGGGGGCAACAACGGGGGCAACAGTGGGGTCGCCGCAGACAAAACCGATCCCCTTTCTGGGAGTCTATGGCTGAAAGAGGTATGGACATGGGCCAGGGCTTCGCTGAGAGAGGTATGGACATGGGCCAGGGCTTCGCTGAGAGAGGTATGGACATGGGCCAGGGCTTCGCTGAGAGAGGTATGAACATGGGCCAGGGCTTCGCTGAGAGAGGTATGGACATGAGGCTGACAGAGCCGGAGATAGCGATGAGGGAGAGGTTGGGGAGCAACTTGGGGTTGCGTCAGGAGCAAGACTGGGACCAAGATCAGGATCGACGGAGAGATTACGATTATCGCAGACACTATGAGAGCGACAGCTATTACTCCAGATATCCCACTGCAGAAAGACACTACTGGGAGCTCGTACGCAAGGGCCAGCCTCTGCAGAGCGTCTACTTCTTTAAAGCAGGTAATGAAATGCAAAAAAAACCACTTTGAATATATATATATGCAAATGTATTTGTGGATGGGTTAAGGCTTCGAGCCATTTTATGTGTTTTTTAGTCTCTGGGCTATTTAGTCTTTAGGATTGATTATTTTCTATTACAGAGGGGGTTTCAGTAGGTAAACTCAGCTCTTGTCCATGTGGCCGGGAATGGAGTAAAAACATTTAAAAGTTATAAAATAAAATGTTCTATTTGGTTAAGTAAGTAGGTTCTACTGACAATAAGAATCAGTAGAGTACATGACGTAAATCGCTAATGTGCAATCACCAGGCAACAAACACATTGGAAATAACCTGAAACCCCTGTTGTTACAACTGCTTTGTGTCTGTGTTTCCCAGATAAATACTACAGAGTGGATTTGAAGACCAAAAAAGTCGACTTTGCAAACCCCCCATATCCCAGATCCATCGCTAAGTACTGGCTCAGCTGCCCTGACAACACAAAGGCAGAAAAGAAATAGTTTCTAAGGGGGGGATTTTATTGTGTGTTCATTTAGTCTACAGAAGACTCAGGTGACCTAACCCATTAGGTACTGTAACAATGCTATGTTGTCTTTACAATTTGATTGAAACATTTACAACTGTATATATATAGGATTTCTTTTTAACGCAATGTCAATAAACATGCTTGTATCTGAGGCTATGCAGACTTTACAGCTCACCTACACAAACCCATCAACCTCACAGCTAAGAACCCAATCGTTAATCATGAAGCATACAAAATCCAGATGGCGGTCATCCATTCCGTGGGGTCTTGTTCTACTCTACATCATCCATTTGAAACCATGTTTGGATTTGCCCATGTTGTTTTAAAGTACACGTCAACCTTTCTATTTATATGGAATTTTATACAACAATCAAAACAACCTGTATGATAACAGAAAGAAAATATACATCCTATCATATATCTGTTGAAACATGAAAATGAGACACAATCTCAAGTGTTTTTTTCTATAAGCCAAATAAGTAACAAGCATTGGAGTAAAATGACTGAAATATTTGATGATGTAAGACACAAATGATCAGCCTTTTCTTTTGTTTTTCAAGTCTTTAAAACAGTTTCTGACTAAAATACCGTAAATGCAGTAGCGTCGTTATGAATTGTTTATCAGAACATTCTCATAACTGGGCTCCTCATTGACCACCAGGCCTTGGTTAGCAATGACCTCACTAAAACTAACAGCGTCCGTAACAGGTCCCACCGTCAGGTACCCACTCTCACTCTGTTCCGTCCCAGCATCAGCGCCCTCCAGCTTGACCTCTTCACCTCTTGCATCCGGCCCAGCCACCGGCACACGCTTTAAAATGGAGGAAAGCGGCCTTTTAGGAGTGGCGCCATCAGGTGGCGGATTGTCAGTTGTTCCAGAGGAGCTGGGTTGTGTCAGCTTTCTCCTACTGGGCTTTCTCATGGTCACCTCTGCTACCACTGGGGTCCCCTGCTCCCAAACGCTAGCCCGGGTGCCCAGTTTCCTCCTGGGAGGCTTGGTGATACTCTCCACCCCTTTGGTCTTGGGCCTCCCAGCCTCCTGGTCTTTCTGTCTTTGGAGGCTACCTAGCCGTCGTAGCATGGCCTGAACGGGACCTTCAGAGGTGGGCTCCACTTTAGATGTGGGCCTGCCAGTCTTACCCACAGTTACATACACAGTGGTGATCTTATCTGCGCATGTGTCTGCCTCGTGAGCATCAGATGCTGGCGTTGGTGTTTGAGCCTTGCAGGCAGCAGCATTCGACATGGTGCGTCTTCGCCCGACCGCCCCAGGGACTTGAAGGGTGGAGCACGAAGGGGTGGAGCTGTACCTTTCTGTGTCAGAGTCTTCCCCTCCATCGCTGTTGGAGCCTTGGTTGTCCAACATGCCACTTTTGTCCTCACCCATCTGCCCCCCATCAGCTAAGCTGTCTTCCCCTGGTTTCCCTCCTCCTCCCTGCGCTTGGAGAGCAGAGAGAACCAGGACGCCCCAGGCCGTCTTGGGCTTGGTGCGGGGGGCCCCGGGGCATGCCAGGTCCTGGGTGGAACCACGACGCTCCTTGGGGCTGAAGCGTGTGCCCTCTGCGAAAGAGACTGAGGGCCTCTTTGACTTGGCGATGCTGGAGGTGCGAGGGATGGCAAAGGGCAGGGACATGTCTTCACTGCTAAAGCCAGATGGATCAAGGAACATGTTGCACTTGGAGCTCATCTCCTGGAACTCACCTCCCACCATCGATGGGATGTCTGTCAGAAAGAGAGAGAAAGAAAGAAATAAAGAAAGAGAGGCAGGTTATGAGAAGTTTTAAGAGATGGAGGAAAAAAAGAGCTAAAAGCCAGATAGCTGTTTAATGCTGTTTTGAAAAAGAAAACATCTACCAATAGAGGGCAGAAGGGGATTACACTTCTCATGTACTGCGGTCCATATGAATGACTCACAGACACGGTGATGTATGCAAAAGGAGTTGATGCATTTCAGGTTGAATTCCCGTCATTCAGGAAAGTCTTCATTACCTTCCCTGGGTGGGACACAGTAGAGAGCCTCCCCTTCTTCCTCGTCGCTTTCGAACGACGAGCCTTCTGTGACCCAGCCCGAGGACGGAGGCTCAATAAAGCTGTGGTTGAAGTTCAACTCCGGATCATGGTGAGAAACTGGAGAGCGATAAAATGCTCTGA
Organism: Hypomesus nipponensis; assembly: GCF_054491055.1. Classification (NCBI taxonomy): domain Eukaryota; kingdom Metazoa; phylum Chordata; class Actinopteri; order Osmeriformes; family Osmeridae; genus Hypomesus; species Hypomesus nipponensis. The sequence continues at coordinate 9,517,409 of NC_140375.1, forward strand.
AAGCTCGCATGTCATCTCTGAACTATATCCAGTACACCATTAAGGCAAAACATCATTTCTATGCAGAACATTTGTATAACATCCTCATAATTCTATGTTATCCATAATTCTAATGTTGTCTCTGTAAACCATTCGTAAGATGTTATAAAGTTCCATGAGGGAATATGACATTAAGCTATAGCTGGGAGTCTCACCTGTGACTCTGGGCAGGCCTGAAGACCAGACAGACATGCAGGGCACAGCTGAGCTCACATTGGCCAGGACATTGTACACATGGTGTTTCATACGAGAAGAAGTAACTCCATCAGCTACGTTTACCCTGAACAACCATAGTGAGATTGGGGAGTCAGGAAACAGTGTGTTTGTTTGTGTGGGCACAGATTCATTCAAATTGGATGTAGACCTCTCTTTGCCATCTGCGGGCCCTCTACCACAGCAGCAACAACAGAAGACCAGGGCCAGTATCACCAGCAGCAGGGGGACCAGCAGGCCTGCAACGAGAGCCCCACGGCCACCTGACACACACACACAGGCACAAACAGAAACACGATTAGAAACCTGATGTGCACAAACACTCATCAACAGAAGGGTACCGACAAGTGCATACACATGAATGAACCAATCAGTGCAAACAAACAGAGGCACACACACACACACAAACACACACAATACACTTCATAAAGAAAAGCATGGATGCACAAGCACCCAGGAGCATACTGTGTGGACAGGCGCCTGTGGCTGGGTGACAGGTCACATCTTCTCCACAGTCACACTCCGAAGAGCAGTTGAGGCCATACCGGTGATCAGGACATGTGCTGTTACAGCTGGCCCCATAACAAAGAGAGAAAAGTACAATCATGACCTCTTCTTTTAAAATGGCTTTTGTATATGTACGTGTCCTCCATTTCAAATACAGGTACACACTTACAAACACACTGTACAAACAGTGGAAAAATAAAACATAAAACAAGAGGCTTGCAGATAGAGTAATGCATGTTTTTTAATTTGAATGATCTTTGTGTGTGTGTGTTCTTTTGATAACACGTTCTGGTGAAAATGTAATGCGTGATTTCTGTTTGCAGAAACTGAATTTTCACCTCTCTCCCTGGAAGCCAGGCTTACAGACACATCTTCCTGTCACATGATCACAGTGGCCATGGAAACAGGGGCTGCACAGGAAGCGGCAGGCATCCCCAAACGTCCTGTCAGTACAGGGCTGGTCACAGCTGCAGGCAGGCACACAATGAAATGAACAAAATAGCAATTATGTCTTTTTAGGCCAAAATACGATTTCCATTCCATTATCTAATAAAAAAAATTAAATAATAATTGTGGTATTTAAAGTCAGAAGAATCAAAGTTGCTTCCTTTAATGCTACATTCACACACTCACTTAGGTCCAGTCCAACCTGGGTCGCAACGCCAACACTTCCCTGTTGTGGGGTCACATGGTTCACTGTTCCTACAGTGAGGGCACTTCTCCTGACACTGGTCACCATAGTAACCGTAGGGGCACTTGATGTCGCACCGTGTGCCATTCCATCCCGACTCACAGGCAACACATGTCCCATCAACAACAGAGCACGGCTGGCCACCTTTACAATGACCACAACTACAAATGAGAGAGAAAGAAAAAGAGATTACAAATAATCATTCATATTGGGGAAGGAAAACCCAAACCCCAAATAAGTCAGGACACCACAGTCGGATCGAAACAACCAACAACACACAGCTGTCTCTAATCTGAGTGACAAAACGCACTTTAGTAACAAAGGATCTGTGTAAAGTGCACTGATTATATAATCCAAAACACATGCGCTTACTGATTTACCTTACCTGAGATTACACCTGCTACCATACTCCCCAGCATCACAGGGCATGTTACAGTACTCGCCCTTATACCCAGGCAGGCACACACAGTCCCCGCTGTTGGGGTCACAGTTGCTGTGTTCCATATCGCAGTTGCAGTGCCGGTCACATGCTGGCCCCCACCAGCCAGACTCACACTCACAGGTGCCCATCCTCTGTTGGCATGGTGAAAGATAGCAGTTGCAGCGCAGGGCGCATTTTTGTCCCCAGTACCGAGGGGCACACTGACACCCACCTGTCAGCTGGTCACAGGTGGCACCCAGGGCATTCTGCGAACACTGACACATCTTGGCACATGTGGGTGTCCACCAGCCCTCATTACAGGTGCAGTTGCCATAGACTGGGTTACACTGTCCGTGGCGGGCACACTTACAAGCGTACTGGCACAATGGGCCCCACCGGTTGGGGAGGCACGTGCACTCCCCAGTGACAGAGTCACAGTGCCCATGTGGGTAACATTGGCATACCTTGCGACAGTCTGGTGCCCAGAATTCTGGTGGGCAGCCTACAGGAAGAGATAAGATTGTTTAGGGCACAGCAACACAAAAACATTGAAACGAAAGCAAAGAGCAAATCAATATTTGACAAATTGATGTACTCTCTACACCAAAATAATATATTTTTTCTCTCAACAAGAGGCACAAGAAATGTTGATGAATAATGTCCTGTCCTGTCCTGTAGTGAAGTGTGGTAAAGCTGCCTCTACTTACCATAAACTGAAAAGAAATGCTTAGCCATTTCTTACTTTACAGCTCAGGGTGTTTGGTTCGTAGCTATCTTGGTGAGATGTTTTCAGTGTAAACTCACGTGTCTTGCAGTTGGCCCCGTAGAAGCCTGGCGGACAGCGACACACTCCCGGGTACACGCAGATCTCATCTTTTTGACAGGTTTGCTCGCCCTCACAGATAGCTGAACACAATACAGATACAATACAGAATTCATGGTTCAGAGTTCATAAATCTGGTCAGACCAACACACTGTCAGACACATTAAGGGGCAACAATATACATTTGAGAAAATGCAGAAGAGTACATTATTTTTAGGCCACCGATACTCACGTATCGTGCACTCCTCTCCTTCTTGTCTCCACCCATTACAACATACAAGGGTGGAAGGGTCTCTGTTTGTAGAGAAGGAAAAGATACACTACTGTAAAATACACCATATCTTGACCTCAAGACAAGAAACTCATTAAGTGAAAAGAGAGAGAATTCTTTATGAGGTGCTATGAGAGAGATTGGATGAAATTAGAGCTGCCACACCTGAGATCCTGGCAAACATTTTTTCCAGAAGGGTCCAGATTTTGTGCAGAGAGGTTGCAGCAGAGCAATATTCCAAAACTTGTCAGAAGACGGTCCATTTCCACACCAGAACCAGATCTGAATCAGTCCTCACAGGTCTCAGACCAGTGCAAGACTAACAAGTTGTTAGTGTTCACAATATCCAAACCAAGACGTGTTTGTTCTTTTTAGTTCCTCAATCACCAAGTCCAAGTTTAGGACAGGTTGTACTTCTATTTTCCTACCACCACCAATCTCTCTCTGCTTTACCTTCAACTCCTCTCTTCCTCGTCTTCCTGCTCCTTGGTTTTCTCTGGCATGCTGTAGTTGGTCAGTGGTCTGGTGAGTCCAGTGTGGTCCAAACCCCTGGATTTCCTCCACCAGCTTCCTGGGGATGTGAGGGTCATTTCCTCCTATTCAATCAGACACTCTGGCTTTTGAAATACCGCACCACAATCTAAGATTCAGGGAAAAGGTAAGCAGCAATAGTCATCGATCAACTTGTGTTTTTCTGATATTATTTGATTTTATAATTTCAGACAGATCAGAAACCCTACTTTGCCAACATACAAAGACAGTACGCCTTTCTCAGGAGTTTCACAACTTTATTTGGTTTTCATAGTACAACAGCTTGTTGTTTAAAAATGCATGCTTACAAAAATAAAATGTACAATAAGTGTTGTAGGAAATCTGAGTGGGGTCCTTACGCTACATCAGAAGCAAAAGTTTGAATGTCAAAAAAAGTCAGACAATTTAGACATGAGCTCCAAGTATCTTTACAATACAGGTGGACGGGCACAGGGGGTCGAAAAATACAGCTGTGAAATGAAAATACTTTGTAGGTACTTACTGCATGTTTTCGCAAATCAGGGGTTGGACAGTGAGAACATATATAAACCTTTTCCACCCACCCCCTTTTGAGGAAAAATAATTCCTCTTTAAGTGCAGTGACCAATCTACAGGGGCTAGTGTCTTAGTCTTACGAACACACACACACAAGCAGCAAATGCATATATACCCATGACAACCACCTGAGATACCACCAAATTCATTCTTTGTCAGCAGGGAGAAATTATTGAAAAAATTGTTGAAAGGTAAAAAAAATACAATAAGATTAATTAAGTTTGGGAATAGATTAAAACAAATATGATGTCATACATTCAGGGTCAAGGACTGCAGTGTAATCACAAATAAAGAACAGACTGGCGGTGTGTACCACAAACTGACTGATTGGATGATTGTGTATTGTTTGCGACAAAGTAGTCTTGCTGAAACCAAGTCATGCTGAACACAATTGAGTTGATATTTCAAAGGAAATTACCTTATCATAAGGTAAATGCATGGTTATTAACTGTTTGAGCTGATAAATGCCCTCTTGTGGCAGAAGAGTATACCTACAGTTTATAATCATTTCTGTTGGGAAAAAAAATACATAATGGTATCAACTTTGGTTAATGATCATTGTTAAAGCACCTATAAATACCATTATAAAATATAATACTTCCACATTTCTTTGTGGATTTATATGGCATGTACCATACTTTTCTATGTCGGAAGATCCCTATCAATCCTGTACAACACAGTTGACATCAATGCAAGAAATGTATGCAGAGTATAACTTTTTTTTAACATTCCAGAGAAAACCCAAGGAAGAGAGGAAGACAGAGAAAACAAACATATCTGAAGAGAAAGGGAACAGAAAAAAAAACAAAAAGGGTACAACTAGAAAGTGGGAACACCATTAGGTGTTCACTACGGGCATTCAATTTTGCTAGACCCGCAATTCATGATGTATACTGGTTTGGTTTTGCAACAAAAAAATGTACCACACATGGTAATGTACTACAGCTGACAAATAGCACTGTGGGTACACTAGAAGGTAAAGATAAAATGGTTAGGAAGACAAATGTACATCAAGAAGGGTATGTTGAGGAGGGCGGGGGGGGTCAGGGCGATTGTCTGGGCTCTGTCTCCGCATCCTCGGGAACAATGATTTCCCAGGAGGAGCTTGTGGCGCTCTGGTGGGAGGGGCTGTGGCTGCTGCCTGAGCGGGTCAGGAAGCCAAAGCTGAGAAACAATGGAGGAGGCGACACACAAAGGTCAGGGGTCAGGACCGTCTGTCACCAGCCACGGATAAAATACAGGATGACGGCAGGTGACCCAGATAATGTGTTAGACACTGTCATTGGAATGTAATAAATGGTGTTGTTTGTCTACCCTTCATTAAGGTTCCTGTGGTTATCCTTGCACAAAATATTTGTTCAGAATAAAGCTGGGTGGAACCCCTTTCTTATTATACACATTTCTTGAACATTGAAAAGTGATATGCCTCTATGTAAGGGTAAAGTGTGGGTTCATGCTGATGTTTGCTGACGTGAGTTATGCTGAGGTATTCAGCAGAAGTCGAAAAACCTGCCAAACCAACCAAACAACCAACCAACCAACCAACCCATTGATTCTTATTTACCTTTGACCAATAAGAGGCCTTGGCATTAAAACTATAGCTGACACATAGCTGAAGCTCATTGTTTTTAAGATTTACAGAATATAGCAGGCATTCCAGTCTAAACACATGCCTGTTTAAGTCTGATAAGGTCTTAACATGTTCATGTCACGTGCAACTAACACAGGTGCTTAGTATTGCTTGAAAGTGACCCTTAGATTATACTCTGGAACTGTTTCCACCAAAACAACAAACCCATACTGTACATGCTGTTAACACATGAATGTACAGTGACTTCTAGAGTAGTAGCACTCACAGGTTTCTGATGCGAGACTCTGCAGGTTTGTCCTCAGCGCCATCTGTCTCTGTCCGGGCTTCTCCCCTCTCAAACAGTGGGCCCTTATCCTCCTCATCGCTGTGGAAACCAATCATTACAGGGAGACAATGTAAGTGTGTGTTTACATTTCTACTGCATGTCTGACTGTGTAATTCATAAAAATTACTATGGCATGGGTCATTATTCTCAATTTGTGTGAGTGTGTATGCATGTCTCACCTGCTGCAGGCGTCCACTGGAACACCCAGCATCTTGGCCTTAATAACTGTTCTCTGCTTCTTAATGGCAGACCGCATTGCATCCAACAAGAAGCCTGGGCACCTTTCATCATTTAAAATCTCCCTTCAAGACACACACACACACACACATAGATGAAGAAAAACGAACAACAAAAGTAACAAAAACTTTTCGATGCCATCCCCCACATGCGACCACAAACATTCAACCCACCTCTGGTAGTAAGCGAGTTCTTCCTGGACCAGGAAGAGGTTGGCCTTGAGTTCATTCCTCTCAGACAGAATCTCCCTGACCTCCTGCTTGGTGAAACAGGGTCTGTTTGGATCCTTCATGTCAATGACCATCTTGTCCGTCAGATCCAGCTGTGTCGTAGATGGACTGCCCTGTTTAAAACACACCATTTACCAAACTTGAAACTATTGATTTTAACTGCTACAATGTAGAGAGTGCAAGGTGGGTCAAATGCTATACTTATAGACTTGCGGACAACACTGGCGAATTATAAAGATCAAAGTTCGGCTGACAGTTATTGTATGGGAGGGATGGTTGTGTCATGTTCCCAAGAATGACAACACAGTATGGTGTCACAAACCAGCAAAGCGAGGCAGTGAACACTGTTTAGAATACATGGTTAAGTTAGTATAGTTAGTAGTTAGTCTAGTTAGGCTTGTACACCACTATTCAAGACTTGTCACCCCTATATGTTGAATGTATGCACCTTCCTTCCAAAGTAAATTCCTTGTCTGTGCAAACTTTCATGTACAAACCCCTTTTTGATTCTGATTCTGATTCTGATTAAGTGAATGTACGATGCTGAATGCCTATTTGCAATTTATGCAATGTGAACACTTAAATAAACATCATGGCTCATTAATTCAACTCACTCACACACCACTCCTAACACACCACTCCTAACACACCACTCCTAACACACACCACTCCTAACACACACCACTCCTAACACACCACTCCTAACACACACCACTCCTAACACACCACTCCTAACACACACCACTCCTAACACACCACTCCTAACACACCACTCCTAACACACCACTCCTAACACACCACTCCTAACACACCACTCCTAACACACCACTCCTTACACACCACTCCTTACTGTGCCAGCAGCGCTGAGTGAGTGGGCCTTCTCCAGTTGGGAACTGAGGCGTTCTATCTCTTTCTGTTTCTCCCTCAGGTCTGCCTCCATGTCGGCCTTCCTTTCCACGGCGCTCTTCACCTGTGTCTGCACTATGGTCTGCTTGTGTCTCAGCTCGCCGTTCATCTTCATGAAGCGCTCCAACTGCTCCTGGAGCTGGACGATACACGCACAGGTCCATAGGATAGTTTACAGACAAGCACGTATAGATCCACAAACAGGGACACAGTCACACGTGGACACACACAGACACACGGGAGAGTGAATTGATTCATACACGTGTTGAGGTCAATGGAACTGCAATTGTACGCGCGGACACACACACACAAATGAATGATAGTACACACACCTACATGCAAATTAAACTGATGCAGCAACAGAGGGCATATGTTAGACCACAGGCACAGCACCGAAAAAGAAGCTTTCCTTTCCTACACTAATCGAGACTCTTGGCTTAGCTGAGTAAAAGCAAAAACAAACACAGCTGGTTCAGACTGTATGCAAAGCCATTATATCAGAATGAAAGAGAGGAGTGGAGCAGTTGCCCAAACTTGTTCTTGTCTCTAAGGTGTGGTTCAGTTGACTGAAGTCATAACCATAAGTATTTTTATGTCAGTGCCCTTCCCGGATTTGTTAAGAGACTCTTTTCTCATTGACTGAAAGAAGTATATGACACTAATCTTGTGGATGTTTCGTCTTGTGTGTTTGTCCATACTGTGTACTCTGTGTAACACACATTCCCTATGTGGCAGCTGATACAGTACATTGGGCTTTGTGTGTGTGTGTGTCTGTGTGCATGGGAATTTATGAAAAAGAACAATGTCCATTGTTTTTTAAACTACCTAGAGGTAATAAAACATTTTACAATTCCAAGATACCCAACAAATTCAGTAATAACCTCTGCATAACACGTTGATGGCACACACAGATGGTGACTTTACAATAACCTTTGACACGTTATTAGAAAGTCTGTGTATGTGTGTCTATTCTTACCGCTTCTACCTCTTTGGACACACTGGTGATTTCCTGTTGTTTGGCCCTCAGCTCATCTCTCTGCTTGTCCACCACCTCCTTCAGTTTCAGCATCACCTCCCGTTCCTGCCGCTGAACGCGGTCTACAACACAGGAAACGTGATACAACATCACCACTGTGGTCCTTCATGGGTCAACATGAAGACAACCGAATCATTTGTGATTTCTTCACTGTCAGGTTGGACAGTGTGGTTCATTAATGGTCAACATGAAACAGCACTATCAATGATGATTAACTAAATTAAAGAATTATACCAAAGGTTTATGTGTCCATTTAAATCATCTGTATTATACAAACATGATTGACAGGTACTCAGTATGTGTACATCATCCATCAATCAATAGTAAAAAAAATGATCAGAGAGTTAAAGAAGTTGCATTGTTTATGGTTGGCACAATAACATATTCATGGCCTGCATTCTATTGACCATCAACGGTCACCTGAGACTAAGTACCACAGCAAAACACCCTCAGTCTAGACTCGCTTAAGGTCACGGCTTAAATATGGGATTACCCACCTGGACATGGCTGTATTTAAGACCTCATTCTATACTGTGAGTTAATTCTGGCTCCATGGCTTGGTTAATGACACCAACATTTGTGGGGCCATGTGCCAGGGATGGACATGGCAAGTTTATCAAAGCTGGTAATTGCAATCTAGATATTACTGGTTTTAACAGCGTAATATAGGTTGGTTGATTCTGATACTGGCCTGTGATATAACTTCTTAAATGTCTTAAATTTAATTATAAACCTTATTAGATTGTCTTTGCAGCCTCTGGGAAAATGAACATGGGCAGATGCTTTTGCTGAAGTGAAACTGAATTGAATTATCATGTTATTTCCCAGCACACATATAGACTTCTTCTCCTTCAGGAAATGTGTGCCTATCAGGTTGGGAACCCTTACATTCCTGTAAATAATGCCACATAACTTTGTATTACAACAAATCTTGTTAAATTCCAATTCGTAGAGTTAATTAAGATCTTATAAATCAATAATACTGACAATGTGTATAAAATTAAATCCATCACTTTCTCAAGAACATACTGTATATCATACATCCAATGAAAAAGTCAAATCAAACTCAAATTGCTTCTAAGAGCTTCTGACTAAGTATTGGTTAGGGCACTGCTATAGTAAACCATCGCACAGGAGACAAAGAGATTCAACTTTTGAAATTCTTGTTGGAGCAGAGGTGTATTATTTCTGTAATAATACTTAGCATGATAGTCACACACACACTTCCAAAAGGTGACAAAAGGGAAGTACAAAGGGATTCCATGGTCTGCCAGTGTTTTCTCCCATGACCGCAAGTATACAACAATGTGTCAGCACAACCACTGTTCAGCACAATCACTACTCATGTGACTTGCACTACAATATGGTGTTTTCATGCAGTGGGAGTGTGTTCAGCTCGGTGTCTGTGTGTTTATGGTCATGAGTCTCTAAGAGCCTCTACACTCAAACCAACCTTCCTGCGCATGGTTGCCCTTCAGACGGCTCTGCAGCTCCTGGTTGTCTCCCTGTAGCTGGAGCACCTGGGCCTGCAGCTCCTCACACCTCCTCCTCCACTGCTCCTCCTCCTGTCGCACCTCCTGCAAGGGGACAGGGGAAAACACACATTTGGCTGCTGAGAAGTACAAGGTCAACTAGGAAAACAGATTGTCATGCAGTCTATAGTTTATAATGGTCTATTGTGGAGGAATGAAATCTATACTGCTAATTCTTATGTTCTGTCTCTGTTGAATAAAAAGATCATCAATATCTCAGATATACAACATGTGTAATGACAATGCTGAACATATATTCCCAATATAATCAATGCTCCAGATATAATAAGTAATGATAATGATGAACTTGTATTCCAAATGTACGATTATGCACCAAGATGTGACTGTGTCTGTGAAAGTGAGAAATAGGCCTTGCTCAGGAGAGTGTATCTTTTATTGAGGAGAGGAATGCAATAGTCAGCATACTGGAGGGGAGGCGGGAGGGCTATACTGGAGTGTACAATGGAGCTCACAACTCTTGAAAGAAGTTTCATTAGAGGTGGAGAATGTATCCCTTTGCATCTGGACATCACCAGACCCCCTCCCTCCCCCCTTGAATGGCCTTATGAATTTCTTATCAAGAAACTACAAAGAACTTGTTCTGAGATTCAACCTTGCATTCTTCTCCACCCAAATTAGTGCACTAAAAGAGCACAACTGGACAGAATTGTTTTGGTCACTGGGGCTAAATGTAAACAGCATGGACAATCCCTTTACTCATATTCAACACGTGATCCTGATACGAACATGAATTCATCTGTCTTCATGATACGTAGCTTTAGCCGAGATACCTTCCGCATGTGCGATCTGTCAAACAAGCACACTGGGGTTTTTGCCAACTGACCAAATGGCTACAGATTGGCACATTATTAGAACGCCACGTTTTCTGAACTTGAACAGGTTATATAACATGATTGGCCTATATATTTAAGACAGGAAAAACATGACATTAGTTCATTCGTCACACAATTGATATGCGCAAACGAAACGCCTTAAGTTCAAATGAATAACCATTTGATGCTTTTACCATTGCCGCATTTACTCACCCGTATTTCATTCTTGTTGCAATCTTCGTTTTCTTTAAAAACTCGTTTTTTCTGTTGCTGCACCTGTAATGTTTCGAATGCTTTATATAATTCCTCTTCCTTTGATTTGAGGGCATTATTTCGTGAGGCATAGCTCTCTAACAGCTCGAGAACTTTAACTATTTTAGGCACGAGTCCGAGAGCGCTCTCTTTACCGTAACCGTCAATAAGTTTTTCCACTTCGGAACCAATCAGTTTGGCTATTTCGTAAACATCGTCCACAGTTAGAGTTAAACAAGTCCTTTCAAAACAACCCTCTGTATTTTTATCATCCGTCTGTTCATTCCTCTCGCAGTTGCTCTCCATGCTGCTCGTAGCCTGTAAACAGTGTACAGAACAGAAACTCTACGAGAAATCAAAGAGTCACCGTGACATATGGCATATCATCTGTGACACAACGAAAGCGAAATTGCATCTCTACTGGAAATACATAAGCGCGTTGTTTCAAGTGCATTTATATTGGAAGTGCAGACATCTTGTCCGCTACATAGAATGCCTCTACCTTACAGGTTGCACGTTACAACTGCAGTCTTCCGATATTACGTCACACGAATTTATGTGCAAGAAAATGTCTATCCAGAAAGGAATAACAGGAACATTGAGTTCTGTTTTGGTACTCCACTCTCGACTCCCTCACTTGTTTTTCAATACAAAACCCTCCTACTTCTCTGACCAATGTAATACGAGTGCGCTCCGTACACCACAACCGAGCACGACCGTTCTATAAACAGAGGCTTGGCTTACCAGGTCAACCGTGCTTTAATGGATGTGACGGCGCATGCAAATTGTATTTCCTCTTATGGCAAGGCAAATGAGGATATTATACTGTTCCACAGTTGATCATAGAGTAAAGAAGAAAATGCGATTGATATCCACGAACATTATGAAAGTCGATCATGTGTTTTAAAGAGTGTAGCTACACGTTCCTATTCACGATACAATTTAAATAAACTGCGGCCAAAACACGCAGCCTCAAGCCTATACTGGAAATAAAACAATCAAGTAATTTTGATGTTATTTGCCAAAACAAAATGACTTTGAAACTACAATCACCAAGACACAAATCTTGAGGCAATGGTATTATAAAAGTTCTTTATTTTGACCCTTGAAACTACAGTGTCCACAATTAATGCACAACATAGCATACGGGTAATGATTGCTAGCGTAAAAAAAAACGGACAAACGTCACTTTCAATTACATTTGTTTCTACCTGGGAAAATACGTTTTCTATCCCCTATGAAAAGAAATTCCACATCTATATAAACTACGAGATATACAGCAGTAAAGCTGCACAAACACCTGTTCACTTGTGTCCAAGATAAGCTGCATGAAACAAAAGCTGTAGAGATCTCATATGAACGCCTTGCCGAAAACCAATTGTGAGGGAAAAGAGGGCATTTGGAAATAACAAAATACATGTAAAAATTAGGAAGGCCAACTTAAGTGTCCCTAAACTGATAAGCTGACTTCCAATTGTCTCATAACATTAGTAGAAATGCTCAAATGCTTATATCACAAAGGGACCAATTTTCAGAAGGTCCCCATACAAATATCTTGTATACAAAGATGGTAGCCTGGCAGTCAGGGGGTGTGTGGTCTCCCTTAGCAATACATGTCCTCACGGTCTGCATTGTAGACCTCGCCTTCCTGCAGTGAAGCAAAGTTGAGGAAGTGCGAAGGTCGGTGGACCTCATGGTAGAACTCCTTTGGGTTGGACAGTTGAAGGTCATACTTCATGTTGGGGTCATGGCGAACACCTGAAAGGGAAACGATGTGTCATAAGGATGGCTCACGTCATGGCACAGTCCAATTGTATGTTAAAGGTTTTCAAGGGTTGAATTTCAAGGTTTTGCATGCATGTTAATTGGGTTTCCATTCATGAGTTTATAAATCACTACATATTTCCACAGATTACACAAGTGCATGTTTTTAAGCTGGCAAAGTAGAAAAGATCTGTGCAACAAACTAAAAGCTACCCACTGCTGTTGAAGTGGAGGTTCACAATGTCATCTAAAATGCCTTTACTCACCCATAAAGTTGTAGTTCCAGGACACCTGGCCAGGCACCATAAAGAAGCCCAGGAAGCGGTCAGACAGCAGCATCTGAACCCTCTCATAGTGGGAGGGCAGGTAGCCCTTGGGGTTGTTGCCCTTGTCTGTGTTCTGTCTTCCCCACTCGTAGCCGCTAGGCGTCAGCTTGTAGGCGGTGAGTGTGCAGGAGCCTGGGGTGAAGCTGAAAGGAGGATGTTTTTTTGCATACGTAGGTTAGCACAGGTTAAGCATTTTGAGGACTGAATTATAGTGACACGTGTGTGTGTGAGTTTAAAAGTGGAGCTGCTGAGTTGTTGTGTTCTGAACTAGGGAAAATATAAACAGTATTGATTTGATTATGGACAGAAATTCTGTGAAATACTAAAACGGCTCTAGAGCACACTGATCTGGATGATGCCTGTCAACTTAAATGCAGACAAGACATACGACATGAATTGGACCAACTGAGGGAGTATTACCTGCAGGTGATTATAATGGTCTTCTCTCCGTCCCAGGCGGGGTTGTCGGCCATGATCTTGGCGTGTGAGGTCACATCCTGTGGGGACAGTTGTGGGGACTCGTTGGGCTGAGTGTGGATCCAGCCCAGGGGCTCCATCTCCTGCAGAGGGGGAGGAAGAGGAGAGAGAGATATGAGGTGTAACATAAGGATCCAGTGATAGGGCAAGTTTGTTTATTGTTTAGTTGTGTGTGTGCATGTGAGTGTGCGCGCGCATCTGACCTTGAGGTACTCGTGTCCAGGCAGCTGATTGGGCAGGTGGACAGTCTGATGCGTTCCCCATTGAGGCACCATGACAATGCAGCGAATCTCCTTCACCTGGGGGTTGTCAGGGGGACTGGTGCCATACAGGTAGCCTGCAATCTAGAGAAACACACAAACATTAACATTTAACAATGGATCAAAGTAACAGATGCCTTGTCTCGGCTGAGGTTAACTTAGTAAAAGTAGTTATATAGGGTGGTGTATGGACCTGGGCACGCAGGTCAGAGATACAGATAAACTTCTTGAGCACATTCTTGGGCAGAATGTAGGTGTAGCCGGTCTCTTTGATGTCGTCAGACGACACGTAGATGTGATTGGTCCTTAGGTGCAGGTTGGCTGCAGAGATGGCCCTGTGGGAGGAGGCCAATCAATCAATTTTAGTGTGTTAAAAGAAAAAAAGGGAATAATGTAACAAACTAAAAATACACCAAGTCTTGTGCCTTCTCCAAAATCCCCTCCGTACCTGACCCTCCATTCGGTCTTGGAGGAGAAGGTCTGGGTCTCGTAGTTGGAGGTAGTGGAAGTGATGATCTCGTCTCCGTGCTTGTTGACGGTGCGCGTCTGCGTGGCCGTCAGCTGAGACTGCTCCTTCGTCTGTTTCTCGATCTCGGCAATCTGCTGCCGCTGCTGAGACGGGGCTGAGATCTCCATGCCCAGGATTATGTCACGGATCTCAGACTGGGTCAGGGACGCCACATTCACACTGAGGGGAGGAAAGAGAAGAGTGGATGTCAGGGACCGCTGATACGTTTACATTACAGATACATGATCAATGCACCGTTAAAATAATTCATATAAAATCTGACTTTTTATAGGAAATGGAAAATGCACGTTTTTCAAGTTCATAACCTTAGTGGTAAAAAACGAGACATCCCTCAAATGCTTAAGACAGGTTTATGTAACCATATGCATACTTTATGAACATCCCTAAGGAATAACTCACTTGTTCTTCTTGCCATAGTCGGCAAGGATGAGGTCTTTCAGCTGCACCTCAACCTTAATCCATTCCTCGTCGGTCAGCGTGGGCCAGATGTGATGGGGCTCTGTGATGGTGGTCTTGTCAGGCTTCAGAATCACCTTGGCACGGTCATTGTTCACATGGAGCGCTCTCAGAATCAAGATGAGACGGGAGAATGCCTAGAGGGTCAAACAAGTATGAAGAAAAAGCCAGGGTTAGTATGGTTCTTAAAAGCATTTGAGATGGGATATAGCAGGATTAGGTTGTGGACCAACAAGCAACTTCTTTAAAATACAATTTCTCTCCCTGTCTGTACTAATTTGAACAAACCCTGCTTGTAATAATGTGTCATTGGAAAAAGCTGTCATCCCTAATGATGCATCCCTCACCGTATAGGAGGAGATGGTCTTGAGCCAGTCGTCGTAGAGATTGAAAAGGACCATCTGCGGCTCAGTTGCCTTGAGGATCAGGTCTCCGAACTTCTCCACCTTCAGACAGGCTTGGAAGGGCAGCTGGAGCTCCGAGCCCTTGATCACAATGTTGGGGAAGTCCAGCAAGTGGACCTAAAGAGGTGGCATAGAGGGGGAGCATGGGTTAGAATACCGCAGATGTAAGAATGCACAGACAGATGCACAATATGATTTTATGGGTTCTCTCAAGTTATGTTCTTCCAGTCAGGTCTCACCTCAAGGGGGTCCAACATGCCCTTCCTGGTCACGATGATCTGTTTAGGCTGCTCCTCCACAGGGAGGGAGCGAATCAGAGCTGCCACCTCCTCAGCAGTCTTCCACTTGGCCAACTACAGAGACACAGGAGAAACAAAAAAAGATTAATATAGTACTTGGTTAGATTATTACACATAGATGGATGATAGATTAATACGCAAATAGAGGATAAATAACCAATTAATTTAGCTTTTGGACTTTAAGAGTATACCTGTCCCAGACGTTTCTGTCCCGCCCACACAGAGGTGTGGATGATCTTGAGGAAGAGCTGACCAGTCCTGGGGTTGAAGATGAAGATGGCTCCGTTGATGGGCTTAGTGGTCAAGTTACCCTCAAAGGTCTAGAAAGAGACAACGTAAGATTACTAAATATTTATGTCTGTGTCTGAGGCAGTATCGAGACCCATACATTTCTTGTGGCATTGAAATGTTTTCCCAAAACCAGGTCATAACCTAGTCTTGGACCAATAACCAAATAAATGTGAAAACCTTATAGGCGTTTAATGAAACATACTACCAATAGTGACAAGTCTAAAACCCTATGACAGATAATGCCTCCTTCTCCTCACCTTGTGAATGGTGACTCTGTAGACATTGGTGTCGTCCACAAACCAGATGATCTGGTTTGAGAAGAGCTCTCCGTAGTTCTGGGAGGACAGGTAAGGCTCAGTGGGCTCGGAGGAGTACAGCTGCAGACCCTTACGGATGCGCTCCCTCAGTACGTACAGGGCAGGGTTGGCCTTCATGATCTTAGCCATGGCCTGTTGGATCAGGGGCTTGCCTCCAGGGAACCAGTTACCATAGCCGCTGGGGAGAGACAACACTGTTTTATTAGACATTCAGAATTAGAAAGAAATAAATCCTAATGATACCCATGCATTCTGTATTTGTAATGGTCACTACTATTTGTTCAACTTGTCTAGTGCCAATAGCTAAGGTAGGTTACTCATGCTCTGTACTGATGTATTTGAAGTTGATTCTGAAGCAAGACAAAATAATAATCCATGGCACACAATCACATCTGAAGCTGGACATCAGAGCAATCCTATTGAGGTTGTAGTGCTACCCCAACTAACATCCTAATTACTAACCTGTAAAAGTTGTAGGCCAGGCAGCTAGTGATGCCAACATGGTCATTGCTAACATGCTAATTGCTAACCTGTGAAGGTTGTAGGCCAGGTCGATGGCAATGAGCACTCCAGTGGGAGACGGGTAGATGCTCATGTTGTCGGTGGTGTAGTCCAGGAACTTGGCGCGAGCATAGCGCTCGATGTCGTGAGAGTCGTAGTCGCCCCAGCGGAGCTGGATGTCAATCCAGTATTTCTGGGTGGTGGTGCTGTCCATAACATCCCTGAGGAGGAGAGAGGACAGTGCTCTCATACACAAACAGACATGACAAAATACACTGCTGGTAACATGGGAAGCATTTTTCACTTCCTTTAAAATCACAAAAATGTAAATTAGTCATATCTTTAAGGTGATAACGTTCAACGTTACCACATGATAAATACATCACATTCTCCAACAATCCCTACATGGCATCTACATGGCAACTAAGTGATAAGCATCGAGTCTTGTACGCACTTGGAGTCTGCCAGCAGGGAAGGACGAGAAACGTTCCACTTGTAGGAGGCAAAGAGGAGGATGTCTGCGCAGGAGGAGTTCATCTTGTAAGACTTCCTGGGGTGGATGGTCTCCTTCTGGACGGTCTCGATCTCCAGGGCATCCAGCTCCTGGTCAAACACCTGAACAACACACATGGAAGAAACTAAAGACCGGCATGGAGGTGGATTTGTGTGTGACGACACTGAAACACTCAAATCTTTGGACTGGTGCAACTCCTTATGAAGATTTACCTGACAGAGATCCATCACAACGCTCTCGTGGATCTTCTGCCACAAGTGAGCCCTGAAGATCTGGATGAGGGAGATCTTCAGAGTGGGGATCTTGCCGTGCATGAAGATGCCAGTCAAATCCAGCTGCACCTGGAAACCCACGTACACCTACAAGAGCGAGAGAACCAATAGGTAGAACCAACCATTAAATATTAACACCAAAGAGATGGCAGACAATCAAAAGGAGCCAAATCCTTCCATTTATAAACAGGAAGGTCAGACAAACATCTATGTTCAAATCCATTCTGACAGAGCCTTTATCCCCTTACGTTGGCTCTGTTGATGGTTGGGGACCACCACAGGGTGAAGCGACGGTTAGGGATCTGGTTCAGACCAGACCTCTGGGCATTGGTCAGCTTCTTCCACTTCATAGACTCCTCAAAGCCACTGGCTTTCTCCCTGTGGAGAAGTGAGGGATGGAAATAGGTTGAAATGAACAACTTTTCTAAATACTGGAATATTAGTACATTTCAATCATTGTAAAAGTACGTGTAACGTTGAGATTCAGAGTGACTACTGAATATGTTAGAAACAGAAGACTCTGAAAGGCTGCCTCCAGTTTTGGTGCTCTACACTAGACATGCAGTATTAAGTTGACCCACCAGAAGAGACCCTCCCAGGTGGGGAAGTAGGTGCCCTTGAAGAGGGTGTGCTCCAGAATCCCCTCCACACCACCCAAGGCCTGGATCATGTCTGTTCGGTAGTTGTTCAAATTCCACAGCTTGCCGTCATGTCTTTGGTGGGTCCACCAGAACGGATTCTGCTTCAGAACCTTGAGTCAAAAATAAAGACAAGACATTAGGCTTTGTAATCCAGCAGTTTAACAAAAAATTAAAATTGCATACATATCAAGGTTTAGGTTATCCCTGTGGTAAATTGAGGGTTATCTATATCCCATGTATTATGGAATTTGAATGCGGCCTGTTACCTGGTACTGTTTGAAGTCAGTCCTGACTCTCCAGCCCTTATCGTAGGCCAGGGTGTGTCTGTCCTTCTGGAAGAGAGTGTTGATACGAGGGATGCCTCTATCCCACGAGTCCTCCAAGTCCTCTAGAGTCAAACGCCTGAAGCATTCAAAGATAGTTATTAGCTTTTACAGTTAACAACTCTTATGGAACCAAACCATAACAAGACAGGTTTCTGAAATATAACCTTACAAAGTTTGATGAATTGAGTTGTGTAGTACCTGTTCTGGGCGATAGCTTCCTGCCTCTTGAGGGCGTACTCAGCCCACACTCTCTGGGAGTCGATGAACTCGCTCTCCCAGGGCTGGATGTAGCGGTACAAGTTAGGGATCAGCTGGTCCTCCTCGTGGCTCATACCTGAACGGAAATGAGTGATGCCCACGTCTGTCTGCTTGGACCACCTAGGGAGGAGCGCATTCACACAAGTGTGTCATGGCGTGTTTTAGATCCCAGATCATCATCATAATGAACAAACATCTCATTTCAAAACGTAGAAATTATTTAAATTCCTGCCATTTCATAAAGTTTTGATAGTTATCCAATGCAGGGTACAGCAGACGGTATAAAGCCTACACAATCTCTCGATGATGAGAGTAAACGTCTGGTCTCTGTAGCTTACCTGAGGTCAGACTGGGGGATGAGCACGTGGCCCATGGACAGCATGCCCAGACCTCCCAGCTCCTTTGGTGTGTAGAACACCACAGGGGGGAAGCGACTGGGCATCTTGGAGTTGAGGCCAATCTTGATACGGGTCTGGATTTTGTTCTCGCACTTGACCAGCAGGTCCAGCAGCTCCTGGGTATTGACAACCGCCTCACGGAAGTATGTCATCAGGCCGATCAGTGCTGTGTTCCACTTGTTCACAATCTGGAGAGGGAGATGAGGGAAGCAATTTATATATACCTCAGTGTTTACCAAAATGTGCCACAACCTAAAGTAGTGCTATGGAAGATGGGCAAACCTTGGTGAAGGTGGTGGATCCTGAGGCCATGAGGATCTGACGCACTCTGTTGTGGAAGCGCTGCATGGACTCATCGTCCACACGCAGGAAACACTGCGCTGTCCTCTCTTTGGTTACCTAGAAACACACACACACACACCAAACGGTCGTCAAGTGGCAACAAACTACTGGGCAGGTAAAGAATTCCCATTCCTTGAATTTCCCAACATTCCACCCCTTTGATCACAAACCCCACCTCGTTCTGCAGGTTCCAAACTCCGTCCTTGTGGGTGAACTCCTCATAGCTGGTGCGGCACTTGGGCAAGATGCGGCACTCGAAGCCGCACATGTTGAACAGCAGGTTGGGGTTGTCTTTGCTGTAGACCGACACAAAGCTGTTCTCCCACTGCACCGTGGTCACGGAGCGAGGCAGGCGGTTCTTGATGTCCCAGAACACGGCACGGCCACTGAAAGGTTTAAACAGATTGGAGAAATGCCTTTGACTAACTGGAAATGTTAGAGCATTAATTTATTGATAATAAATGGACAAAGAGGGAAGGTTCTAGAAAAAAATTCCGTCAGGGACTCACAGGTTGACGTCATGCTTCATCAATCTCATGCGGGCGTCACGGGGCCAGCATTTCTTGTTGTTGTAGCCCACGATGTTCTCGTTGTTGGGGTCAGGGTGTTCTGTCAAGTATCTCTGGATCAGATCTCTGGCCTCGTCTGCGGTGAACCTGGGATGGTGGAGGGGAGATAAAGATTTATTCAAGGGGGGGGGAAGGAGGACATCTTATACAGGTTACAATTGTTTCCCAACCTATTCTCCTTGAGCACCAGCCTGATTCCACATGCAGAACCAGCACTTTTTAGGGATTATTTGACGTTACCTGAAGAAGATGTGGATGCGGTCGATGTATCGGCAGTACAGGCGGATGGGGTGGGCGCTCTCAGTAGCCGTGTCCTGGAAGCTGAGGAAGTCGTTGGGCATCTGTGGGGGGCCAGCCATCTCGCTGGCGCGGTGCAGGCCAAGCACCAGGAGGTCCATGACCAGGCCGTAGTACTGCACTATGAAGGAGGCAAACTGCAGCCCACGGATGATGCCGTACGAGTTGGTGTGGTTCATGTCCTGGGGGGAAAGGAGGAATATGGTTCTACTTCAAACAAATGGTGAAGGTAATTGTGTCATCCTAATATATCTTGTCTGGTAGGCAATATATCTTTATAAAGTAATAATAAAACTGAAACTGAAAAATTGTATTTTTTTAAGACAAATAGAACACTTGTAGTTTCGTCCAATACAATTATCCAACAGTGATTTTGTGCCACACCAGTTAGGGTGGTCTTCCTGCTTCTACTCACCTTGTAGTTGATGACCACGTTGTTCTTGGCTGTCATGTAGTCAGCAATGTTGTGGTCCACGATGAGACGCAGCAGTCTGTTGAGCAGCGTCAAATCGATCTTCTCATACATCTTCTCGTAGCGCGACTCCAGCATCACGTTACACTCGCCCTCTGTGGTCTCCCACACGTCCTGCAGGTTGTTGACACCTGAGACAAAAACACAAGTTGAATGCATTTAACTGAAGCTCCAAGCAGTCCTCTGCCTTTTGTACCCATCACAACCTGTTTTGAGGCAGCTGAATTGTGGTAGCAGTGGGTTGATTAATGACAACCAAATAAAATACCACTGAAACCAAAGCTCACATATGCATAGTCACCATAAAGATGTTCCCTCCCAGTCCTTACCTTGGCACCACTTGTAAACCAGCAGTGGTGGGGGCTCTGTGTCTGCTGGTTTGATCCAAGGCGGGAAGAGGCGGCGCTTGTCGGCCTCATACCACAGGTACTGGTCCAGGTAGGCGTCTGTGATCTTCTCCAGGGGCTCCACGTCGTACACGGGCACGAGGTGGCTGTACAGATCCATGAACTCAATACCCACCTAGGGCACAGGGAACAGAGCACAGCAGGGACTGGCTGAGACAGGTGGGAGTGACATGGGTGAATGCTGTGATCAAAATGGGAGATTTCTCTCTCTCCCCCTTTTAGTTTAGCTAAAACTCAATAGAAGGTAAACTGTGGCATACCCCTGAGCACAATAACAGTGAGAAAGGGCACCAACCTCTTTGAAGGCTCTCTGAGTGAGCAGGTGACGCTTGATCCTGGAAAGGGCCTCGTGGGGGTTGTCATAAGCCTGCTCGATCAGACCCAGCTCCTCTCGCTGGGACTGGTTCAGCCTGGACTTCACACTGACGAACACAAACACCCGATTAGAGACCATTTTGAGAGGGTATATTTCTCGTTTAATAAAGAATAATGAACACAATAGATGGTATTACCTGTAAGCCTCTTTGAGCCTCTCCAGGGCTAGGATGAGCAGCTTTGTGTCGTGTTTGTAGGAGAGCGGCGGGAAAGGAATGGGGGAGAAGCGTCTGCTCTCCAGCCAATGCACCGTGGTGGTGTAGATGGCCACAGCCTCCTCAGCTGTAATGTACGGCCCATCCTGGAGGGAGACATTGGCCCCTTTAAAACACGGAAAACCCACCTACGGCTCCCGCATGTGTACAAGGACATGCGTTTGTACCTTGAGGTAGTTGTGCTGTCGCTCTTGCTCCGCCTTCAGGTACAGACGGGTCAGCCTGCCCAGGTTCTTCTTGCACACCGTCTTGTCCACTGTGGCGCCGCGCCTGATTCGCTCACGGTTGTAGTGGGCTGTGTTGGTCCACCAATCCGCTTTGGCCTTCACGTAGCGCAGGATCATGTTCTCAATGGGGGTGGGCAGGCCTGGCACCTAGAGTAGCATGGGAGAATGGTCAAAAACAGGGTCCGTGTTAGTGATCAGTTTATACTCAATGGCCGGAAGAAAAAAAAGAAAAAAATTGCTGTATATAAAACGTTTGGAACAATAGGCTGACCATTCAAAATCTTACCTTCCAGGGAATGTTGGCCTTCCAGCATCTCCAGGACTCACTGAGGTGCTGCAGGATGGTCCTGGCCTTGTTCTGCTTGATGCCCTCAGGCATCATATCCAGGATGTCGTGCATGACAGCAGCACGCAGCTCCAGGTCGAAGTGGGACTCCACTCGCTGCTTAGTCACAGTCTTGGCCACACCCTTGGAGTGACGGCCTGTTCACAGGCAGGAATATGTGGGTTGTAGTCATTGGACCGATCATATGACTGCTTAGGAGTTCAGATGTCATCAAACTAATTCTGTTATAGATTAAAGTTCCTATTCTCAAGTATCTTACTCAAGTCAGGTGAAAAAAAGGGTCATACCTTCAAACTGCCTGGCCAGCAAGTTGCCCAACCATCTTTCCAGCAAAGGGGTGATGCCCCTCATGAAGAAGAGCCACACCCTCCAGCCTGGTGCCCAGAAGCCACAGCCTGGACCCTTGCCCACAGGGCCCTGGGAACATACAATGACACCTAACATGAAAGTGGGCGTAGTAATTGCCATGGTTATGGTGGAGGTTAGGGTAAAAATACCTAGTTTCACACAAGTAGTACTTGTGTACCATGGCTACAATGTCTTGTGAATACACTCGATTTTTTACATGAACAGAAATGGAGTGTGTGTGTGTGTGTGTGCGTACTCACAGTGTTGAAGCGGTAGTAGATGAGATGCTTGAGATCCTTGCACATGCGGATCTGTCTCATCAGCTTGTACTTGTAGCGGTACATGCCTGTCAGCTGGCCCACGTGAGCAAAGATGTACTGAATCCCATCTGAAAGCTACAACACGGATGGGGGGGGGGGGGGGGGTGGAGTGTACCATTTGTTTCCTCAATACCACAGTGAAGGTTTCTTTGTTAAAACAGCAGTTCAGTATGTAAATAAGTGACCCTCACCTGGAAGGCGTCAACGTTGCCCAGTCTGTACTGCACGTGGCTGTCCACCACTAGCTTGCTGAGACGCAGCACCTCTCTGCACAGATGGAAAGCATTTCCGAATCTGGACTTCTTACGCTCCTGAAGGAGAAAGAAACCACACAGCCCTACATTATACCAGGCTAGTAATCCAAACACATACATGACAACAATACAGAGAGCACTGACTGCAGGCTACAAATAAGGGCTTAAAAAAAGAATTTGGATCGCCCCATACCTTGGTGGTGAGCGTCTTGACGGGCTTCAGGTTGAAGTTGTAGTCCAGATGCAGGTAGTTGAGGTTCTTACGGTGGATGAGCAGGTTGAGCATGTTGTAGCCCTGTCTGCAGACCTGCAGGCCCACCTCCACCCAATCCAGCTTGGTTGACTGGAAGAACTTGGTGGCCTTGAACGAGCGGAAGAGGTACCTGGAAAACGTGGGGGGGGGGGGATTATTATTCAGACGTCTTGTCAATCACTCTACAATCCATCTGATATTTCAAATTCCATAATTTATAAAAGCTGTATTGATGCTCACCTCTTCTTCTGGGCCTTGGGTGGTCTGTGCTTGAGAGCGTTGAGCACGTAGTACTTCAGCAACTTCTGGTAGGACACACGCACCTTCACTGGCTGGCCGGCGGGGCAGTGTTCACGATACCTACGACAGAAAGTGCACTCTTTAGTTAGGATTATGGTGGAATATCTGGCATCTTCGATTTCCAAAATCAAAAAAACAAGATACAGACATCCAGTCTGTGACATAAAGCCTGCATATACTAGAACACTGATTTAATTACTGCATTCATGTCAAACCAATGTCCAAAACATCGCCTACCAATTCTTGATGAGAGGGATGTCAATGGCGCGCCTGGTTCTCCCAGAGCGCAAGTTGAAGGGGCGGGGCGCCCAGAGCAGAGCAATCCCATTGGCTGTGTTGTCTGTGTAGAGGGGCGTTTCCTTCAGCAGGGGCTCCACATACTCAGGCAGCTCAAACTCCTCGTCGTCTTCAGGCAGAGGCTCTTGACTCTGAGAATTGAGAGGTTGGTTATGAGTACACCCTAACTTTAGAACACTGGGAACGAAACTAGAATTTGGTTTTTCTTCACAATGTCTGTTGAGACATAATTGAGAAGTGTGTGTGTGTGTGTGTGTGTGTGTGTGTGTGTGTGTGTGGGGGGGTGTCTGAATGACGAGAAACCAAATGCAGATGCAGCCGGTAATACAAATCATCATTCATATTGATGTTACTCCATTTCTTACGCACGAGCAAGCAAACCAATGCAAGTGCGCCTTTGTAGGAGGTCCATTTAGGAAATCATACATTAAAATAAACATGGAGAGGAGGTTGCTTATAAAGCAAGCTTACTTTGACAGAGTGTCTGTGGGAGATGGGGTTGATCAGGGGATCAAAGTAGAATGCTGGCAAGTCTGGATCCTCTGTCTTAATGAACACCACATTTGGGGTATGGTACCTGCAGAGCAGCAAGATTAGTCATGAAGAATACACCAAAACAGAAAATGACATTATAGCTATGAACATGAATAATGCTTGGGTCTCCTTCTGCTCACCAGGTGAGATGAACATGGTGCGGCAGGTTGTTGTACAGGTAGGGGAAAGCGATCTTGTACTCGGTCCTGATTGGCTGCCGGATAATGATCTTGTTGATATCATTGAACTCGTTCCAGTCCTCATCCCTGAGTCATGGTAGAGGTAAAGGGTTAGCTATGGGACAATTATCTCAAGCTTCTCCATATTTAGTACAAATATATAGGTCCTTAAAATAGTTTTAGGTTCAATTATGTCATTTAAATAATGGATTTGAGTTCTTACTGGAGATTGATATCCCTGACAAGGGGTTCAAACTTGGGTCCTCCGGGGATGGCCATGTTCAGGGCCTTAGACGTGAAGAAGGCCTTGAGGTCAAACAGGTAGAAGTAGTTGCAGTCAACCAGGTCTGTCAGTAGCTGGTTAGCTAGACGGTACAGAGTTGACATCATGGGTAGGGTGAACTGCCAGCGCCGGTATGTGGTGCCATTCACATACCTAGAGTAGGGGGAAGAATGAAGTTTAGCATTTTAGGATTTACATCAAGGACATGCACTTGGCACATATTATACCCAGCCATGTGCAATGAAAGGTCTTGTTTCCGGCCTCACTCACTTGGTGCTGTCCTTGAGCGGCTGGTGCTCATACAGCCACTCTGCCACCGGGGAGTCCTCGTCAGCATCCAGCTCCATCTGGATGGCCTCCAGGGGCTCCACATCCAAGATGTTGTCGGCGTAATCCAGAGGAGGCTCCTCATCATCGAAGGGCGGGAAGCGCATGCGCTTGAAGTGCCGACGGTCTCTCTTCTCGCGACGCATCATAATCCACATGGCACTGTCATCAAATGGGGAAATGTATACAGAAAAAGTTGAGTTGTCAGGAAATCATTTTAACGGATAATCTTCGTGAAAATCTTTTTTTTACATTTGACATAGAAATGTGTAAAACAATAAGTCAGTAACAGCTGAATGACCATGACCTACCCCCACTGGGCAATGTAGACTGGCTCTATGACCCATGGGATTTCATTGACGAAGGAAATGGCTCCTGTGATGTGGTAGAGCACAGGCACGTCTCTGATCTGCTCCCAGGGCATGGGCATGTTCTCAAGAAGCTTCAGAACAGCATGGGGCATGTACTTCAGGGCTCTGGAATCATATAAAAAAGGTTAGGGGAGTTTTGACAATGCCATATGGTCTTGCTAGTCTGAATGTATGCAAATATGAACTTGAAGATGCAACAAAATATCCTACCCAAGGTAGACCCTCTTATCGTGGCGGAACTTCCTATTGGTCATGTCACCATGGTCCCGGATGATTTTGCGGACATGTTCAGGTGGCATGTCCTCCTTCTGGGCATCCACAAACCCAAACTTTCTCTTCTCAGAGTAGCGCTTTGCCTGGAGTTGCTGCCATTTTCTTGCTAAAGAATTAGAAAAAAGTAAGCGTGTTGTTAGACCTAGTTTAATACAGCAAAACAATTAGTAGAAATAACTCTTTCCCAGTTATTTAACACACCTTTCTCTTGCAGTTTTTCCTCTGACATGTAGTCTGGGACCTGAACTGGAGGGGGTATCCCTGGTGGCATTCCTCCGGGAACACCTCTGTAGGGGAAGGCAGCTGCCATGGCGCCTCAAATCTATAATGTTACAAAGGAATACGTGACCAGAGAAGACAAAGGTGTATCTATACCGACTACAGCATAACAAGTTGGGAAATTGCAATGAAAATCACTAGCTTGCAAAATGTATTTATACGTCTTTCATAACATCTAGATCTCCAAAATGCTTTACTTTCAGAGGTGGTGCTGCTATCTAACTAGCTAACTCATGTGGCACGCGCGCACATCATGAAATGTGCCCGTAATGTACGAGTTTGAGAACAAAGATCGCATTCCAGTAGAACTTTCTGATTACACAATTGTGCAGACTATAATTAGCACGATATTTTTTTTAAGTTAATTTACAAAAACAAAAAAAACGGAGTTTAGCTAGGCTACCTAGCCGACAACAGCTATAGAAGATACTTCCTACTGCTAGTATTAGCCTAGCATAGTAAGCTAACCGACCAGCAAAATTACACAACAAACAATGAATGCTAGCAATCGTTTAACGTTAGTTGCGAAGAACCCACCTCCTTCCCTTCCAAGGCAACTGCTTTGTGTTGAAAATACTCTTAGTGCACCTTTAATTAAAACAGCATTTCTCTTGATAAATTGAAATAACGTTTCACCGCTTTTCACGTTTGTAGCTGTTAATTTGCCTTCGTCTTAGCCAGAGCACGCAGTCTAAACGACACCGCACGTTTTACGCAGACCATTCACAATCACGTAACGTTTACGCCTTTTCCACGATCTGGCGCTCTACAAACAAGGGGGTTTACGCCAAAAGATCTGCAAACGTAAAGCATATACGTGCTCAATTTTCAAACCCCGGATGTAAATACCGTAGGTCGTCGTTTAGAGTTCAAAGTTCAGTTAAGTGGTTGAACACACGCACACACAAGTTATCAAAGTTATAAAAACGCGACAAGTAAAACATGACTACTGAAGTGCACGAAAATGTTCAGGTTGGTAGGATCATATAACTATTGTTGGCCTACATAACTGCTTCACGCATTATATGCCAGTGTTTTTTTTGCCCCTGGCAGAAATACTATGGTACTCGGCTGGATTCATCTTGTGATCTACAAACCAATGCTGCCTGCACTTTACTCTGTCGACCAGTACCCAAAAGTGCGGTAAATGCGCTTGCTCTGGTTCACCCAGAAGTTACTAAAAGGTATTGCAATCAATCAATTGGTAGATGCAATCAATTAAGTTTAACAATGTCTGTAAATGTCATAAGCAACTACATAGTCTGCTTAGCCTGAGGGGTCAGTGTGGAACTGACCACTTGAAAGGGCATCTTTGGTTTTATAATTGCTGGTGATGGCTATGAATGCTCTTGCACCAAACTTCTTCAGGTTTTTTGGCTGTGGTCTTCCAGTTCCAGAGAAGCTGGAAGGCTGTACAATCCTGGATCTCGGCAGTGGTTCTGGCAGAGACTGCTATGCTCTCAGTAAACTGGTTGGAGAAAGTGGCCATGTCACAGGCATTGATATGACTGAGAATCTGGTACTGCCTACACAAATATGCATCCATCATTATAATCTTTCGAATGCGTATTTTGCCTTGATGATTTCGTTCTCTATAGATTCTTGTGTCACAGAAATATATCCAACACCACCAGGAGAAGTTTGGATATGCAAATCCGAATACCTCATTTGTGAAGGGATATATGGAGAAGCTTGGTGAAGCAGGAATACAGAAGGACACAATAGATATTATAGTGTATGTTTTTATTTATTTATCCTAAAACACATTCTCAGATTTCCCAATACAATGTAGCCTAAACTAAATTAGATATCCTCTTGATTTCTATTTCTACTCATTCATATAGGTCCAACTGTGTGATCTGTTTGTGCCCTGACAAGAAAACCGTCCTCCAAGAAGCCTACAATGTCCTCAAGGGGAGAGTTGTTTTGTCAAAAATCTTTCTCATGGTGCTGTAAGTGTACTACTGTACAACCAGTAGGGAAACACAATTTTATGTCTCCCTCTCTTTCTGTATGTCTTGTAGGATGGCGGAGAAATGTACTTCAGTGACATGTATGCCAGCAAAGTTGTACCTGACCTCTTGAAGAAAGATCCAGTTCTATGGGGTAAAAGGGCACATTCCATTTTCAAATAAGAAATTTATTCTTATTATTTTGAGACGCTGATTAATATCAATTTAAACTATTTGCACATCTACTGGCCTCTTCAACAAGGCCAAGGACTCCCACTGACATTCATTCATTATTTAACCCTGTATCTAATTGCACTATGTTGACCACTCACGTTGCTCATTCTTATTCTTATTTAATATTTTATTTAATATTTAAATTGTTTTATTCTTAGATTGTTTAGTTCTTAGGAATAGTTAAACTTTTGTACCTTTACTTAATTTAAGATTCATATATGTTTAGTGTTTGCACCTCTGCCACAGTAAATTCTGTGTCTGTATAACGTACATGGCAAATAAACCGAATTCTGATTCTGAACATGACAAACCACCTGACATGCTATAATAAAACAGGAGAAGGAATGGGCGGTTCTCTGTTTTGGCAAGACTTCATCTCATTGGCGCAACAGGTGGGCTTCAGCACTCCATATCTGGTCTCAGCTAGTCACATCGTGGTCCACAATTGTGAACTTAAGAAAAAAGCAGGTATTATCACTTAAGTATTTTCGTATAAAATATTTTATTATTAAAGCATGAACATAATCATTAAAGCAAGCTTGACTTTGTCTTATACATTTTTTGTACAGGTGATATTAATTATGCATCTGGCACTTACCGACTCTTCAAGTTACCCCAAAACACCAGTAAGGCCAATGCAATGGTGACCTACAAAGGGACTGTGCCAGACTACCCTAACCAACTTGACTTTGATTCCTCACACTGTTTTAAGGTATACAGTATTCACAATTTACGAGTCTCATACTACACAAGGGATGAAATTTGCATTTGGTTCAAGTTTCCATACCTTACTCTTCAGCCTAAAACCATATGCATAAAGAGAACATGGTAGTGTGATTCAATTGATAGGAAAGATGTATTTTTACTTTGAAAGCTAAATACTAAAATGTATATCTGTTACTTTGCTGTGCAGAAAGACGAGGCAATCCAGGTTGATTCAGAGATGGCTTTGGTTCTTGAGTGCTCTCGCTTTACCCCTGACTTCAGTATCCAAGTGTTGGATTGTCTTGATGAAAGCCACAATTCAACATCTCAGGTAACTGCAAACTTCTTCCATGTGCTAAGTCTAGTATAAAAAACACTTTTCAATTCAGTCTATGGACTACTTCTACACTTTTTAGGTATAAATTAACTCTAAACTAAAAGTGTTCAAATCAAAATAAGGGTAGTACAGAAAATATCTCACTGAAGTGAAAGCAAATAACTAAATGAGTGACAAAAAGGTTAATAGGGTTAAATTCATAAAGTGTAGCTTTTGGCATAATTTTATTTTTCTCTCAGTACTGCCACCTTAATCCTTTCCGTCTGGCTGACAACTTGGGCTCTACAGTAAAACAGTGCTCCAAAACGGGCCAGTCAGAAGGCTGTTAGGCCTGACTACCAGGACCTGCTGCATATCTGCCTTTTGTAAAACTAGGAAGACATTTTTTTAAGTGTAGGGCACGGAGAAAACAGCCATTGTTATCCAGCATCTCAGTGCTGGACCATTTTAGTCTGAGACAAATAAAAGTAATTGCCTTGAATAAAACATGATGTATACGACATTACCTTCATGTTGTACATGTTTTTATTTATCATCATACTACTGTAATTAACATAGTTTGGTAAACAGTCAATTTTGTTAACAGCATGATTCAAATAATCTGGTGTACACTAATGTTTTTTTTTGTTGTTTTTTGAAAGGACCCTTCTTTATAATCCTTTAATGTTAGTTACAGAAACTTATTTTCCATGTCATTGTCTTAAATGCTGTATAGGCTCTTTTACATTTAAATATTGTGTAACTAATACAACAACAAACAAAAAAGTAATGACTTTTCAAAAATAGATTTTTACAAAATATATATACAATTGAGTCATCATGTTGGGATATTTGTAATGTATAGCTTTGAACTGTAAATGGCTACACCAACACATAACATTGGACTGAATGCAAGTTTACGGTTCAAAAGGATGCCAGTCTGGAATTAACCTTAGCATGTGTGAGAGATTAAAATAGGGTTAGCAGGGTTTGTGGCTGCAGTTGGTCCTCATGCATAACCAGGACACACATTTTGTTTATTTAGAACTGTGTGAGGTAAAGAGCAAGTGAACAGCTACACTGCTGCATGCATTTGACATCTCTTGATGAAACATGTAGGACCACAATGCATCACCTAATTAGTTTGACTTGGCTGCAGCATGTATCCAGAATTGAACACTTGCCATTATCTTATAGCTATTCAAACCACCTACTTAATTTGTGGTAGGCCTACCATGTTTACAATTTATGAAATGTGTAAACATTTGGTTTGATAGGCTATAATGTATGTACCAGTATGTATAATTTACAGATTATTACAATTACATGTTCAATTGTAGAAATGAATGAAAATTACGTCAAAACAAAACTGTATGTGCAAATCCTTTTTATTCAAGTATACTTCATCTTTGACAAAGTTTGTCTTCTAACCTTGTTACCATCTATAACATGAGAAAGAATTATGTTATGATAAAAGCATTTGGTGGTTTGATAATTGAACATATGTACTGTCAACAGAACAAAAGATGATCGATATAAATGCATGTGTATGGTTTGGTTAATTATTGACCTCCAAAACAATTAAGCCACTTGAAAAGGGATAGGTTTTGATGTAGTCCCACCGACATTTTAACAAAATGGAATAAAACATTAATTGAACACACATCTGCAAATGTAAAAAGGACAAGCACGTTATGACAATATTTGACATTTAAAGTAATCTTGAAATTATTATTATAATGCAAATACTGTACTTTTTCTATTGGTAGAAAATGTAATAAAACTAGCTATACAGACTAATTATTCAGTATAAATAGTATAAATAAATTGCTTTGTATACAAATATTTTTCCCCATTTACTTGTCATCACCAAAATGAGGTGGTAGGTTGTCACTGTGTGCCTGTGTGAAATGGAATTAGCTTGAGGATATCATTTATTATTATCTATGCTATTAAGTGTCTGGGTAAACTTTTGTGGTTTTAGTGGAGCCATTGTAATTGCTTTGAGGACAGATAAGTCATTATCCTAATTTGAGCCATTCCCCCGTAGCAGATTAAACTCAAAGAAAACATTGGACAGGCACCCTGGAAACACGGTCAGAAATGCAACCATACACAGATTCTAGGTCTTCCTTAAAGCGTCATTTCTGCAGAATAAACTGGTCGATAAACTCTGTCTGTTCCGCTTCAACTTTGGAAAGCGCTTCATACTCGATTCGGTACCTGAAATAGATTAGAAACATATCTAATCAAGTCTCTTGGACCTCAAAAAATAAATGTAAATTACTTCAATGTTTGAAAAGAGACCCCACTTGTACCTCTCAAGTTGCATCTTCTTCTCTGCTATCAGGGCCTGCAGTTGCTGTTGCTGAGCTTCCCTCTGCTTTGCCACTGATTTTAACAGGTTCCTGGCTCCAATGGCCTGTGTATGGAGAAATTGTACAACATGTTCACTCCGATAAGGGCTTACTTAGCAGTTTAAAGGTCAAAGTCTTAACACTTACTTTCATTTTTTCTGTTTCTGCCTCTTTTGCCAATTCATCTACCAGTTCAATAAGGCCTCCCACTATCTTCTGAAACTGGCCGATTTCTAAAGAGAATTAACATGAATTTGTACCATTTGTAACATAACAGGTGCCTTAAAAAGTTGATTCACACATTCTTTAACAAGCATGATGAGGCTAAGTTTTGTCTGCAATCCTATTTCCTAGAAACACACTAGACATCAATGAAAATATATGGTCCTTCAGAGTAAATAAGAGTAATTGATGGTTCATACTATCAACAAACTCTTTGCACTCCTCTTTAAGCTCAGTGGTCTCCTGGGCCACCTCCGGCTCAAGGACCCTTAGCTTATTAAGTTCATCGAAATGAAGGCCAGCTTCTGCCAACGGATCTTTCGCCATGGCCACCAGGCCTATCCAGGGGGGTGGTTACAGATGCGGCTGAAGAAAGACAGAAGGTTGTATTTAAGAAAACAATGAAAAGGATGCTATAGCAATCCTCTATAATGGTTTCTGGTCCTCCGTTCTCTGTCTGCTCTCACCTAATCTCCTGAGCCTTGATTAACAAATATAGCTTAGGGGCAATGCCAATGGTACATTTATCAAATAAATGAGTTGCTACAGATAAGTGTTACAGTAAAAAGGCGCAGTCACACACATACTTTAAAAAAGTCATTGGTGCACAGTACACAACTAACAGAATATCAGAAACGGACATTTATGTATTTGGACTATGTACAGGCATCGCTACGCTTGTTGGTCGCTATTAACACGAGTACTAGTTTGCAGGTTTGCATTTAATTTCCGCTATTGAGTACCGTACTGTACTGTAGCTAACTAGCTACAGTAGTCGAGATAAACTAGCCACGTCGTCAGACATACTACTCAATAATGCGCGACATGGCTTACACGTTATGAAGCGTGCACAGTGAGACAGGAACTAATCTACAAAAAATGTCACACATATTTTAATATACACACCTCTTTTACGTCAAATTGACAACAGGGGTTGCGATTGTTATGTGGCATAGCCAGTAAACTCTTGCACACTACCTGCTGCCAGGGAAACAGCTTTGTTATTAGACACTTCCGGTAAATGTTTAGTTTACTTCCGGAAAATATATTTTACAAAAACTAAATTACTTTAATTGACAAAAATTACTCAAATTGAATTCATTATGAATGTTCCCCTTTTCCCAAATATCTTAGATATAAAACAGTTGTTTTGGTTGACATGACATTAACTACAATCGTGTAGATTTGCAATGCTTTGTGGGACTTGTAGTAACGGGGCCCTCCTCCACTCTATTTGACCTAGTAGCCAGCTAAGCTAGCAACTCTGTCCAAACTTTTTAGTTGCTAACTATTGACAGACGTGGAGTAAGCTAATTGTATTATAGCTAACAAGCTTATCTACTGAAATATTACCTTACTTTTGTGTATGTCAAAGGTTATTTGATCTAAGAACAGCGAGCAAATCATTCTACTCTCACTGTACTACTACTACTAGTACAGTAGTACTAGTTGTAACGTTCTTAGTATTAGTATACTAGTAGCACTGGTAGTGTAGCAAACTTTAGTAGCTACAGTAGCACACTTGTACCTCATAAACGTTGGTAGCAATCTGCCATAACGTCAACAAAGAAGAAGCACACTTAAATAAACGTGTAGAAGCGAAAAGTTGATAAAAGGACGTTATTGGTAAGTAGTCTTAACGATTAGCTACTGTACCAGGGTGTTGCAGAAAGCTAGCTGGTGGTGGCAAGCTCACCCACATTATCAACATGATAGTTAAATCGCTCGGAGAGAAGACTATCATGAAATATGTTAGCATCGAGTGCTACTACGATGTTCCAGCTACTTAGTGTGAAATCCATTTGAGTTAAGTACAGTAGCTGGCTAGCTGGTCAGTATATGGCATGAATCTAGATGGATAACGCGAGCTGTTTTTAAACTATTGATTGATTGACTAGTGACTCGCATGGATAATTTGGCAGGTATGAGCTGGACGACCAGTAAGAGGTTGTGGCGGCATCCCCAGTAGCTGTCACCACGGCGGGGGACATCCGGCCCTCCGTCTGCAGGGTGGTCATATACCTTCAGAGGGACATGTCTGGCGACAGCTGCATTCATCAACTTCACACCAAGGCTGTCTCCCACCCACCACCCTCGCTTTTGGCATGTTCCAAGATCAATGCTTTCAGTAACAGAGGTGTGGTGGGTCTGGGGAACAAGTATGTTCGGCTGAACGTGGGAGGGACCCTGTTTTACACCACACTGCAGGTGCTGACGAAGCAAGACTCTATGCTGAAGGCCATGTTCAGTGGCAAGAAAGAGGTATTCACCGACAGGGAAGGTGAGAATGGTTAAAACGCATGGTCAATAGCAAACAAAAGCAGGATGCATAAAACCATAGTCTTTCTTCCCAAGTCTACAAGGGCAAAACATTAAGTGCAATATATGTATGTGGAAAGAACCTTTGCCTAGCTAATGATCATAATTATTAGAAATGTGTGTGACACACAAAGGCTCATTATGTTCGCCAAGATAGAATAATAATCATCCAAAGCAAAGTAAATCATTTAATTGTGGTTTTTCGAATTGACTTTAAAGGATGCCTCTAATGTTGTATGTGCTTTCTTTACCTGCTTTCTATCTCTACCTGAACAGGCTGGATCCTGATAGACCGCAGTGGGACACACTTTGGCACCATTCTCTCTTACTTACGAGAGGGCACGGTCACCTTGGTAAAGGGCAAGCAGGCGGTCTTGGAGCTACTGGCAGAGGCCAAGTATTACCTCATTCAGGGGCTGGTGGAGCTGTGCCAGAACAACTTGCAGGTCATTGTCTCAGAAACAACATTGCGTGTTTGTATGTGTGTGCATGTGTATTGTCCCCCAACTACAGTTACAAGGGCACCCAAGGTAATACCTTGATGTCAGCAAGCTAACAGGAATACTAAGGGTTAAAATAGAAAAGTTACTCTGGAAACGTAGGCTACATGCTACTTTCACGTCATTCTTTTTTTTTACTATGACAGAAAGAACTCTGTAGTGTTGCAAATACTTCTCATTCTATATTGGACATAATGCAACAATACATAATTGCTGTTTTTTTGCTTTAATGTAACGTATGTTTGTATGACATCTGTGAACAGCAATCCAGCCATTTCCAGTCATTAGCTGTCCTCGCTACTTCTTTGTCCAGGTCAAGTTTCTTTGTCTTCGAAGTTGAGTTGAACATTACTCAGGTGTTTTGTAAAGCTCAAGGCTCCCCGGATGTCCAAACGTTATTTGCTTTGGACTGGTGTGTGTGTTTGTGTTTGTGTCTGATGGAAAACAATAGCTCTTATTTGCCATCTGTGGCAGTGGGTATGTGTCTAAGTGACAGATATTCCTGGGAATCCCCACTGGCACTCAACGTGAACTACCACTAACATTTTCAGTGAGGATATTTGTTGTTTCCATGGAGACTACCAATTATATGACTGGATTGTTGGCCACTGCTGTTTTGAAAATAATATATTTTCTCAATGTGTTTTTTGAATAATATTTTGAGGCCAGTGGATCCACCATTATATTTGACCGACTACATTTAACCTGACCCCCACCATAGGTATCACATCACACTCAAGCTTCCAATATTTGTGTCTTCTTAA
Source organism: Hypomesus nipponensis (assembly GCF_054491055.1). Classification (NCBI taxonomy): domain Eukaryota; kingdom Metazoa; phylum Chordata; class Actinopteri; order Osmeriformes; family Osmeridae; genus Hypomesus; species Hypomesus nipponensis. Next base: position 9,553,072 of record NC_140375.1, read on the forward strand.
CTTATACCAGTAACTGTCAACTCTTCCGTTACTGATCTCTCTGTGGTTTAACTCCAGCCTGCTCTTTGAATGACAGGACGATAAGGAGCAAGCGTTGTGTGTCATCCCTGTGGTCACCTCTGTCAAGGAGGAAGAAAGGCTCATTCAGGCTTGTGCAAAGGTGAGCGCTAGTAGACTTGCTATTTTCTCGGAAGCCATTGGTGTAATGGTGTATTGGGGAGGACTTCACTAAGACATTTCTTCATGTTGTTAAGCATTAAAAATTGAACATAATTCATTAAGAAACACTCCTTTTCTAGCCTGTGGTGAAGCTTGTGTACAACAGAAGCAACAACAAGTATTCATACACCAGGTAAGCACGTATAAGTATTTCCTGCAGGCTCAAGGCTCCCATTTTGTGGACAGTGACCTTTACTGACTGTTAGATCATTTTAATTCACATGAACTAATTTAGTAGGTGACCAATATACGTTGTGATATCCTCAAGCTCTCATTACACCCCACTGAGTGATTCAAATTAAATGCTTGACTCACCTATTTCTTGCAGTAACTCAGATGATAACCTGCTTAAAAACATCGAGCTGTTCGACCGGCTGTCACTGAGCCACAATGGGCGCGTGCTCTTCATCAAAGATGTGATTGGTGACGAGATCTGCTGCTGGTCATTCTACGGACAGGGCCGCAAGCTGGCCGAAGTGTGCTGCACCTCCATTGTCTACGCCACAGAAAAGAAGCAGACCAAGGTGAGCTCAACACAACAATAAACAAACCAATCAAATTATGCAATGTTCCCATCTCCTCCAGGTATCACTTGCTACTGTCAGTGCTGGTCATAACATATTTGGTGCCCTACAGAAAACTTTATCCAAAACACACAAACAAAACTAAACAAGCTTTTTAGCATGCAAGCTTTGTAGCTAAGAAGGCCTACTTTAACTTTACATTCACACACTGGCCACTTTGACTGCATCAGGTAGAGTTCCCAGAGGCACGCGTCTACGAGGAGACCCTGAACGCTCTGCTGTACGAGACACTCCCTGTTCCAGACAACACACTTCTGGAGGCCACCCGTCGCCACCACGCCCACTGTGGTTCGCACAGTGAGGAAGATGAAGGGCCAGGACCCGGCCCCGCGGCGGAAGTTAGAGAGCGGGTACGGCACATCCATGTCAAGAGGTACAGCACCTACGATGACAGGCCGCTGGGACACTAAAACCTCATCAACATGGGGGACAACTTATTCTCTCGTCACTGCACCTATCAAAGCACTAGTGATCTCTGGCAAAAAATGGTGACTCTCTTGCATTTGCCTGGTGTGTGACTTGACTTTTCACATTGAATCCTTTCAACACAGTCTTTTTTTCTGTATTTATCTACAATAATATTTGAACTGTTCTTAGGAAATGATGAGTTACTTTTACCACATCTGTTTTTCTTTCTTTTTGTCCTAACACATTTAATTAAAATGAAACTTACATATTATTCTGTACTGGGTAAATTGTGACACTGTCAACATGAGCTACATTGGATTCTATTTATATGGACAACAACAACCAATTATAAGAAACAGACCTCAAATGCAGTTAGTGAAAACTTACAGTATGACTTCAGGCAGCAATACCCACTGAAAAGGATATACACATTTATCATAAAAAAAAAAAAACAGCTTTGTGCCAAAATAGTTTGTGAAAATCCTCAAAAGAAAGCATAATCAATTAACTACCACCACAGCCCTAACTCAGCCGATGCACAAACAAGGTGACGTAGACCTACAGTGTGCTTTAACAGGTGCAATAGCTATGTACTGGAATAAAGCTTTTTTGTGCTTGGGTAAAGAAAAGATTGTGGTGGTCATTTGATTCAAATGATGAATGACAAATAGATGTTTTTCAATGGCACTGGTAAATGCGAGCTGGCTGACCCTTCCCTCTTGTTCAACAAGGGGCCGGGGGTAAGGGAAACTTGGCTACAGACACATTAGACAACATACAGCAAATGTTATGCTGAAATAGTTGTTAATCAATGTCAGTAGGCGAGTTGGACAGCTATGAGTAAGACTATAATCAAAATGCGTGCTTTTCATGTATTGCAGATTTTGACGTAAAAATGGTTTTCAATAAATTCAATAGGCCTATATAAGGTTGTTTTTCATTTGCAATGGAATCACTTTTTCATAATATAAGGGAGAAGACACTTTCGATCTATTTATTTTGTCAGGAAGAAACATTAAATATATTAAAGGGGTCATTGATTGCAGAACCAAATTTACCTTGTCACAGTTGAATAACGACAGTTCAGTGGGTAAAATGGACATTTACATGTAATCATTTATTTGACGCTCTTATCCAGAGCGATTTACAGTAAGTACAAGGATATTCCCTTCGAGGCAAGTAGGGTGAAGTGCCTTGCCCAAGGACACAATGTCATTTTGCACGGCCGGGAATTGAACCAACAACCTTCTGATTAATAGCCCATACAGTGAACCTCAAAGTCCATTGACACCTCTTTCTTATGAAAATCTCATAATTAAAAAATGTAGCTGTAAAATGGTAGGTTTTGATTTCACTGGATGTATGAGGGGGTATAGAACAGTACCCGGGCCATTTTCAGCCCAACCAATGTTACATACCCTATTCGGAGACCTTAAGAAACAGTGTGAAATACCCCCCCAAAAAACAGTCAATCACCCCTTTAACATACTATCGTAAATAGATACTTTCCGGAAAAACAACATGCGATTTTCGACCACACGGGGGCATAAGCAAGAAGCCTCGAATATGTTCCAAATGTTGCAGGTTATTCAGTATATCATGATGGTGTGACGACACAGACTTATTTTTACTGCATTCAAACATTACATAATTTCTATATCTGGGAACAGTGTAATTAGCTATCTTGTAGAAAATAAACATCCGTGTTTGGTCGTCATTATAATTTGGGGAAAGATGAAAATGTAGTCAGTAAAATAACAAAATAATGTTTAGATATAGAATAAGTAATATTGCACAATAGGCTATGTATTCTATAGGCCTAAGTGATGCGAGTGTGTTGTAAAAACCCAGTTATAGTTGTATGAGTAGGGGCAAATATTTGGCTGTGTACATTTATCCATAACAGGCGAGGTGTAGGGTGTGATAGTGTCCATGTGTAAGAGATTGTGTATGGTTGTGAGCAGAGCCATAGAGTAGACATCTCTTGACATTGTGAGCAGGACTGTCTAGTACAAGTACATCGAGTCTACCTAAATGCTCAGAACACCTCAATAACTCGAGTCTCACACAGAGGGAGGATTGCTAAAAATAACTCCCTGTCAATGGTGCCGGGAGCTGCCTTCGGAGCGTGAGGTGCGTGAAGTGATTTACCCCATTGATCAACAATGGGAAAGAGGCGGGTCCTACCCAACTGGCGTCATTCGGAGGGAACTGAAGATGGCTCCCAATGCACCGCGGTGGCACACAGATGCGTCAACGTCCAGCTGTCAGGGAGCACATTGCTGTGAGAAGAAATAAGGGAGGTGAAAGTAAATAGAAGATTTAAAGGGCGGAAAGCACTAATACCTTATCGCGGACAGTCACTTTAACTCTGTCAAACTAAACGGGGAGCCATGGGTTCGACCACAGATGAAGAATTTAAAGAGAAATTATTATGGAATGTGAAACGAGAGGTGAGTGTGCTTCATATCCCTGTTAAACATCGTCTATTATAAGCTCTGAATACAGGGATTTCAACGAAATGTGTAAGTCACCCTTTTTCTTGACAGTATTTCCTTGTTAAATGCTAAATTGATATCATTGCCTGTATGCTTGCGCGCAGAACCACAGGTATCTGATGCACAATATCGTTGCACATTGGCTTTACGGCACTGTTCTCCGATCATGCTTTGATGGCTAAATCCTATTTGCATACTTTATAGGCTAGTTACTTGCTATCCACTGTTTTTCTTGTTTTAACGTTTTTTCTCAAGTGTATTGACATGCCATTTTAATGTATTTGTTTTTATTTACTATTACAATAGATTAATCCATGTTTGTTCCTTGAGTTACTCCAGATAAATAGTAAACAACACATAGCCACACGAAATTCATCTCTGGATTGTAGCCTATCCATTTGATTATTTCAGGTGCATTTGTTAACAATACAGGAAAAGACAACCAGGTGTTGCCTATACTGTAGGCCTTCTAAAACACCATATTCGTAGACCATTGATGGGTGAGGCTATTGTCATTTAGCCTTTACTTCATCGTGTCTAACTTTTCGAAGAACTTCACCAATTTCAACGTAATTCTGAACCACAGGTGATAAAACATGACAACTTGTCATAGTATACATTGTCAACATCGTCCCATTCTCATTGTCTTATGTATACCCTTGGTGAATGGACAATATTTCAGAAACATCAAAGCTCAATTGTGTATAGGCTTTGGGGAGAACAAGATTAAATCCAAACCTTATCCGTCCAGAAATGTTAGGCATGTATTTATATTAGTTTAAAGCTTATAGTGGGGATACAGGTATTTAAATAGACAGGAAGGGTGACTTTTTATTGTTTTTAAATGGTAATTATCCTTAATGATTGGATAAAATTGGCAAGTCTAAACCATTTGAAAAATACATTTGGCATTTGAAATGACATCTTTAGAGCTTTAGTTGTTTCAGAAGTTGCTGTTGACAAAAAGGCAAATAAACCCAATAAATTGCCTTGTGTTGTAACCTAAAGTTAAACAATGATCTAATTTGTTGCATCGACATACTACTTTTAGAAACAATACTATTTACGATGTAGGTGGTTTACTGAATGTAATCACCTAATGTCAGACAGGTATAAGAGCTGAATTTAACAGTACCTTTTTAAATCTTCCTCGATACCTTAACATTGGAGCTCATCAACGCCAGTTCAATACCTTTAGACCCAATTGTGAATCCCTGTGTGTTTCTTATACTTTACTGTTTCTCAGCCCTCCCTTTCCAAAATATCTCCCATCTTTGAATCTATAAATAATTGAAAAATTACGTCTGCTGAGCTCAAAATAGAGCCACGGGATGTCTGCAGCCGATATCTGTGTCATCACCACTTCCGAACACGGACGTTGGGGAGAGGAGGGGAAGTTATGCTTGTAGGGTACTGGGCCATTGAAGCAGGATTGTTTGCTCAGTCATCTTTGAATATCCCTCCTAATTTTGTTTTTGTTAAAACAGATGATTTATTCATGTTTCCTCTCAGCAAAGATTGAATTAAAACAACAGTTTTAATATTTTTTTTTCTGTGCAGTGTGGAAAATCAGTGACCAATAATATGTATGTAGTCCTGTTGTAAGTGTGACACATCAAAGATTCCGTAGTTCAATTTCTTACACCCAAACAACCTTCTAGATATCTGTTTCTGTATAGTCTTGGTCTGGCCAGACAGGTTAAGATCTATTGGCCAATTTGGGAGACTCTTAAATGTCACAGTGTACTGCTGCAGTCTGGTGAGATCAGAAGCTTAGATTTTGTGTCTGACTGACCTACTGTACTTACTACACCTAGATTACACCCAAAAACTATTTGTCTCTCACACAACTGATTAGCAAATGTTTTGCATTTATTTTGGGTACTTATTGGTACTAAATAATTCAAGCAGGGTCCAGAAATATTAGAATCGGTGTGAATTCCATTCTTATATGACCTATATTTCCCATTTGCTATATCCATAGCACATTGTAATACAATGCAGCCAAGCAATGTGTCATTAGGATTTACTTGAAACACATCAGAAGCTGAGATGAATGAGGTTGACATTTAAGCACAAACAGCAAATCTGAGTTTAAGACTTAGTTAGAAAGGTATGTTCACCGGTTCTGGTTTTAAAGATTCCTGTCTCTTTAAGCTGCAGTCAGCCGCCTTGGGGTTGCCTGGCAACTGAAAGCATCAGCGGCTGCCTAAGAAAGTTAAATTGCATCAATTGAACATTAAAACTACTGCAGCTAGCCAGTGTTGTCAGAGCTAGCTTGTCAGGAGTGGTCTATCACAACAACAGAGAAGGACTGTTCTGTTTTCAAACCACCATTTTCCAACAATTAGAAACATCCAATATCTTTCCTTTTCTGGACATGAGATCTGTAATTCATACCTTTCCTTTTCTCCACAGACACTGATCCATTTTACTGTCGTGTTATTCGAATCCTCCCATTCCCATTGCTTTTCTCTAAGGGGAGGCACCTACCTGAAAAAATGCCAGTTTGCTTTTGTGTGGTGTATTAAATTGGGCATGACCAAGGCAGTCCCCACAGATGCCATAATGACGGATGATTCAGCCAGGGTTGCCACCTCCAATGTGGTCAAATAAGGGACACCTTGTCTGTGGCCAATGTCTTGGGGGAAATATTTAAGCGGGGGTCTGGGGTTTGTCCCCCAGGAGATTTGGGGTGTTAAATACTTCATTCCCTGCATTCTGGTGATTGTTTTTTAAACCAAATTGTGCTTTTTATGCATCAACTTAAATTCCTCTGCCACTCTAAACATAAAATTAATGCAGAGCTGCATCTATTATATTAAAGATGCCCTAAATGGAAAATGTTGTTTTTCTTACATGTATGAACCTTAAAATATTTGATCTTGACTACATTTACATTTAGTCATTTAGCAGACGATCTTATCCAGAGCAACTTACAGTAAGTACAGGGAAATTCTCCCTGAGTAAGTAGGGTGAATTGCTTTGCCTAAGGACACAACGTCAATTTGCACGGCCTGGAATCGAAACAACGACCCTCTGATTAATAGCCCAACGCCCTAACTGCTCAGCTATCTGACCCCCAGTTAAGTTTTGACTGAACATATCTGTGCAATTTGTTTTGAGTTTTCTTTCACAATCCTATTCTGAATCCTATACTGGAAGTCTACTGTTGAACAAAATATAAATCACAGTAAAGTATTTTTTAGATTTTTTGTGGGGGCTTTCAGGATGAAAAGTCCAGATTCTGGACATGTGCAACATGTTTGGTCTGTCAAAATAACTATTTAGTTTGGAAGAAGCAAGAAACCATTGATAAACTCAGAAATGGCAAATTACCTGGTAGACCACCAAAAACCACTATGATGGATATTTAATTTATTTGTGATATTAAATTAACAATACAATTAGTTGTGAAGATAAATGCATTAAGTTCAGAATATTTTTTGCTGTCAAGCTGATCAGAACAACTGTTTTAAGAGCAGGACTCCTTTAAGAGGTCGAGGCAGGAACTTGATTATTAGAATGCCAAGTCATCACAATCATCATTGACCGTGCTACACGTGGGACTATCTTATTTTGATTGTCATCAGAATGACAGTCACTGTCACTCAACATCATTGTTATCATGTCTCGTGAAACTCTTGGTTTTATTATATTATTTCTCATCTAGGAGCATGTGAAAACGTAACGAAAGCATGAGAGTAGGTTTAGCACCAAAATACGGGACATATTGCGTCCCGTATTGACTCAGTTTGGGAAGGTATATTGTATTGTTCAATTTGTCCAATTGTTCAATTGGGACGGGTGGCAAGCCTAGATTCAGCGGTCGTGGTGACCACTCTATGGTCTTCCACAGTCATAGCGCCACGGCTCATGTGAAGTGCCTGACCCAAGGTGTTGGCATCCACCACTTTCCAGGGGAGTTGAAGTAGTAAATGGAGATGTCAGGTTTCGTGTACCCCACTAAGGGCGCATTTGCTCACAGTGGTTGAAGGGGGTCAAGAGAATAGAGTTGGGTTGAGGTGGTTCCCCTCATTTTGAAGCCAGATAAGATGGTGTTAAATGGATTGGAGAATCCTCTTGATTCAGATTCTAGGTAAAGACAGCTCCAACGTTCGGTCAAGTCAGCCATTGGAGCTCAATAAGTACTGTGTATTAAACTATGTTCACTCAATGTAAGACATTGAGTTCTCTGTTCACAGTATTACAGTGTTAGTGTTGAGCCTTAGACAGCTTGATTTCCCTGTATTTTTCCACCCCAGTTTGACCTCTCTTTTTATCAGACAGTACCACTGAGATAAAGAGTCCTTGGGATTCTTTGCCAAGATAACGAAAGATGCTTTGATATTGTATGAAGGAATGAGATTAGATTGCATATCTTACGTCTTACTCAGTTCATCGTATGTCCTTGCATCAGCATCACAAGCTTTGCCCAATCCCTGCAGTCTTCCTGTGACATTTGCTTTGTGTATGAATGTATGAGCTACTTTCATTGCCATATCGAACAGAGGTGCTAAACCACATTAGCCGGCTGCTTCCCAAAAGAAATATTCTGTGATTATCTGATTATCCTGCAATATTGGCCAGGTTTAGTCTGCCTGGCTCTGACTACTTTCGAAACAGAATCTATTTCCCATCAGCATGGCTCATCTTATGATTTCTTTGTGAGTCTGAAAGACCCCTGCCCTCTCTTAAAGAGTATATGATATGTAGCAAGCCACCTAACCTTATGAAATTGGTTGGAATGCCGGTTTGTTTCATTTCTCATATGGAGCTTTGGTCTTAGTAATAAATCCATTCATTTGAAGTTGGTCGAAAAACTGTTTGCCAAACTGTCTCTAACACTGTTCTATGCAAAAGTTAACTTGCCATGTGCGTGCATGCTGCTGTTAGGCAAACAGAGGTGCAGATTGATTTCACCGATCGGTCACAGTCCCCCACTACCAATGCTGTCACAGACAGGCCACAGACAACCCCTCCAGTCCTTATCTTCCTGCCTTAATAAGGCATGAATAATCACCTCATTAATCCCTTGGTCCCCTTGCTGTAGTCTGACGATGGGCAGAATGGGTTGTAACCCTATTATGTACAGCTAAACTCCCCAGCCCAGGGCCTGAATAGATGGATGGGTAGTTGACAGAGACAGGGAAACTCGGAGAGGCAGAGTGTGACTCTGGAGACACTACAGAGAAGCCTCACGACAAATGGAAGGGGAAAGATTTAAAGTGTAATATGTAATATGTCTGTACCAGCAAATGAATGGGGGAACTAGGTCTGCAGGATTTGCTTAGCTCATGTCTGTTTTGTTCAGGGAATCATCGATGGCATTTGTTTGGGGTTATTTTTTGCCAATTAAAACAATCAGCAGCACAGATATTCACAGCTCACTGACCCTCACAAACACACCTGGGACTTAACACCTTGTCACTGTACGCTATAGAGGGATGCAAACTGTTGAAAGCATTGCGAACATCAAACATGGCGAAGCCTAAGATATTGACAGTCAGTGTCATCCAATGCTACTATGCCTATGTCACTTGTGATATGTTACCCCAGTGTCTAAGACATTAGTAGGCATAGGCATTAGGAAGTCATTAGGACCATTAAAGACATTGACAGGATAAGATATACTGCAGAGTGGGGGGGGGGCGGGGGGCATCTGGGGGCATCCGAATGTTCAAAATCCCAGAATCTTTTAGGTTAACATTTGGGTTGTAATTTTCGGCAAATATCGTACGTTCAACGTAATGTTTCTATTACATAAAGCTAAAAAAACCTAGTTTGCACTCAAATGAATGTTACGCGCGCTCGCATAAACTGTGAATGTTCCGATCTAAGCTCACATCAAACCTTGACTCGGTCGTAGGTTGGGGCAAAGCCCCGAATGTTAAAGTCTGTCTCTGCCTCTAACACTGCCCTTTTCAAACACAAACTGAATTTGATTATTACTTATCAAACACAAATAGGATTTCTTAACCAACAAAAAGAAAATAAGACATCATTAAACAAACTGTAACAGGGTCAATGTACCCAGACAGCATCAATCCAATCTTGTGTTCATATGATGACCATATGAATGATTCACAGACTGTACCCACCTCGGCTGGTCTCTCCTTGTATGAGGTATGTGAGCGTATTAGATCAGGGGACATTGATGAACCACAGGTTCAATATTTATATTTGAGATGTGGCTGTCATCTGTAAGGACCTTTTGGAAAAGTTTGTCGACATTGAATCCTCAACAAAGTAAGAAGACTTTGCTCTCTGCTTCCTGAGCTACAACCCACAGTGGAAGACACTATCTGCATTGCTTTGGTCTGCAGATTTCTAGTGCATGAAGGCACACTACCCAATCCAAATCACTTTTAAGAAAACTGAGGATGCTTGTGGTTTGCGCAATGTTGTTATAGTGCTATCTAGCCTGATGATGCTCACCTTCATCCAATACCTGATCTGCAGGGGCAATTATGGTTGAAGCCTTACTTTGGGCCCTTTTAAAGGAAATGGCAGCTGATGCATTTCTAGAAGCATCTATAAAATGACAAGTGAACAGCTGCCACCATTACTTGATTGAATTACTAATCTATGACGATTAGATTAGTAAAAATCTAAAACAGACCTTCCTAAAACCTTTCTTCTGTGGCCTGGGAAAAACAAATGCTTGCACCACAAAACCCTTTTTTATCACTTGCATGTTTGCCTCCGGTCACTTTGGTGAAAAATTCTGCCTGGTGATAATGTTGTAATCAAGAAATTTCAAGGTGGTCTTAACAATGGTTAGTTACCAGTCGGAGCCAGTGTCCTATCTGGTGATGAATTCAAGCCGTATAGCAATGTTAATTTTGAAACCATAACTTCTCTATACCTAGCTGAAGACATAGAGGTTGAAGCAAGTACCCCCAACGGACCACACATCCAATCGGTTCCTGTTTGTTGTTTCGTAGTCTTTAATTCTCCTCACATAATTGTTGGGAGCTGCTTTGGTTCTCCAGTGTTTCACTCCAGAGAGCAATTCTTCTTATTTGCCAATGTCAGCCAGTGCTGGGATTAATTAAAGAGTTACTGATAATTTCAACGTGCGACAGAGCACACAACTAGGAACATTGTCAGATTGTGAGAAGGGACTAATTTGTGTCTGTTGTGCAATTTTTACGACATTGATAATCACTGAACAGTTGAAGCTGGGTATTGCTGCTTTTTAATAAGATGGTTGACAGTGGGATGATGGTTGAGGCTGGATGTGATGGTAGAGGCAACCTGTGATTATGTAATTAGGATAATGATAATGATGATTCTAATTATCGATGGTATAGATAGATAGAGGATGATCCTAACCCCTCAGTGTCTTTCCTGTGCAGGTGAAACAAATGATGGAGGAAGCTGTGACCAAGAAGTTTGTACATGAGGACAGCAGCCACATCATCGCCTTGTGCAGTGAGTACACAGTCCTGTGTTGTCCATTCCTTGTGCTACTGAACACACACACACACACACACACACACACTCCTCAGCAGGTGATTTAAGACTCAGCCTGACTGAAGGACACCACTTGACGTCATGGTGCTGCTGACTGTGCCAGCGAATCAATGGAAAGTTAATAATCACAATAGAGTCAATGGATACCAATTCTAGAGGCTCCCTTTACAAATCCAGTTTCTCTAAAGCTTAGCCCTAGAACACACTCTTTTGGACGTGCGTGTGCGTGTGAGAGGCCAACCCCCACTGTGCTGTGTCTTCTGGAAGGCTGCCAGGGAAGAGGGGGATGACATTTCCGTCCAGAATAGGGGTGCGTTAGCGGTCGAGCGGTGAGTTGGCAGTGTGTGTGACTCACACCTTGACTACTGCATGCTCCTGCCTCACTGATGTAGTACCAGAGAAGGCCACACTAAGTATGTCCCTGGTCTGAGGACTGACCAATAATAACAGAATCCAACGTTTGGCCCTGGAAGGCAACTCAGTGGCCTATTAAACTGATTGGATGTTGTGAGGACGAAGGAAAAGGACAGTGAATATAGGGTCAAATAACACATTACAGGGAATGTGGGGACTGGGAATGTGGGGACAGGGAATGTGGGGACAGGGATTGTGGGGACAGGGATTGTGGGGACAGGGATTGTGGGGACAGGGATTGTGGGGACAGGGATTGTGGGGACAGGGATTGTGGGGATAGGGATTGTGGGGACAGGGATTGTGGGGACAGGGATTGTGGGGACAGGGATTGTGGGGAAAGATATGAGGACAGTGCATATTAGCACCGTTTTTTCATTACTGGTATGGCATTGCAATGGACAGGTGAAAATGCCGCGTAACCTTCCATACCAACAGAACAAACCTGGACATCACAGGAGACTGACGTCCAGAAGAGACTGTAGTAAGGGCACAGACCTCCCAGCCATCCCGTCCATCAAAGTCTACGCAATAGGTGTCTAACTCTAGTGTAGCCCGGTCTGCATCAATCTCATCAGTCAAGCGTACATCACTGATCTTGGAACAATCCCTTCTGGAAATTAAACTGTCTGTCTGAACTGTAATTATAGTCACTCAATACCAGGGCCTCTGAAGCCTTTAACCTTTTAGTGCTGGCCCTCTAACATACACTCACTCACTGACTTACTCACTCAAACCAGTGGGACCGGCTGGAGAAGAAACACAGCTATTCCACTCCCAGGCTGCCTTGGCCTTGCATCTCACTCCAGCTCAGGTGGGTTTCTCGAGTGGGTTTTTCCACCCACATTGTCCTTTGGTCTTGCTGTCTGATGCTCTGAAAGCTAATTCATAGGTCGCTCTCCCTCACCTCATGTGCACCAGTTAAACACTGCTTCATTTCAGCAGGTCCATTTCTTCTCTTCCAATGTGTTTGTCTAAGGAAGTGAGGTAGTAGACTCCAGCCCTAAGAAGGAAGAGTGGAGAAGGCCCAGTGAGATTTGAATAATGGTTCTGCTAGTTCTGCTAATCCTAATCATGCTTATGCTTGTTAGGCTCCATCTCGGTTGGTGTTGCTTTGAGAGGCCCAATAAGAAATTACTGTTGAAGTTCTAGAATGGATTTTCCTACCTATATGGAAGAAACTACGAACAATTCAGGCCGGGGCCAAATACGGACCCTGTAAATATGTCAGTGGATGAATTTATAAATCTGTTGAAAGTCATCTCCTTTGAGGATTCTAACTGGTTCACATCAGCCAGGGCTGATGAGTCATTGAACAAGGCACGGCAGCAGGAAGTTGGATTTCACGTGATCACCCCAGGAATAAAATTGACCGTGTAGATTCAAACTGTGTGTGAGTGTGTGAGTGTGTGTGTGTGTGTTTTCCTCCTGCCTCCTCAGCTCAGTGCCTTTCTCACACTTCACACATCCCCTGCTGCCCTGCCAGCACTTCCACTGAGGTTTGTTGTCTCTTACAGCTTGGGGTGTGTATGCTTACACTCAATATGGTGTGTGTGTGTGTGTGTGTGCGCCCAAAACACCCGTGTCAGAGTCTGGCCATCAAAGACATGTTCCTAGCACAATGACAAGCTTGACTCCATAATGCCAATTGAAAAGCTTTTGGTTTGATAAGCATGCAGTATATCATGCAAGATTGCTGTTCCCACATGACTTACCATGTGTAATGTGCTGAAACATTTAATCTGTTGTGTAGAGTGGGTACTCTTAAAATACTGTCAAAGCTAAAATGCTACCAGAGCTGATATAAACCATTTAATTCTGGTTACACCATTGATGGGCTAAGATGCAGGTCTGTAGGAGACACACCATGCTTTGGGATTAAGGGCTGTTCTGCACGTGTCATACCTCACTCCCCTCCTGCAGTTCTCCACCAGCTTTAATGGCTGCTTTGCTGGGCTGCTGGGAAAGGTGAAAGTTCAGATGCTAACGATTGCAG